>NW_026061079.1:2493416-3189333 GCF_929443795.1 Astur gentilis | reverse complement strand
ACCCCGGACTACCGGTGGGTGTACCGATACTACCGCAGAGTAACGGTGGGGGTACCACTACTACCCCAGAACATCGGGTATGGGTGCCAAGCCTAATGCGGAGCATCAGGTAGGGATACCGGGTGTAACATGTGGGGTCCGGTAGGGAGGCCGGGTCTCGTCCAGCGCGCACGAAGGGACAGCTGGTGTTCTCTGGCGCATCACAAAGGGTTCCGTTCCAAACCCAGAGTACCGGTGGGGGAACCGGTTCTACCTCGAAACATCGGGTAGGTATACCAGGCCTACCCCGGCGGGTCAGGTAGGAAGGGTGGGTCCAAAGCAGTGTGCCCATAGGGTCAGCAGGTGTACCCCGGCGCAGCAGTAAGGGTTCCGGTACAATCCAGGAGTACCGGTGGGTATAGCAAAAGTACCGCGGAGTACCTGTGGGTGTACCGGTACTACCCCAGATTGTTGTGTAGGGGGCCAGGCCTACCGCAGAGCATCAGGTAGGGATACCGGGCCTAGCCTGGAGGGTCAGGTAGGAATGTCTGGTCTACACAGCACGCCCATAAGGTCAGCAGGTGTACCCCAGCGAACCAGTAAGGGTTCAGGTACTACCCTGGAGTACCGGTGGGTGTACCAATACTACCACAGAGTACCGGTGGGGGTACCGGTACTACCCCAGCATATCGGGTAGGGGTGCCAGGCCAACATCGGAGCATCAGGTAGGGATATAGGGCCTAAAACGGAGGGTCAGGTAGGAATGTCTTGTCTACACCGCGCGCCAGTAACGTCAGCAGGTGTACCGCAGTGAACCAATAAGGGTTCACGTACTACCCCGGAGTACCGGTGGGTGTACCGATACTACCGCAGAGTAACGGTGGGGGTACCGCTACTACCCCAGAACATCGGGTATGGGTGCCAAGCCTATATGCGGAGCATCACGTAGTGATAGCGGGTCTAACCTGTGGGGTCCGGTAGGGAGGCCGGGTCTAGTCCAGCGCGCACGAAGGGACAGCTGCTGTTCTCTGGCGCATCACAAAGGGTTCCGTGCCATACCCCAGAGTACCTGTGGGGGAACCGGTTCTACCTCAAAACATCGGGTAGGTATACCAGGCCTACCCCGGCGGGTCAGGTAGGAAGGGTGGGTCCAAAGCAGTGTGCCCGTAGGGTCAGCAGGTGTACCCCGGCGCACCAGTAAGGGTTCCGGTACAATCTAGGAGTACCGGTGGGTATAGCAAAACTACAGCGGAGTACCTGTGGGTGTACCGGTACTACCCCAGATTGTCGGGTAGGGGGCCAGGCCTACCGCAGAGCATCAATTAGGGATACCAGGCCTAGCCTGGAGGGTCAGGTAGGAATGTCTGGTCTACACAGCACGCCCGTAAGGTCAGCAGGTGTACCCCAGCGAACCAGAAAGGGTTCAGGTACTACCCTGGAGTACCGGTGGGTGTACCAATACTACCGCAGAGTACCGGTGGGGGTAGCGGTACTACCCCAGCATATCGGGTAGGGGTGCCAGGCCATCAACGGAGCATCAAGTAGGGATACCGGGCCTAAAACGGAGGGTCAGGTAGTTATGTCTGGTCTACACCGCGCGCCAGTAACGTCAGCAGGTGTACCCCAGTGAACCACTAAGTGTTCACGTACTACCCCGGAGTACCGGTGGGTGTACCGATACTACCGCAGAGTAACGGTGGGGGTAACGCTACTACCCCAGAACATCGGGTATGGGTGCCAAGCCTAATGCGGAGCATCAGGTAGGGATAGCGGGTCTAAACTGTGGGGTCCGGTAGGGAGGCCAGGTCTAGTCCAGCGCGCACGATGGGACAGCTGGTGTTCTCTGGCGCATCACAAAGGGTTCCGTTCCAACCCCAGAGTACCGGTGGGGGAACCGGTTCTACCTCAAAACATCGGGTAGGTATACCAGGCCTACCCCGGCGGGTCAGGTAGGAAGGGTGGGTCCAAAGCAGTGTGCCCATAGGGTCAGCAGGTGTACCCCGGCGCAGCAGTAAGGGTTCCGGTACAATCCAGGAGTACCGGTGGGTATAGCAAAACTACCGCGGAGTACCGGTGGGTGTACCGGTATTACCCCAGATTGTCGGGTAGGGGGCCAGGCCTACCGCAGAGCATCAGGTAGGGATACCGGGCCTAGCCTGGAGGGTCAGGTAGGAATGTCTGGTCTACACAGCACGCCCGTAAGGTCAGCAGGTGTACCCCAGCGAACCAGTAAGGGTTCAGGTACTACCCTGGAGTACCGGTGGGTGTACCAATACTACCGCAGAGTACCGGTGGGGGTAGCGGTACTACCCCAGCATATCGGGTAGGGGTGCCAGGCCAAAAACGGAGCATCAGGTAGGGATACTGAGTCTAACACGGAGGGTCACGTAGGAATGTCTGGTCTATACCGCATGCCCGTAACGTCAGCAGGTGTACCCCAGTGAACCAGTAAGGGTTCACGTACTACCCCGGAGTACCGGTGGGTGTACCGATACTACCGCAGAGTAACGGTGGGGGTACCACTACTACCCCAGAACATCGGGTATGGGTGCCAAGCCTAATGCGGAGCATATAGGTAGGGATACCGGGTGTAACATGTGGGGTCCGGTAGGGAGGCCGGGTCTAGTCCAGCGCGCACGAAGGGACAGCTGGTGTTCTCTGGCGCATCACAAAGAGTTCCGTTCCAACCCCAGAGTACCGGTGGGGGAACCGGTTCTACCTCGAAACATCGGGTAGGTATACCAGGCCTACCCCGGCGGGTCAGGTAGGAAGGGTGGGTCCAAAGCAGTGTGCCCATAGGGTCAGCAGGTGTACCCCGGCGCAGCAGTAAGGGTTCCGGTACAATCCAGGAGTACCGGTGGGTATAGCAAAAGTACCGCGGAGTACCTGTGGGTGTACCGGTACTACCCCAGATTGTCGGGTAGGGGGCCAGGCCTACCGCAGAGCATCAGGTAGGGATACCGGGCCTAGCCTGGAGGGTCCGGTAGGAATGTCTGGTCTACACAGCACGCCCGTAAGGTCAGCAGGTGTACCCCAGCGAACCAGTAAGGGTTCAGGTACTACCCTGGAGTACCGGTGGGTGTACCAATACTACCGCAGAGTACCGGTGGGGGTACCGGTACTACCCCAGCATATCGGGTAGGGGTGCCAGGCCAACAACGGAGCATCAGGTAGGGATACCGAGTCTAACACGGAGGGTCACGTAGGAATGTCTGGTCTATCTCGCATGCCCGTAACGTCATCAGGTGTACCCCAGTGAACCAGTAAGGGTTCACGTACTACCCCGGAGTACAGGTGGGTGTACCGATACTACCGCAGAGTAACGGTGGGGGTACTGCTAGTACCCCAGAACATCGGGTATGGGTGCCAAGCCTAATGCGGAGCATCAGGTAGGGATACCGGGTGTAACATGTTGGGTCCGGTAGGGAGGCCAGGTCTAGTCCAGCGCGCACGAAGGGACAGCTGGTGTTCTCTGGCGCATCACAAAGGGTTCCGTTCCAAACCCCAGAGTATCTGTGGGAGAACCGGTTCTACCTCGAAACATCGGGTAGGTATACCAGGCCTACCCCGGCGGGTCAGGTAGGAAGGATGGGTCCAAAGCAGTGTGCCCGTAGGGTCAGCAGGTGTACCCCGGTGCACCAGCAAGGGTTCCGGTACAATCTAGGAGTACCGGTGGGTATAGCAAAACTACCGCAGAGTACCGGTGGGTGTACCGGTACTACCCCAGATTGTCTGGTAGGGGGCCAGGCCTACCGCAGAGCATCAGGTAGGGATACCGGGCCTAGCCTGGAGGGTCAGGTAGGAATGTCTGGTCTACACAGCACGCCCGTAAGGTCAGCAGGTGTACCCCAGCGAACCAGTAAGGGTTCAGGTACTACCCTGGAGTACCGGTGGGTGTACCAATACTACCGCAGAGTACCGGTGGGGGTACCGGTACTACCCCAGCATATCGGGTAGGGGTTCCAAGCCAACAACGGAGCATCAGGTAGGGATACCGGGCCTAACACGGAGGGTCAGATAGGAATGTCTGGTCTACACCGCGTGCCAGTAACGTCAGCAGGTGTACCCCAGTGAACCACTAAGTGTTCACGTACTACCCCGGAGTACCGGTGGGTGTACCGATACTTCCGCAGAGTAACGGTGGGGGTACCGCTACTACCCCAGAACATCGGGTATGGGTGCCAAGCCTATATGCGGAGCATCACGTAGTGATAGCGGGTCTAACCTGTGGGGTCCGGTAGGGAGGCCAGGTCTAGTCCAGCGCGCACGATGGGACAGCTGGTGTTCTCTGGCGCATCACAAAGGGTTCCGTTCCAAACCCCAGAGTACCTGTGGGGGAACCGGTTCTACCTCGAAACATCGGGTAGGTATACCAGGCCTACCCCGGCGGGTCAGGTATGAAGGGTGTGTCCTAAGCACTGTGCCCGTAGGGTCAGCAGGTGTACCCCGGCGCACCAGTAAGGGTTCCGGTACAATCTAGGAGTACCGGTGGGTATAGCGAAAGTACCGCGGAGTACCTGTGGGTGTACCGGTACTACCCCAGATTGTCGAGTAGGGGGCCAGGCCTACCGCAGAGCATCAGGTAGGGATACCGGGCCTAGCCTGGAGGGTCAGGTAGGAATGTCTGGTCTACACAGCACGCCCGTAAGGTCAGCAGGTGTACCACAGCGAACCAGAAAGGGTTCAGGTACTACCCTGGAGTACCGGTGGGTGTACCAATACTACCGCAGAGTACCGGTGGGGGTACCGGTACTACCCCAGCATATCGGGTAGGGGTTCCAAGCCAACAACGGAGCATCAGGTAGGGATACCGGGCCTAAAACGCAGGGTCAGGTAGGAATGTCTTGTCTACACCGCGCGCCAGTAACGTCAGCAGGTGTACCGCAGTGAACCACTAAGGGTTCACGTACTACCCCGGAGTACCGGTGGGTGTACCGATACTACCGCAGAGTAACGGTGGGGGTACCGCGACTACCCCAGAACATCGGGTATGGGTGCCAAGCCTATATGCGGAGCATCACGTAGTGATAGCGGGTCTAACCTGTGGGGTCCGGTAGGGAGGCCGGGTCTAGTCCAGCGCGCACGAAGGGACAGCTGCTGTTCTCTGGCGCATCACAAAGGGTTCCGTGCCATACCCCAGAGTACCTGTGGGGGAACCGGTTCTACCTCAAAACATCGGGTAGGTATACCAGGCCTACCCCGGCGGTTCAGGTAGGAAGGGTGGGTCCAAAGCAGTGTGCCCGTAGGGTCAGCAGGTGTACCCCGGCGCACCAGTAAGGGTTCCGGTACAATCTAGGAGTACCGGTGGGTATAGCAAAACTACAGCGGAGTACCTGTGGGTGTACCGGTACTACCCCAGATTGTCGGGTAGGGGGCCAGGCCTACCGCAGAGCATCAGGTAGGGATACCAGGCCTAGCCTGGAGGGTCAGGTAGGAATGTCTGGTCTACACAGCACGCCCGTAAGGTCAGCAGGTGTACCCCAGCGAACCAGTAAGGGTTCAGGTACTACCCTGGAGTACCGGTGGGTGTACCAATACTACCGCAGAGTACCGGTGGGGGTAGCGGTACTACCCCAGCATATCGGGTAGGGGTGCCAGGCCATCAACGGAGCATCAAGTAGGGATACCGGGCCTAAAACGGAGGGTCAGGTAGTTATGTCTGGTCTACACCGCGCGCCAGTAACGTCAGCAGGTGTACCCCAGTGAACCACTAAGTGTTCACGTACTACCCCGGAGTACCGGTGGGTGTACCGATACTACCGCAGAGTAACGGTGGGGGTAACGCTACTACCCCAGAACATCGGGTATGGGTGCCAAGCCTAATGCGGAGCATCAGGTAGGGATAGCGGGTCTAACCTGTGGGGTCCGGTAGGGAGGCCAGGTCTAGTCCAGCGCGCACGATGGGACAGCTGGTGTTCTCTGGCGCATCACAAAGGGTTCCGTTCCAACCCCAGAGTACCGGTGGGGGAACCGGTTCTACCTCGAAACATCGGGTAGGTATACCAGGCCTACCCCGGCGGGTCAGGTAGGAAGGGTGGGTCCAAAGCAGTGTGCCCATAGGGTCAGCAGGTGTACCCCGGCGCAGCAGTAAGGGTTCCGGTACAATCCAGGAGTACCGGTGGGTATAGCAAAACTACCGCGGAGTACCGGTGGGTGTACCGGTATTACCCCAGATTGTCGGGTAGGGGGCCAGGCCTACCGCAGAGCATCAGGTAGGGATACCGGGCCTAGCCTGGAGGGTCAGGTAGGAATGTCTGGTCTACACAGCACGCCCGTAAGGTCAGCAGGTGTACCCCAGCGAACCAGTAAGGGTTCAGGTACTACCCTGGAGTACCGGTGGGTGTACCAATACTACCGCAGAGTACCGGTGGGGGTAGCGGTACTACCCCAGCATATCGGGTAGGGGTGCCAGGCCAAAAACGGAGCATCAGGTAGGGATACCGAGTCTAACACGGAGGGTCACGTAGGAATGTCTGGTCTATACCGCATGCCCGTAACGTCAGCAGGTGTACCCCAGTGAATCAGTAAGGGTTCACGTACTACCCCGGAGTACCGGTGGGTGTACCGATACTACCGCAGAGTAACGGTGGGGGTACCACTACTACCCCAGAACATCGGGTATGGGTGCCAAGCCTAATGCGGAGCATCAGGTAGGGATACCGGGTGTAACATGTGGGGTCCGGTAGGGAGGCCGGGTCTAGTCCAGCGCGCACGAAGGGACAACTGGTGTTCTCTGGCGCATCACAAAGGGTTCCGTTCCAAACCCAGAGTACCGGTGGGGGAACCGGTTCTACCTCGAAACATCGGGTAGGTATACCAGGCCTACCCCGGCGGGTCAGGTAGGAAGGATGGGTCCAAAGCAGTGTGCCCGTAGGGTCAGCAGGTGTACCCCGGTGCACCAGTAAGGGTTCCGGTACAATCTAGGAGTACCGGTGGGTATAGCAAAAGTACCGCCGAGTACCTGTGGGTGTACCGGTACTACCCCAGAATGTTGGGTAGGGGGCCAGGCCTACCGCAGAGCATCAGGTAGGGATACCGGGCCTAGCCTGGAGGGTCAGGTAGGAATGTCTGGTCTACACAGCACTCCCGTAAGGTCAGCAGGTGTACCCCAGTGAACCAGTAAGGGTTCAGGTACTACCCTGGAGTACCGGTGGGTGTACCAATACTACCGCAGAGTACCGGTGGGGGTACTGGTACTACCCCAGCATATCGGGTAGGGGTGCCAGGCCAACAACGGAGCATCAGGTAGGGATACCGGGCCTAACACGGAGGGTCAGATAGGAATGTCTGGTCTACACCGCGCACCAGTAACGTCAGCAGGTGTATCGCAGTGAACCACTAAGGGTTCACGTACTACCCCGGAGTACCGGTGGGTGTACCGATACTACCGCAGAGTAACGGTGGGGGTACCGCTAGTACCCCGAACATCGGGTATGGGTGCCAAGCGTAATGCGGAGCGTCAGGTAGGGATAGCGGGTCTAACCTGTGGGGTCCGGTAGGGAGGCCAGGTCTAGTCCAGCGCGCACGATGGGACAGCTGGTGTTCTCTGGCGCATCACAAAGGGTTCCGTTCCAACCCCAGAGTACCGGTGGGGCAACCGGTTCTACCTCGAAACATCGGGTAGGTATACCAGGCCTACCCCGGCGGGTCAGGTAGGAAGGGTGGGTCCAAAGCAGTGTGCCCGTAGAGTCAGCAGGTGTACCCCGGCGCACCAGTAAGGGTTCCGGTACAATCCAGGAGTACCGGTGGGTATAGCAAAACTACCGCAGAGTACCGGTGGGTGTACCGGTACTACCCCAGATTGTCTGGTAGGGGGCCAGGCCTACCGCAGAGCATCAGGTAGGGATACCGGGCCTAGCCTGGAGGGTCAGGTAGGAATGTCTGGTCTACACAGCACGCCCGTAAGGTCAGCAGGTGTAACCCAGCGAACCAGAAAGGGTTCAGGTACTACCCTGGAGTACCGGTGGGTGTACCAATACTACCGCAGAGTACAGGTGGGGGTACCGATACTACCCCAGCATATCGGGTAGGGGTGCCAGGCCATCAACGGAGCATCAGGTAGGGATACCGGGCCTAAAACGGAGGGTCAGGTAGGAATGTCTGGTCTACACCGCGCGCCAGTAACGTCAGCAGGTGTACCCCAGTGAACCACTAAGGGTTCACGTACTACCCCGGAGTACCGGTGGGTGTACCGATACTTCCGCAGAGTAACGGTGGGGGTACCGCTAGTACCCCAGAACATCGGGTATGGGTGCCAAGCCTAATGCGGAGCATCAGGTAGTGATAGAGGGTCTAACCTGTGGGGTCCGGTAGGGAGGCCGGGTCTAGTCCAGCGCGCACGAAGGGACAGCTGGTGTTCTCTGGCGCATCACAAAGGGTTCCGTTCCAAACCCCAGAGTACCTGTGGGGGAACCGGTTCTACCTCGAAACATCGGGTAGGTATACCAGGCCTACCCCGGCGGGTCAGGTAGGAAGGGTGGGTCCTAAGCACTGTGCCCGTAGGGTCAGCAGGTGTACCCCGGCGCACCAGTAAGGGTTCCGGTACAATCTAGGAGTACCGGTGGGTATAGCGAAAGTACCGCGGAGTACCTGTGGGTGTACCGGTACTACCCCAGATTGTCGAGTAGGGGGCCAGGCCTACCGCAGAGCATCAGGTAGGGATACCGGGCCTAGCCTGGAGGGTCAGGTAGGAATGTCTGGTCTACACAGCACGCCCGTAAGGTCAGCAGGTGTACCACAGCGAACCAGAAAGGGTTCAGGTACTACCCTGGAGTACCGGTGGGTGTACCAATACTACCGCAGAGTACCGGTGGGGGTACCGGTACTACCCCAGCATATCGGGTAGGGGTTCCAAGCCAACAACGGAGCATCAGGTAGGGATACCGGGCCTAAAACGGAGGGTCAGGTAGGAATGTCTTGTCTACACCGCGCGCCAGTAACGTCAGCAGGTGTACCGCAGTGAACCACTAAGGGTTCACGTACTACCCCGGAGTACCGGTGGGTGTACCGATACTACCGCAGAGTAACGGTGGGGATACCGCTACTACCCCAGAACATCGGGTATGGGTGCCAAGCCTATATGCGGAGCATCACGTAGTGATAGCGGGTCTAACCTGTGGGGTCCGGTAGGGAGGCCGGGTCTAGTCCAGCGCGCACGAAGGGACAGCTGCTGTTCTCTGGCGCATCACAAAGGGTTCCGTGCCATACCCCAGAGTACCTGTGGGGGAACCGGTTCTACCTCAAAACATCGGGTAGGTATACCAGGCCTACCCCGGAGGGTCAGGTAGGAAGGGTGGGTCCAAAGCAGTGTGCCCATAGGGTCAGCAGGTGTACCCCGGCGCACCAGTAAGGGTTCCGGTACAATCTAGGAGTACCGGTGGGTATAGCAAAACTACAGCGGAGTACCTGTGGGTGTACCGGTACTACCCCAGATTGTCGGGTAGGGGGCCAGGCCTACCGCAGAGCATCAGGTAGGGATACCAGGCCTAGCCTGGAGGGTCAGGTAGGAAGGTCTGGTCTACACAGCACGCCCGTAAGGTCAGCAGGTGTACCCCAGCGAACCAGTAAGGGTTCAGGTACTACCCTGGAGTACCGGTGGGTGTACCAATACTACCGCAGAGTACCGGTGGGGGAAGCGGTACTACCCCAGCATATCGGGTAGGGGTGCCAGGCCATCAACGGAGCATCAGGTAGGGATACCGGGCCTAAAACGGAGGGTCAGGTAGTTATGTCTGGTCTACACCGCGCGCCAGTAACGTCAGCAGGTGTACCCCAGTGAACCACTAAGTGTTCACGTACTACCCCGGAGTACCGGTGGGTGTACCGATACTACCGCAGAGTAACGGTGGGGGTACCGCTACTACCCCAGAACATCGGGTATGGGTGCCAAGCCTAATGCGGAGCATCAGGTAGGGATACCGGGTCTAACCTGTGGGGTCCGGTAGGGAGGCCAGGTCTAGTCCAGCGCGCACGATGGGACAGCTGGTGTTCTCTGGCGCATCACAAAGGGTTCCGTTCCAACCCCAGAGTACCGGTGGGGGAACCGGTTCTACCTCGAAACATCGGGTAGGTATACCAGGCCTACCCCGGCGGGTCAGGTAGGAAGGGTGGGTCCAAAGCAGTGTGCCCATAGGGTCAGCAGGTGTACCCCGGCGCAGCAGTAAGGGTTCCGGTACAATCCAGGAGTACCGGTGGGTATAGCAAAACTACCGCGGAGTACCGGTGGGTGTACCGGTATTACCCCAGATTGTCGGGTAGGGGGCCAGGCCTACCGCAGAGCATCAGGTAGGGATACCGGGCCTAGCCTGGAGGGTCAGGTAGGAATGTCTGGTCTACACAGCACGCCCGTAAGGTCAGCAGGTGTACCCCAGCGAACCAGTAAGGGTTCAGGTACTACCCTGGAGTACCGGTGGGTGTACCAATACTACCGCAGAGTACCGGTGGGGGTAGCGGTACTACCCCAGCATATCGGGTAGGGGTGCCAGGCCAAAAACGGAGCATCAGGTAGGGATACCGAGTCTAACACGGAGGGTCACGTAGGAATGTCTGGTCTATACCGCATGCCCGTAACGTCAGCAGGTGCACCCCAGTGAATCAGTAAGGGTTCACGTACTACCCCGGAGTACCGGTGGGTGTACCGATACTACCGCAGAGTAACGGTGGGGGTACCACTACTACCCCAGAACATCGGGTATGGGTGCCAAGCCTAATGCGGAGCATCAGGTAGGGATACCGGGTGTAACATGTGGGGTCCGGTAGGGAGGCCGGGTCTAGTCCAGCGCGCACGAAGGGACAACTGGTGTTCTCTGGCGCATCACAAAGGGTTCCGTTCCAAACCCAGAGTACCGGTGGGGGAACCGGTTCTACCTCGAAACATCGGGTAGGTATACCAGGCCTACCCCGGCGGGTCAGGTAGGAAGGATGGGTCCAAAGCAGTGTGCCCGTAGGGTCAGCAGGTGTACCCCGGTGCACCAGTAAGGGTTCCGGTACAATCTAGGAGTACCGGTGGGTATAGCAAAACTACCGCGGAGTACCTGTGGGTGTACCGGTACTACCCCAGAATGTTGGGTAGGGGGCCAGGCCTACCGCAGAGCATCAGGTAGGGATACCGGGCCTAGCCTGGAGGGTCAGGTAGGAATGTCTGGTCTACACAGCACTCCCGTAAGGTCAGCAGGTGTACCCCAGTGAACCAGTAAGGGTTCAGGTACTACCCTGGAGTACCGGTGGGTGTACCAATACTACCGCAGAGTACCGGTGGGGGTACTGGTACTACCCCAGCATATCGGGTAGGGGTGCCAGGCCAACAACGGAGCATCAGGTAGGGATACCGGGCCTAACACGGAGGGTCAGATAGGAATGTCTGGTCTACACCGCGCACCAGTAACGTCAGCAGGTGAACCGCAGTGAACCACTAAGTGTTCACGTACTACCCCGGAGTACCGGTGGGTGTACCGATACTACCGCAGAGTAACGGTGGGGGTACTGCTAGTACCCCAGAACATCGGGTATGGGTGCCAAGCCTAATGCGGAGCATCAGGTAGGGATACCGGGTGTAACATGTTGGGTCCGGTAGGGAGGCCAGGTCTAGTCCAGCGCGCACGAAGGGACAGCTGGTGTTCTCTGGTGCATCACAAAGTGTTCCGTTCCAAACCCCAGAGTATCTGTGGGAGAACGGGTTCTACCTCGAAACATCGGGTAGGTATACCAGGCCTACCCCGGCGGGTCAGGTAGGAAGGATGGGTCCAAAGCAGTGTGCCCGTAGGGTCAGCAGGTGTACCCCGGTGCACCAGCAAGGGTTCCGGTACAATCTAGGAGTACCGGTGGGTATAGCAAAACTACCGCGGAGTACCTCTGGGTGTACCGGTACTACCCCAGATTGTCGGGTAGGGGGCCAGGCCTACCGCAGAGCATCAGGTAGGGATACCGGGCCTAGCCTGGAGGGTCAGGTAGGAATGTCTGGTCTACACAGCACGCCCGTAAGGTCAGCAGGTGTACCCCAGCGAACCAGTAAGGGTTCAGGTACTACCCTGCAGTACCGGTGGGTGTACCAATACTACCGCAGAGTACCGGTGGGGGTACCGGTACTACCCCAGCATATCGGGTAGGGGTGCCAGGCCATCAACGGAGCATCAGGTAGGCATACCGGGCCTAAAACGGAGGGTCAGGTAGGAATGTCTGGTCTACACCGCGCGCCAGTAACGTCAGCAGGTGTACCCCAGTGAACCACTAAGTGTTCACGTACTACCCCGGAGTACCGGTGGGTGTACCGATACTACCGCAGAGTAACGGTGGGGGTACCGCTAGTACCCCAGAACATCGGGTATGGGTGCCAAGCCTAATGCGGAGCATCAGGTAGGGATAGCGGGTGTAACATGTGGGGTCCGGTAGGGAGGCCAGGTCTAGTCCAGCGCGCACGAAGGGACAGCTGGTGTTCTCTGGCGCATCACAAAGGGTTCCGTTCCAACCCCAGAGTACCGGTGGGGCAACCGGTTCTACCTCGAAACATCGGGTAGGTATACCAGGCCTACCCCGGCGGGTCAGGTAGGAAGGGTGGGTCCAAAGCAGTGTGCCCATAGGGTCAGCAGGTGTACCCCGGCGCACCTGTAAGGGTTCCGGTACAATCCAGGAGTACCGGTGGGTATAGCAAAAGTACCGCGGAGTACCTGTGGGTGTACCGGTACTACCCCAGATTGTCGGGTAGGGGGCCAGGCCTACCGCAGAGCATCAGGTAGGGATACCGGGCCTAGCCTGGAGGGTCAGGTAGGAATGTCTGGTCTACACAGCACGCCCGTAAGGTCAGCAGGTGTAACCCAGCGAACCAGAAAGTGTTCAGGTACTACCCTGGAGTACCGGTGGGTGTACCAATACTACCGCAGAGTACCGGTGGGGGTACCGGTACTACCCCAGCATATCGGGTAGGGGTGCCAGGCCATCAACGGAGCATCAGGTAGGGATACCGGGCCTAAAACGGAGGGTCAGGTAGGAATGTCTGGTCTACACCGCGCGCCAGTAACGTCAGCAGGTGTACCGCAGTGAACCACTAAGGGTTCACGTACTACCCCGGAGTACCGGTGGGTGTACCGATACTACCGCAGAGTAACGGTGGGGGTACCGCTAGTACCCCAGAACATCGCGTATGGGTGCAAAGCCTAATGCGGAGCATCAGGTAGGGATACCGGGTGTAAAATGTGGGGTTCGGTAGGGAGGCCGGGTCTAGTCCAGCGCGCACGAAGGGACAGCTGGTGTTCTCTGGCGCATCACAAAGGGTTCCGTTCCAAACCCCAGAGTACCTGTGGGGGAACCGGTTCTACCTCGAAACATCGGGTAGGTATACCAGGCCTACCCCGGCGGGTCAGGTAGGAAGGGTGGGTCCAAAGCAGTGTGCCCATAGGGTCAGCAGGTGTACCCCGGCGCAGCAGTAAGGGTTCCGGTAAAATCTAGGAGTACCAGTGGGTATAGCAAAAGTACCGCGGAGTACCGGTGGGTGTACCGGTACTACCCCAGATTGTCGGGTAGGGGGCCAGGCCTACCGCAGAGCATCAGGTAGGGATACCGGGCCTAGCCTGGAGGGTCAGGTAGGAATGTCTGGTCTACACAGCACGCCCGTAAGGTCAGCAGGTGTACCCCAGCGAACCACTAAGGGTTCAGGTACTACCCTGGAGTACCGGTGGGTGTACCAATACTACCGCAGAGTACCGGTGGGGGTACCGGTACTACCCCAGCATATCGGGTAGGGGTGCCAGGCCAACAACGGAGCATCAGGTAGGGATACCGAGTCTAACACGGAGGGTCACGTAGGAATGTCTGGTCTATCTCGCATGCCCGTAACGTCATCAGGTGTACCCCAGTGAACCAGTAAGGGTTCACGTACTACCCCGGAGTACCGGTGGGTGTACCGATACTACCGCAGAGTAACGGTGGGGGTACTGCTAGTACCCCAGAACATCGGGTATGGGTGCCAAGCCTAATGCGGAGCATCAGGTAGGGATACCGGGTGTAACATGTTGGGTCCGGTAGGGAGGCCAGGTCTAGTCCAGCGCGCACGAAGGGACAGCTGGTGTTCTCTGGTGCATCACAAAGTGTTCCGTTCCAAACCCCAGAGTATCTGTGGGAGAACGGGTTCTACCTCGAAACATCGGGTAGGTATACCAGGCCTACCCCGGCGGGTCAGGTAGGAAGGATGGGTCCAAAGCAGTGTGCCCGTAGGGTCAGCAGGTGTACCCCGGTGCACCAGCAAGGGTTCCGGTACAATCTAGGAGTACCGGTGGGTATAGCAAAACTACCGCGGAGTACCTCTGGGTGTACCGGTACTACCCCAGATTGTCGGGTAGGGGGCCAGGCCTACCGCAGAGCATCAGGTAGGGATACCGGGCCTAGCCTGGAGGGTCAGGTAGGAATGTCTGGTCTACACAGCACGCCCGTAAGGTCAGCAGGTGTACCCCAGCGAACCAGTAAGGGTTCAGGTACTACCCTGCAGTACCGGTGGGTGTACCAATACTACCGCAGAGTACCGGTGGGGGTACCGGTACTACCCCAGCATATCGGGTAGGGGTGCCAGGCCATCAACGGAGCATCAGGTAGGGATACCGGGCCTAAAACGGAGGGTCAGGTAGGAATGTCTGGTCTACACCGCGCGCCAGTAACGTCAGCAGGTGTACCCCAGTGAACCACTAAGTGTTCACGTACTACCCCGGAGTACCGGTGGGTGTACCGATACTACCGCAGAGTAACGGTGGGGGTACCGCTAGTACCCCAGAACATCGGGTATGGGTGCCAAGCCTAATGCGGAGCATCAGGTAGGGATAGCGGGTGTAACATGTGGGGTCCGGTAGGGAGGCCACGTCTAGTCCAGCGCGCACGAAGGGACAGCTGGTGTTCTCTGGCGCATCACAAAGGGTTCCGTTCCAACCCCAGAGTACCGGTGGGGCAACCGGTTCTACCTCGAAACATCGGGTAGGTATACCAGGCCTACCCCGGAGGGTCAGGTAGGAAGGGTGGGTCCAAAGCAGTGTGCCCATAGGGTCAGCAGGTGTACCCCGGCGCACCTGTAAGGGTTCCGGTACAATCCAGGAGTACCGGTGGGTATAGCAAAAGTACCGCGGAGTACCTGTGGGTGTACCGGTACTACCCCAGATTGTCGGGTAGGGGGCCAGGCCTACCGCAGAGCATCAGGTAGGGATACCGGGCCTAGCCTGGAGGGTCAGGTAGGAATGTCTGGTCTACACAGCACGCCCGTAAGGTCAGCAGGTGTAACCCAGCGAACCAGAAAGTGTTCAGGTACTACCCTGGAGTACCGGTGGGTGTACCAATACTACCGCAGAGTACCGGTGGGGGTACCGGTACTACCCCAGCATATCGGGTAGGGGTGCCAGGCCATCAACGGAGCATCAGGTAGGGATACCGGGCCTAAAACGGAGGGTCAGGTAGGAATGTCTGGTCTACACCGCGCGCCAGTAACGTCAGCAGGTGTACCGCAGTGAACCACTAAGGGTTCACGTACTACCCCGGAGTACCGGTGGGTGTACCGATACTACCGCAGAGTAACGGTGGGGGTACCGCTAGTACCCCAGAACATCGCGTATGGGTGCAAAGCCTAATGCGGAGCATCAGGTAGGGATACCGGGTGTAAAATGTGGGGTTCGGTAGGGAGGCCGGGTCTAGTCCAGCGCGCACGAAGGGACAGCTGGTGTTCTCTGGCGCATCACAAAGGGTTCCGTTCCAAACCCAGAGTACCGGTGGGGAACCGGTTCTACCTCGAAACATCGGGTAGGTATACCAGGCCTACCCCGGCGGGTCAGGTAGGAAGGGTTGGTCCAAAGCAGTGTGCCCGTAGGGTCAGCAGTTGTACCCCGGCGCAGCAGTAAGGGTTCCGGTACAATCCAGGAGTACCGGTGGGTATAGCAAAAGTACCGCGGAGTACCTGTGGGTGTACCGGTACTACCCCAGAATGTTGGGTAGGGGGCCAGGCCTACCGCAGAGCATCAGGTAGGGATACCGGGCCTAGCCTGGAGGGTCAGGTAGGAATGTCTGGTCTACAGAGCACGCCCGTAAGGTCAGCAGGTGTACCCCAGCGAACCAGTAAGGGTTCAGGTACTACCCTGGAGTACCGGTGGGTGTACCCATACTACCGCAGAGTACCGGTGGGGGTACCGGTACTACCCCAGCATATCGGGTAGGGGTGCCAGGCCAAAAACGGAGCATCAGGTAGGGATACCGAGTCTAACACGGAGGGTCACGTAGGAATGTCTGGTCTATACCGCATGCCCGTAACGTCAGCAGGTGTACCCCAGTGAACCAGTAAGGGTTCACGTACTACCCCGGAGTACCGGTGGGTGTACCGATACTACCGCAGAGTAACGGTGGGGGTACCACTACTACCCCAGAACATCGGGTATGGGTGCCAAGCCTAATGTGGAGCATCAGGTAGGGATACCGGGTGTAACATGTGGGGTCCGGTAGGGAGGCCGGGTGTAGTCCAGCGCGCACGAAGGGACAGCTGGTGTTCTCTGGCGCATCACAAAAGGTTCCGTTCCAAACCCAGATTACCGGTGGGGGAACCGGTTCTACCTCGAAACATCGGGTAGGTATACCAGGCCTACCCCGGCGGGTCAGGTAGGAAGGATGGGTCCAAAGCAGTGTGCCCGTAGGGTCAGCAGGTGTACCCCGGTGCACCAGTAAGGGTTCCGGTACAATCTAGGAGTACCGGTGGGTATAGCAAAACTACCGCGGAGTACCGGTGGGTGTACCGGTACTACCCCAGATTGTCGGATAGGGGGCCAGGCCTACCGCAGAGCATCAGGTAGGGATACCGGGCCTAGCCTGGAGGGTCAGGTAGGAATGTCTGGTCTACACAGCACGCCCGTAAGGTCAGCAGGTGTAACCCAGCGAACCAGAAAGTGTTCAGGTACTACCCTGGAGTACCGGTGGGTGTACCAATACTACCGCAGAGTACCGGTGGGGGTACCGATACTACCCCAGCATATCGGGTAGGGGTGCCAGGCCATCAACGGAGCATCAGGTAGGGATACCGGGCCTAAAACGGAGGGTCAGATAGGAATGTCTGGTCTACACCGCGCGCCAGTAACGTCAGCAGGTGTACCCCAGTGAACCACTAAGGGTTCACGTACTACCCCGGAGTACCGGTGGGTGTACCGATACTACCGCAGAGTAACGGTGGGGGTACCGCTAGTACCCCAGAACATCGGGTATGGGTGCCAAGCCTAATGCGGAGCATCAGGTAGGGATACCGGGTGTAACATGTGGGGTTCGGTAGGGAGGCCGAGTCTAGTCCAGCGCGCACGATGGGACAGCTGGTGTTCTCTGGCGCATCACAAAGGGTTCCGTTCCAAACCCAGAGTACCGGTGGGGAACCGGTTCTACCTCGAAACATCGGGTAGGTATACCAGGCCTACCCCGGCGGGTCAGGTAGGAAGGGTTGGTCCAAAGCAGTGTGCCCATAGGGTCAGCAGTTGTACCCCGGCGCAGCAGTAAGGGTTCCGGTACAATCCAGGAGTACCGGTGGGTATAGCAATAGTACCGCGGAGTACCTGTGGGTGTACCGGTACTACCCCAGAATGTTGGGTAGGGGGCCAGGCCTACCGCAGAGCATCAGGTAGGGATACCGGGCCTAGCCTGGAGGGTCAGGTAGGAATGTCTGGTCTACACAGCACGCCCGTAAGGTCAGCAGGTGTACCCCAGCGAACCAGTAAGGGTTCAGGTACTACCCTGGAGTACCGGTGGGTGTACCAATACTACCGCAGAGTACCGGTGGGGGTACTGGTACTACCCCAGCATATCGGGTAGGGGTGCCAGGCCAACAACGGAGCATCAGGTAGGGATACCGGGCCTAACACGGAGGGTCAGATAGGAATGTCTGGTCTACACCGCGCACCAGTAACGTCAGCAGGTGTATCGCAGTGAACCACTAAGGGTTCACGTACTACCCCGGAGTACCGGTGGGTGTACCGATACTACCGCAGAGTAACGGTGGGGGTACCGCTAGTACCCCAGAACATCGGGTATGGGTGCCAAGCGTAATGCGGAGCATCAGGTAGGGATAGCGGGTCTAACCTGTGGGGTCCGGTAGGGGGGCCATGTCTAGTCCAGCGCGCACGATGGGACAGCTGGTGTTCTCTGGCGCATCACAAAGAGTTCCGTTCCAACCCCAGAGTACCGGTGGGGCAACCGGTTCTACCTCGAAACATCGGGTAGGTATACCAGGCCTACCCCGGAGGGTCAGGTAGGAAGGGTGGGTCCAAAGCAGTGTGCCCGTAGGGTCAGCAGGTGTACCCCGGCGCACCAGTAAGGGTTCCGGTACAATCCAGGAGTACCGGTGGGTATAGCAAAACTACCGCAGAGTACCGGTGGGTGTACCGGTACTACCCCAGATTGTCTGGTAGGGGGCCAGGCCTACCGCAGAGCATCAGGTAGGGATACCGGGCCTAGCCTGGAGGGTCAGGTAGGAATGTCTGGTCTACACAGCACGCCCGTAAGGTCAGCAGGTGTACCCCAGCGAACCAGTAAGGGTTCAGGTACTACCATGGAGTACCGGTGGGTGTACCAATACTACCGCAGAGTACCGGTGGGGGTACCGGTACTACCCCAGCATATCGGGTAGGGCTGCCAGGCCAACAACGGAGCATCAGGTAGGGATACCGGGCCTAACACGGAGGGTCAGATAGGAATGTCTGGTCTACACCGCGTGCCAGTAACGTCAGCAGGTGTACCCCAGTGAACCACTAAGTGTTCACGTACTACCCCGGAGTACCGGTGGGTGTACCGATACTTCCGCAGAGTAACGGTGGGGGTACCGCTACTACCCCAGAACATGGGGTATGGGTGCCAAGCCTAATGCGGAGCATCAGGTAGGGTTACCGGGTGTAACATGTTGGGTCCAGTAGGGAGGCCACGTCTAGTCCAGCGCGCACGAAGGGACAGCTGGTGTTCTCTGGCGCATCACAAAGGGTTCCGTTCCAAACCCAGAGTACCGGTGGGGGAACTGGTTCTACCTCGAAACATCGGGTAGGTATACCAGGCCTACCCCGGCGGGTCAGGTAGGAAGGATGGGTCCAAAGCAGTGTGCCCGTAGGGTCAGCAGGTGTACCCCGGTGCACCAGTAAGGGTTCCGGTACAATCTAGGAGTACCGGTGGGTATAGCAAAACTACCGCGGAGTACCGGTGGGTGTACCGGTACTACCCCAGATTGTCGGATAGGGGGCCAGGCCTACCGCAGAGCATCAGGTAGGGATACCGGGCCTAGCCTGGAGGGTCAGGTAGGAATGTCTGGTCTACACAGCACGCCCGTAAGGTCAGCAGGTGTAACCCAGCGAACCAGAAAGTGTTCAGGTACTACCCTGGAGTACCGGTGGGTGTACCAATAGTACCGCAGAGTACAGGTGGGGGTACCGATACTACCCCAGCATATCGGGTAGGGGTGCCAGGCCATCAACGGAGCATCAGGTAGGGATACCGGGCCTAAAACGGAGGGTCAGGTAGGAATGTCTGGTCTACACCGCGCGCCAGTAACGTCAGCAGGTGTACCGCAGTGAACCACTAAGGGTTCACGTACTACCCCGGAGTACCGGTGGGTGTACCGATACTACCGCAGAGTAACGGTGGGGGTACCGCTACTACCCCAGAACATCGGGTATGGGTGCCAAGCCTATATGCGGAGCATCACGTAGTGATAGCGGGTCTAACCTGTGGGGTCCGGTAGGGAGGCCAGGTCTAGTCCAGCGCGCACGATGGGACAGCTGGTGTTCTCTGGCGCATCACAAAGAGTTCCGTTCCAAACCCCAGAGTACCTGTGGGGGAACCGGTTCTACCTCGAAACATCGGGTAGGTATACCAGGCCTACCCCGGCGGGTCAGGTAGGAAGGGTGTGTCCAAAGCAGTGTGCCCGTAGGGTCAGCAGGTGTACCCCGGCGCACCAGTAAGGGTTCCGGTACAATCCAGGAGTACCGTTGGGTATAGCAAAACTACCGCGGAGTACCTGTGGGTGTACCGGTACTACCCCAGCATATCGGGTAGGGGTGCCAGGCCAAAAACGGAGCATCAGGTAGGGATACCGAGTCTAACACGGAGGGTCACGTAGGAATGTCTGGTCTATACTGCATGCCCGTAACGTCAGCAGGTGTACCCCAGTGAATCAGTAAGGGTTCACGTACTACCCCGGAGTACCGGTGGGTGTACCGATACTACCGCAGAGTAACGGTGGGGGTACCGCTACTACCCCAGAACATCGGGTATGGGTGCCAAGCCTAATGCGGAGCATCAGGTAGGGATAGCGGGTCTAACCTGTGGGGTCCGGTAGGGAGGCCAGGTCTAGTCCAGCGCGCACGATGGGACAGCTGGTGTTCTCTGGCGCATCACAAAGGGTTCCGTTCCAACCCCAGAGTACCGGTGGGGCAACCGGTTCTACCTTCAAACATCGGGTAGGTATACCAGGCCTACCCCGGAGGGTCAGGTAGGAAGGGTGGGCATAAATCGGCGCGCCCGTAGTGTCAGCAGGTGTACCCAGGCCCACCAGTAAGGGTTCCGGTACAATCCAGGAGTACCGTTGGGTATAGCAAAAGTACCGCGGAGTACCTGTGGGTGTACCGGTACTACCCCAGATTGTCGGGTAGGGGGCCAGGCCTACCGCAGAGCATCAGGTAGGGATACCGGGCCTAGCCTGGAGGGTCAGGTAGGAATGTCTGGTCTACACAGCACGCCCGTAAGGTCAGCAGGTGTACCCCAGCGAACCACTAAGGGTTCAGGTACTACCCTGGAGTACTGGTGGGTGTACCAATACTACCGCAGAGTACCGGTGGGGGTACCGGTACTCCCCCAGCATATCGGGTAGTGGTGCCAGGCCAAAAACGGAGCATCAGGTAGGGATACCGAGTCTAGCCTGGAGGGTCAGGTAGGAATGTCTGGTCTACACCGCGCGCCAGTAACGTCAGCAGGTGTACCCCAGTGAACCACTAAGTTTTCTCGTACTACCCCGGAGTACCGGTGGGTGTACCGATACTACCGCAGAGTAACGGTGGGGGTACCGCTACTACCCCAGAACATCGGTTATGGGTGCCAAGCATAATGCGGAGCATCAGGTAGGGATACCGGGTCTAACCTGTGGGGTCCGGTAGGGAGGCCAGGTCTAGTCCAGCGCGCACGATGGGACAGCTGGTGTTCTCTGGCGCATCACAAAGGGTTCCGTTCCAACCCCAGAGTACCGGTGGGGCAACCGGTTCTACCTTGAAACATCGGGTAGGTATACCAGGCCTACCCCGGAGGGTCAGGTAGGAAGGGTGGGCGTAAATCGGCGCGCCCGTAGTGTCAGCAGGTGTACCCCGGCGCACCAGTAAGGGTTCCGGTACAATCCAGGAGTACCGTTGGGTATAGCAAAACTACCGCGGAGTACCTGTGGGTGTACCGGTACTACCCCAGATTGTCGGGTAGGGGGCCAGGCCTACCGCAGAGCATCAGGTAGGGATACCGGGCCTAGCCTGGAGGGTCAGGTAGGAATGTCTGGTCTACAGAGCACGCCCATAAGGTCAGCAGGTGTACCCCAGCGAACCAGTAAGGGTTCAGGTACTACCCTGGAGTACCGGTGGGTGTACCAATACTACCGCAGAGTACCGGTGGGGGTAGCGGTACTACCCCAGCATATCGGGTAGGGGTGCCAGGCCAAAAACGGAGCATCAGGTAGGGATACCGAGTCTAACACGGAGGGTCACGTAGGAATGTCTGGTCTATACTGCATGCCCGTAACGTCAGCAGGTGTACCCCAGTGAATCAGTAAGGGTTCACGTACTACCCCGGAGTACCGGTGGGTGTACCGATACTACCGCAGAGTAACGGTGGGGGTACCGCTACTACCCCAGAACATCGGGTATGGGTGCCAAGCCTAATGCGGAGCATCAGGTAGGGATACCGGGTGTAACCTGTGGGGTTCGGTAGGGAGGCCGGGTCTAGTCCAGCGCGCACGAAGGGACAGCTGGTGTTCTCTGGCGCATCACAAAGGGTTCCGTTCCAAACCCAGAGTACCGGTGGGGGAACCGGTTCTACCTTCAAACATCGGGTAGGTATACCAGGCCTACCCCGGAGGGTCAGGTAGGAAGGGTGGGCATAAATCGGCGCGCCCGTAGTGTCAGCAGGTGTACCCCGGTGCACCAGTAAGGGTTCCGGTACAATCTAGGAGTACCGGTGGGTATAGCAAAACTACCGCGGAGTACCGGTGGGTGTACCGGTACTACCCCAGATTGTCGGGTAGGGGGCCAGGCCTACCGCAGAGCATCAGGTAGGGATACCGGGCCTAGCCTGGAGGGTCAGGTAGGAATGTCTGGTCTACACAGCACGCCCGTAAGGTCAGCAGGTGTACCCCAGCGAACCACTAAGGGTTCAGGTACTACCCTGGAGTACCGGTGGGTGTACCAATACTACCGCAGAGTACCGGTGGGGGTACCGATACTACCCCAGCATATCGGGTAGGGGTGACAGGCCATCAACGGAGCATCAGGTAGGGATACCGGGCCTAAAACGGAGGGTCAGGTAGGAATGTCTGGTCTACACCGCGCGCCAGTAACGTCAGCAGGTGTACCGCAGTGAACCACTAAGGGTTCACGTACTACCCCGGAGTTCTGGTAGGTGTACCGATACTACCGCAGAGTAACGGTGGGGGTACCGCTAGTACCCCAGAACATCGGGTATGGGTGCCAAGCCTATATGCGTAGCATCAGGTAGGGATACCGGGTGTAACATGTGGGGTCCGGTAGGGAGGCCAGGTCTAGTCCAGCGCGCACGATGGGACAGCTGGTGTTCTCTGGCGCATCACAAAGGGTTCCGTTCCAACCCCAGAGTACCGGTGGGGCAACCGGTTCTACCTCGAAACATCGGGTAGGTATACCAGGCCTACCCCGGAGGGTCAGGTAGGAAGGATGGGTCCAAAGCAGTGTGCCCGTAGGGTCAGCAGGTGTACCCCGGCGCACCAGTAAGGGTTCCGGTACAATCTAGGAGTACCGGTGGGTATAGCAAAACTACCGCGGAGTACCGGTGGGTGTACCGGTACTACCCCAGATTGTCGGGTAGGGGGCCAGGCCTACCGCAGAGCATCAGGTAGGGATACCGGGCCTAGCCTGGAGGGTCAGGTAGGAATGTCTGGTCTACACAGCACGCCCGTAAGGTCAGCAGGTGTACCCCAGCGAACCAGTAAGGGTTCAGGTACTACCCTGGAGTACCGGTGGGTGTACCAATACTACCGCAGAGTACCGGTGGGGGTAGCGGTACTACCCCAGCATATCGGGTAGGGGTGCCAGGCCATCAACGGAGCATCAGGTAGGGATACCGAGTCTAACACGGAGGGTCACGTAGGAATGTCTGGTCTATACTGCATGCCCGTAACGTCAGCAGGTGTACCCCAGTGAATCAGTAAGGGTTCACGTACTACCCCGGAGTACCGGTGGGTGTACCGATACTACCGCAGAGTAACGGTGGGGGTACCGCTACTACCCCAGAACATCGGGTATGGGTGCCAAGCCTAATGCGGAGCATCAGGTAGGGATAGCGGGTCTAACCTGTGGGGTCCGGTAGGTAGGCCAGGTCTAGTCCAGCGCGCACGATGGGACAGCTGGTGTTCTCTGGCGCATCACAAAGGGTTCCGTTCCAACCCCAGAGTACCGGTGGGGCAACCGGTTCTACCTTCAAACATCGGGTAGGTATACCAGGCCTACCCCGGAGGGTCAGGTAGGAAGGGTGGGCATAAATCGGCGCGCCCGTAGTGTCAGCAGGTGTACCCAGGCCCACCAGTAAGGGTTCCGGTACAATCCAGGAGTACCGTTGGGTATAGCAAAAGTACCGCGGAGTACCTGTGGGTGTACCGGTACTACCCCAGATTGTCGGGTAGGGGGCCAGGCCTACCGCAGAGCATCAGGTAGGGATACCGGGCCTAGCCTGGAGGGTCAGGTAGGAATGTCTGGTCTACACAGCACGCCCGTAAGGTCAGCAGGTGTACCCCAGCGAACCACTAAGGGTTCAGGTACTACCCTGGAGTACCAGTGGGTGTACCAATACTACCGCAGAGTACCGGTGGGGGTAGCGGTACTACCCCAGCATATCGGGTAGGGGTGACAGGCCATCAACGGAGCATCAGGTAGGGATACCGGGCCTAAAACGGAGGGTCAGATAGGAATGTCTGGTCTACACCGCGCGCCAGTAAAGTCAGCAGGTGTACCGCAGTGAACCACTAAGGGTTCACGTACTACCCCGGAGTTCCGGTAGGTGTACCGATACTACCGCAGAGTAACGGTGGGGGTACCGCTAGTACCCCAGAACATCGGGTATGGGTGCCAAGCCTAATGCGGAGCATCAGGTAGGGATACCGGGTGTAACATGTGGGGTTCGGTAGGGAGGCCGGGTCTAGTCCAGCGCGCACGAAGGGACAGCTGGTGTTCTCTGGCGCATCACAAAGGGTTCCGTTCCAAACCCAGAGTACCGGTGGGGGAACTGGTTCTACCTCGAAACATCGGGTAGGTATACCAGGCCTACCCCGGCGGGTCAGGTAGGAAGGATGGGTCCAAAGCAGTGTGCCCGTAGGGTCAGCAGGTGTACCCCGGTGCACCAGTAAGGGTTCCGGTACAATCTAGGAGTACCGGTGGGTATAGCAAAACTACCGCGGAGTACCGGTGGGTGTACCGGTACTACCCCAGATTGTCGGATAGGGGGCCAGGCCTACCGCAGAGCATCAGGTAGGGATACCGGGCCTAGCCTGGAGGGTCAGGTAGGAATGTCTGGTCTACACAGCACGCCCGTAAGGTCAGCAGGTGTACCCCAGCGAACCAGTAAGGGTTCAGGTACTACCCTGGAGTACCGGTGGGTGTACCAATACTACCGCAGAGTACCGGTGGGGGTAGCGGTACTACCCCAGCATATCGGGTAGTGGTGCCAGGCCATCAACGGAGCATCAGGTAGGGATACCGGGCCTAAAACGGAGGGTCAGGTAGGAATGTCTGGTCTACACCGCGCGCCAGTAACGTCAGCAGGTGTACCCCAGTGAACCACTAAGCGTTCACGTACTACCCCGGAGTACCGGTGGGTGTACCGATACTACCGCAGAGTAACGGTGGGGGTACCGCTACTACCCCAGAACATCGGGTATGGGTGCCAAGCCTATATGCGGAGCATCAGGTAGGGATAGCGGGTCTAACCTGTGGGGTCCGGTAGGGAGGCCAGGTCTAGTCCAGCGCGCACGATGGGACAGCTGGTGTTCTCTGGCGCATCACAAAGGGTTCCGTTCCAACCCCAGAGTACCGGTGGGGCAACCGGTTCTACCTTGAAACATCGGGTAGGTATACCAGGCCTACCCCGGAGGGTCAGGTAGGAAGGGTGGGCGTAAATCGGCGCGCCCGTAGGGTCAGCAGGTGTACCCCGGCGCACCAGTAAGGGTTCCGGTACAATCCAGGAGTACCGTTGGGTATAGCAAAACTACCGCGGAGTACCTGTGGGTGTACCGGTACTACCCCAGATTGTCGGGTAGGGGGCCAGGCCTACCGCAGAGCATCAGGTAGGGATACCGGGCCTAGCCTGGAGGGTCAGGTAGGAATGTCTGGTCTACACAGCACGCCCGTAAGGTCAGCAGGTGTACCCCAGCGAACCAGTAAGGGTTCAGGTACTACCCTGGAGTACCGGTGGGTGTACCAATACTACCGCAGAGTACCGGTGGGGGTAGCGGTACTACCCCAGCATATCGGGTAGGGGTGCCAGGCCAAAAACGGAGCATCAGGTAGGGATACCGAGTCTAACACGGAGGGTCACGTAGGAATGTCTGGTCTATAGTGCATGCCCGTAACGTCAGCAGGTGTACCCCAGTGAATCAGTAAGGGTTCACGTACTACCCCGGAGTACCGGTGGGTGTACCGATACTACCGCAGAGTAACGGTGGGGGTACCGCTACTACCCCAGAACATCGGGTATGGGTGCCAAGCCTAATGCGGAGCATCAGGTAGGGATAGCGGGTCTAACCTGTGGGGTCCGGTAGGTAGGCCAGGTCTAGTCCAGCGCGCACGATGGGACAGCTGGTGTTCTCTGGCGCATCACAAAGGGTTCCGTTCCAACCCCAGAGTACCGGTGGGGCAACCGGTTCTACCTTCAAACATCGGGTAGGTATACCAGGCCTACCCCGGCGGGTCAGGTAGGAAGGGTGGGCATAAATCGGCGCGCCCGTAGTGTCAGCAGGTGTACCCAGGCCCACCAGTAAGGGTTCCGGTACAATCCAGGAGTACCGTTGGGTATAGCAAAAGTACCGCGGAGTACCTGTGGGTGTACCGGTACTACCCCAGATTGTCGGGTAGGGGGCCAGGCCTACCGCAGAGCATCAGGTAGGGATACCGGGCCTAGCCTGGAGGGTCAGGTAGGAATGTCTGGTCTACACAGCACGCCCGTAAGGTCAGCAGGTGTACCCCAGCGAACCACTAAGGGTTCAGGTACTACCCTGGAGTACCAGTGGGTGTACCAATACTACCGCAGAGTACCGGTGGGGGTAGCGGTACTACCCCAGCATATCGGGTAGGGGTGACAGGCCATCAACGGAGCATCAGGTAGGGATACCGGGCCTAAAACGGAGGGTCAGATAGGAATGTCTGGTCTACACCGCGCGCCAGTAAAGTCAGCAGGTGTACCGCAGTGAACCACTAAGGGTTCACGTACTACCCCGGAGTACCGGTAGGTGTACCGATACTACCGCAGAGTAACGGTGGGGGTACCGCTAGTACCCCAGAACATCGGGTATGGGTGCCAAGCCTAATGCGGAGCATCAGGTAGGGATACCGGGTGTAACATGTGGGGTTCGGTAGGGAGGCCGGGTCTAGTCCAGCGCGCACGAAGGGACAGCTGGTGTTCTCTGGCGCATCACAAAGGGTTCCGTTCCAAACCCAGAGTACCGGTGGGGGAACTGGTTCTACCTCGAAACATCGGGTAGGTATACCAGGCCTACCCCGGCGGGTCAGGTAGGAAGGATGGGTCCAAAGCAGTGTGCCCGTAGGGTCAGCAGGTGTACCCCGGTGCACCAGTAAGGGTTCCGGTACAATCTAGGAGTACCGGTGGGTATAGCAAAACTACCGCGGAGTACCGGTGGGTGTACCGGTACTACCCCAGATTGTCGGATAGGGGGCCAGGCCTACCGCAGAGCATCAGGTAGGGATACCGGGCCTAGCCTGGAGGGTCAGGTAGGAATGTCTGGTCTACACAGCACGCCCGTAAGGTCAGCAGGTGTACCCCAGCGAACCAGAAAGTGTTCAGGTACTACCCTGGAGTACCGGTGGGTGTACCAATACTACCGCAGAGTACAGGTGGGGGTACCGATACTACCCCAGCATATCGGGTAGGGGTGCCAGGCCATCAACGGAGCATCAGGTAGGGATACCGGGCCTAAAACGGAGGGTCAGGTAGGAATGTCTGGTCTACACCGCGCGCCAGTAACGTCAGCAGGTGTACCGCAGTGAACCACTAAGGGTTCACGTACTACCCCGGAGTACCGGTGGGTGTACCGATACTACCGCAGAGTAACGGTGGGGGTACCGCTACTACCCCAGAACATCGGGTATGGGTGCCAAGCCTATATGCGGAGCATCACGTAGTGATAGCGGGTCTAACCTGTGGGGTCCGGTAGGGAGGCCAGGTCTAGTCCAGCGCGCACGATGGGACAGCTGGTGTTCTCTGGCGCATCACAAAGGGTTCCGTTCCAAACCCCAGAGTACCTGTGGGGGAACCGGTTCTACCTCGAAACATCGGGTAGGTATACCAGGCCTACCCCGGTGGGTCAGGTAGGAAGGGTGTGTCCAAAGCAGTGTGCCCGTAGGGTCAGCAGGTGTACCCCGGCGCACCAGTAAGGGTTCCGGTACAATCCAGGAGTACCGGTGGGTATAGCGAAAGTACTGCGGAGTTCCTGTGGGTGTACCGGTACTACCCCAGATTGTCGAGTAGGGGGCCAGGCCTACCGCAGAGCATCAGGTAGGGATACCGGGCCTAGCCTGGAGGGTCAGGTAGGAATGTCTGGTCTACACAGCACGCCCGTAAGGTCAGCAGGTGTACCCCAGCGAACCAGTAAGGGTTCAGGTACTACCCTGGAGTACCGGTGGGTGTACCAATACTACCGCAGAGTACCGGTGGGGGTACCGGTACTACCCCAGCATATCGGGTAGGGGTGCCAGGCCATCAACGGAGCATCAGGTAGGGATACCGGGCCTAAAATGGAGGGTCAGGTAGGAATGTCTGGTCTACACCGCGCGCCAGTAACGTCAGCAGGTGTACCCCAGTGAACCACTAAGTGTTCACGTACTACCCCGGAGTACCGGTGGGTGTACCGATACTACCGCAGAGTAACGGTGGGGGTACCGCTACTACCCCAGAACATCGGTTATGGGTGCCAAGCATAATGCGGAGCATCAGGTAGGGATAGCGGGTCTAACCTGTGGGGTCCGGTAGGGAGGCCAGGTCTAGTCCAGCGCGCACGATGGGACAGCTGGTGTTCTCTGGCGCATCACAAAGGGTTCCGTTCCAACCCCAGAGTACCGGTGGGGCAACCGGTTCTACCTTGAAACATCGGGTAGGTATACCAGGCCTACCCCGGAGGGTCAGGTAGGAAGGGTGGGCGTAAATCGGCGCGCCCGTAGTGTCAGCAGGTGTACCCCGGCGCACCAGTAAGGGTTCCGGTACAATCCAGGAGTACCGTTGGGTATAGCAAAAGTACCGCGGAGTACCTGTGGGTGTACCGGTACTACCCCAGATTGTCGGGTAGGGGGCCAGGCCTACCGCAGAGCATCAGGTAGGGATACCGGGCCTAGCCTGGAGGGTCAGGTAGGAATGTCTGGTCTACACAGCACGCCCGTAAGGTCAGCAGGTGTACCCCAGCGAACCAGAAAGGGTTCAGGTACTACCCTGGAGTACCGGTGGGTGTACCAATACTACCGCAGAGTACCGGTGGGGGTAGCGGTACTACCCCAGCATATCGGGTAGGGGTGCCAGGCCAAAAACGGAGCATCAGGTAGGGATACCGAGTCTAACACGGAGGGTCACGTAGGAATGTCTGGTCTATACTGCATGCCCGTAACGTCAGCAGGTGTACCCCAGTGAATCAGTAAGGGTTCACGTACTACCCCGGAGTACCGGTGGGTGTACCGATACTACCGCAGAGTAAAGGTGGGGGTACCGCTACTACCCCAGAACATCGGGTATGGGTGCCAAGCCTAATGCGGAGCATCAGGTAGGGATAGCGGGTCTAACCTGTGGGGTCCGGTAGGGAGGCCAGGTCTAGTCCAGCGCGCACGATGGGACAGCTGGTGTTCTCTGGCGCATCACAAAGGGTTCCGTTCCAACCCCAGAGTACCGGTGGGGCAACCGGTTCTACCTTCAAACATCGGGTAGGTATACCAGGCCTACCCCGGAGGGTCAGGTAGGAAGGGTGGGCATAAATCGGCGCGCCCGTAGTGTCAGCAGGTGTACCCCGGCGCACCAGTAAGGGTTCCGGTACAATCCAGGAGTACCGTTGGGTATAGCAAAAGTACCGCGGAGTACCTGTGGGTGTACCGGTACTACCCCAGATTGTCGGGTAGGGGGCCAGGCCTACCGCAGAGCATCAGGTAGGGACACCGGGCCTAGCCTGGAGGGTCAGGTAGGAATGTCTGGTCTACACAGCACGCCCGTAAGGTCAGCAGGTGTACCCCAGCGAACCACTAAGGGTTCAGGTACTACCCTGGAGTACCGGTGGGTGTACCAATACTACCGCAGAGTACCGGTGGGGGTAGCGGTACTACCCCAGCATATCGGGTAGGGGTGACAGGCCATCAACGGAGCATCAGGTAGGGATACCGGGCCTAAAACGGAGGGTCAGATAGGAATGTCTGGTCTACACCGCGCGCCAGTAAAGTCAGCAGGTGTACCGCAGTGAAGCACTAAGGGTTCACGTACTACCCCGGAGTACCGGTAGGTGTACCGATACTACCGCAGAGTAACGGTGGGGGTACCGCTAGTACCCCAGAACATCGGGTATGGGTGCCAAGCCTAATGCGGAGCATCAGGTAGGGATACCGGGTGTAACATGTGGGGTTCGGTAGGGAGGCCGGGTCTAGTCCAGCGCGCACGAAGGGACAGCTGGTGTTCTCTGGCGCATCACAAAGGGATCCGTTCAAAACCCAGAGTACCGGTGGGGGAACTGGTTCTACCTCGAAACATCAGGTAGGTATACCAGGCCTACCCCGGCGGGTCAGGTAGGAAGGATGGGTCCAAAGCAGTGTGCCCGTAGGGTCAGCAGGTGTACCCCGGTGCACCAGTAAGGGTTCCGGTACAATCTAGGAGTACCGGTGGGTATAGCAAAACTACCGCGGAGTACCGGTGGGTGTACCGGTACTACCCCAGATTGTCGGATAGGGGGCCAGGCCTACCGCAGAGCATCAGGTAGGGATACCGGGCCTAGCCTGGAGGTTCAGGTAGGAATGTCTGGTCTACACAGCACGCCCGTAAGGTCAGCAGGTGTAACCCAGCGAACCAGAAAGTGTTCAGGTACTACCCTGGAGTACCGGTGGGTGTACCAATACTACCGCAGAGTACAGGTGGGGGTACCGATACTACCCCAGCATATCGGGTAGGGTTGCCAGGCCATCAACGGAGCATCAGGTAGGGATACCGGGCCTAAAACGGAGGGTCAGGTAGGAATGTCTGGTCTACACCGCGCGCCAGTAACGTCAGCAGGTGTACCGCAGTGAACCACTAAGGGTTCACGTACTACCCCGGAGTACCGGTGGGTGTACCGATACTACCGCAGAGTAACGGTGGGGGTACCGCTACTACCCCAGAACATCGGTTATGGGTGGCAATCATAATGCGGAGCATCAGGTAGGGATAGCGGGTCTAACCTGTGGGGTCCGGTAGGGAGGCCAGGTCTAGTCCAGCGCGCACGATGGGACAGCTGGTGTTCTCTGGCGCATCACAAAGGGTTCCGTTCCAACCCCAGAGTACCGGTGGGGCAACCGGTTCTACCTTGAAACATCGGGTAGGTATACCAGGCCTACCCCGGAGGGTCAGGTAGGAAGGGTGGGCGTAAATCGGCGCGCCCGTAGTGTCAGCAGGTGTACCCCGGCGCACCAGTAAGGGTTCCGGTACAATCCAGGAGTACCGTTGGGTATAGCAAAACTACCGCGGAGTACCTGTGGGTGTACCGGTACTACCCCAGATTGTCGGGTAGGGGGCCAGGCCTACCGCAGAGCATCAGGTAGGGATACCGGGCCTAGCCTGGAGGGTCAGGTAGGAATGTCTGGTCTACACAGCACGCCCGTAAGGTCAGCAGGTGTACCCCAGCGAACCAGATAGGGTTCAGGTACTACCCTGGAGTACCGGTGGGTGTACCAATACTACCGCAGAGTAACGGTGGGGGTACCGGTACTACCCCAGCATATCGGGTATGGGTGCCAAGCCTAATGCGGAGCATCAGGTAGGGATAGCGGGTCTAACCTGTGGGGTCCGGTAGGGAGGCCAGGTCTAGTCCAGCGCGCACGAAGGGACAGCTGGTGTTCTCTGGCGCATCACAAAGGTTTCCGTTCCAACCCCAGAGTACCGGTGGGGGAACCGGTTCTACCTCGAAACATCGGGTAGGTATACCAGGCCTACCCCGGAGGGTCAGGTAGGAAGGGTGGGCATAAATCGGCGCGCCCGTAGTGTCAGCAGGTGTACCCAGGCCCACCAGTAAGGGTTCCGGTACAATCCAGGAGTACCGTTGGGTATAGCAAAAGTACCGCGGAGTACCTGTGGGTGTACCGGTACTACCCCAGATTGTCGGGTAGGGGGCCAGGCCTACCGCAGAGCATCAGGTAGGGATACCGGGCCTAGCCTGGAGGGTCAGGTAGGAATGTCTGGTCTACACAGCACGCCCGTAAGGTCAGCAGGTGTACCCCAGCGAACCAGTAAGGGTTCAGGTACTACCCTGGAGTACCGGTGGGTGTACCAATACTACCGCAGAGTACCGGTGGGGGTACCGGTACTACCCCAGCATATCGGGTAGGGGTGCCAGGCCATCAACGGAGCATCAAGTAGGGATACCGGGCCTAAAACGGAGGGTCAGGTAGTTATGTCTGGTCTACACCGCGCGCCAGTAACGTCAGCAGGTGTACCCCAGTGAACCACTAAGTGTTCACGTACTACCCCGGAGTACCGGTGGGTGTACCGATACTACCGCAGAGTAACGGTGGGGGTAACGCTACTACCCCAGAACATCGGGTATGGGTGCCAAGCCTAATGCGGAGCATCAGGTAGGGATAGCGGGTCTAAACTGTGGGGTCCGGTAGGGAGGCCAGGTCTAGTCCAGCGCGCACGATGGGACAGCTGGTGTTCTCTGGCGCATCACAAAGGGTTCCGTTCCAACCCCAGAGTACCGGTGGGGGAACCGGTTCTACCTCGAAACATCGGGTAGGTATACCAGGCCTACCCCGGCGGGTCAGGTAGGAAGGGTGGGTCCAAAGCAGTGTGCCCATAGGGTCAGCAGGTGTACCCCGGCGCAGCAGTAAGGGTTCCGGTACAATCCAGGAGTACCGGTGGGTATAGCAAAACTACCGCGGAGTACCGGTGGGTGTACCGGTATTACCCCAGATTGTCGGGTAGGGGGCCAGGCCTACCGCAGAGCATCAGGTAGGGATACCGGGCCTAGCCTGGAGGGTCAGGTAGGAATGTCTGGTCTACACAGCACGCCCGTAAGGTCAGCAGGTGTACCCCAGCGAACCAGTAAGGGTTCAGGTACTACCCTGGAGTACCGGTGGGTGTACCAATACTACCGCAGAGTACCGGTGGGGGTAGCGGTACTACCCCAGCATATCGGGTAGGGGTGCCAGGCCAAAAACGGAGCATCAGGTAGGGATACCGAGTCTAACACGGAGGGTCACGTAGGAATGTCTGGTCTATACCGCATGCCCGTAACGTCAGCAGGTGTACCCCAGTGAACCAGTAAGGGTTCACGTACTACCCCGGAGTACCGGTGGGTGTACCGATACTACCGCAGAGTAACGGTGGGGGTACCACTACTACCCCAGAACATCGGGTATGGGTGCCAAGCCTAATGCGGAGCATCAGGTAGGGATACCGGGTGTAACATGTGGGGTCCGGTAGGGAGGACGGGTCTAGTCCAGCGCGCACGAAGGGACAGCTGGTGTTCTCTGGCGCATCACAAAGAGTTCCGTTCCAACCCCAGAGTACCGGTGGGGGAACCGGTTCTACCTCGAAACATCGGGTAGGTATACCAGGCCTACCCCGGCGGGTCAGGTAGGAAGGGTGGGTCCAAAGCAGTGTGCCCATAGGGTCAGCAGGTGTACCCCGGCGCAGCAGTAAGGGTTCCGGTACAATCCAGGAGTACCGGTGGGTATAGCAAAAGTACCGCGGAGTACCTGTGGGTGTACCGGTACTACCCCAGATTGTCGGGTAGGGGGCCAGGCCTACCGCAGAGCATCAGGTAGGGATACCGGGCCTAGCCTGGAGGGTCAGGTAGGAATGTCTCGTCTACACAGCACGCCCGTAAGGTCAGCAGGTGTACCCCAGCGAACCAGTAAGGGTTCAGGTACTACCCTGGAGTACCGGTGGGTGTACCAATACTACCGCAGAGTACCGGTGGGGGTACCGGTACTACCCCAGCATATCGGGTAGGGGTGCCAGGCCAACAACGGAGCATCAGGTAGGGATACCGAGTCTAACACGGAGGGTCACGTAGGAATGTCTGGTCTATCTCGCATGCCCGTAACGTCATCAGGTGTACCCCAGTGAACCAGTAAGGGTTCACGTACTACCCCGGAGTACAGGTGGGTGTACCGATACTACCGCAGAGTAACGGTGGGGGTACTGCTAGTACCCCAGAACATCGGGTATGGGTGCCAAGCCTAATGCGGAGCATCAGGTAGGGATACCGGGTGTAACATGTTGGGTCCGGTAGGGAGGCCAGGTCTAGTCCAGCGCGCACGAAGGGACAGCTGGTGTTCTCTGGCGCATCACAAAGGGTTCCGTTCCAAACCCCAGAGTATCTGTGGGAGAACCGGTTCTACCTCGAAACATCGGGTAGGTATACCAGGCCTACCCCGGCGGGTCAGGTAGGAAGGGTGGGTCCAAAGCAGTGTGCCCGTAGGGTCAGCAGGTGTACCCCGGTGCACCAGCAAGGGTTCCGGTACAATCTAGGAGTACCGGTGGGTATAGCAAAACTACCGCAGAGTACCGGTGGGTGTACCGGTACTACCCCAGATTGTCTGGTAGGGGGCCAGGCCTACCGCAGAGCATCAGGTAGGGATACCGGGCCTAGCCTGGAGGGTCAGGTAGGAATGTCTGGTCTACACAGCACGCCCGTAAGGTCAGCAGGTGTACCCCAGCGAACCAGTAAGGGTTCAGGTACTACCCTGGAGTACCGGTGGGTGTACCAACACTACCGCAGAGTACCGGTGGGGGTACCGGTACTACCCCAGCATATCGGGTAGGGGTTCCAGGCCAACAACGGAGCATCAGGTAGGGATACCGGGCCTAACACGGAGGGTCAGATAGGAATGTCTGGTCTACACCGCGTGCCAGTAACGTCAGCAGGTGTACCCCAGTGAACCACTAAGTGTTCACGTACTACCCCGGAGTACCGGTGGGTGTACCGATACTTCCGCAGAGTAACGGTGGGGGTACCGCTACTACCCCAGAACATCGGGTATGGGTGCCAAGCCTATATGCGGAGCATCACGTAGTGATAGCGGGTCTAACCTGTGGGGTCCGGTAGGGAGGCCAGGTCTAGTCCAGCGCGCACGATGGGACAGCTGGTGTTCTCTGGCGCATCACAAAGGGTTCCGTTCCAAACCCCAGAGTACCTGTGGGGGAACCGGTTCTACCTCGAAACATCGGGTAGGTATACCAGGCCTACCCCGGCGGGTCAGGTATGAAGGGTGTGTCCTAAGCACTGTGCCCGTAGGGTCAGCAGGTGTACCCCGGCGCACCAGTAAGGGTTCCGGTACAATCTAGGAGTACCGGTGGGTATAGCGAAAGTACCGCGGAGTACCTGTGGGTGTACCGTTACTACCCCAGATTGTCGAGTAGGGGGCCAGGCCTACCGCAGAGCATCAGGTAGGGATACCGGGCCTAGCCTGGAGGGTCAGGTAGGAATGTCTGGTCTACACAGCACGCCCGTAAGGTCAGCAGGTGTACCACAGCGAACCAGAAAGGGTTCAGGTACTACCCTGGAGTACCGGTGGGTGTACCAATACTACCGCAGAGTACCGGTGGGGGTACCGGTACTACCCCAGCATATCGGGTAGGGGTTCCAAGCCAACAACGGAGCATCAGGTAGGGATACCGGGCCTAAAACGGAGGGTCAGGTAGGAATGTCTTGTCTACACCGCGCGCCAGTAACGTCAGCAGGTGTACCGCAGTGAACCACTAAGGGTTCACGTACTACCCCGGAGTACCGGTGGGTGTACCGATACTACCGCAGAGTAACGGTGGGGATACCGCTACTACCCCAGAACATCGGGTATGGGTGCCAAGCCTATATGCGGAGCATCACGTAGTGATAGCGGGTCTAACCTGTGGGGTCCGGTAGGGAGGCCGGGTCTAGTCCAGCGCGCACGAAGGGACAGCTGCTGTTCTCTGGCGCATCACAAAGGGTTCCGTGCCATACCCCAGAGTACCTGTGGGGGAACCGGTTCTACCTCAAAACATCGGGTAGGTATACCAGGCCTACCCCGGCGGGTCAGGTAGGAAGGGTGGGTCCAAAGCAGTGTGCCCGTAGGGTCAGCAGGTGTACCCCGGCGCACCAGTAAGGGTTCCGGTACAATCTAGGAGTACCGGTGGGTATAGCAAAACTACAGCGGAGTACCTGTGGGTGTACCGGTACTACCCCAGATTGTCGGGTAGGGGGCCAGGCCTACCGCAGAGCATCAGGTAGGGATACCAGGCCTAGCCTGGAGGGTCAGGTAGGAATGTCTGGTCTACACAGCACGCCCGTAAGGTCAGCAGGTGTAACCCAGCGAACCAGTAAGGGTTCAGGTACTACCCTGGAGTACCGGTGGGTGTACCAATACTACCGCAGAGTACCGGTGGGGGTAGCGGTACTACCCCAGCATATCGGGTAGGGGTGCCAGGCCATCAACGGAGCATCAAGTAGGGATACCGGGCCTAAAACGGAGGGTCAGGTAGTTATGTCTGGTCTACACCGCGCGCCAGTAACGTCAGCAGGTGTACCCCAGTGAACCACTAAGTGTTCACGTACTACCCCGGAGTACCGGTGGGTGTACCGATACTACCGCAGAGTAACGGTGGGGGTAACGCTACTACCCCAGAACATCGGGTATGGGTGCCAAGCCTAATGCGGAGCATCAGGTAGGGATAGCGGGTCTAACCTGTGGGGTCCGGTAGGGAGGCCAGGTCTAGTCCAGCGCGCACGATGGGACAGCTGGTGTTCTCTGGCGCATCACAAAGGGTTCCGTTCCAACCCCAGAGTACCGGTGGGGGAACCGGTTCTACCTCGAAACATCGGGTAGGTATACCAGGCCTACCCCGGCGGGTCAGGTAGGAAGGGTGGGTCCAAAGCAGTGTGCCCATAGGGTCAGCAGGTGTACCCCGGCGCAGCAGTAAGGGTTCCGGTACAATCCAGGAGTACCGGTGGGTATAGCAAAACTACCGCGGAGTACCGGTGGGTGTACCGGTATTACCCCAGATTGTCGGGTAGGGGGCCAGGCCTACCGCAGAGCATCAGGTAGGGATACCGGGCCTAGCCTGGAGGGTCAGGTAGGAATGTCTGGTCTACACAGCACGCCCGTAAGGTCAGCAGGTGTACCCCAGCGAACCAGTAAGTGTTCAGGTACTACCCTGGAGTACCGGTGGGTGTACCAATACTACCGCAGAGTACCGGTGGGGGTACTGGTACTACCCCAGCATATCGGGTAGGGGTGCCAGGCCAACAACGGAGCATCAGGTAGGGATACCGGGCCTAACACGGAGGGTCAGATAGGAATGTCTGGTCTACACCGCGCACCAGTAACGTCAGCAGGTGTATCGCAGTGAACCACTAAGGGTTCACGTACTACCCCGGAGTACCGGTGGGTGTACCGATACTACCGCAGAGTAATGGTGGGGGTACCGCTAGTACCCCAGAACATCGGGTATGGGTGCCAAGCGTAATGCGGAGCGTCAGGTAGGGATAGCGGGTCTAACCTGTGGGGTCCGGTAGGGAGGCCAGGTCTAGTCCAGCGCGCACGATGGGACAGCTGGTGTTCTCTGGCGCATCACAAAGGGTTCCGTTCCAACCCCAGAGTACCGGTGGGGCAACCGGTTCTACCTCGAAACATCGGGTAGGTATACCAGGCCTACCCCGGCGGGTCAGGTAGGAAGGGTGGGTCCAAAGCAGTGTGCCCGTAGAGTCAGCAGGTGTACCCCGGCGCACCAGTAAGGGTTCCGGTACAATCCAGGAGTACCGGTGGGTATAGCAAAACTACCGCAGAGTACCGGTGGGTGTACCGGTACTACCCCAGATTGTCTGGTAGGGGGCCAGGCCTACCGCAGAGCATCAGGTAGGGATACCGGGCCTAGCTTGGAGGGTCAGGTAGGAATGTCTGGTCTACACAGCACGCCCGTAAGGTCAGCAGGTGTACCACAGCGAAACAGAAAGGGTTCAGGTACTACCCTGGAGTACCGGTGGGTGTACCAATACTACCGCAGAGTACCGGTGGGGGTACCGGTACTACCCCAGCATATCGGGTAGGGGTTCCAAGCCAACAACGGAGCATCAGGTAGGGATACCGGGCCTAAAACGGAGGGTCAGGTAGGAATGTCTTGTCTACACCGCGCGCCAGTAACGTCAGCAGGTGTACCCCAGTGAATCAGTAAGGGTTCACGTACTACCCCGGAGTACCGGTGGGTGTACCGATACTACCGCAGAGTAACGGTGGGGGTACCGCTACTACCCCAGAACATCGGGTATGGGTGCCAAGCCTAATGCGGAGCATCAGGTAGGGATACCGAGTGTAACATGTGGGGTCCTGTAGGGAGGCCGGGTCTAGTCCAGCGCGCACGAAGGGACAGCTGGTGTTCTCTGGCGCATCACAAAGGGTTCCGTTCCAAACCCAGAGTACCGGTGGGGGAACCGGTTCTACCTCGAAACATCGGGTAGGTATACCAGGCCTACCCCGGCGGGTCAGGTAGGAAGGATGGGTCCAAAGCAGTGTGCCCGTAGGGTCAGCAGGTGTACCCCGGTGCACCAGTAAGGGTTCCGGTACAATCTAGGAGTACCGGTGGGTATAGCAAAAGTACCGCCGAGTACCTGTGGGTGTACCGGTACTACCCCAGAATGTTGGGTAGGGGGCCAGGCCTACCGCAGAGCATCAGGTAGGGATACCGGGCCTAGCTTGGAGGGTCAGGTAGGAATGTCTGGTCTACACAGCACTCCCGTAAGGTCAGCAGGTGTACCCCAGTGAACCAGTAAGGGTTCAGGTACTACCCTGGAGTACCGGTGGGTGTACCAATACTACCGCAGAGTACCGGTGGGGGTACTGGTACTACCCCAGCATATCGGGTAGGGGTGCCAGGCCAACAACGGAGCATCAGGTAGGGATACCGGGCCTAACACGGAGGGTCAGATAGGAATGTCTGGTCTACACCGCGCACCAGTAACGTCAGCAGGTGAACCGCAGTGAACCACTAAGGGTTCACGTACTACCCCGGACTACCGGTGGGTGTACCGATACTACCGCAGAGTAACGGTGGGGGTACCGCTAGTACCCCAGAACATCGGGTATGGGTGCCAAGCGTAATGCGGAGCGTCAGGTAGGGATAGCGGGTCTAACCTGTGGGGTCCGGTAGGGAGGCCAGGTCTAGTCCAGCGCGCACGATGGGACAGCTGGTGTTCTCTGGCGCATCACAAATGGTTCCGTTCCAACCCCAGAGTACCGGTGGGGCAACCGGTTCTACCTCGAAACATCGGGTAGGTATACCAGGCCTACCCCGGCGGGTCAGGTAGGAAGGGTGGGTCCAAAGCAGTGTGCCCGTAGGGTCAGCAGGTGTACCCCGGCGCACCAGTAAGGGTTCCGGTACAATCCAGGAGTACCGGTGGGTATAGCAAAACTACCGCAGAGTACCGGTGGGTGTACCGGTACTACCCCAGATTGTCTGGTAGGGGGCCAGGCCTACCGCAGAGCATCAGGTAGGGATACCGGGCCTAGCCTGGAGGGTCAGGTAGGAATGTCTGGTCTACACAGCACGCCCGTAAGGTCAGCAGGTGTAACCCAGCGAACCAGTAAGGGTTCAGGTACTACCCTGGAGTACCGGTGGGTGTACCAATACTACCGCAGAGTACAGGTGGGGGTACCGATACTACCCCAGCATATCGGGTAGGGGTGCCAGGCCATCAACGGAGCATCAGGTAGGGATACCGGGCCTAAAACGGAGGGTCAGGTAGGAATGTCTGGTCTACACCGCGCGCCAGTAACGTCAGCAGGTGTACCCCAGTGAACCACTAAGGGTTCACGTACTACCACGGAGTACCGGTGGGTGTACCGATACTTCCGCAGAGTAACGGTGGGGGTACCGCTAGTACCCCAGAACATCGGGTATGGGTGCCAAGCCTAATGCGGAGCATCAGGTAGTGATAGCGGGTCTAACCTGTGGGGTCCGGTAGGGAGGCCGGGTCTAGTCCAGCGCGCACGAAGGGACAGCTGGTGTTCTCTGGCGCATCACAAAGGGTTCCGTTCCAAACCCCAGAGTACCTGTGGGGGAACCGGTTCTACCTCGAAACATCGGGTAGGTATACCAGGCCTACCCCGGCGGGTCAGGTAGGAAGGGTGGGTCCAAAGCAGTGTGCCCATAGGGTCAGCAGGTGTACCCCGGCGCAGCAGTAAGGGTTCCGGTAAAATCTAGGAGTACCAGTGGGTATAGCAAAAGTACCGCGGAGTACCGGTGGGTGTACCGGTACTACCCCAGATTGTCGAGTAGGGGGCCAGGCCTACCGCAGAGCATCAGGTAGGGATACCGGGCCTAGCCTGGAGGGTCAGGTAGGAATGTCTGGTCTACACAGCACGCCCGTAAGGTCAGCAGGTGTACCCCAGCGAACCACTAAGGGTTCAGGTACTACCCTGGAGTACCGGTGGGTGTACCAATACTACCGCAGAGTACCGGTGGGGGTACCGGTACTACCCCAGCATATCGGGTAGGGGTGCCAGGCCAACAACGGAGCATCAGGTAGGGATACCGAGTCTAACACGGAGGGTCACGTAGGAATGTCTGGTCTATCTCGCATGCCCGTAACGTCATCAGGTGTACCCCAGTGAACCAGTAAGGGTTCACGTACTACCCCGGAGTACCGGTGGGTGTACCGATACTACCGCAGAGTAACGGTGGGGGTACTGCTAGTACCCCAGAACATCGGGTATGGGTGCCAAGCCTAATGCGGAGCATCAGGTAGGGATACCGGGTGTAACATGTTGGGTCCGGTAGGGAGGCCAGGTCTAGTCCAGCGCGCACGAAGGGACAGCTGGTGTTCTCTGGTGCATCACAAAGTGTTCCGTTCCAAACCCCAGAGTATCTGTGGGAGAACCGGTTCTACCTCGAAACATCGGGTAGGTATACCAGGCCTACCCCGGCGGGTCAGGTAGGAAGGATGGGTCCAAAGCAGTGTGCCCGTAGGGTCAGCAGGTGTACCCCGGTGCACCAGCAAGGGTTCCGGTACAATCTAGGAGTACTGGTGGGTATAGCAAAACTACCGCGGAGTACCTCTGGGTGTACCGGTACTACCCCAGATTGTCGGGTAGGGGGCCAGGCCTACCGCAGAGCATCAGGTAGGGATACCGGGCCTAGCCTGGAGGGTCAGGTAGGAATGTCTGGTCTACACAGCACGCCCGTAAGGTCAGCAGGTGTACCCCAGCGAACCAGTAAGGGTTCAGGTACTACCCTGCAGTACCGGTGGGTGTACCAATACTACCGCAGAGTACCGGTGGGGGTACCGGTACTACCCCAGCATATCGGGTAGGGGTGCCAGGCCAACAACGGAGCATCAGGTAGGGATACAGGGCCTAAAACGGAGGGTCAGGTAGGAATGTCTGGTCTACACCGCGCGCCAGTAACGTCAGCAGGTGTACCCCAGTGAACCACTAAGTGTTCACGTACTACCCCGGAGTACCGGTGGGTGTACCGATACTACCGCAGAGTAACGGTGGGGGTACCGCTAGTACCCCAGAACATCGGGTATGGGTGCCAAGCCTAATGCGGAGCATCAGGTAGGGATAGCGCGTGTAACATGTGGGGTCCGGTAGGGAGGCCAGGTCTAGTCCAGCGCGCACGAAGGGACAGCTGGTGTTCTCTGGCGCATCACAAAGGGTTCCGTTCCAACCCCAGAGTACCGGTGGGGCAACCGGTTCTACCTCGAAACATCGGGTAGGTATACCAGGCCTACCCCGGCGGGTCAGGTAGGAAGGGTGGGTCCAAAGCAGTGTGCCCATAGGGTCAGCAGGTGTACCCCGGCGCACCTGTAAGGGTTCCGGTACAATCCAGGAGTACCGGTGGGTATAGCAAAAGTACCGCGGAGTACCTGTGGGTGTACCGGTACTACCCCAGATTGTCGGGTAGGGGGCCAGGCCTACCGCAGAGCATCAGGTAGGGATACCGGGCCTAGCCTGGAGGGTCAGGTAGGAATGTCTGGTCTACACAGCACGCCCGTAAGGTCAGCAGGTGTAACCCAGCGAACCAGAAAGTGTTCAGGTACTACACTGGAGTACCGGTGGGTGTACCAATACTACCGCAGAGTACCGGTGGGGGTACCGGTACTACCCCAGCATATCGGGTAGGGGTGCCAGGCCATCAACGGAGCATCAGGTAGGGATACCGGGCCTAAAACGGAGGGTCAGGTAGGAATGTCTGGTCTACACCGCGCGCCAGTAACGTCAGCAGGTGTACCGCAGTGAACCACTAAGGGTTCACGTACTACCCCGGAGTACCGGTGGGTGTACCGATACTACCGCAGAGTAACGGTGGGGGTACCGCTAGTACCCCAGAACATCGCGTATGGGTGCAAAGCCTAATGCGGAGCATCAGGTAGGGATACCGGGTGTAAAATGTGGGGTTCGGTAGGGAGGCCGGGTCTAGTCCAGCGCGCACGAAGGGACAGCTGGTGTTCTCTGGCGCATCACAAAGGGTTCCGTTCCAAACCCAGAGTACCGGTGGGGAACCGGTTCTACCTCGAAACATCGGGTAGGTATACCAGGCCTACCCCGGCGGGTCAGGTAGGAAGGGTTGGTCCAAAGCAGTGTGCCCGTAGGGTCAGCAGTTGTACCCCGGCGCAGCAGTAAGGGTTCCGGTACAATCCAGGAGTACCGGTGGGTATAGCAAAAGTACCGCGGAGTACCTGTGGGTGTACCGGTACTACCCCAGAATGTTGGGTAGGGGGCCAGGCCTACCGCAGAGCATCAGGTAGGGATACCGGGCCTAGCCTGGAGGGTCAGGTAGGAATGTCTGGTCTACACAGCACGCCCGTAAGGTCAGCAGGTGTACCCCAGCGAACCAGTAAGGGTTCAGGTACTACCCTGGAGTACCGGTGGGTGTACCCATACTACCGCAGAGTACCGGTGGGGGTAGCGGTACTACCCCAGCATATCGGGTAGGGGTGCCAGGCCAAAAACGGAGCATCAGGTAGGGATACCGAGTCTAACACGGAGGGTCACGTAGGAATGTCTGGTCTATACCGCATGCCCGTAACGTCAGCAGGTGTACCCCAGTGAACCAGTAAGGGTTCACGTACTACCCCGGAGTACCGGTGGGTGTACCGATACTACCGCAGAGTAACGGTGGGGGTACCACTACTACCCCAGAACATCGGGTATGGGTGCCAAGCCTAATGTGGAGCATCAGGTAGGGATACCGGGTGTAACATGTGGGGTCCGGTAGGGAGGCCGGGTGTAGTCCAGCGCGCACGAAGGGACAGCTGGTGTTCTCTGGCGCATCACAAAAGGTTCCGTTCCAAACCCAGAGTACCGGTGGGGGAACCGGTTCTACCTCGAAACATCGGGTAGGTATACCAGGCCTACCCCGGCGGGTCAGGTAGGAAGGATGGGTCCAAAGCAGTGTGCCCGTAGGGTCAGCAGGTGTACCCCGGTGCACCAGTAAGGGTTCCGGTACAATTTAGGAGTACCGGTGGGTATAGCAAAACTACCGCGGAGTACCGGTGGGTGTACCGGTACTACCCCAGATTGTCGGATAGGGGGCCAGGCCTACCGCAGAGCATCAGGTAGGGATACCGGGCCTAGCCTGGAGGGTCAGGTAGGAATGTCTGGTCTACACAGCACGCCCGTAAGGTGAGCAGGTGTAACCCAGCGAACCAGAAAGTGTTCAGGTACTACCCTGGAGTACCGGTGGGTGTACCAATACTACCGCAGAGTACCGGTGGGGGTACCGATACTACCCCAGCATATCGGGTAGGGGTGCCAGGCCATCAACGGAGCATCAGGTAGGGATACCGGGCCTAAAACGGAGGGTCAGATAGGAATGTCTGGTCTACACCGCGCGCCAGTAACGTCAGCAGGTGTACCCCAGTGAACCACTAAGGGTTCACGTACTACCCCGGAGTACCGGTGGGTGTACCGATACTACCGCAGAGTAACGGTGGGGGTACCGCTAGTACCCCAGAACATCGGGTATGGGTGCCAAGCCTAATGCGGAGCATCAGGTAGGGATACCGGGTGTAACATGTGGGGTTCGGTAGGGAGGCCGGGTCTAGTCCAGCGCGCACGATGGGACAGCTGGTGTTCTCTGGCGCATCACAAAGGGTTCCGTTCCAAACCCAGAGTACCGGTGGGGAACCGGTTCTACCTCGAAACATCGGGTAGGTATACCAGGCCTACCTCGGCGGGTCAGGTAGGAAGGGTGGGCGTAAAGCGGCGCGCCTGTAGGGTCAGCAGGTGTACCCCGGAGCACCAGTAAGGGTTCCGGTACAATCCAGGAGTACCGGTGGGTATAGCAAAACCACCGCGGAGTACCGGTGGTTGTACCGGTACTACCCCAGATTGTCGGGTAGGGGGCCAGGCCTACCGCAGAGCATCAGGTAGGCATACCGGGCCTAGCCTGGAGGGTCAGGTAGGAATGTCTGGTCTACACAGCACGCCTGTAAGGTCAGCAGGTGTACCCCAGCGAACCAGTAAGGGTTCAGGTACTACCCTGGAGTACCGGTGGGTGTACCAATACTACCGCAGAGTACCGGTGGGGGTAGCGGTACTACCCCAGCATATCGGGTAGGGCTGCCAAGCCAAAAACGGAGCATCAGGTAGGGATACCGGGACTAACACGGAGGGTCAGGAAGAATGTCTGTTCTATACCGCGTGGCGGAAACGTCATCAGGTGTACCCCAGTGAACCAGTAAGGGTTGACGTACTACCCCGGAGTACCGGTGGGTGTACCGATACTACCGCAGAGTAACGTTGGGGGTTACCGCTACTACCCCAGAACATCGGGTATGGGTGCCAAGCCTAATGCGGAGCATCAGGTAGAGATAGCTGGTCTAACCTGTGGGGTCTGGTAGGGAGGCCAGGTCTAGTCCAGCGCGCACGAAGGGACAGCTGGTGTTCTCTGGCGCATCACAAAGGGTTCCGTTCCAACCCCAGAGTACCGGTGGGGGAACCGGTTCTACCTCGAAACATCGGGTAGGTATACAAGGCCTACCCCGGAGGGTCAGGTAGGAAGGGTGGGCGTAAAGCGGCGCGCCCTTAGGGTCAGCAGGTGTACCCCGGCGCACCAGTAAGGGTTCCGGTACAATCCAGGAGTACCGGTGGGAATAGCAAAGCCACCGCGGAGTACCGGTGGGTGTACGGGTGCTACCCCAGATTGTCGGGTAGGGGGCCAGGCCTACAGCAGAGCATCAGGTGGGGATACTGGGCCTAGCCTGGAGGGTCAGGTAGGAATGTCTGGTCTACAGAGCACGCCCGTAAGGTCAGCAGGAGTACCCCAGCGAACCAGTAAGGGTTCAGGTACTACCCTGGAGTACCGGTGGGTGTACCAATACTACCACAGAGTACCGGTGGGGGTACCGGTACTACCCCAGCATATCGGGTAGGGGTGCCAAGCCAACAATGGAGCATCAGGTAGGGATACCGGGTCTAACACGGAGGGTCAGGTAGGAATGTCTGGTCTATACCGCGTGCCCTTAACGTCAGCAGGTCTACCCTAGTGAACCAGTAAGGGTTCACGTACTACCCCGGAGTACCGGTGGGTGTACCGATACTACCACAGAGTAACGGTGGGGGTACCGCTAGTACCCCAGAACATCGGGTATGGGTGCCAAGCCTAATGCGGAGCATCAGGTAGGGATACCGGGTCTAGCCTGTGGGGTCCGGTAGGGAGGCCGGGTCTAGTCCAGCGCGCACGAAGGGACAGCTGGTGTTCTCTGGCGCATCACAAAGGGTTCCGTTCCAACCCCAGAGTACCGGTAGGGGAACCGGTTCTACCTCAAAACATCGGGTAGGTATACCAGGCCTACCTCGGCGTGTCAGGTAGGAAGGGTGGGCGTAAAGCGGCGCGCCTGTAGGGTCAGCAGGTGTACCCCGGAGCACCAGTAAGGGTTCCGGTACAATCCAGGAGTACCGGTGGGTATAGCAAAACCACCGCGGAGTACCGGTGGTTGTACCGGTACTACCCCAGATTGTCGGGTAGGGGGCCAGGCCTACCGCAGAGCATCAGGTAGGCATACCGGGCCTAGCCTGGAGGGTCAGGTAGGAATGTCTGGTCTACACAGCACGCCTGTAAGGTCAGCAGGTGTACCCCAGCGAACCAGTAAGGGTTCAGGTACTACCCTGGAGTACCGGTGGGTGTACCAATACTACCGCAGAGTACCGGTGGGGGTAGCGGTACTACCCCAGCATATCGGGTAGGGCTGCCAAGCCAAAAACGGAGCATCAGGTAGGGATACCGGGACTAACACGGAGGGTCAGGAAGAATGTCTGTTCTATACCGCGTGGCGGAAACGTCATCAGGTGTACCCCAGTGAACCAGTAAGGGTTGACGTACTACCCCGGAGTACCGGTGGGTGTACCGATACTACCGCAGAGTAACGTTGGGGGTTACCGCTACTACCCCAGAACATCGGGTATGGGTGCCAAGCCTAATGCGGAGCATCAGGTAGAGATAGCTGGTCTAACCTGTGGGGTCTGGTAGGGAGGCCAGGTCTAGTCCAGCGCGCACGAAGGGACAGCTGGTGTTCTCTGGCGCATCACAAAGGGTTCCGTTCCAACCCCAGAGTACCGGTGGGGGAACCGGTTCTACCTCGAAACATCGGGTAGGTATACAAGGCCTACCCCGGTGGGTCAGGTAGGAAGGGTGGGCGTAAAGCGGCGCGCCCTTAGGGTCAGCAGGTGTACCCCGGCGCACCAGTAAGGGTTCCGGTACAATCCAGGAGTACCGGTGGGTATAGCAAAACTACCGTGGAATACCGGTGGGTGTACCGGTACTACCCCAGATTGTCGGATAGGGGGCCAGGCCTACCGCAGAGCATCAGGTAGGGATACCGGGCCTAGCCTGGAGGGTCAGGTAGGAATGTCTGGTCTACAGAGCACGCCCGTAAGGTCAGCAGGTGTACCCCAGCGAACCAGTAAGGGTTCAGGTACTACCCTGGAGTACCGGTGGGTGTACCAATACTACCGCAGAGTACCGGTGGGGGTACCGCTACTACCCCAGAACATCGGGTATGGGTGCCAAGCCTAATGCGGAGCATCAGGTAGGGATACCGGGACTAACACGGAGGGTCAGGTAGGAATGTCTGGTCTACAGAGCACGCCCGTACGGTCAGCAGGTGTACCCCAGCGAACCAGTAAGTGTTCAGGTACTACCCTGGAATACCGGTGGGTGTACCAATACTACCGCAGAGTACCGGTGGGGGTACCGGTACTACCCCAGCATATCGGGTGGGGGTGCCAAGCCAACAATGGAGCATCAGGTAGGAATACCGGGTCTAACACGGAGGGTCAGGTAGGAATGTCTGGTCTATACCGCGTGCCTGTAACGTCATCAGGTGTACCCCAGTGAACCAGTAAGGGTTCACGTACTACCCCGGAGTACCGGTGGGTGTACCGATACTACCGCAGAGTAACGGTGGGGGTACCGCTAGTACCCCAGAATATCGAGTATGGGTGCCAAGCCTAATGCGGAGCATAAGGTAGGGATAGCGGGTCTAACCTGTGGGGTCCGGTAGGGAGGCCGGGTCTAGTCCAGCGCGCACGATGGGACAGCTGGTGTTCTCTGGCGAATCACAAAGGGTTCCGTTCCAACCCCAGAGTACCGGTGGGGGAACCGGTTCTACCTCGAAACATCGGGTAGGTATACCAGGCCTACCCCGGCGGGTCAGGTAGGAAGGGTGGGCGTAAAGCGGCGCACCCGTAGTGTCAGCAGGTGTACCCCGGAGCACCAGTAAGGGTTCCGGTACAATCCAGGAGTACCGGTGGGTATAGCAAAACTACCGCGGAATACCGGTGGGTGTACCGGTACTACCCCAGATTGTCGGGTACGGGGCCAGGCCTACTGCAGAGCATCAGGTAGGGATACCGGGCCTAGCCTGGAGGGTCAGGTAGGAATGTCTGGTGTACAGAGCACGCCCGTAAGGTCAGCAGGTGTACCCCAGCGAACCAGTAAGTGTTCAGGTACTACACTGGAATACCGGTAGGTGTACCAATACTACCGCAGAGTACCGGTGGGGGTACCGGTACTACCCCAGCATATCGGGTAGGGGTGCCAAGCCAACAATGGAGCATCAGGTAGGGATACCGGGTCTAACACGGAGGGTCAGGAAAAATGTCTGGTCTATACCGCGTGGCAGAAACGTCATCAGGTGTACCCCAGTGAACCAGTAAGGGTTCACGTACTACCCCGGAGTACCGGTGGGTGTACCGATACTACCGCAGAGTAACGGTGGGGGTACCGCTACTACCCCAGAACATCGGGTATGGGTGCCAAGCCTAATGCGGAGCATCAGGTAGGGATAGCGGGACTAACACGGAGGGTCAGGTAGGAATGTCTGGTCCACACCGCGCGCCAGTAAAGTCATCAGGTGTACCCCAGTGAACCAGTAAGGGTTCACGTACTACCCCGGAGTACCGGTGGGTGTACCGATACTACCGCAGAGTAACGTTGGGGGTTACCGCTACTACCCCAGAACATCGGGTATGGGTGCCAAGCCTAATGCGGAGCATCAGGTAGAGATAGCGGGTCTAACCTGTGGGGTCTGGTAGGGAGGCCAGGTCTAGTCCAGCGCGCACGAAGGGACAGCTGGTGTTCTCTGGCGCATCACAAAGGGTTCCGTTCCAAGCCCAGAGTACCGGTGGGGGAACCGGTTCTACCTCGAAACATCGGGTAGGTATACCAGGCCTACCCCGGAGGGTCAGGTAGGAAGGGTGGGCGTAAAGCGGCGCGCCCGTAGGGTCAGCAGGTGTACCCCGGCGCACCAGTAAGGCTTCCGGTACAATCCAGGAGTACCGGTGGGTATAGCAAAAGTACCGCGGAATACCGGTGGGTGTACCGGTACTACCCCAGATTGTCGGATAGGGGGCCAGGCCTACCGCAGAGCATCAGGTAGGGATACCGGGCCTAGCCTGGAGGGTCAGGTAGGAATGTCTGGTCTACAGAGCACGCCCGTAAGGTCAGCAGGTGTACCCCAGCGAACCAGTAAGGGTTCAGGTACTACCCTGGAGTACCGGTGGGTGTACCAATACTACCGCAGAGTACCGGTGGGGGTACCGGTACTACCCCAGCATAACGGGTAGGGGTGCCAAGCCTAATGCGGAGCATCAGGTAGGGATACCGGGACTAACACGGAGGGTCAGGTAGGAATGTCTGGTCTACAGAGCACGCCCGTAAGGTCAGCAGGTGTACCCCAGCGAACCAGTAAGTGTTCAGGTACTACCCTGGATTACCGGTGGGTGTACCAATACTACCGCAGAGTACCGGTGGGGGTACCGGTACTACCCCAGCATATCGGGTGGGGGTGCCAAGCCAACAATGGAGCATCAGGTAGGAATACCGGGTCTAACACGGAGGGTCAGGTAGGAATGTCTGGTCTATACCGCGTGCCTGTAACGTCATCAGGTGTACCCCAGTGAACCAGTAAGGGTTCACGTACTACCCCGGAGTACCGGTGGGTGTACCGATACTACCGCAGAGTAACGGTGGGGGTACCGCTAGTACCCCAGAATATCGAGTATGGGTGCCAAGCCTAATGCGGAGCATAAGGTAGGGATAGCGGGTCTAACCTGTGGGGTCCGGTAGGGAGGCCGGGTCTAGTCCAGCGCGCACGATGGGACAGCTGGTGTTCTCTGGCGAATCACAAAGGGTTCCGTTCCAACCCCAGAGTACCGGTGGGGGAACCGGTTCTACCTCGAAACATCGGGTAGGTATACCAGGCCTACCCCGGCGGGTCAGGTAGGAAGGGTGGGCGTAAAGCGGCGCACCCGTAGTGTCAGCAGGTGTACCCCGGAGCACCAGTAAGGGTTCCGGTACAATCCAGGAGTACCGGTGGGTATAGCAAAACTACCGCGGAATACCGGTGGGTGTACCGGTACTACCCCAGATTGTCGGGTACGGGGCCAGGCCTACTGCAGAGCATCAGGTAGGGATACCGGGCCTAGCCTGGAGGGTCAGGTAGGAATGTCTGGTGTACAGAGCACGCCCGTAAGGTCAGCAGGTGTACCCCAGCGAACCAGTAAGTGTTCAGGTACTACACTGGAATACCGGTAGGTGTACCAATACTACCGCAGAGTACCGGTGGGGGTACCGGTACTACCCCAGCATATCGGGTAGGGGTGCCAAGCCAACAATGGAGCATCAGGTAGGGATACCGGGTCTAACACGGAGGGTCAGGAAAAATGTCTGGTCTATACCGCGTGGCAGAAACGTCATCAGGTGTACCCCAGTGAACCAGTAAGGGTTCACGTACTACCCCGGAGTACCGGTGGGTGTACCGATACTTCGGCAGAGTAACGGTGGGGGTACCGCTACTACCCCAGAACATCGGGTATGGGTGCCAAGCCTAATGCGGAGCATCAGGTAGAGATAGCGGGACTAACACGGAGGGTCAGGTAGGAATGTCTGGTCCACACCGCGCGCCAGTAAAGTCATCAGGTGTACCCCAGTGAACCAGTAAGGGTTCACGTACTACCCCGGAGTACCGGTGGGTGTACCGATACTACCGCAGAGTAACGTTGGGGGTTACCGCTACTACCCCAGAACATCGGGTATGGGTGCCAAGCCTAATGCGGAGCATCAGGTAGAGATAGCGGGTCTAACCTGTGGGGTCTGGTAGGGAGGCCAGGTCTAGTCCAGCGCGCACGAAGGGACAGCTGGTGTTCTCTGGCGCATCACAAAGGGTTCCGTTCCAAGCCCAGAGTACCGGTGGGGGAACCGGTTCTACCTCGAAACATCGGGTAGGTATACCAGGCCTACCCCGGAGGGTCAGGTAGGAAGGGTGGGCGTAAAGCGGCGCGCCCGTAGGGTCAGCAGGTGTACCCCGGCGCACCAGTAAGGCTTCCGGTACAATCCAGGAGTACCGGTGGGTATAGCAAAAGTACCGCGGAGTACCTGTGGGTGTACCGGTACTACCCCAGATTGTCGAGTAGGGGGCCAGGCCTACCGCAGAGCATCAGGTAGGGATACCGGGCCTAGCCTGGAGGGTCAGGTAGGAATGTCTGGTCTACAGAGCACGCCCGTAAGGTCAGCAGGTGTACCCCAGCGAACCAGTAAGGGTTCAGGTACTACCCTGCAATACCGGTGGGTGTACCAATACTACCGCAGAGTACCGGTGGGGGTACCGGTACTACCCCAGCATATCGGGTGGGGGTGCCAAGCCTAATGCGGAGCATCAGGTAGGGATACCGGGACTAACACGGAGGGTCAGGTAGGAATGTCTGGTCTACAGAGCACGCCCGTAAGGTCAGCAGGTGTACCCCAGCGAACCAGTAAGTGTTCAGGTACTACCCTGGAATACCGGTGGGTGTACCAATACTACCGCAGAGTACCGGTGGGGGTACCGGTACTACCCCAGCATATCGGGTAGGGGTGCCAGGCCAACAATGGAGCATCAGGTAGGGATACCGGGACTAACACGGAGGGTCAGGAAGAATGTCTGGTCTATACCGCGTGCCCGTAACGTCATCAGGTGTACCCCAGTGAACCAGTAAGGGTTCACGTACTACCCCGGAGTACCGGTGGGTGTACCGATACTTCCGCAGAGTAACGGTGGGGGTACCGCTACTACCCCAGAACATCGGGTATGGGTGCCAAGCCTAATGCGGAGCATCAGGTAGGGATAGCGGGTCTAACCTGTGGGGTCCGGTAGGGAGGCCGGGACTAGTCCAGCGCGCACGAAGGGACAGCTGGTGTTCTCTGGCGCATCACAAAGGTTTCCGTTCCAAGCCCAGAGTACCGGTGGGGGAACCGGTTCTACCTCGAAACATAGGGTAGGTGTACCAGGCCTACCCCGGAGGGTCAGGTAGGAAGGGTGGGCGTAAAGCGGCGAGCCCATAGGGTCAGCAGGTGTACCCCGGCGCACCAGTAAGGGTTCCGGTACAATCCAGGAGTACCGGTGGGTATAGCAAAATTACCGCGGAGTACCTGTGGGTGTACCGGTACTACCCCAGATTGTCGGGTAGGGGGCCAGGAATACAGCAGAGCTTCAGGTGGCGATACTGGGCCTAGCCTGGAGGGTCAGGTAGGAATTTCTGGTCTACAGAGCATGCCCGTAAGGTCAGCAGGTGTACCCCAGCGAACCAGTAAGGGTTCAGGTACTACCCTGGAGTACCGGTGGGTGTACCAATACTACCGCAGATTACCGGTGGGGGTAGCGGTACTACCCCAGCATATCGAGTAGGGGTGCCAGGCCAACAACAGAGCATCAGGTAGGGATACCGGGACTAACACGGAGGGTCAGGAAGAATGTTCTATACCGCGTGCCTGTAACGTCATCAGGTGAAACCCAGTGAACCAGTAAGGGTTCACGTACTACCCCGGAGTACCGGTGGGTGTACCGATACTACCGCAGAGTACCGGTGGGGGTACCGCTACTCCCCCAGAACATCGGGTATGGGTGCCAAGCCTAATGCGGAGCATCAGGTAGGGATAGCGGGTCTAACCTGTGGGGTCCGGTAGAGAGGCCGGGTCTAGTCCAGCGCGCACGAAGGGACAGCTGGTGTTCTCTGGCGCATCACAAAGGGTTCCGTTCCAACCCCAGAGTACCGGTGGGGGAACCGGTTCTACCTCGAAACATCGGGTAGGTATACCAGGTCTACCCCGGAGGGTCAGGTAGGAAGGGTGGGCGTAAAGCGGCGCGCCCGTAGGGTCAGCAGGTGTACCCCGGCGCACCAGTATGGGTTCCGGTACAATCCAGGAGTACCGGTGGGTATAGCAAAACTACTGTGGAATACCGGTGGGTGTACCGGTACTACCCCAGATTGTCGGATAGGGGGCCAGGCCTACCGCAGAGCATCAGGTAGGGATACCGGGCCTAGCCTGGAGGGTCAGGTAGGAATGTCTGGTCTACAGAGCACGCCCGTAAGGTCAGCAGGTGTACCCCAGCGAACCAGTAAGGGTTCAGGTACTACCCTGGAGTACCGGTGGGTGTACCAATACTACCGCAGAGTACCGGTGGGGGTACCGGTACTACCCCAGCATAACGGGTAGGGGTGCCAAGCCTAATGCGGAGCATCAGGTAGGGATACCGGGACTAACACGGAGGGTCAGGTAGGAATGTCTGGTGTACAGAGCACGCCCGTAAGGTCAGCAGGTGTACCCCAGCGAACCAGTAAGGGTTCAGGTACTACCCTGGAGTACCGGTGGGTGTACCAATACTACCGCAGAGTACCGGTGGGGGTACCGGTACTACCCCAGCATAACGGGTAGGGGTGCCAAGCCTAATGCGGAGCATCAGGTAGGGATACTGGGACTAACACGGAGGGTCAGGTAGGAATGTCTGGTCCACACCGCGCGCCAGTAAAGTCATCAGGTGTACCCCAGTGAACCAGTAAGGGTTCACGTACTACCCCGGAGTACCGGTGGGTGTACCGATACTACCGCAGAGTAACGTTGGGGGTTACCGCTACTACCCCAGAACATCGGGTATGGGTGCCAAGCCTAATGCGGAGCATCAGGTAGAGATAGCGGGTCTAACCTGTGGGGTCTGGTAGGGAGGCCAGGTCTAGTCCAGCGCGCACGAAGGGACAGCTGGTGTTCCTTGGCGCATCACAAAGGGTTCCGTTCCAAGCCCAGAGTACCGGTGGGGGAACCGGTTCTACCTCGAAACATCGGGTAGGTATACCAGGCCTACCCCGGAGGGTCAGGTAGGAAGGGTGGGCGTAAAGCGGCGCGCCCGTAGGGTCAGCAGGTGTACCCCGGCGCACCAGTAAGGGTTCCGGTACAATCCAGGAGTACCGGTGGGTATAGCAAAAGTACCGCGGAGTACCTGTGGGTGTACCGGTACTACCCCAGATTGTCGGGTAGGGGGCCAGGCCTACCGCAGAGCATCAGGTAGGGATACCGGGCCTAGCCTGGAGGGTCAGGTAGGAATGTCTGGTCTACAGAGCACGCCCGTAAGGTCAGCAGGTGTACCCCAGCGAACCAGTAAGGTTTCAGGTACTGCCCTGCATTACCGGTGGGTGTACCAATACTACCGCAGAGTACCGGTGGGGGTACCGGTACTACCCCAACATATCGGGTGTGGGTGCCAAGCCTAATGCGGAGCATCAGGTAGGGATACCGGGACTAACACGGAGGGTCAGGTAGGAATGTCTGGTCTACAGAGCACGCCCGTAAGGTCAGCAGGTGTACCCCAGCGAACCAGTAAGTGTTCAGGTACTACCCTGGAATACCGGTGGGTGTACCAATACTACCGCAGAGTACCGGTGGGGGTACCGGTACTACCCCAGCATATCGGGTAGGGGTGCCAGGCCAACAATGGAGCATCAGGTAGGGATACCGGGACTAACACGGAGGGTCAGGAAGAATGTCTGGTCTATACCGCGTGCCCGTAACGTCATCAGGTGTACCCCAGTGAACCAGTAAGGGTTCACGTACTACCCCGGAGTACCGGTGGGTGTACCGATACTTCCGCAGAGTAACGGTGGGGGTACCGCTACTACCCCAGAACATCGGGTATGGGTGCCAAGCCTAATGCGGAGCATCAGGTAGGGATAGCGGGTCTAACCTGTGGGGTCCGGTAGGGAGGCCGGGACTAGTCCAGCGCGCACGAAGGGACAGCTGGTGTTCTCTGGCGCATCACAAAGGTTTCCGTTCCAAGCCCAGAGTACCGGTGGGGGAACCGGTTCTACCTCGAAACATAGGGTAGGTGTACCAGGCCTACCCCGGAGGGTCAGGTAGGAAGGGTGGGCGTAAAGCGGCGAGCCCATAGGGTCAGCAGGTGTACCCCGGCGCACCAGTAAGGGTTCCGGTACAATCCAGGAGTACCGGTGGGTATAGCAAAATTACCGCGGAGTACCTCTGGGTGTACCGGTACTACCCCAGATTGTCGGGTAGGGGGCCAGGAATACAGCAGAGCTTCAGGTGGCGATACTGGGCCTAGCCTGGAGGGTCAGGTAGGAATGTCTGGTCTACAGAGCATGCCCGTAAGGTCAGCAGGTGTACCCCAGCGAACCAGAAAGGGTTCAGGTACTACCCTGGAGTACCGGTGGGTGTACCAATACTACCGCAGATTACCGGTGGGGGTAGCGGTACTACCCCAGCATATCGAGTAGGGGTGCCAGGCCAACAACAGAGCATCAGGTAGGGATACCGGGACTAACACGGAGGGTCAGGAAGAATGTTCTATACCGCTTGCCTGTAACGTCATCAGGTGAACCCCAGTGAACCAGTAAGGGTTCACGTACTACCCTGGAGTACCGGTGGGTGTACCGATACTACCGCAGAGTAACGTTGGGGGTACCACTAGTACCCCAGAACATCGGGTATGGGTGCCAAGCCTAATGCGGAGCATCAGGTAGGGATACCGGGTCTAACCTGTGGGTTCTGTTAGAGAGGCCGGGTCTAGTCCAGCGCGCACGAAGGGACAGCTGGTGTTCTCTGGCGCACCACAAAATGTTCCGTTCCAAACCCAGTGTACCGGTGGGGTGAACCGGTTCTACCTCGAAACATCGGGTAGGTATACCAGGCCTACCTCGGCGTGTCAGGTAGGAAGGGTGGGCGTAAAGCGGCGCGCCTGTAGGGTCAGCAGGTGTACCCCGGAGCACCAGTAAGGGTTCCGGTACAATCCAGGAGTACCGGTGGGTATAGCAAAACCACCGCGGAGTACCGGTGGTTGTACCGGTACTACCCCAGATTGTCGGGTAGGGGGCCAGGCCTACCGCAGAGCATCAGGTAGGCATACCGGGCCTAGCCTGGAGGGTCAGGTAGGAATGTCTGGTCTACACAGCACGCCTGTAAGGTCAGCAGGTGTACCCCAGCGAACCAGTAAGGGTTCAGGTACTACCCTGGAGTACCGGTGGGTGTACCAATACTACCGCAGAGTACCGGTGGGGGTAGCGGTACTACCCCAGCATATCGGGTAGGGCTGCCAAGCCAAAAACGGAGCATCAGGTAGGGATACCGGGACTAACACGGAGGGTCAGGAAGAATGTCTGTTCTATACCGCGTGGCGGAAACGTCATCAGGTGTACCCCAGTGAACCAGTAAGGGTTGACGTACTACCCCGGAGTACCGGTGGGTGTACCGATACTTCCGCAGAGTAACGGTGGGGGTACCGCTACTACCCCAGAACATCGGGTATGGGTGCCAAGCCTAATGCGGAGCATCAGGTAGGGATAGCGGGACTAACACGGAGGGTCAGGTAGGAATGTCTGGTCCACACCGCGCGCCAGTAAAGTCATCAGGTGTACCCCAGTGAACCAGTAAGGGTTCACGTACTACCCCGGAGTACCGGTGGGTGTACCGATACTACCGCAGAGTAACGTTGGGGGTTACCGCTACTACCCCAGAACATCGGGTATGGGTGCCAAGCCTAATGCGGAGCATCAGGTAGAGATAGCGGGTCTAACCTGTGGGGTCTGGTAGGGAGGCCAGGTCTAGTCCAGCGCGCACGAAGGGACAGCTGGTGTTCCTTGGCGCATCACAAAGGGTTCCGTTCCAAGCCCAGAGTACCGGTGGGGGAACCGGTTCTACCTCGAAACATCGGGTAGGTATACCAGGCCTACCCCGGAGGGTCAGGTAGGAAGGGTGGGCGTAAAGCGGCGCGCCCGTAGGGTCAGCAGGTGTACCCCGGCGCACCAGTAAGGGTTCCGGTACAATCCAGGAGTACCGGTGGGTATAGCAAAAGTACCGCGGAGTACCTGTGGGTGTACCGGTACTACCCCAGATTGTCGGGTAGGGGGCCAGGCCTACCGCAGAGCATCAGGTAGGGATACCGGGCCTAGCCTGTAGGGTCAGGTAGGAATGTCTGGTCTACAGAGCACGCCCGTAAGGTCAGCAGGTGTACCCCAGCGAACCAGTAAGGGTTCAGGTACTACCCTGCAATACCGGTGGGTGTACCAATACTACCGCAGAGTACCGGTGGGGGTACCGGTACTACCCCAACATATCGGGTGGGGGTGCCAAGCCTAATGCGGAGCATCAGGTAGGGATACCGGGACTAAAACGGAGGGTCAGGTAGGAATGTCTGGTCTACAGAGCACGCCCGTAAGGTCAGCAGGTGTACCCCAGCGAACCAGTAAGTGTTCAGGTACTACCCTGGAATACCGGTGGGTGTACCAATACTACCGCAGAGTACCGGTGGGGGTACCGGTACTACCCCAGCATATCGGGTAGGGGTGCCAGGCCAACAATGGAGCATCAGGTAGGGATACCGGGACTAACACGGAGGGTCAGGAAGAATGTCTGGTCTATCCCGCGTGCCCGTAACGTCATCAGGTGTACCCCAGTGAACCAGTAAGGGTTCACGTACTACCCCGGAGTACCGGTGGGTGTACCGATACTTCCGCAGAGTAACGGTGGGGGTACCGCTACTACCCCAGAACATCGGGTATGGGTGCCAAGCCTAATGCGGAGCATCAGGTAGGGATAGCGGGTCTAACCTGTGGGGTCAGGTAGGGAGGCCGGGACTAGTCCAGCGCGCACGAAGGGACAGCTGGTGTTCTCTGGCGCATCACAAAGGTTTCCGTTCCAAGCCCAGAGTACCGGTGGGGGAACCGGTTCTACCTCGAAACATCGGGTAGGTGTACCAGGCCTACCCCGGAGGGTCAGGTAGGAAGGGTGGGCGTAAAGCGGCGAGCCCATAGGGTCAGCAGGTGTACCCCGGCGCACCAGTAAGGGTTCCGGTACAATCCAGGAGTACCGGTGGGTATAGCAAAATTACCGCGGAGTACCTCTGGGTGTACCGGTACTACCCCAGATTGTCGGGTAGGGGGCCAGGAATACAGCAGAGCTTCAGGTGGCGATACTGGGCCTAGCCTGGAGGGTCAGGTAGGAATGTCTGGTCTACAGAGCATGCCCGTAAGGTCAGCAGGTGTACCCCAGCGAACCAGAAAGGGTTCAGGTACTACCCTGGAGTACCGGTGGGTGTACCAATACTACCGCAGATTACCGGTGGGGGTAGCGGTACTACCCCAGCATATCGAGTAGGGGTGCCAGGCCAACAACAGAGCATCAGGTAGGGATACCGGGACTAACACGGAGGGTCAGGAAGAATGTTCTATACCGCTTGCCTGTAACGTCATCAGGTGAACCCCAGTGAACCAGTAAGGGTTCACGTACTACCCTGGAGTACCGGTGGGTGTACCGATACTACCGCAGAGTAACGTTGGGGGTACCACTAGTACCCCAGAACATCGGGTATGGGTGCCAAGCCTAATGCGGAGCATCAGGTAGGGATACCGGGTCTAACCTGTGGGTTCTGTTAGAGAGGCCGGGTCTAGTCCAGCGCGCACGAAGGGACAGCTGGTGTTCTCTGGCGCACCACAAAATGTTCCGTTCCAAACCCAGTGTACCGGTGGGGTGAACCGGTACTACCTCGAAACATCGGGTAGGTATACCAGGCCTACCTCGGCGTGTCAGGTAGGAAGGGTGGGCGTAAAGCGGCGCGCCTGTAGGGTCAGCAGGTGTACCCCGGAGCACCAGTAAGGGTTCCGGTACAATCCAGGAGTACCGGTGGGTATAGCAAAACCACCGCGGAGTACCGGTGGTTGTACCGGTACTACCCCAGATTGTCGGGTAGGGGGCCAGGCCTACCGCAGAGCATCAGGTAGGCATACCGGGCCTAGCCTGGAGGGTCAGGTAGGAATGTCTGGTCTACACAGCACGCCTGTAAGGTCAGCAGGTGTACCCCAGCGAACCAGTAAGGGTTCAGGTACTACCCTGGAGTACCGGTGGGTGTACCAATACTACCGCAGAGTACCGGTGGGGGTAGCGGTACTACCCCAGCATATCGGGTAGGGCTGCCAAGCCAAAAACGGAGCATCAGGTAGGGATACCGGGACTAACACGGAGGGTCAGGAAGAATGTCTGTTCTATACCGCGTGGCGGAAACGTCATCAGGTGTACCCCAGTGAACCAGTAAGGGTTGACGTACTACCCCGGAGTACCGGTGGGTGTACCGATACTTCCGCAGAGTAACGGTGGGGGTACCGCTACTACCCCAGAACATCGGGTATGGGTGCCAAGCCTAATGCGGAGCATCAGGTAGAGATAGCGGGACTAACACGGAGGGTCAGGTAGGAATGTCTGGTCCACACCGCGCGCCAGTAAAGTCATCAGGTGTACCCCAGTGAACCAGTAAGGGTTCACGTACTACCCCGGAGTACCGGTGGGTGTACCGATACTACCGCAGAGTAACGTTGGGGGTTACCGCTACTACCCCAGAACATCGGGTATGGGTGCCAAGCCTAATGCGGAGCATCAGGTAGAGATAGCGGGTCTAACCTGTGGGGTCTGGTAGGGAGGCCAGGTCTAGTCCAGCGCGCACGAAGGGACAGCTGGTGTTCCTTGGCGCATCACAAAGGGTTCCGTTCCAAGCCCAGAGTACCGGTGGGGGAACCGGTTCTACCTCGAAACATCGGGTAGGTATACCAGGCCTACCCCGGAGGGTCAGGTAGGAAGGGTGGGCGTAAAGCGGCGCGCCCGTAGGGTCAGCAGGTGTACCCCGGCGCACCAGTAAGGGTTCCGGTACAATCCAGGAGTACCGGTGGGTATAGCAAAAGTACCGCGGAGTACCTGTGGGTGTACCGGTACTACCCCAGATTGTCGGGTAGGGGGCCAGGCCTACCGCAGAGCATCAGGTAGGGATACCGGGCCTAGCCTGGAGGGTCAGGTAGGAATGTCTGGTCTACAGAGCACGCCCGTAAGGTCAGCAGGTGTACCCCAGCGAACCAGTAAGGGTTCAGGTACTACCCTGCAATACCGGTGGGTGTACCAATACTACCGCAGAGTACCGGTGGGGGTACCGGTAATACCCCAACATATCGGGTGGGGGTGCCAAGCCTAATGCGGAGCATCAGGTAGGGATACCGGGACTAACACGGAGGGTCAGGTAGGAATGTCTGGTCTACAGAGCACGCCCGTAAGGTCAGCAGGTGTACCCCAGCGAACCAGTAAGTGTTCAGGTACTACCCTGGAATACCGGTGGGTGTACCAATACTACCGCAGAGTACCGGTGGGGGTAGCGGTACTACCCCAGCATATCGGGTAGGGGTGCCAGGCCAAAAACGGAGCATCAGGTAGGGATACCGGGACTAACACGGAGGGTCAGGAAGAATGTCTGGTCTATACCGCGTGCCCGTAACGTCATCAGGTGTACCCCAGTGAACCAGTAAGGGTTCACGTACTACCCCGGAGTACCGGTGGGTGTACCGATACTTCCGCAGAGTAACGGTGGGGGTACCGCTACTACCCCAGAACATCGGGTATGGGTGCCAAGCCTAATGCGGAGCATCAGGTAGGGATAGCGGGTCTAACCTGTGGGGTCCGGTAGGGAGGCCGGGACTAGTCCAGCGCGCACGAAGGGACAGCTGGTGTTCTCTGGCGCATCACAAAGGTTTCCGTTCCAAGCCCAGAGTACCGGTGGGGGAACCGGTTCTACCTCGAAACATAGGGTAGGTGTACCAGGCCTACCCCGGAGGGTCAGGTAGGAGTACCGGTGGGTGTACCAATACTACCGCAGAGTACCGGTGGGGGTACCGGTACTACCCCAGCATAACGGGTAGGGGTGCCAAGCCTAATGCGGAGCATCAGGTAGGGATACCGGGACTAACACGGAGGGTCAGGTAGGAATGTCTGGTGTACACAGCACGCCCGTAAGGTCAGCAGGTGTACCCCAGCGAACCAGTAAGTGTTCAGGTACTACCCCGGAGTACCGGTGGGTGTACCGATACTTCCGCAGAGTAACGGTGGGGGTACCGCTACTACCCCAGAACATCGGGTATGGGTGCCAAGCCTAATGCGGAGCATAAGGTAGGGATAGCGGGTCTTACCTGTGGGGTCGGGTAGGGAGGCCGGGACTAGTCCAGCGCGCACGATGGGACAGCTGGTGTTCTCTGGCGCATCACAAAGGGTTCCGTTCCAAACCCAGAGTACCGGTGGGGGAACCGGTTCTACCTCGAAACATCGGGTAGGTATACCAGGCCTACCCCGGCGGGTCAGGTAGGAAGGGTGGGCGTAAAGCGGTGCGCCCGTAGTGTCAGCAGGTGTACCCCGGCGCACCAGTAAGGGTTCCGGTACAATCCAGGAGTACCGGCAGGTATAGCAAAACCACCGCGGAGTACCGGTGGGTGTACCGGTACTACCCCAGATTGTCGGGTAGGGGGCCAGGCCTACCGCAGAGCATCAGGTAGGGATACCGGGCCTAGCCTGGAGGGTCAGGTAGGAATGTCTGGTCTACACAGCAAGCCCGTAAGGTCAGCAGGTGTAACCCAGTGAACCAGAAAGGGTTCAGGTACTACCCTGGAGTACCGGTGGGTGTACCAATACTACCGCAGAGTACCGGTGGGGGTACCGGTACTACCCCAGCATATCGGGTAGGGGTGCCAGGCCAACAATGGAGCATCAGGTAGGGATACCGGGTCTAACACGAAGGGTCAGGTAGGAATGTCTGGTCTATACCGCGTGCCCGTAACGTCATCAGGTGTACCCCAGTGAACCAGTAAGGGTTGACGTACTACCCCGGAGTACCGGTGGGTGTACCGATACTACCGCAGAGTAACGTTGGGGGTACCGCTAGTACCCCAGAACATCGAGTATGGGTGCCAAGCCTAATGCGGAGCATAAGGTAGGGATAGCGGGTCTAACCTGTGGGGTCTGGTAGGGAGGCCAGGTCTAGTCCAGCGCGCACGAAGGGACAGCTGGTGTTCTCTGGCGCATCACAAAGGGTTCCGTTCCAACCCCAGAGTACCGGTGGGGCAACCGGTTCTACCTCGAAACATCGGGTAGGTATACCAGGCCTACCCTGGAGGGTCAGGTAGGAAGGGTGGGCGTAAAGCGGCGCGCCCGTAGGGTCAGCAGGTGTACCCCGGCGCACCAGTAAGGGTTCCGGTACAATCCAGGAGTACCGGTGGGTATAGTAAAACTACCGCGGAATACCGGTGGGTGTACCGGTACTACGCCAGATTGTCGGGTAGTGTGCCAGGCCTACCGCAGAGCATCAGGTAGGGATAGCGGGCCTAGCCTGGAGGGTCAGGTAGGAATGTCTGGTCTACAGAGCACGCCCGTAAGGTCAGCAGGTGTACCCCAGCGAACCAGTAAGTGTTCAGGAACTACACTGGAATACCGGTGGGTGTACCAATACTACCGCAGAGTACCGGTGGGGGTACCGGTACTACCCCAGCATATCGGGTAGGGGTGCCAGGCCAACAATGGAGCATCAGGTAGGGATACTGGGACTAACACGGAGGGTCAGGAAGAATGTCTGGTCTATACCGCGTGGCAGAAACTTCATCAGGTGTACCCCAGTGAACCAGTAAGGGTTCACGTACTACCCCGGAGTACCGGTGGGTGTACCGATACTTCCGCAGAGTAACGGTGGGGGTACCGCTACTACCCCAGAACATCGGGTATGGGTGCCAAGCCTAATGCGGAGCGTCTGGTAGGGATAGCGGGTCTAACCTGTGGGGTCCGGTAGGGAGACCGGGTCTAGTCCAGCGCGCACGAAGGGATAGCTGGTGTTATCTGGCGCATCACAAAGGTTTCCGTTCCAAACCCAGAGTACCGGTGGGGGAACCGGTTCTACCTCGAAACATCGGGTAGGTATACCAGGCCTACCCCGGAGGGTCAGGTAGGAAGGGTGGGCGTAAAGCGGCGCGCCCGTAGGGTCAGCAGGTGTACCTCGGCGCACCAGTAAGGGTTCCGGTACAATCCAGGAGTACCGGTGGGTATAGCAAAACCACCGCGGAGTACCTGTGGGTGTACCGGTACTACCCCAGATTGTCGGGGAGGGGGCCAGGTCTACCGCAGAGCATCAGGTAGGGATACCGGGCCTAGCCTGGAGGGTCAGGTAGGAATGTCTGGTCTACAGAGCACGCCCGTAAGTTCAGCAGGTGTACCCCAGCGAACCAGTAAGGGTTCAGGTACTACCCTGGAGTACCGGTGGGTGTACCAATACTACCGCAGAGTACCGGTGGGGGTAGCGGTACTACCCCAGCATATCGGGTAGGGGTGCCAGGCCAACAACGGAGCATCAGGTAGGGATACCGAGTCTAACACGGAGGGTCACGTAGGAATGTCTGGTCTATACCGCGTGCCCGTAACGTCATCAGGTGTACCCCAGTGAACCAGTAAGGGTTCACGTACTACCCCGGAGTACCGGTGGGTGTACCGATACTACCGCAGAGTAACGGTGGGGGTACCGCTACCACCCCAGAACATCGGGTATGGGTGCCAAGCCTAATGCGGAGCGTCAGGTAGGGATACCGGGTGTAACATGTGGGGTCCGGTAGGGGGGCCGGGTCTAGTCCAGCGCGCACGAAGGGACAGCTGGTGTTCTCTGGCGCATCACAAAGGGTTCCGTTCCAAACCCCAGAGTACCTGTGGGGGAACCGGTTCTACCTCGAAACATCGGGTAGGTATACCAGGCCTACCCCGGCGGGTCAGGTAGGAAGGGTGGGTCCAAAGCAGTGTGCCCGTAGGGTCAGCAGGTGTACCCCGGCGCACCAGTAAGGGTTCCGGTACAATCTAGGAGTACCGGTGGGTATAGCAAAACTACCGCGGAGTACCGTTGGGTGTACCGGTACTACCCCAGATTGTCGGGTAGGGGGCCAGGCCTACCGCAGAGCATCAGGTAGGGATACCGGGCCTAGCCTGGATGGTCAGGTAGGAATGTGTGGTCTACACAGCACGCCCGTAAGGTCAGCAGGTGTACCCCAGCGAACCAGTAAGTGTTCAGGTACTACCCTGGAGTACCGGTGGGTGTACCAATACTACCGCAGAGTACCGGTGGGGGTACCGGTACTACCCCAGCATATCGGGTAGGGGTGCCAGGCCAACAATGGAGCATCAGGTAGGGATACTGGGACTAACACGGAGGGTCAGGAAGAATGTCTGGTCTATACCGCGTGGCAGAAACTTCATCAGGTGTACCCCAGTGAACCAGTAAGGGTTCACGTACTACCCCGGAGTACCGGTGGGTGTACCGATACTTCCGCAGAGTAACGGTGGGGGTACCGCTACTACCCCAGAACATCGGGTATGGGTGCCAAGCCTAATGCAGAGCATCAGGTAGGGATAGCGGGTCTAACCTGTGGGGTCTGGTAGGGAGGCCAGGTCTAGTCCAGCGCGCACGAAGGGACAGCTGGTGTTCTCTGGCGCATCACAAAGGGTTCGTTCCAAACCCAGAGTACCGGTGGGGGAACCGGTTCTACCTAGAAACATAGGGTAGGTGTACCAGGCCTACCCCGGAGGGTCAGGTAGGAAGGGTGGGCGTAAAGCGGCGAGCCCATAGGGTCAGCAGGTGTACCCCGGCGCAGCAGTAAGGGTTCCGGTACAATCCAGGAGTACCGGTGGGTATAGCAAAAGTACCGCGGAGTACCGGTGGGTGTACCGGTACTACCCCAGATTGTCGGGTAGGGGGCCAGGCCTACCGCAGAGCATCAGGTAGGGATACCGGGCCTAGCCTGGAGGGTCAGGTAGGAATGTCTGGTCTACAGAGCACGCCCGTAAGGTCAGCAGGTGTACCCCAGCGAACCAGTAAGGGTTCAGGTACTACCCTGGAGTACCGGTGGGTGTACCAATACTACCGCAGAGTACCGGTGGGGGTACCGGTACTACCCCAGCATATCGGGTAGGGGTGCCAGGCCAACAACAGAGCATCAGGTAGGGATACCGGGACTAACACGGAGGGTCAGGAAGAATGTTCTATACCGTGTGCCTGTAACGTCATCAGGTGATCCCCAGTGAACCAGTAAGGGTTCACGTACTACCCCGGAGTACCGGTGGGTGTACCGATACTACCGCAGAGTAACGGTGGGGGTACCGCTACTACCCCAGAACATCGGGTATGGGTGCCAAGCCTAATGCGGAGCGTCTGGTAGGGATAGCGGGTCTAACCTGTGGGGTCCGGTAGGGAGACCGGGTCTAGTCCAGCGCGCACGAAGGGACAGCTGGTGTTATCTGGCGCATCACAAAGGTTTCCGTTCCAAACCCAGAGTACCGGTGGGGGAACCGGTTCTACCTCGAAACATCGGGTAGGTATACCAGGCCTACCCCGGAGGGTCAGGTAGGAAGGGTGGGCGTAAAGCGGCGCGCCCGTAGGGTCAGCAGGTGTACCTCGGCGCACCAGTAAGGGTTCCGGTACAATCCAGGAGTACCGGTGGGTATAGCAAAACCACCGCGGAGTACCTGTGGGTGTACCGGTACTACCCCAGATTGTCGGGGAGGGGGCCAGGTCTACCGCAGAGCATCAGGTAGGGATACCGGGCCTAGCCTGGAGGGTCAGGTAGGAATGTCTGGTCTACAGAGCACGCCCGTAAGTTCAGCAGGTGTACCCCAGCGAACCAGTAAGGGTTCAGGTACTACCCTGGAGTACCGGTGGGTGTACCAATACTACCGCAGAGTACCGGTGGGGGTAGCGGTACTACCCCAGCATATCGGGTAGGGGTGCCAGGCCAACAACGGAGCATCAGGTAGGGATACCGAGTCTAACACGGAGGGTCACGTAGGAATGTCTGGTCTATACCGCGTGCCCGTAACGTCATCAGGTGTACCCCAGTGAACCAGTAAGGGTTCACGTACTACCCCGGAGTACCGGTGGGTGTACCGATACTACCGCAGAGTAACGGTGGGGGTACCGCTACCACCCCAGAACATCGGGTATGGGTGCCAAGCCTAATGCGGAGCGTCAGGTAGGGATACCGGGTGTAACATGTGGGGTCCGGTAGGGAGGCCGGGTCTAGTCCAGCGCGCACGAAGGGACAGCTGGTGTTCTCTGGCGCATCACAAAGGGTTCCGTTCCAAACCCCAGAGTACCTGTGGGGGAACCGGTTCTACCTCGAAACATCGGGTAGGTATACCAGGCCTACCCCGGCGGGTCAGGTAGGAAGGGTGGGTCCAAAGCAGTGTGCCCATAGGGTCAGCAGGTGTACCCCGGCGCACCAGTAAGGGTTCCGGTACAATCTAGGAGTACCGGTGGGTATAGCAAAACTACCGCGGAGTACCGGTGGGTGTACCGGTACTACCCCAGATTGTCGGGTAGGGGGCCAGGCCTACCGCAGAGCATCAGGTAGGGATACCGGGCCTAGCCTGGAGGGTCAGGTAGGAATGTGTGGTCTACACAGCACGCCCGTAAGGTCAGCAGGTGTACCCCAGCGAACCAGTAAGTGTTCAGGTACTACCCTGGAGTACCGGTGGGTGTACCAATACTACCGCAGAGTACCGGTGGGGGTACCGGTACTACCCCAGCATATCGGGTAGGGGTGCCAGGCCAACAACGGAGCATCAGGTAGGGATACCGGGACTAACACGGAGGGTCAGGTAGGAATGTCTGGTCTACACCGCGCGCCAGTAACGTCAGCAGGTGTACCCCATTGAACCAGTAAGGGTTCACGTACTACCCCGGAGTACCGGTGGGTGTACCGATACTACCGCAGAGTAACGGTGGGGGTACCGCTACTACCCCAGTACATCGGGTATGGGTGCCAAGCCTAATGCGGAGCATCAGGTAGGGATAGCGGGTCTAACCTGTGGGGTCCGGTAGGGAGGCCAGGTCTAGTCCAGCGCGCACGAAGGGACAGCTGGTGTTCTCTGGCGCATCACAAAGGGTTCCGTTCCAACCCCAGAGTACCGGTGGGGCAACCGGTTCTACCTCGAAACATCGGGTAGGTATACCAGGCCTACCCCGGAGGGTCAGGTAGGAAGGGTGGGCGTAAAGCGGCGCGCCTGTAGGGTCAGCAGGTGTACCCCGGCGCACCAGTAAGGGTTCCGGTACAATCCAGGAGTACCGGTGGGTATAGCAAAGCCACCGCGGAGTACCGGTGGGTGTACCGGTACTACCCCAGATTGTCGGGGAGGGGGCCAGGCCTACCGCAGAGCATCAGGTAGGGATACCGGGCCTAGCCTGGAGGGTCAGGTAGGAATGTCTGGTCTACACAGCAAGCCCGTAAGGTCAGCAGGTGTAACCCAGCGAACCAGAAAGGGTTCAGGTACTACCCTGGAGTACGGGTGGGTGTACCAATACTACCGCAGAGTAACGGTGGGGGTACCGGTACTACCCCAGCATATCGGGTAGGGGTGCCAGGCCAACAACGGATCATCAGGTAGGGATACCGGGCCTAACACGGAGGGTCAGGTAGGAATGTCTGTTCTATACCGCGTGGCGGAAACGTCATCAGGTGTACCCCAGTGAACCAGTAAGGGTTCACGTACTACCCCGGAGTACCGGTGGGTGTACCGATACTACCGCAGTGTAACGCTGGGGGTACCGCTACTACCCCAGAACATCGAGTATGGGTGCCTAAGCCTAATGCGGATCATCAGGTAGTGATACCGGGTCTAACCTGTGGGGTCCAGTAGGGAGGCCAGGTCTAGTCCAGCGCGCACGAAGGGACAGCTGGTGTTCTCTCGCGCATCACAAAGGGTTCCGTTCCAAACCCAGAGTACCGGTGGGGGAACCGGTTCTACCTCGAAACATCGGGTAGGTATACCAGGCCTACTTCGGCGTGTCAGTTAGGAAGGGTGGGCGTAAAGCGGCGCGCCTGTAGGGTCAGAAGGTGTACCCCGGCGCACCAGTAAGGGTTCCAGTACAATCCAGGAGTACCGGTGGGTATAGCAAAACCACCGCGGATAACCGGTGGGTGTACCGGTACTACCCCAGATTGTCGGGTAGGGGGCCAAGCCTACCGCAGAGCATCAGGTAGGGATACCGGGCCTAGCCTGGAGGGTCAGGTAGGAATGTCTGGTCTACAGAGCACGCCCGTAAGGTCAGCAGGTGTACCCCAGCGAACCAGTAAGGGTTCAGGTACTACCCTGGAGTACCGGTGGGTGTACCAATACTACCGCAGAGTACCGGTGGGGGTACCGGTACTACCCCAGCATATCGGGTAGGGGTGCCAAGCCAACAATGGAGCATCAGGTAGGGATACTGGGACTAACACGGAGGGTCAGGTAGGAATGTCTGGTCTATACCGCGTGCCCGTAACGTCATCAGGTGTACCCCAGTGAACCAGTAAGGGTTGACGTACTACCCCGGAGTACCGGTGGGTGTACCGATACTACCGCAGAGTAACGGTGGGGGTACCGCTAGTACCCCAGAACATCGAGTATGGGTGCCAAGCCTAATGCGGAGCATAAGGTAGGGATAGCGGGTCTAACCTGTGGGGTCCGGTAGGGAGGCCGGGTCTAGTCCAGCGCGCACGAAGGGACAGCTGGTGTTCTCTGGCGCATCACAAAGGGTTCCGTTCCAACCCCAGAGTACCGGTGGGGGAACCGGTTCTACCTCAAAACAACGGGTAGGTATACCAGGCCTACCTCGGCGTGTCAGGTAGGAAGGGTGGGCGTAAAGCGGCACGCCTGTAGGGTCAGCAGGTGTACCCCGGCGCACCAGTAAGAGTTCCGGTACAATCCAGGAGTACCGGTGGGTATAGCAAAACCACCGCGGAGTACCGGTGGGTGTACCGGTACTACCCCAGATTGTCGGGTAGGGGGCCAGGCCTACCGCAGAGCATCAGGTAGGCATACCGGGCCTAGCCTGGAGGGTCAGGTAGGAATGTCTGGTCTACACAGCACGCCTGTAAGGTCAGCAGGTGTACCCCAGCGAACCAGAAAGGGTTCAGGTACTACCCTGGAGTACTGCTGGGTGTACCAATACTACCGCAGAGTACCGGTGGGGGTAGCGGTACTACCCCAGCATATCGGGTAGGGGTGCCAGGCCAAAAACGGAGCATCAGGTAGGGATACCGGGACTAACACGGAGGGTCAGGAAGAATGTCTGTTCTATACCGCGTGGCGGAAACGTCATCAGGTGTACCCCAGTGAACCAGTAAGGGTTCACGTACTACCCCGGAGTACCGGTGGGTGTACCGATACTACCGCAGAGTAACGGTGGGGGTACCGCTACTACCCCAGAACATCGGGTATGGGTGCCAAGCCTAATGCGGAGCATCAGGTAGAGATAGCGGGTCTAACCTGTGGGATCCGGTAGGGAGGCCAGGTCTAGTCCAGCGCGCACGAAGGGACAGCTGGTGTTCTCTGGCGCATCACAAAGGGTTCCGTTCCAAGCCCAGAGTACCGGTGGGGGAACCGGTTCTACCGCAAAACATCGGGTACTTATACCAGGCCTACCCCGGAGGGTCAGGTAGGAAGGGTGGGCGTAAAGCGGCGCGCCCGTAGGGTCAGCAGTTGTACCCCGGCGCACCAGTAAGGGTTCCGGTACAATCCAGGAGTACCGGTGGGTATAGCAAAACTACCGCGGAATAACGGTGGGTGTACCGGTACTACCCCAGATTGTCGGATAGGGGGCCAGGCCTACCGCAGAGCATCAGGTAGGGATACCGGGCCTAGCCTGGAGGGTCAGGTAGGAATGTCTGGTCTACACAGCACGCCCGTAAGGTCAGCAGGTGTACCCCAGCGAACCAGTAAGGGTTCAGGTACTACCCTGGAGTACCGGTGGGTGTACCAATACTACCGCAGAGTACCGGTGGGGGTAGCGGTACTACCCCAGCATATCGGGTAGGGGTGCCAGGCCAAAAACGGAGCATCAGGTAGGGATACCGAGTCTAACACGGAGGGTCACGTAGGAATGTCTGGTCTATACCGCATGCCCGTAAAGTCAGCAGGTGTACCCCAGTGAACCAGTAAGGGTTCACGTACTACCCCGGAGTACCGGTGGGTGTACCGATACTACCGCAGAGTAACGGTGGGGGTACCGCTACTACCCCAGAACATCGGGTATGGGTGCCAAGCCTAATGCGGAGCGTCAGGTAGGGATACCGGGTGTAACATGTGGGGTCCGGTAGGGAGGCCAGGTCTACTCCAGCGCGCACGAAGGGACAGCTGGTGTTCTCTGGCGCATCACAAAGGGTTCCGTTCCAAACCCCAGAGTACCTGTGGGGGAACCGGTTCTACCTCGAAACATCGGGTAGGCATACCAGGCCTACCCCGGAGGGTCAGGTAGGAAGGGTGGGCGTAAAGCGGCGCGCCCGTAGGGTCAGCAGGTGTACCTCGGCGCACCAGTAAGGGTTCCGGTACAATCCAGGAGTACCGGTGGGTATAGCAAAACCACCGCGGAGTACCTGTGGGTGTACCGGTACTACCCCAGATTGTCGGGGAGGGGGCCAGGTCTACCGCAGAGCATCAGGTAGGGATACCGGGCCTAGCCTGGAGGGTCAGGTAGGAATGTCTGGTCTACAGAGCACGCCCGTAAGTTCAGCAGGTGTACCCCAGCGAACCAGTAAGGGTTCAGGTACTAGCCTGGAGTACCGGTGGGTGTACCAATACTACCGCAGAGTACCGGTGGGGGTAGCGGTACTACCCCAGCATATCGGGTAGGGGTGCCAGGCCAACAACGGAGCATCAGGTAGGGATACCGAGTCTAACACGGAGGGTCACGTAGGAATGTCTGGTCTATACCGCGTGCCCGTAACGTCAGCAGGTGTAACCCAGTGAGCCAGTAAGGGTTCACGTACTACCCCGGAGTACCGCTGGGTGTACCGATACTACCGCAGAGTAACGGTGGGGGTACCGCTACCACCCCAGAACATCGGGTATGGGTGCCAAGCCTAATGCGGAGCGTCAGGTAGGGATACCGGGTGTAACATGTGGGGTCCGGTAGGGAGGCCAGGTCTAGTCCAGCGCGCACGAAGGGACAGCTGGTGTTCTCTGGCGCATCACAAAGGGTTCCTTTCCAAACCCAGAGTACCGGTGGGGGAACCGGTTCTACCTCGAAACATCGGGTAGGAATACCAGGCCTACCCCGGAGGGTCAGGTAGGAAGGGTGGGTCCAAAGCAGTGTGCCCATAGGGTCAGCAGGTGTACCCCGGTGCAGCAGTAAGGGTTCCGGTACAATCCAGGAGTACCGATGGGTATAGCAAAAGTACCGCGGAGTACCTGTGGGTGTACCGGTACTACCCCAGATTGTCGGGTAGGGGGCCAGGCCTACCGCAGAGCATCAGGTAGGGATACCGGGCCTAGCCTGGAGGGTCAGGTAGGAATGTCTGGTCTACACAGCACTCCCGTAAGGTCAGCAGGTGTACCCCAGTGAACCAGTAAGGGTTCACGTACTACCCCGGAGTACCGGTGGGTGTACCGATACTACCGCAGTGTAACGCTGGGGGTACCGCTACTACCCCAGAACATCGAGTATGGGTGCCTAAGCCTAATGCGGATCATCAGGTAGTGATACCGGGTCTAACCTGTGGGGTCCAGTAGGGAGGCCAGGTCTAGTCCAGCGCGCACGAAGGGACAGCTGGTGTTCTCTGGCGCATCACAAAGGGTTCCGTTCCAAACCCAGAGTACCGGTGGGGGAACCGGTTCTACCTCGAAACATCGGGTAGGTATACCAGGCCTACTTCGGCGTGTCAGTTAGGAAGGGTGGGCGTAAAGCGGCGCGCCTGTAGGGTCAGAAGGTGTACCCCGGCGCACCAGTAAGGGTTCCAGTACAATCCAGGAGTACCGGTGGGTATAGCAAAACCACCGCGGATAACCGGTGGGTGTACCGGTACTACCCCAGATTGTCGGGTAGGGGGCCAAGCCTACCGCAGAGCATCAGGTAGGGATACCGGGCCTAGCCTGGAGGGTCAGGTAGGAATGTCTGGTCTACAGAGCACGCCCGTAAGGTCAGCAGGTGTACCCCAGCGAACCAGTAAGGGTTCAGGTACTACCCTGGAGTACCGGTGGGTGTACCAATACTACCGCAGAGTACCGGTGGGGGTACCGGTACTACCCCAGCATATCGGGTAGGGGTGCCAAGCCAACAATGGAGCATCAGGTAGGGATACTGGGACTAACACGGAGGGTCAGGTAGGAATGTCTGGTCTATACCGCGTGCCCGTAACGTCATCAGGTGTACCCCAGTGAACCAGTAAGGGTTCACGTACTACCCCGGAGTACCGGTGGGTGTACCGATACTACCGCAGAGTAACGGTGGGGGTACCGCTAGTACCCCAGAACATCGAGTATGGGTGCCAAGCCTAATGCGGAGCATAAGGTAGGGATAGCGGGTCTAACCTGTGGGGTCCGGTAGGGAGGCCGGGTCTAGTCCAGCGCGCACAAAGGGACAGCTGGTGTTCTCTGGCGCATCACAAAGGGTTCCGTTCCAACCCCAGAGTACCGGTGGGGGAACCGGTTCTACCTCAAAACAACGGGTAGGTATACCAGGCCTACCTCGGCGTGTCAGGTAGGAAGGGTGGGTGTAAAGCGGCACGCCTGTAGGGTCAGCAGGTGTACCCCGGCGCACCAGTAAGAGTTCCGGTACAATCCAGGAGTACCGGTGGGTATAGCAAAACCACCGCGGAGTACCGGTGGGTGTACCGGTACTACCCCAGATTGTCGGGTAGGGGGCCAGGCCTACCGCAGAGCATCAGGTAGGCATACCGGGCCTAGCCTGGAGGGTCAGGTAGGAATGTCTGGTCTACACAGCACGCCTGTAAGGTCAGCAGATGTACCCCAGCGAACCAGAAAGGGTTCAGGTACTACCCTGGAGTACTGCTGGGTGTACCAATACTACCGCAGAGTACCGGTGGGGGTAGCGGTACTACCCCAGCATATCGGGTAGGGGTGCCAGGCCAAAAACGGAGCATCAGGTAGGGATACCGGGACTAACACGGAGGGTCAGGAAGAATGTCTGTTCTATACCGCGTGGCGGAAACGTCATCAGGTGTACCCCAGTGAACCAGTAAGGGTTCACGTACTACCCCGGAGTACCGGTGGGTGTACCGATACTACCGCAGAGTAACGGTGGGGGTACCGCTACTACCCCAGAACATCGGGTATGGGTGCCAAGCCTAATGCGGAGCATCAGGTAGAGATAGCGGGTCTAACCTGTGGGATCCGGTAGGGAGGCCAGGTCTAGTCCAGCGCGCACGAAGGGACAGCTGGTGTTCTCTGGCGCATCACAAAGGGTTCCGTTCCAAGCCCAGAGTACCGGTGGGGGAACCGGTTCTACCGCAAAACATCGGGTACTTATACCAGGCCTACCCCGGAGGGTCAGGTAGGAAGGGTGGGCGTAAAGCAGCGCGCCCGTAGGGTCAGCAGTTGTACCCCGGCGCACCATTAAGGCTTCCGGTACAATCCAGGAGTACCGGTGGGTATAGCAAAACTACCGCGGAATAACGGTGGGTGTACCGGTACTACCCCAGATTGTCGGATAGGGGGCCAGGCCTACCGCAGAGCATCAGGTAGGGATACCGGGCCTAGCCTGGAGGGTCAGGTAGGAATGTGTGGTCTACACAGCACGCCCGTAAGGTCAGCAGGTGTACCCCAGCGAACCAGTAAGGGTTCAGGTACTACCCTGGAGTACCGGTGGGTGTACCAATACTACCGCAGAGTACCAGTGGGGGTAGCGGTACTACCCCAGCATATCGGGTAGGGGTGCCAGGCCAACAACGGAGCATCAGGTAGGGATACCAGGCCTAAAACGGAGGGTCAGGTAGGAATGTCTGGTCTACACCGCGCGCCAGTAACGTCAGCAGGTGTACCCCAGTGAACCAGTAAGGGTTCACGTACTACCCCGGAGTACCGGTGGGTGTACCGATACTACCGCAGAGTAACGGTGGGGGTACCGCTACTACCCCAGTACATTGGGTATGGGTGCCAAGCCTAATGCGGAGCATCAGGTAGGGATAGCGGGTCTAACCTGTGGGGTCCGGTAGGGAGGCCAGGTCTAGTCCAGCGCGCACGAAGGGACAGCTGGTGTTCTCTGGCGCATCACAAAGGGTTCCGTTCCAACCCCAGAGTACCGGTGGGGCAACCGGTTCTACCTCGAAACATTGGGTAGGTATACCAGGCCTACCCCGGAGGGTCAGGTAGGAAGGTTGGGTCCAAAGCAGTGTGCCCGTAGGGTCAGCAGGTGTACCCCGGCGCACCAGTAAGGGTTCCGGTACAATCTAGGAGTACCGGTGGGTATAGCAAAAGTACCGCAGAGTACCTGTGGGTGTACCGGTACTACCCCAGATTGTCGGGTAGGGGGCCAGGCCTACCGCAGAGCATCAGGTAGGGATACCGGGCCTAGCCTGGAGGGTCAGGTAGGAATGTCTGGTCTACACAGCACGCCCGTAAGGTCAGCAGGTGTACCCCAGCGAACCAGTAAGGGTTCAGGTACTACCCTGGAGTACCGGTGGGTGTACCAATACTACCGCACAGTACCGGTGGGGGTAGCGGTACTACCCCAGCATATCGGGTAGGGGTGCCAGGCCAAAAACGGAGCATCAGGTAGGGATACCGAGTCTAACACGGAGGGTCACGTAGGAATGTCTGGTCTATACCGCATGCCCGTAACGTCAGCAGGTGTACCCCAGTGAACCAGTAAGGGTTCACGTACTACCCCGGAGTACCGGTGGGTGTACCGATACTACCGCAGAGTAACGGTGGGGGTACCACTACTACCCCAGAACATCGGGTATGGGTGCCAAGCCTAATGCGGAGCATCAGGTAGGGATACTGTGTGTAACATGTGGGGTCCGGTAGGGAGGCCGGGTCTAGTCCAGCGCGCACGATGGGACAGCTGGTGTTCTCTGGCGCATCACAAAGGGTTCCGTTCCAAACCCAGAGTACCGGTGGGGGAACCGGTTCTACCTCGAAACATCGGGTAGGTATACCATGCCTACCCCGGCGGGTCAGGTAGGAAGGGTGGGCGTAAAGCGGCGCGCCCGTAGGGTCAGCAGGTGTACCTCGGCGCAGCAGTAAGGGTTCCGGTACAATCCAGGAGTACCGGTGGGTATAGCAAAACTACCGCGGAGTACCTGTGGGTGTACCGGTACTACCCCAGATTGTCGGGTAGGGGGCCAGGCCTACCGCAGAGCATCAGGTAGGGATACCGGGCCTAGCCTGGAGGGTCAGGTAGGAATGTCTGGTCTACACAGCACGCCCGTAAGGTCAGCAGGTGTACCCCAGCGAACCAGTAAGGGTTCAGGTACTACCCTGGAGTACCGGTGGGTGTACCAATACTACCGCAGAGTACCGGTGGGGGTACCGGTACTACCCCAGCATATCGGGTAGGGGTGCCAGCCAACAACGGAGCATCAGGTAGGGATATAGGGCCTAGAACGGAGGATCAGGTAGGAATGTCTTGTCTACACCGCGCGCCAGTAACGTCATCAGGTATACCCCAGTGAACCACTAAGTGTTCACGTACTACCCCGGAGTACCGGTGGGTGTACCGATACTACCGCAGAGTAACGGTGGGGGTACCGCTACCACCCCAGAACATCGGGTATGGGTGCCAAGCCTAATGCGGAGCATCAGGTAGGGTTACCGGGTGTAACATGTTGGGTCCGGTAGGGAGGCCAGGTCTAGTCCAGCGCGCACGAAGGGACAGCTGGTGTTCTCTGGCGCATCACAAAGGGTTCCGTTCCAAACCCAGAGTACCGGTGGGGGAACTGGTTCTACCTCGAAACATCGGGTAGGTATACCAGGCCTACCCCGGCGGGTCAGGTAGGAAGGATGGGTCCAAAGCAGTGTGCCCGTAGGGTCAGCAGGTGTACCCCGGTGCACCAGTAAGGGTTCCGGTACAATCTAGGAGTACCGGTGGGTATAGCAAAACTACCGCGGAGTACCGGTGGGTGTACCGGTACTACCCCAGATTGTAGGATAGGGGGCCAGGCCTACCGCAGAGCATCAGGTAGGGATACCGGGCCTAGCCTGGAGGGTCAGGTAGGAATGTCTGGTCTACACAGCACGCCCGTAAGGTCAGCAGGTGTAACCCAGCGAACCAGAAAGTGTTCAGGTACTACCCTGGAGTACCGGTGGGTTTACCAATACTACCGCAGAGTACCGGTGGGGGTACCGGTACTACCCCAGCATATCGGGTAGGGGTGCCAGGCCATCAACGGAGCATCAGGTAGGGATACCGGGCCTAAAACGGAGGGTCAGGTAGGAATGTCTGGTCTACACCGCGCGCCAGTAACGTCAGCAGGTGTACCGCAGTGAACCACTAAGGGTTCACGTACTACCCCGGAGTACCGGTGGGTGTACCGATACTACCGCAGAGTAACGGTGGGGGTACCGCTACTACCCCAGAACATCGGGTATGGGTGCCAAGCCTATATGCGGAGCATCACGTAGTGATAGCGGGTCTAACCTGTGGGGTCCGGTAGGGATGCCAGGTCTAGTCCAGCGCGCACGAAGGGACAGCTGGTGTTCTCTGGCGCATCACAAAGGGTTCCGTTCCAACCCCAGAGTACCGGTGGGGGAACCGGTTCTACCTCGAAACATCGGGTAGGTATACCAGGCCTACCCCGGCGGGTCAGGTAGGAAGGGTGGGTCCAAAGCAGTGTGCCCGTAGGGTCAGCAGGTGTACCCCGGCGCACCAGTAAGGGTTCCGGTACAATCTAGGAGTACCGGTGGGTATAGCAAAACTACCGCGGAGTACCTGTGGGTGTACCAATACTACCCCAGATTGTCGGGTAGGGGGCCAGGCCTACCGCAGAGCATCAGGTAGGGATACCAGGCTTAGCCTGGAGGGTCAGGTAGGAATGTGTGGTCTACACAGCACGCCCGTAAGGTCAGCAGGTGTACCCCAGCGAACCAGTAAGGGTTCAGGTACTACCCTGGAGTACCGGTGGGTGTACCAATACTACCGCAGAGTACTGGTGGGGGTACCGGTACTACCCCAGCATATCGGGTAGGGGTGCCAGGCCAACAACGGAGCATCAGGTAGGGATATAGGGCCTAGAACGGAGGATCAGGTAGGAATGTCTTGTCTACACCGCGCGCCAGTAACGTCAGCAGGTATACCCCAGTGAACCACTAAGTGTTCACGTACTACCCCGGAGTACCGGTGGGTGTACCGATACTACCGCAGAGTAACGGTGGGGGTACCACTACTACCCCAGAACATCGGGTATGGGTGCCAAGCCTAATGCGGAGCATCAGGTAGGGATAGCGGGTCTAACCTGTGGGGTCCGGTAGGGAGGCCAGGTCTAGTCCAGCGCGCACGAAGGGACAGCTGGTGTTCTCTGGCGCATCACAAAGGGTTCCGTTCCAAACCCCAGAGTACCTGTGGGGGAACCGGTTCTACCTCGAAACATCGGGTAGGTATACCAGGCCTACCCCGGCGGGTCAGGTAGGAAGGGTGGGTCCAAAGCAGTGTGCCCGTAGGGTCAGCAGGTGTACCCCGGCGCACCAGTAAGGGTTCCGGTACAATCTAGGAGTACCGGTGGGTATAGCAAAACTACCGCGGAGTAACTGTGGGTGTACCGGTACTACCCCAGATTGTCGAGTAGGGGGCCAGGCCTACCGCAGAGCATCAGGTAGGGATACCGGGCCTAGCCTGGAGGGTCAGGTAGGAATGTCTGGTGTACAGAGCAGGCCCGTAAGTTCAGCAGGTGTACCCCAGCGAACCAGTAAGGGTTCAGGTACTACCCTGGAGTACCGGTGGGTGTACCAATACTACCGCAGAGTACCGGTGGGGGTAGCGGTACTACCCCAGCATATCGGGTAGGGGTGCCAGGCCATCAACGGAGCATCAAGTAGGGATACCGGGCCTAAAACGGAGGGTCAGGTAGTTATGTCTGGTCTACACCGCGCGCCAGTAACGTCAGCAGGTGTACCCCAGTGAACCACTAAGTGTTCACGTACTACACCGGAGTACCGGTGGGTGTACCAATACTACCGCAGAGTACCGGTGGGGGTAGCGGTACTACCCCAGCATATCGGGTAGGGGTGCCAGGCCAAAAACGGAGCATCAGGTAGGGATACCGAGTCTAACACGGAGGGTCACGTAGGAATGTCTGGTCTATACCGCATGCCCGTAACGTCAGCAGGTGTACCCCAGTTAACCAGTAAGGGTTCACGTACTACCCCGGAGTACCGGTGGGTGTACCGATACTACCGCAGAGTAACGGTGGGGGTACCGCTACTACCCCAGAACATCGGGTATGGGTGCCAAGCCTAATGCGGAGCATCAGGTAGGGATACCGGGTGTAACATGTGGGGTCCGGTAGGGAGGCCGGGTCTAGTCCAGCGCGCACGAAGGGACAGCTGGTGTTCTCTGGCGCATCACAAAGGGTTCCGTTCCAAACCCAGAGTACCGGTGGGGGAACCGGTTCTACCTCGAAACATCGGGTAGGTATACCAGGCCTAGCCCGGCGGGTCAGGTAGGAAGGGTGGGTCCAAAGCAGTGTGCCCTTAGGGTCAGCAGGTGTACCCCGGCGCACCAGTAAGGGTTCCGGTACAATCCAGGAGTACCGGTGGGTATAGCAAAAGTACCGCGGAGTACCTGTGGGTGTACCGGTACTACCCCAGATTGTCGGGTAGGGGGCCAGGCCTACCGCAGAGCATCAGGTAGGGATACCGGGCCTAGCCTGGAGGGTCAGGTAGGAATGTCTGGTCTACACAGCACGCCCGTAAGGTCAGCAGGTGTACCCCAGCGAACCAGTAAGGGTTCAGGTACTACCCTGGAGTACCGGTGGGTGTACCAATACTACCGCAGAGTACCGGTGGGGGTAGCGGTACTACCCCAGCATATCGGGTAGGGCTGCCAGGCCAACAACGGAGCATCAGGTAGGGATATAGGGCCTAACACGGAGGATCAGGTAGGAATGTCTTGTCTACACCGCGCGCCAGTAACGTCAGCAGGTGTACCGCAGTGAACCACTAAGTTTTCTCGTACTACCCCGGAGTACCGGTGGGTGTACCGATACTACCGCAGAGTAACGGTGGGGATACCGCTACTACCCCAGAACATCGGGTATGGGTGCCAAGCCTATATGCGGAGCATCACGTAGTGATAGCGGGTCTAACCTGTGGGGTCCGGTAGGGAGGCATGGTCTAGTCCAGCGCGCACGAAGGGACAGCTGCTGTTCTCTGGCGCATCACAAAGGGTTCCGTTCCAAACCCCAGAGTACCTGTGGGGGAACCGGTTCTACCTCAAAACATCGGGTAGGTATACCAGGCCTACCCCGGCGGGTCAGGTAGGAAGGGTATGTCCAAAGCAGTGTGCCCGTAGGGTCAGCAGGTGTACCCCGGCGCACCAGTAAGGGTTCCGGTACAATCCAGGAGTACCGGTGGGTATAGCAAAAGTACCGCGGAGGACCTGTGGGTGTACCGGTACTACCCCAGATTGTCGGGTAGGGGGCCAGGCCTACCGCAGAGCATCAGGTAGGGATACCGGGCCTAGCCTGGAGGGTCAGGTAGGAATGTCTGGTCTACACAGCACGCCCGTAAGGTCAGCAGGTGTACCCCAGCGAACCAGTAAGGGTTCAGGTACTACCCTGGAGTACCGGTGGGTGTACCAATACTACCGCAGAGTACCGGTGGGGGTAGCGGTACTACCCCAGCATATCGGGTAGGGGTGCCAGGCCATCAACGGAGCATCAAGTAGGGATACCGGGCCTAAAACGGAGGGTCAGGTAGTTATGTCTGGTCTACACCGCGCGCCAGTAACGTCAGCAGGTGTACCCCAGTGAACCACTAAGTGTTCACGTACTACACCGGAGTACCGGTGGGTGTACCAATACTACCGCAGAGTACCGGTGGGGGTAGCGGTACTACCCCAGCATATCGGGTAGGGGTGCCAGGCCAAAAACGGAGCATCAGGTAGGGATACCGAGTCTAACACGGAGGGTCACGTAGGAATGTCTGGTCTATACCGCATGCCCGTAACGTCAGCAGGTGTACCCCAGTTAACCAGTAAGGGTTCACGTACTACCCCGGAGTACCGGTGGGTGTACCGATACTACCGCAGAGTAACGGTGGGGGTACCGCTACTACCCCAGAACATCGGGTATGGGTGCCAAGCCTAATGCGGAGCATCAGGTAGGGATACCGGGTCTAACCTGTGGGGTCCGGTAGGGAGGCCGGGTCTAGTCCAGCGCGCACGAAGGGACAGCTGGTGTTCTCTGGTGCATCACAAAGGGTTCCGTTCCAAACCCAGAGTACCGGTGGGGGAACCGGTTCTACCTCGAAACATCGGGTAGGTATACCAGGCCTAGCCCGGCGGGTCAGGTAGGAAGGGTGGGTCCAAAGCAGTGTGCCCTTAGGGTCAGCAGGTGTACCCCGGCGCACCAGTAAGGGTTCCGGTACAATCCAGGAGTACCGGTGGGTATAGCAAAAGTACCGCGGAGTACCTGTGGGTGTACCGGTACTACCCCAGATTGTCGGGTAGGGGGCCAGGCCTACCGCAGAGCATCAGGTAGGGATACCGGGCCTAGCCTGGAGGGTCAGGTAGGAATGTCTGGTCTACACAGCACGCCCGTAAGGTCAGCAGGTGTACCCCAGCGAACCAGTAAGGGTTCAGGTACTACCCTGGAGTACCGGTGGGTGTACCAATACTACCGCAGAGTACCGGTGGGGGTAGCGGTACTACCCCAGCATATCGGGTAGGGCTGCCAGGCCAACAACGGAGCATCAGGTAGGGATATAGGGCCTAACACGGAGGATCAGGTAGGAATGTCTTGTCTACACCGCGCGCCAGTAACGTCAGCAGGTGTACCGCAGTGAACCACTAAGTTTTCTCGTACTACCCCGGAGTACCGGTGGGTGTACCGATACTACCGCAGAGTAACGGTGGGGATACCGCTACTACCCCAGAACATCGGGTATGGGTGCCAAGCCTATATGCGGAGCATCACGTAGTGATAGCGGGTCTAACCTGTGGGGTCCGGTAGGGAGGCATGGTCTAGTCCAGCGCGCACGAAGGGACAGCTGCTGTTCTCTGGCGCATCACAAAGGGTTCCGTTCCAAACCCCAGAGTACCTGTGGGGGAACCGGTTCTACCTCAAAACATCGGGTAGGTATACCAGGCCTACCCCGGCGGGTCAGGTAGGAAGGGTATGTCCAAAGCAGTGTGCCCGTAGGGTCAGCAGGTGTACCCCGGCGCACCAGTAAGGGTTCCGGTACAATCCAGGAGTACCGGTGGGTATAGCAAAAGTACCGCGGAGTACCTGTGGGTGTACCGGTACTACCCCAGATTGTCGGGTAGGGGGCCAGGCCTACCGCAGAGCATCAGGTAGGGATACCGGGCCTAGCCTGGAGGGTCAGGTAGGAATGTCTGGTCTACAGAGCACGCCCGTAAGGTCAGCAGGTGTACCCCAGCGAACCAGTAAGGGTTCAGGTACTACCCTGGAGTACCGGTGGGTGTACCAATACTACCGCAGAGTACCGGTGGGGGTAGCGGTACTACCCCAGCATATCGGGTAGGGGTGCCAGGCCAAAAACGGAGCATCAGGTAGGGATACCGAGTCTAACACGGAGGGTCACGTAGGAATGTCTGATCTATACCGCATGCCCGTAACGTCAGCAGGTGAACCGCAGTGAACCACTAAGGGTTCACGTACTACCCCGGAGTACCGGTGGGTGTACCGATACTTCCGCAGAGTAACGGTGGGGGTACCGCTACTACCCCAGAACATCGGGTATGGGTGCCAAGCCTAATGCGGAGCATCAGGTAGGCATACCGGGTATAACATGTGGGGTCCGGTAGGGAGGCCGGGTCTAGTCCAGCGCGCACGAAGGGACAGCTGGTGTTCTCTGGCGCATCACAAAGGGTTCCGTTCCAAACCCCAGAGTACCTGTGGGGGAACCGGTTCTACCTCAAAACATCGGGTAGGTATACCAGGCCTACCCCGGCGGGTCAGGTAGGAAGGGTGTGTCCAAAGCACTGTGCCCGTAGGGTCAGCAGGTGTACCCCGGCGCACCAGTAAGGGTTCCGGTACAATCTAGGAGTACCGGTGGGTATAGCGAAAGTACCGCGGAGGACCTGTGGGTGTACCGGTACTACCCCAGATTGTCGGGTAGGGGGCCAGGCCTACCGCAGAGCATCAGGTAGGGATACCGGGCCTAGCCTGGAGGGTCAGGTAGGAATGTCTGGTCTACACAGCACGCCCGTAAGGTCAGCAGGTGTACCCCAGCGAACCAGTAAGGGTTCAGGTACTACCCTGGAGTACCGGTGGGTGTACCAATACTACCGCAGAGTACCGGTGGGGGTAGCGGTACTACCCCAGCATATCGGGTAGGGGTGCCAGGCCATCAACGGAGCATCAAGTAGGGATACCGGGCCTAAAACGGAGGGTCAGGTAGTTATGTCTGGTCTACACCGCGCGCCAGTAACGTCAGCAGGTGTACCCCAGTGAACCACTAAGTGTTCACGTACTACACCGGAGTACCGGTGGGTGTACCAATACTACCGCAGAGTACCGGTGGGGGTAGCGGTACTACCCCAGCATATCGGGTAGGGGTGCCAGGCCAAAAACGGAGCATCAGGTAGGGATACCGAGTCTAACACGGAGGGTCACGTAGGAATGTCTGGTCTATACCGCATGCCCGTAACGTCAGCAGGTGTACCCCAGTTAACCAGTAAGGGTTCACGTACTACCCCGGAGTACCGGTGGGTGTACCGATACTACCGCAGAGTAACGGTGGGGGTACCGCTACTACCCCAGAACATCGGGTATGGGTGCCAAGCCTAATGCGGAGCATCAGGTAGGGATACCGGGTGTAACATGTGGGGTCCGGTAGGGAGGCCGGGTCTAGTCCAGCGCGCATGAAGGGACAGCTGGTGTTCTCTGGTGCATCACAAAGTGTTCCGTTCCAACCCCAGAGTACCGGTGGGGGAACCGGTTCTACCTCGAAACATCGGGTAGGTATACCAGGCCTAGCCCGGCGGGTCAGGTAGGAAGGGTGGGTCCAAAGCAGTGTGCCCTTAGGGTCAGCAGGTGTACCCCGGCGCACCAGTAAGGGTTCCGGTACAATCCAGGAGTACCGGTGGGTATAGCAAAAGTACCGCGGAGTACCTGTGGGTGTACCGGTACTACCCCAGATTGTCGGGTAGGGGGCCAGGCCTACCGCAGAGCATCAGGTAGGGATACCGGGCCTAGCCTGGAGGGTCAGGTAGGAATGTCTGGTCTACACAGCACGCCCGTAAGGTCAGCAGGTGTACCCCAGCGAACCAGTAAGGGTTCAGGTACTACCCTGGAGTACCGGTGGGTGTACCAATACTACCGCAGAGTACCGGTGGGGGTAGCGGTACTACCCCAGCATATCGGGTAGGGCTGCCAGGCCAACAACGGAGCATCAGGTAGGGATATAGGGCCTAACACGGAGGATCAGGTAGGAATGTCTTGTCTACACCGCGCGCCAGTAACGTCAGCAGGTGTACCGCAGTGAACCACTAAGTTTTCTCGTACTACCCCGGAGTACCGGTGGGTGTACCGATACTACCGCAGAGTAACGGTGGGGATACCGCTACTACCCCAGAACATCGGGTATGGGTGCCAAGCCTATATGCGGAGCATCACGTAGTGATAGCGGGTCTAACCTGTGGGGTCCGGTAGGGAGGCATGGTCTAGTCCAGCGCGCACGAAGGGACAGCTGCTGTTCTCTGGCGCATCACAAAGGGTTCCGTTCCAAACCCCAGAGTACCTGTGGGGGAACCGGTTCTACCTCAAAACATCGGGTAGGTATACCAGGCCTACCCCGGCGGGTCAGGTAGGAAGGGTATGTCCAAAGCAGTGTGCCCGTAGGGTCAGCAGGTGTACCCCGGCGCACCAGTAAGGGTTCAGGTACAATCCAGGAGTACCGGTGGGTATAGCAAAAGTACCGCGGAGTACCTGTGGGTGTACCGGTACTACCCCAGATTGTCGGGTAGGGGGCCAGGCCTACCGCAGAGCATCAGGTAGGGATACCGGGCCTAGCCTGGAGGGTCAGGTAGGAATGTCTGGTCTACACAGCACGCCCGTAAGGTCAGCAGGTGTACCCCAGCGAACCAGTAAGGGTTCAGGTACTACCCTGGAGTACCGGTGGGTGTACCAATACTACCGCAGAGTACCGGTGGGGGTAGCGGTACTACCCCAGCATATCGGGTAGGGGTGCCAGGCCAAAAACGGAGCATCAGGTAGGGATACCGAGTCTAACACGGAGGGTCACGTAGGAATGTCTGATCTATACCGCATGCCCGTAACGTCAGCAGGTGAACCGCAGTGAACCACTAAGGGTTCACGTACTACCCCGGAGTACCGGTGGGTGTACCGATACTTCCGCAGAGTAACGGTGGGGGTACCGCTACTACCCCAGAACATCGGGTATGGGTGCCAAGCCTAATGCGGAGCATCAGGTAGGCATACCGGGTGTAACATGTGGGGTCCGGTAGGGAGGCCGGGTCTAGTCCAGCGCGCACGAAGGGACAGCTGGTGTTCTCTGGCGCATCACAAAGGGTTCCGTTCCAAACCCCAGAGTACCTGTGGGGGAACCGGTTCTACCTCAAAACATCGGGTAGGTATACCAGGCCTACCCCGGCGGGTCAGGTAGGAAGGGTGTGTCCAAAGCACTGTGCCCGTAGGGTCAGCAGGTGTACCCCGGCGCACCAGTAAGGGTTCCGGTACAATCTAGGAGTACCGGTGGGTATAGCGAAAGTACCGCGGAGTACCTGTGGGTGTACCGGTACTACCCCAGATTGTCGGGTAGGGGGCCAGGCCTACCGCAGAGCATCAGGTAGGGATACCGGGCCTAGCCTGGAGGGTCAGGTAGGAATGTCTGGTCTACACAGAACGCCCGTAAGGTCAGCAGGTGTACCCCAGCGAACCAGAAAGGGTTCAGGTACTACCCTGGAGTACCGGTGGGTGTACCAATACTACCGCAGAGTACCGGTGGGGGTACCGGTACTACCCCAGCATATCGGGTAGGGGTTCCAAGCCAACAACGGAGCATCAGGTAGGGATACCGGGCCTAAAACGGAGGGTCAGGTAGGAATGTCTTGTCTACACCGCGCGCCAGTAACGTCAGCAGGTGTACCGCAGTGAACCACTAAGGGTTCACGTACTACCCCGGAGTACCTGTGGGTGTACCGATACTACCGCAGGTTAACGGTGGGGATACCGCTACTACCCCAGAACATCGGGTATGGGTGCCAAGCCTATATGCGGAGCATCACGTAGTGATAGCGGGTCTAACCTGTGGGGTCCGGTAGGGAGGCCGGGTCTAGTCCAGCGCGCACGAAGGGACAGCTGCTGTTCTCTGGCGCATCACAAAGGGTTCCGTGCCATACCCCAGAGTACCTGTGGGGGAACCGGTTCTACCTCGAAACATCGGGTAGGTATACCAGGCCTACCCCGGCGGGTCAGGTAGGAAGGGTGGGTCCAAAGCAGTGTGCCCGTAGGGTCAGCAGGTGTACCCCGGCGCACCAGTAAGGGTTCCGTTACAATCTAGGAGTACCGGTGGGTATAGCAAAACTACAGCGGAGTACCTGTGGGTGTACCGGTACTACCCCAGATTGTCGAGTAGGGGGCCAGGCCTACCGCAGAGCATCAGGTAGGGATACCGGGCCTAGCCTGGAGGGTCAGGTAGGAATGTCTGGTGTACAGAGCAGGCCCGTAAGTTCAGCAGGTGTACCCCAGCGAACCAGTAAGGGTTCAGGTACTACCCTGGAGTACCAGTGGGTGTACCAATACTACCGCAGAGTACCGGTGGGGGTAGCGGTACTACCCCAGCATATCGGGTAGGGGTGCCAGGCCATCAACGGAGCATCAAGTAGGGATACCGGGCCTAAAACGGAGGGTCAGGTAGGAATGTCTGGTCTACACCGCGCGCCAGTAACGTCAGCAGGTGTACCCCAGTGAACCACTAAGGGTTCACGTACTACCCCGGAGTACCGGTGGGTGTACCGATACTACCGCAGAGTAACGGTGGGGGTACCGCTACTACCCCAGAACATCGGGTATGGGTGCCAAGCCTAATGCGGAGCATCAGGTAGGGATAGCGGGTCTAACCTGTGGGGTCCGGTAGGGAGGCCAGGTCTAGTCCAGCGCGCACGATGGGACAGCTGGTGTTCTCTGGCGCATCACAAAGGGTTCCGTTCCAACCCCAGAGTACCGGTGGGGGAACCGGTTCTACCTCGAAACATCGGGTAGGTATACCAGGCCTACCCCGGAGGGTCAGGTAGGAAGGGTGGGTCCAAAGCAGTGTGCCTGTAGGGTCAGCAGGTGTACCCCGGCGCAGCAGTAAGGGTTCAGGTACAATCCAGGAGTACCGGTGGGTATAGCAAAAGTACCGCGGAGTACCTGTGGGTGTACCGGTACTACCCCAGATTGTCGGGTAGGGGGCCAGGCCTACCGCAGAGCATCAGGTAGGGATACCAGGCCTAGCCTGGAGGGTCAGGTAGGAATGTCTGGTCTACACAGCACGCCCGTAAGGTCAGCAGGTGTACCCCAGCGAACCAGTAAGGGTTCAGGTACTACCCTGGAGTACCGGTGGGTGTACCAATACTACCGCAGAGTACCGGTGGGGGTACCGGTACTACCCCAGCATATCGGGTAGGGGTGCCAGGCCAACAACGGAGCATCAGGTAGGGATATAGGGCCTAGAACGGAGGATCAGGTAGGAATGTCTTGTCTACACCGCGCGCCAGTAACGTCAGCAGGTGTACCGCAGTGAACCACTAAGGGTTCACGTACTACCCCGGAGTACCGGTGGGTGTACCGATACTACCGCAGAGTAACGGTGGGGGTACCGCTACTACCCCAGAACATCGGGTATGGGTGCCAAGCCTATATGCGGAGCATCACGTAGTGATAGCGGGTCTAACCTGTGGGGTCCGGTAGGGAGGCCGGGTCTAGTCCAGCGCGCACGAAGGGACAGCTGCTGTTCTCTGGCGCATCACAAAGGGTTCCGTTCCAAACCCCAGAGTACCTGTGGGGGAACCGGTTCTACCTCGAAACATCGGGTAGGTATACCAGGCCTACCCCGGCGGGTCAGGTAGGAAGGGTGGGTCCAAAGCAGTGTGCCCATAGGGTCAGCAGGTGTACCCCGGCGCACCAGTAAGGGTTCCGGTACAATCCAGGAGTACCGGTGGGTATAGCAAAAGTACCGCGGAGTACCTGTGGGTGTACCGGTACTACCCCAGATTGTCGGGTAGGGGGCCAGGCCTACCGCAGAGCATCAGGTAGGGATACCGGGCCTAGCCTGGAGGGTCAGGTAGGAATGTCTGGTCTACACAGCACGCCCGTAAGGTCAGCAGGTGTACCCCAGCGAACCAGTAACGGTTCAGGTACTACCCTGGAGTACCGGTGGGTGTACCAATACTACCGCAGAGTACCGGTGGGGGTAGCGGTACTACCCCAGCATATCGGGTAGGGGTGCCAGGCCAAAAACGGAGCATCAGGTAGGGATACCGAGTCTAACACGGAGGGTCACGTAGGAATGTCTGATCTATACCGCATGCCCGTAACGTCAGCAGGTGAACCGCAGTGAACCACTAAGGGTTCACGTACTACCCCGGACTACCGGTGGGTGTACCGATACTACCGCAGAGTAACGGTGGGGATACCGCTACTACCCCAGAACATCGGGTATGGGTGCCAAGCCTATATGCGGAGCATCATGTAGTGATAGCGGGTCTAACCTGTGTGGTCCGGTAGGGAGGCCGGGTCTAGTCCAGCGCGCACGAAGGGACAGCTGGTGTTCTCTGGCGCATCACAAAGGGTTCCGTTCCAAACCCCAGAGTACCTGTGGGGGAACCGGTTCTACCTCGAAACATCGGGTAGGTATACCAGGCCTACCCCGGCGGGTCAGGTAGGAAGGGTGGGTCCAAAGCAGTGTGCCCGTAGGGTCAGCAGGTGTACCCCGGCGCACCAGTAAGGGTTCCGGTACACTCCAGGAGTACCGGTGGGTATAGCAAATGTACCGCGGAGTACCTGTGGGTGTACCGGTACTACCCCAGATTGTCGGGTAGGGGGCCAGGCCTACCGCAGAGCATCAGGTAGGGATACCGGGCCTAGCCTGGAGGGTCAGGTAGGAATGTCTGGTCTACACAGCACGCCCGTAAGGTCAGCAGGTGTACCCCAGCGAACCAGTAACGGTTCAGGTACTACCCTGGAGTACCGGTGGGTGTACCAATACTACCGCAGAGTACCGGTGGGGGTAGCGGTACTACCCCAGCATATCGGGTAGGGGTGCCAGGCCAAAAACGGAGCATCAGGTAGGGATACCGAGTCTAACACGGAGGGTCACGTAGGAATGTCTGATCTATACCGCATGCCCGTAACGTCAGCAGGTGAACCGCAGTGAACCACTAAGGGTTCACGTACTACCCCGGACTACCGGTGGGTGTACCGATACTACCGCAGAGTAACGGTGGGGGTACCACTACTACCCCAGAACATCGGGTATGGGTGCCAAGCCTAATGCGGAGCATCAGGTAGGGATACCGGGTGTAACATGTGGGGTCCGGTAGGGAGGCCGGGTCTCGTCCAGCGCGCACGAAGGGACAGCTGGTGTTCTCTGGCGCATCACAAAGGGTTCCGTTCCAAACCCAGAGTACCGGTGGGGGAACCGGTTCTACCTCGAAACATCGGGTAGGTATACCAGGCCTACCCCGGGGGTCAGGTAGGAAGGGTGGGTCCAAAGCAGTGTGCCCATAGGGTCAGCAGGTGTACCCCGGCGCAGCAGTAAGGGTTCCGGTACAATCCAGGAGTACCGGTGGGTATAGCAAAAGTACCGCGGAGTACCTGTGGGTGTACCGGTACTACCCCAGATTGTTGTGTAGGGGGCCAGGCCTACCGCAGAGCATCAGGTAGGGATACCGGGCCTAGCCTGGAGGGTCAGGTAGGAATGTCTGGTCTACACAGCACGCCCATAAGGTCAGCAGGTGTACCCCAGCGAACCAGTAAGGGTTCAGGTACTACCCTGGAGTACCGGTGGGTGTACCAATACTACCACAGAGTACCGGTGGGGGTACCGGTACTACCCCAGCATATCGGGTAGGGGTGCCAGGCCAACATCGGAGCATCAGGTAGGGATATAGGGCCTAAAACGGAGGGTCAGGTAGGAATGTCTTGTCTACACCGCGCGCCAGTAACGTCAGCAGGTGTACCGCAGTGAACCAATAAGGGTTCACGTACTACCCCGGAGTACCGGTGGGTGTACCGATACTACCGCAGAGTAACGGTGGGGGTACCGCTACTACCCCAGAACATCGGGTATGGGTGCCAAGCCTATATGCGGAGCATCACGTAGTGATAGCGGGTCTAACCTGTAGGGTCCGGTAGGGAGGCCGGGTCTAGTCCAGCGCGCACGAAGGGACAGCTGCTGTTCTCTGGCGCATCACAAAGGGTTCCGTGCCATACCCCAGAGTACCTGTGGGGGAACCGGTTCTACCTCAAAACATCGGGTAGGTATACCAGGCCTACCCCGGCGGGTCAGGTAGGAAGGGTGGGTCCAAAGCAGTGTGCCCGTAGGGTCAGCAGGTGTACCCCGGCGCACCAGTAAGGGTTCCGGTACAATCTAGGAGTACCGGTGGGTATAGCAAAACTACAGCGGAGTACCTGTGGGTGTACCGGTACTACCCCAGATTGTCGGGTAGGGGGCCAGGCCTACCGCAGAGCATCAATTAGGGATACCAGGCCTAGCCTGGAGGGTCAGGTAGGAATGTCTGGTCTACACAGCACGCCCGTAAGGTCAGCAGGTGTACCCCAGCGAACCAGTAAGGGTTCAGGTACTACCCTGGAGTACCGGTGGGTGTACCAATACTACCGCAGAGTACCGGTGGGGGTAGCGGTACTACCCCAGCATATCGGGTAGGGGTGCCAGGCCATCAACGGAGCATCAAGTAGGGATACCGGGCCTAAAACGGAGGGTCAGGTAGTTATGTCTGGTCTACACCGCGCGCCAGTAACGTCAGCAGGTGTACCCCAGTGAACCACTAAGTGTTCACGTACTACCCCGGAGTACCGGTGGGTGTACCGATACTACCGCAGAGTAACGGTGGGGGTAACGCTACTACCCCAGAACATCGGGTATGGGTGCCAAGCCTAATGCGGAGCATCAGGTAGGGATAGCGGGTCTAAACTGTGGGGTCCGGTAGGGAGGCCAGGTCTAGTCCAGCGCGCACGATGGGACAGCTGGTGTTCTCTGGCGCATCACAAAGGGTTCCGTTCCAACCCCAGAGTACCGGTGGGGGAACCGGTTCTACCTCAAAACATCGGGTAGGTATACCAGGCCTACCCCGGCGGGTCAGGTTGGAAGGGTGGGTCCAAAGCAGTGTGCCCATAGGGTCAGCAGGTGTACCCCGGCGCAGCAGTAAGGGTTCCGGTACAATCCAGGAGTACCGGTGGGTATAGCAAAACTACCGCGGAGTACCGGTGGGTGTACCGGTATTACCCCAGATTGTCGGGTAGGGGGCCAGGCCTACCGCAGAGCATCAGGTAGGGATACCGGGCCTAGCCTGGAGGGTCAGGTAGGAATGTCTGGTCTACACAGCACGCCCGTAAGGTCAGCAGGTGTACCCCAGCGAACCAGTAAGGGTTCAGGTACTACCCTGGAGTACCGGTGGGTGTACCAATACTACCGCAGAGTACCGGTGGGGGTAGCGGTACTACCCCAGCATATCGGGTAGGGGTGCCAGGCCAAAAACGGAGCATCAGGTAGGGATACTGAGTCTAACACGGAGGGTCACGTAGGAATGTCTGGTCTATCTCGCATGCCCGTAACGTCATCAGGTGTACCCCAGTGAACCAGTAAGGGTTCACGTACTACCCCGGAGTACCGGTGGGTGTACCGATACTACCGCAGAGTAACGGTGGGGGTACCACTACTACCCCAGAACATCGGGTATGGGTGCCAAGCCTAATGCGGAGCATATAGGTAGGGATACCGGGTGTAACATGTGGGGTCCGGTAGGGAGGCCGGGTCTAGTCCAGCGCGCACGAAGGGACAGCTGGTGTTCTCTGGCGCATCACAAAGAGTTCCGTTCCAACCCCAGAGTACCGGTGGGGGAACCGGTTCTACCTCGAAACATCGGGTAGGTATACCAGGCCTACCCCGGCGGGTCAGGTAGGAAGGGTGGGTCCAAAGCAGTGTGCCCATAGGGTCAGCAGGTGTACCCCGGCGCAGCAGTAAGGGTTCCGGTACAATCCAGGAGTACCGGTGGGTATAGCAAAAGTACCGCGGAGTACCTGTGGGTGTACCGGTACTACCCCAGATTGTCGGGTAGGGGGCCAGGCCTACCGCAGAGCATCAGGTAGGGATACCGGGCCTAGCCTGGAGGGTCCGGTAGGAATGTCTGGTCTACACAGCACGCCCGTAAGGTCAGCAGGTGTACCCCAGCGAACCAGTAAGGGTTCAGGTACTACCCTGGAGTACCGGTGGGTGTACCAATACTACCGCAGAGTACCGGTGGGGGTACCGGTACTACCCCAGCATATCGGGTAGGGGTGCCAGGCCAACAACGGAGCATCAGGTAGGGATACCGAGTCTAACACGGAGGGTCACGTAGGAATGTCTGGTCTATCTCGCATGCCCGTAACGTCATCAGGTGTACCCCAGTGAACCAGTAAGGGTTCACGTACTACCCCGGAGTACAGGTGGGTGTACCGATACTACCGCAGAGTAACGGTGGGGGTACTGCTAGTACCCCAGAACATCGGGTATGGGTGCCAAGCCTAATGCGGAGCATCAGGTAGGGATACCGGGTGTAACATGTTGGGTCCGGTAGGGAGGCCAGGTCTAGTCCAGCGCGCACGAAGGGACAGCTGGTGTTCTCTGGCGCATCACAAAGGGTTCCGTTCCAAACCCCAGAGTATCTGTGGGAGAACCGGTTCTACCTCGAAACATCGGGTAGGTATACCAGGCCTACCCCGGCGGGTCAGGTAGGAAGGATGGGTCCAAAGCAGTGTGCCCGTAGGGTCAGCAGGTGTACCCCGGTGCACCAGCAAGGGTTCCGGTACAATCTAGGAGTACCGGTGGGTATAGCAAAACTACCGCAGAGTACCGGTGGGTGTACCGGTACTACCCCAGATTGTCTGGTAGGGGGCCAGGCCTACCGCAGAGCATCAGGTAGGGATACCGGGCCTAGCCTGGAGGGTCAGGTAGGAATGTCTGGTCTACACAGCACGCCCGTAAGGTCAGCAGGTGTACCCCAGCGAACCAGTAAGGGTTCAGGTACTACCCTGGAGTACCGGTGGGTGTACCAATACTACCGCAGAGTACCGGTGGGGGTACCGGTACTACCCCAGCATATCGGGTAGGGGTTCCAAGCCAACAACGGAGCATCAGGTAGGGATACCGGGCCTAACACGGAGGGTCAGATAGGAATGTCTGGTCTACACCGCGTGCCAGTAACGTCAGCAGGTGTACCCCAGTGAACCACTAAGTGTTCACGTACTACCCCGGAGTACCGGTGGGTGTACCGATACTTCCGCAGAGTAACGGTGGGGGTACCGCTACTACCCCAGAACATCGGGTATGGGTGCCAAGCCTATATGCGGAGCATCACGTAGTGATAGCGGGTCTAACCTGTGGGGTCCGGTAGGGAGGCCAGGTCTAGTCCAGCGCGCACGATGGGACAGCTGGTGTTCTCTGGCGCATCACAAAGGGTTCCGTTCCAAACCCCAGAGTACCTGTGGGGGAACCGGTTCTACCTCGAAACATCGGGTAGGTATACCAGGCCTACCCCGGCGGGTCAGGTATGAAGGGTGTGTCCTAAGCACTGTGCCCGTAGGGTCAGCAGGTGTACCCCGGCGCACCAGTAAGGGTTCCGGTACAATCTAGGAGTACCGGTGGGTATAGCGAAAGTACCGCGGAGTACCTGTGGGTGTACCGGTACTACCCCAGATTGTCGAGTAGGGGGCCAGGCCTACCGCAGAGCATCAGGTAGGGATACCGGGCCTAGCCTGGAGGGTCAGGTAGGAATGTCTGGTCTACACAGCACGCCCGTAAGGTCAGCAGGTGTACCACAGCGAACCAGAAAGGGTTCAGGTACTACCCTGGAGTACCGGTGGGTGTACCAATACTACCGCAGAGTACCGGTGGGGGTACCGGTACTACCCCAGCATATCGGGTAGGGGTTCCAAGCCAACAACGGAGCATCAGGTAGGGATACCGGGCCTAAAACGCAGGGTCAGGTAGGAATGTCTTGTCTACACCGCGCGCCAGTAACGTCAGCAGGTGTACCGCAGTGAACCACTAAGGGTTCACGTACTACCCCGGAGTACCGGTGGGTGTACCGATACTACCGCAGAGTAACGGTGGGGGTACCGCGACTACCCCAGAACATCGGGTATGGGTGCCAAGCCTATATGCGGAGCATCACGTAGTGATAGCGGGTCTAACCTGTGGGGTCCGGTAGGGAGGCCGGGTCTAGTCCAGCGCGCACGAAGGGACAGCTGCTGTTCTCTGGCGCATCACAAAGGGTTCCGTGCCATACCCCAGAGTACCTGTGGGGGAACCGGTTCTACCTCAAAACATCGGGTAGGTATACCAGGCCTACCCCGGCGGTTCAGGTAGGAAGGGTGGGTCCAAAGCAGTGTGCCCGTAGGGTCAGCAGGTGTACCCCGGCGCACCAGTAAGGGTTCCGGTACAATCTAGGAGTACCGGTGGGTATAGCAAAACTACAGCGGAGTACCTGTGGGTGTACCGGTACTACCCCAGATTGTCGGGTAGGGGGCCAGGCCTACCGCAGAGCATCAGGTAGGGATACCAGGCCTAGCCTGGAGGGTCAGGTAGGAATGTCTGGTCTACACAGCACGCCCGTAAGGTCAGCAGGTGTACCCCAGCGAACCAGTAAGGGTTCAGGTACTACCCTGGAGTACCGGTGGGTGTACCAATACTACCGCAGAGTACCGGTGGGGGTAGCGGTACTACCCCAGCATATCGGGTAGGGGTGCCAGGCCATCAACGGAGCATCAAGTAGGGATACCGGGCCTAAAACGGAGGGTCAGGTAGTTATGTCTGGTCTACACCGCGCGCCAGTAACGTCAGCAGGTGTACCCCAGTGAACCACTAAGTGTTCACGTACTACCCCGGAGTACCGGTGGGTGTACCGATACTACCGCAGAGTAACGGTGGGGGTAACGCTACTACCCCAGAACATCGGGTATGGGTGCCAAGCCTAATGCGGAGCATCAGGTAGGGATAGCGGGTCTAACCTGTGGGGTCCGGTAGGGAGGCCAGGTCTAGTCCAGCGCGCACGATGGGACAGCTGGTGTTCTCTGGCGCATCACAAAGGGTTCCGTTCCAACCCCAGAGTACCGGTGGGGGAACCGGTTCTACCTCGAAACATCGGGTAGGTATACCAGGCCTACCCCGGCGGGTCAGGTAGGAAGGGTGGGTCCAAAGCAGTGTGCCCATAGGGTCAGCAGGTGTACCCCGGCGCAGCAGTAAGGGTTCCGGTACAATCCAGGAGTACCGGTGGGTATAGCAAAACTACCGCGGAGTACCGGTGGGTGTACCGGTATTACCCCAGATTGTCGGGTAGGGGGCCAGGCCTACCGCAGAGCATCAGGTAGGGATACCGGGCCTAGCCTGGAGGGTCAGGTAGGAATGTCTGGTCTACACAGCACGCCCGTAAGGTCAGCAGGTGTACCCCAGCGAACCAGTAAGGGTTCAGGTACTACCCTGGAGTACCGGTGGGTGTACCAATACTACCGCAGAGTACCGGTGGGGGTAGCGGTACTACCCCAGCATATCGGGTAGGGGTGCCAGGCCAAAAACGGAGCATCAGGTAGGGATACCGAGTCTAACACGGAGGGTCACGTAGGAATGTCTGGTCTATACCGCATGCCCGTAACGTCAGCAGGTGTACCCCAGTGAATCAGTAAGGGTTCACGTACTACCCCGGAGTACCGGTGGGTGTACCGATACTACCGCAGAGTAACGGTGGGGGTACCACTACTACCCCAGAACATCGGGTATGGGTGCCAAGCCTAATGCGGAGCATCAGGTAGGGATACCGGGTGTAACATGTGGGGTCCGGTAGGGAGGCCGGGTCTAGTCCAGCGCGCACGAAGGGACAACTGGTGTTCTCTGGCGCATCACAAAGGGTTCCGTTCCAAACCCAGAGTACCGGTGGGGGAACCGGTTCTACCTCGAAACATCGGGTAGGTATACCAGGCCTACCCCGGCGGGTCAGGTAGGAAGGATGGGTCCAAAGCAGTGTGCCCGTAGGGTCAGCAGGTGTACCCCGGTGCACCAGTAAGGGTTCCGGTACAATCTAGGAGTACCGGTGGGTATAGCAAAAGTACCGCCGAGTACCTGTGGGTGTACCGGTACTACCCCAGAATGTTGGGTAGGGGGCCAGGCCTACCGCAGAGCATCAGGTAGGGATACCGGGCCTAGCCTGGAGGGTCAGGTAGGAATGTCTGGTCTACACAGCACTCCCGTAAGGTCAGCAGGTGTACCCCAGTGAACCAGTAAGGGTTCAGGTACTACCCTGGAGTACCGGTGGGTGTACCAATACTACCGCAGAGTACCGGTGGGGGTACTGGTACTACCCCAGCATATCGGGTAGGGGTGCCAGGCCAACAACGGAGCATCAGGTAGGGATACCGGGCCTAACACGGAGGGTCAGATAGGAATGTCTGGTCTACACCGCGCACCAGTAACGTCAGCAGGTGTATCGCAGTGAACCACTAAGGGTTCACGTACTACCCCGGAGTACCGGTGGGTGTACCGATACTACCGCAGAGTAACGGTGGGGGTACCGCTAGTACCCCGAACATCGGGTATGGGTGCCAAGCGTAATGCGGAGCGTCAGGTAGGGATAGCGGGTCTAACCTGTGGGGTCCGGTAGGGAGGCCAGGTCTAGTCCAGCGCGCACGATGGGACAGCTGGTGTTCTCTGGCGCATCACAAAGGGTTCCGTTCCAACCCCAGAGTACCGGTGGGGCAACCGGTTCTACCTCGAAACATCGGGTAGGTATACCAGGCCTACCCCGGCGGGTCAGGTAGGAAGGGTGGGTCCAAAGCAGTGTGCCCGTAGAGTCAGCAGGTGTACCCCGGCGCACCAGTAAGGGTTCCGGTACAATCCAGGAGTACCGGTGGGTATAGCAAAACTACCGCAGAGTACCGGTGGGTGTACCGGTACTACCCCAGATTGTCTGGTAGGGGGCCAGGCCTACCGCAGAGCATCAGGTAGGGATACCGGGCCTAGCCTGGAGGGTCAGGTAGGAATGTCTGGTCTACACAGCACGCCCGTAAGGTCAGCAGGTGTAACCCAGCGAACCAGAAAGGGTTCAGGTACTACCCTGGAGTACCGGTGGGTGTACCAATACTACCGCAGAGTACAGGTGGGGGTACCGATACTACCCCAGCATATCGGGTAGGGGTGCCAGGCCATCAACGGAGCATCAGGTAGGGATACCGGGCCTAAAACGGAGGGTCAGGTAGGAATGTCTGGTCTACACCGCGCGCCAGTAACGTCAGCAGGTGTACCCCAGTGAACCACTAAGGGTTCACGTACTACCCCGGAGTACCGGTGGGTGTACCGATACTTCCGCAGAGTAACGGTGGGGGTACCGCTAGTACTCCAGAACATCGGGTATGGGTGCCAAGCCTAATGCGGAGCATCAGGTAGTGATAGAGGGTCTAACCTGTGGGGTCCGGTAGGGAGGCCGGGTCTAGTCCAGCGCGCACGAAGGGACAGCTGGTGTTCTCTGGCGCATCACAAAGGGTTCCGTTCCAAACCCCAGAGTACCTGTGGGGGAACCGGTTCTACCTCGAAACATCGGGTAGGTATACCAGGCCTACCCCGGCGGGTCAGGTAGGAAGGGTGGGTCCTAAGCACTGTGCCCGTAGGGTCAGCAGGTGTACCCCGGCGCACCAGTAAGGGTTCCGGTACAATCTAGGAGTACCGGTGGGTATAGCGAAAGTACCGCGGAGTACCTGTGGGTGTACCGGTACTACCCCAGATTGTCGAGTAGGGGGCCAGGCCTACCGCAGAGCATCAGGTAGGGATACCGGGCCTAGCCTGGAGGGTCAGGTAGGAATGTCTGGTCTACACAGCACGCCCGTAAGGTCAGCAGGTGTACCACAGCGAACCAGAAAGGGTTCAGGTACTACCCTGGAGTACCGGTGGGTGTACCAATACTACCGCAGAGTACCGGTGGGGGTACCGGTACTACCCCAGCATATCGGGTAGGGGTTCCAAGCCAACAACGGAGCATCAGGTAGGGATACCGGGCCTAAAACGGAGGGTCAGGTAGGAATGTCTTGTCTACACCGCGCGCCAGTAACGTCAGCAGGTGTACCGCAGTGAACCACTAAGGGTTCACGTACTACCCCGGAGTACCGGTGGGTGTACCGATACTACCGCAGAGTAACGGTGGGGATACCGCTACTACCCCAGAACATCGGGTATGGGTGCCAAGCCTATATGCGGAGCATCACGTAGTGATAGCGGGTCTAACCTGTGGGGTCCGGTAGGGAGGCCGGGTCTAGTCCAGCGCGCACGAAGGGACAGCTGCTGTTCTCTGGCGCATCACAAAGGGTTCCGTGCCATACCCCAGAGTACCTGTGGGGGAACCGGTTCTACCTCAAAACATCGGGTAGGTATACCAGGCCTACCCCGGAGGGTCAGGTAGGAAGGGTGGGTCCAAAGCAGTGTGCCCATAGGGTCAGCAGGTGTACCCCGGCGCACCAGTAAGGGTTCCGGTACAATCTAGGAGTACCGGTGGGTATAGCAAAACTACAGCGGAGTACCTGTGGGTGTACCGGTACTACCCCAGATTGTCGGGTAGGGGGCCAGGCCTACCGCAGAGCATCAGGTAGGGATACCAGGCCTAGCCTGGAGGGTCAGGTAGGAATGTCTGGTCTACACAGCACGCCCGTAAGGTCAGCAGGTGTACCCCAGCGAACCAGTAAGGGTTCAGGTACTACCCTGGAGTACCGGTGGGTGTACCAATACTACCGCAGAGTACCGGTGGGGGAAGCGGTACTACCCCAGCATATCGGGTAGGGGTGCCAGGCCATCAACGGAGCATCAGGTAGGGATACCGGGCCTAAAACGGAGGGTCAGGTAGTTATGTCTGGTCTACACCGCGCGCCAGTAACGTCAGCAGGTGTACCCCAGTGAACCACTAAGTGTTCACGTACTACCCCGGAGTACCGGTGGGTGTACCGATACTACCGCAGAGTAACGGTGGGGGTACCGCTACTACCCCAGAACATCGGGTATGGGTGCCAAGCCTAATGCGGAGCATCAGGTAGGGATACCGGGTCTAACCTGTGGGGTCCGGTAGGGAGGCCAGGTCTAGTCCAGCGCGCACGATGGGACAGCTGGTGTTCTCTGGCGCATCACAAAGGGTTCCGTTCCAACCCCAGAGTACCGGTGGGGGAACCGGTTCTACCTCGAAACATCGGGTAGGTATACCAGGCCTACCCCGGCGGGTCAGGTAGGAAGGGTGGGTCCAAAGCAGTGTGCCCATAGGGTCAGCAGGTGTACCCCGGCGCAGCAGTAAGGGTTCCGGTACAATCCAGGAGTACCGGTGGGTATAGCAAAACTACCGCGGAGTACCGGTGGGTGTACCGGTATTACCCCAGATTGTCGGGTAGGGGGCCAGGCCTACCGCAGAGCATCAGGTAGGGATACCGGGCCTAGCCTGGAGGGTCAGGTAGGAATGTCTGGTCTACACAGCACGCCCGTAAGGTCAGCAGGTGTACCCCAGCGAACCAGTAAGGGTTCAGGTACTACCCTGGAGTACCGGTGGGTGTACCAATACTACCGCAGAGTACCGGTGGGGGTAGCGGTACTACCCCAGCATATCGGGTAGGGGTGCCAGGCCAAAAACGGAGCATCAGGTAGGGATACCGAGTCTAACACGGAGGGTCACGTAGGAATGTCTGGTCTATACCGCATGCCCGTAACGTCAGCAGGTGCACCCCAGTGAATCAGTAAGGGTTCACGTACTACCCCGGAGTACCGGTGGGTGTACCGATACTACCGCAGAGTAACGGTGGGGGTACCACTACTACCCCAGAACATCGGGTATGGGTGCCAAGCCTAATGCGGAGCATCAGGTAGGGATACCGGGTGTAACATGTGGGGTCCGGTAGGGAGGCCGGGTCTAGTCCAGCGCGCACGAAGGGACAACTGGTGTTCTCTGGCGCATCACAAAGGGTTCCGTTCCAAACCCAGAGTACCGGTGGGGGAACCGGTTCTACCTCGAAACATCGGGTAGGTATACCAGGCCTACCCCGGCGGGTCAGGTAGGAAGGATGGGTCCAAAGCAGTGTGCCCGTAGGGTCAGCAGGTGTACCCCGGTGCACCAGTAAGGGTTCCGGTACAATCTAGGAGTACCGGTGGGTATAGCAAAACTACCGCGGAGTACCTGTGGGTGTACCGGTACTACCCCAGAATGTTGGGTAGGGGGCCAGGCCTACCGCAGAGCATCAGGTAGGGATACCGGGCCTAGCCTGGAGGGTCAGGTAGGAATGTCTGGTCTACACAGCACTCCCGTAAGGTCAGCAGGTGTACCCCAGTGAACCAGTAAGGGTTCAGGTACTACCCTGGAGTACCGGTGGGTGTACCAATACTACCGCAGAGTACCGGTGGGGGTACTGGTACTACCCCAGCATATCGGGTAGGGGTGCCAGGCCAACAACGGAGCATCAGGTAGGGATACCGGGCCTAACACGGAGGGTCAGATAGGAATGTCTGGTCTACACCGCGCACCAGTAACGTCAGCAGGTGAACCGCAGTGAACCACTAAGGGTTCACGTACTACCCCGGAGTACCGGTGGGTGTACCGATACTACCGCAGAGTAACGGTGGGGGTACTGCTAGTACCCCAGAACATCGGGTATGGGTGCCAAGCCTAATGCGGAGCATCAGGTAGGGATACCGGGTGTAACATGTTGGGTCCGGTAGGGAGGCCAGGTCTAGTCCAGCGCGCACGAAGGGACAGCTGGTGTTCTCTGGTGCATCACAAAGTGTTCCGTTCCAAACCCCAGAGTATCTGTGGGAGAACGGGTTCTACCTCGAAACATCGGGTAGGTATACCAGGCCTACCCCGGCGGGTCAGGTAGGAAGGATGGGTCCAAAGCAGTGTGCCCGTAGGGTCAGCAGGTGTACCCCGGTGCACCAGCAAGGGTTCCGGTACAATCTAGGAGTACCGGTGGGTATAGCAAAACTACCGCGGAGTACCTCTGGGTGTACCGGTACTACCCCAGATTGTCGGGTAGGGGGCCAGGCCTACCGCAGAGCATCAGGTAGGGATACCGGGCCTAGCCTGGAGGGTCAGGTAGGAATGTCTGGTCTACACAGCACGCCCGTAAGGTCAGCAGGTGTACCCCAGCGAACCAGTAAGGGTTCAGGTACTACCCTGCAGTACCGGTGGGTGTACCAATACTACCGCAGAGTACCGGTGGGGGTACCGGTACTACCCCAGCATATCGGGTAGGGGTGCCAGGCCATCAACGGAGCATCAGGTAGGGATACCGGGCCTAAAACGGAGGGTCAGGTAGGAATGTCTGGTCTACACCGCGCGCCAGTAACGTCAGCAGGTGTACCCCAGTGAACCACTAAGTGTTCACGTACTACCCCGGAGTACCGGTGGGTGTACCGATACTACCGCAGAGTAACGGTGGGGGTACCGCTAGTACCCCAGAACATCGGGTATGGGTGCCAAGCCTAATGCGGAGCATCAGGTAGGGATAGCGGGTGTAACATGTGGGGTCCGGTAGGGAGGCCAGGTCTAGTCCAGCGCGCACGAAGGGACAGCTGGTGTTCTCTGGCGCATCACAAAGGGTTCCGTTCCAACCCCAGAGTACCGGTGGGGCAACCGGTTCTACCTCGAAACATCGGGTAGGTATACCAGGCCTACCCCGGCGGGTCAGGTAGGAAGGGTGGGTCCAAAGCAGTGTGCCCATAGGGTCAGCAGGTGTACCCCGGCGCACCTGTAAGGGTTCCGGTACAATCCAGGAGTACCGGTGGGTATAGCAAAAGTACCGCGGAGTACCTGTGGGTGTACCGGTACTACCCCAGATTGTCGGGTAGGGGGCCAGGCCTACCGCAGAGCATCAGGTAGGGATACCGGGCCTAGCCTGGAGGGTCAGGTAGGAATGTCTGGTCTACACAGCACGCCCGTAAGGTCAGCAGGTGTAACCCAGCGAACCAGAAAGTGTTCAGGTACTACCCTGGAGTACCGGTGGGTGTACCAATACTACCGCAGAGTACCGGTGGGGGTACCGGTACTACCCCAGCATATCGGGTAGGGGTGCCAGGCCATCAACGGAGCATCAGGTAGGGATACCGGGCCTAAAACGGAGGGTCAGGTAGGAATGTCTGGTCTACACCGCGCGCCAGTAACGTCAGCAGGTGTACCGCAGTGAACCACTAAGGGTTCACGTACTACCCCGGAGTACCGGTGGGTGTACCGATACTACCGCAGAGTAACGGTGGGGGTACCGCTAGTACCCCAGAACATCGCGTATGGGTGCAAAGCCTAATGCGGAGCATCAGGTAGGGATACCGGGTGTAAAATGTGGGGTTCGGTAGGGAGGCCGGGTCTAGTCCAGCGCGCACGAAGGGACAGCTGGTGTTCTCTGGCGCATCACAAAGGGTTCCGTTCCAAACCCCAGAGTACCTGTGGGGGAACCGGTTCTACCTCGAAACATCGGGTAGGTATACCAGGCCTACCCCGGCGGGTCAGGTAGGAAGGGTGGGTCCAAAGCAGTGTGCCCATAGGGTCAGCAGGTGTACCCCGGCGCAGCAGTAAGGGTTCCGGTACAATCTAGGAGTACCGGTGGGTATAGCAAAACTACCGCGGAGTACCGGTGGGTGTACCGGTACTACCCCAGATTGTCGGGTAGGGGGCCAGGCCTACCGCAGAGCATCAGGTAGGGATACCGGGCCTAGCCTGGAGGGTCAGGTAGGAATGTCTGGTCTACACAGCACGCCCGTAAGGTCAGCAGGTGTACCCCAGCGAACCACTAAGGGTTCAGGTACTACCCTGGAGTACCGGTGGGTGTACCAATACTACCGCAGAGTACCGGTGGGGGTACCGGTACTACCCCAGCATATCGGGTAGGGGTGCCAGGCCAACAACGGAGCATCAGGTAGGGATACCGAGTCTAACACGGAGGGTCACGTAGGAATGTCTGGTCTATCTCGCATGCCCGTAACGTCATCAGGTGTACCCCAGTGAACCAGTAAGGGTTCACGTACTACCCCGGAGTACCGGTGGGTGTACCGATACTACCGCAGAGTAACGGTGGGGGTACTGCTAGTACCCCAGAACATCGGGTATGGGTGCCAAGCCTAATGCGGAGCATCAGGTAGGGATACCGGGTGTAACATGTTGGGTCCGGTAGGGAGGCCAGGTCTAGTCCAGCGCGCACGAAGGGACAGCTGGTGTTCTCTGGTGCATCACAAAGTGTTCCGTTCCAAACCCCAGAGTATCTGTGGGAGAACGGGTTCTACCTCGAAACATCGGGTAGGTATACCAGGCCTACCCCGGCGGGTCAGGTAGGAAGGATGGGTCCAAAGCAGTGTGCCCGTAGGGTCAGCAGGTGTACCCCGGTGCACCAGCAAGGGTTCCGGTACAATCTAGGAGTACCGGTGGGTATAGCAAAACTACCGCGGAGTACCTCTGGGTGTACCGGTACTACCCCAGATTGTCGGGTAGGGGGCCAGGCCTACCGCAGAGCATCAGGTAGGGATACCGGGCCTAGCCTGGAGGGTCAGGTAGGAATGTCTGGTCTACACAGCACGCCCGTAAGGTCAGCAGGTGTACCCCAGCGAACCAGTAAGGGTTCAGGTACTACCCTGCAGTACCGGTGGGTGTACCAATACTACCGCAGAGTACCGGTGGGGGTACCGGTACTACCCCAGCATATCGGGTAGGGGTGCCAGGCCATCAACGGAGCATCAGGTAGGGATACCGGGCCTAAAACGGAGGGTCAGGTAGGAATGTCTGGTCTACACCGCGCGCCAGTAACGTCAGCAGGTGTACCCCAGTGAACCACTAAGTGTTCACGTACTACCCCGGAGTACCGGTGGGTGTACCGATACTACCGCAGAGTAACGGTGGGGGTACCGCTAGTACCCCAGAACATCGGGTATGGGTGCCAAGCCTAATGCGGAGCATCAGGTAGGGATAGCGGGTGTAACATGTGGGGTCCGGTAGGGAGGCCACGTCTAGTCCAGCGCGCACGAAGGGACAGCTGGTGTTCTCTGGCGCATCACAAAGGGTTCCGTTCCAACCCCAGAGTACCGGTGGGGCAACCGGTTCTACCTCGAAACATCGGGTAGGTATACCAGGCCTACCCCGGAGGGTCAGGTAGGAAGGGTGGGTCCAAAGCAGTGTGCCCATAGGGTCAGCAGGTGTACCCCGGCGCACCTGTAAGGGTTCCGGTACAATCCAGGAGTACCGGTGGGTATAGCAAAAGTACCGCGGAGTACCTGTGGGTGTACCGGTACTACCCCAGATTGTCGGGTAGGGGGCCAGGCCTACCGCAGAGCATCAGGTAGGGATACCGGGCCTAGCCTGGAGGGTCAGGTAGGAATGTCTGGTCTACACAGCACGCCCGTAAGGTCAGCAGGTGTAACCCAGCGAACCAGAAAGTGTTCAGGTACTACCCTGGAGTACCGGTGGGTGTACCAATACTACCGCAGAGTACCGGTGGGGGTACCGGTACTACCCCAGCATATCGGGTAGGGGTGCCAGGCCATCAACGGAGCATCAGGTAGGGATACCGGGCCTAAAACGGAGGGTCAGGTAGGAATGTCTGGTCTACACCGCGCGCCAGTAACGTCAGCAGGTGTACCGCAGTGAACCACTAAGGGTTCACGTACTACCCCGGAGTACCGGTGGGTGTACCGATACTACCGCAGAGTAACGGTGGGGGTACCGCTAGTACCCCAGAACATCGCGTATGGGTGCAAAGCCTAATGCGGAGCATCAGGTAGGGATACCGGGTGTAAAATGTGGGGTTCGGTAGGGAGGCCGGGTCTAGTCCAGCGCGCACGAAGGGACAGCTGGTGTTCTCTGGCGCATCACAAAGGGTTCCGTTCCAAACCCAGAGTACCGGTGGGGAACCGGTTCTACCTCGAAACATCGGGTAGGTATACCAGGCCTACCCCGGCGGGTCAGGTAGGAAGGGTTGGTCCAAAGCAGTGTGCCCGTAGGGTCAGCAGTTGTACCCCGGCGCAGCAGTAAGGGTTCCGGTACAATCCAGGAGTACCGGTGGGTATAGCAAAAGTACCGCGGAGTACCTGTGGGTGTACCGGTACTACCCCAGAATGTTGGGTAGGGGGCCAGGCCTACCGCAGAGCATCAGGTAGGGATACCGGGCCTAGCCTGGAGGGTCAGGTAGGAATGTCTGGTCTACAGAGCACGCCCGTAAGGTCAGCAGGTGTACCCCAGCGAACCAGTAAGGGTTCAGGTACTACCCTGGAGTACCGGTGGGTGTACCCATACTACCGCAGAGTACCGGTGGGGGTAGCGGTACTACCCCAGCATATCGGGTAGGGGTGCCAGGCCAAAAACGGAGCATCAGGTAGGGATACCGAGTCTAACACGGAGGGTCACGTAGGAATGTCTGGTCTATACCGCATGCCCGTAACGTCAGCAGGTGTACCCCAGTGAACCAGTAAGGGTTCACGTACTACCCCGGAGTACCGGTGGGTGTACCGATACTACCGCAGAGTAACGGTGGGGGTACCACTACTACCCCAGAACATCGGGTATGGGTGCCAAGCCTAATGTGGAGCATCAGGTAGGGATACCGGGTGTAACATGTGGGGTCCGGTAGGGAGGCCGGGTGTAGTCCAGCGCGCACGAAGGGACAGCTGGTGTTCTCTGGCGCATCACAAAAGGTTCCGTTCCAAACCCAGATTACCGGTGGGGGAACCGGTTCTACCTCGAAACATCGGGTAGGTATACCAGGCCTACCCCGGCGGGTCAGGTAGGAAGGATGGGTCCAAAGCAGTGTGCCCGTAGGGTCAGCAGGTGTACCCCGGTGCACCAGTAAGGGTTCCGGTACAATCTAGGAGTACCGGTGGGTATAGCAAAACTACCGCGGAGTACCGGTGGGTGTACCGGTACTACCCCAGATTGTCGGATAGGGGGCCAGGCCTACCGCAGAGCATCAGGTAGGGATACCGGGCCTAGCCTGGAGGGTCAGGTAGGAATGTCTGGTCTACACAGCACGCCCGTAAGGTCAGCAGGTGTAACCCAGCGAACCAGAAAGTGTTCAGGTACTACCCTGGAGTACCGGTGGGTGTACCAATACTACCGCAGAGTACCGGTGGGGGTACCGATACTACCCCAGCATATCGGGTAGGGGTGCCAGGCCATCAACGGAGCATCAGGTAGGGATACCGGGCCTAAAACGGAGGGTCAGATAGGAATGTCTGGTCTACACCGCGCGCCAGTAACGTCAGCAGGTGTACCCCAGTGAACCACTAAGGGTTCACGTACTACCCCGGAGTACCGGTGGGTGTACCGATACTACCGCAGAGTAACGGTGGGGGTACCGCTAGTACCCCAGAACATCGGGTATGGGTGCCAAGCCTAATGCGGAGCATCAGGTAGGGATACCGGGTGTAACATGTGGGGTTCGGTAGGGAGGCCGGGTCTAGTCCAGCGCGCACGATGGGACAGCTGGTGTTCTCTGGCGCATCACAAAGGGTTCCGTTCCAAACCCAGAGTACCGGTGGGGAACCGGTTCTACCTCGAAACATCGGGTAGGTATACCAGGCCTACCCCGGCGGGTCAGGTAGGAAGGGTTGGTCCAAAGCAGTGTGCCCATAGGGTCAGCAGTTGTACCCCGGCGCAGCAGTAAGGGTTCCGGTACAATCCAGGAGTACCGGTGGGTATAGCAATAGTACCGCGGAGTACCTGTGGGTGTACCGGTACTACCCCAGAATGTTGGGTAGGGGGCCAGGCCTACCGCAGAGCATCAGGTAGGGATACCGGGCCTAGCCTGGAGGGTCAGGTAGGAATGTCTGGTCTACACAGCACGCCCGTAAGGTCAGCAGGTGTACCCCAGCGAACCAGTAAGGGTTCAGGTACTACCCTGGAGTACCGGTGGGTGTACCAATACTACCGCAGAGTACCGGTGGGGGTACTGGTACTACCCCAGCATATCGGGTAGGGGTGCCAGGCCAACAACGGAGCATCAGGTAGGGATACCGGGCCTAACACGGAGGGTCAGATAGGAATGTCTGGTCTACACCGCGCACCAGTAACGTCAGCAGGTGTATCGCAGTGAACCACTAAGGGTTCACGTACTACCCCGGAGTACCGGTGGGTGTACCGATACTACCGCAGAGTAACGGTGGGGGTACCGCTAGTACCCCAGAACATCGGGTATGGGTGCCAAGCGTAATGCGGAGCATCAGGTAGGGATAGCGGGTCTAACCTGTGGGGTCCGGTAGGGGGGCCATGTCTAGTCCAGCGCGCACGATGGGACAGCTGGTGTTCTCTGGCGCATCACAAAGAGTTCCGTTCCAACCCCAGAGTACCGGTGGGGCAACCGGTTCTACCTCGAAACATCGGGTAGGTATACCAGGCCTACCCCGGAGGGTCAGGTAGGAAGGGTGGGTCCAAAGCAGTGTGCCCGTAGGGTCAGCAGGTGTACCCCGGCGCACCAGTAAGGGTTCCGGTACAATCCAGGAGTACCGGTGGGTATAGCAAAACTACCGCAGAGTACCGGTGGGTGTACCGGTACTACCCCAGATTGTCTGGTAGGGGGCCAGGCCTACCGCAGAGCATCAGGTAGGGATACCGGGCCTAGCCTGGAGGGTCAGGTAGGAATGTCTGGTCTACACAGCACGCCCGTAAGGTCAGCAGGTGTACCCCAGCGAACCAGTAAGGGTTCAGGTACTACCATGGAGTACCGGTGGGTGTACCAATACTACCGCAGAGTACCGGTGGGGGTACCGGTACTACCCCAGCATATCGGGTAGGGCTGCCAGGCCAACAACGGAGCATCAGGTAGGGATACCGGGCCTAACACGGAGGGTCAGATAGGAATGTCTGGTCTACACCGCGTGCCAGTAACGTCAGCAGGTGTACCCCAGTGAACCACTAAGTGTTCACGTACTACCCCGGAGTACCGGTGGGTGTACCGATACTTCCGCAGAGTAACGGTGGGGGTACCGCTACTACCCCAGAACATGGGGTATGGGTGCCAAGCCTAATGCGGAGCATCAGGTAGGGTTACCGGGTGTAACATGTTGGGTCCAGTAGGGAGGCCACGTCTAGTCCAGCGCGCACGAAGGGACAGCTGGTGTTCTCTGGCGCATCACAAAGGGTTCCGTTCCAAACCCAGAGTACCGGTGGGGGAACTGGTTCTACCTCGAAACATCGGGTAGGTATACCAGGCCTACCCCGGCGGGTCAGGTAGGAAGGATGGGTCCAAAGCAGTGTGCCCGTAGGGTCAGCAGGTGTACCCCGGTGCACCAGTAAGGGTTCCGGTACAATCTAGGAGTACCGGTGGGTATAGCAAAACTACCGCGGAGTACCGGTGGGTGTACCGGTACTACCCCAGATTGTCGGATAGGGGGCCAGGCCTACCGCAGAGCATCAGGTAGGGATACCGGGCCTAGCCTGGAGGGTCAGGTAGGAATGTCTGGTCTACACAGCACGCCCGTAAGGTCAGCAGGTGTAACCCAGCGAACCAGAAAGTGTTCAGGTACTACCCTGGAGTACCGGTGGGTGTACCAATAGTACCGCAGAGTACAGGTGGGGGTACCGATACTACCCCAGCATATCGGGTAGGGGTGCCAGGCCATCAACGGAGCATCAGGTAGGGATACCGGGCCTAAAACGGAGGGTCAGGTAGGAATGTCTGGTCTACACCGCGCGCCAGTAACGTCAGCAGGTGTACCGCAGTGAACCACTAAGGGTTCACGTACTACCCCGGAGTACCGGTGGGTGTACCGATACTACCGCAGAGTAACGGTGGGGGTACCGCTACTACCCCAGAACATCGGGTATGGGTGCCAAGCCTATATGCGGAGCATCACGTAGTGATAGCGGGTCTAACCTGTGGGGTCCGGTAGGGAGGCCAGGTCTAGTCCAGCGCGCACGATGGGACAGCTGGTGTTCTCTGGCGCATCACAAAGAGTTCCGTTCCAAACCCCAGAGTACCTGTGGGGGAACCGGTTCTACCTCGAAACATCGGGTAGGTATACCAGGCCTACCCCGGCGGGTCAGGTAGGAAGGGTGTGTCCAAAGCAGTGTGCCCGTAGGGTCAGCAGGTGTACCCCGGCGCACCAGTAAGGGTTCCGGTACAATCCAGGAGTACCGTTGGGTATAGCAAAACTACCGCGGAGTACCTGTGGGTGTACCGGTACTACCCCAGCATATCGGGTAGGGGTGCCAGGCCAAAAACGGAGCATCAGGTAGGGATACCGAGTCTAACACGGAGGGTCACGTAGGAATGTCTGGTCTATACTGCATGCCCGTAACGTCAGCAGGTGTACCCCAGTGAATCAGTAAGGGTTCACGTACTACCCCGGAGTACCGGTGGGTGTACCGATACTACCGCAGAGTAACGGTGGGGGTACCGCTACTACCCCAGAACATCGGGTATGGGTGCCAAGCCTAATGCGGAGCATCAGGTAGGGATAGCGGGTCTAACCTGTGGGGTCCGGTAGGGAGGCCAGGTCTAGTCCAGCGCGCACGATGGGACAGCTGGTGTTCTCTGGCGCATCACAAAGGGTTCCGTTCCAACCCCAGAGTACCGGTGGGGCAACCGGTTCTACCTTCAAACATCGGGTAGGTATACCAGGCCTACCCCGGAGGGTCAGGTAGGAAGGGTGGGCATAAATCGGCGCGCCCGTAGTGTCAGCAGGTGTACCCAGGCCCACCAGTAAGGGTTCCGGTACAATCCAGGAGTACCGTTGGGTATAGCAAAAGTACCGCGGAGTACCTGTGGGTGTACCGGTACTACCCCAGATTGTCGGGTAGGGGGCCAGGCCTACCGCAGAGCATCAGGTAGGGATACCGGGCCTAGCCTGGAGGGTCAGGTAGGAATGTCTGGTCTACACAGCACGCCCGTAAGGTCAGCAGGTGTACCCCAGCGAACCAGTAAGGGTTCAGGTACTACCCTGGAGTACCGGTGGGTGTACCAATACTACCGCAGAGTACCGGTGGGGGTACCGGTACTCCCCCAGCATATCGGGTAGTGGTGCCAGGCCAAAAACGGAGCATCAGGTAGGGATACCGAGTCTAGCCTGGAGGGTCAGGTAGGAATGTCTGGTCTACACCGCGCGCCAGTAACGTCAGCAGGTGTACCCCAGTGAACCACTAAGTTTTCTCGTACTACCCCGGAGTACCGGTGGGTGTACCGATACTACCGCAGAGTAACGGTGGGGGTACCGCTACTACCCCAGAACATCGGTTATGGGTGCCAAGCATAATGCGGAGCATCAGGTAGGGATACCGGGTCTAACCTGTGGGGTCCGGTAGGGAGGCCAGGTCTAGTCCAGCGCGCACGATGGGACAGCTGGTGTTCTCTGGCGCATCACAAAGGGTTCCGTTCCAACCCCAGAGTACCGGTGGGGCAACCGGTTCTACCTTGAAACATCGGGTAGGTATACCAGGCCTACCCCGGAGGGTCAGGTAGGAAGGGTGGGCGTAAATCGGCGCGCCCGTAGTGTCAGCAGGTGTACCCCGGCGCACCAGTAAGGGTTCCGGTACAATCCAGGAGTACCGTTGGGTATAGCAAAACTACCGCGGAGTACCTGTGGGTGTACCGGTACTACCCCAGATTGTCGGGTAGGGGGCCAGGCCTACCGCAGAGCATCAGGTAGGGATACCGGGCCTAGCCTGGAGGGTCAGGTAGGAATGTCTGGTCTACAGAGCACGCCCATAAGGTCAGCAGGTGTACCCCAGCGAACCAGTAAGGGTTCAGGTACTACCCTGGAGTACCGGTGGGTGTACCAATACTACCGCAGAGTACCGGTGGGGGTAGCGGTACTACCCCAGCATATCGGGTAGGGGTGCCAGGCCAAAAACGGAGCATCAGGTAGGGATACCGAGTCTAACACGGAGGGTCACGTAGGAATGTCTGGTCTATACTGCATGCCCGTAACGTCAGCAGGTGTACCCCAGTGAATCAGTAAGGGTTCACGTACTACCCCGGAGTACCGGTGGGTGTACCGATACTACCGCAGAGTAACGGTGGGGGTACCGCTACTACCCCAGAACATCGGGTATGGGTGCCAAGCCTAATGCGGAGCATCAGGTAGGGATACCGGGTGTAACCTGTGGGGTTCGGTAGGGAGGCCGGGTCTAGTCCAGCGCGCACGAAGGGACAGCTGGTGTTCTCTGGCGCATCACAAAGGGTTCCGTTCCAAACCCAGAGTACCGGTGGGGGAACCGGTTCTACCTTCAAACATCGGGTAGGTATACCAGGCCTACCCCGGAGGGTCAGGTAGGAAGGGTGGGCATAAATCGGCGCGCCCGTAGTGTCAGCAGGTGTACCCCGGTGCACCAGTAAGGGTTCCGGTACAATCTAGGAGTACCGGTGGGTATAGCAAAACTACCGCGGAGTACCGGTGGGTGTACCGGTACTACCCCAGATTGTCGGGTAGGGGGCCAGGCCTACCGCAGAGCATCAGGTAGGGATACCGGGCCTAGCCTGGAGGGTCAGGTAGGAATGTCTGGTCTACACAGCACGCCCGTAAGGTCAGCAGGTGTACCCCTGCGAACCACTAAGGGTTCAGGTACTACCCTGGAGTACCGGTGGGTGTACCAATACTACCGCAGAGTACCGGTGGGGGTACCGATACTACCCCAGCATATCGGGTAGGGGTGACAGGCCATCAACGGAGCATCAGGTAGGGATACCGGGCCTAAAACGGAGGGTCAGGTAGGAATGTCTGGTCTACACCGCGCGCCAGTAACGTCAGCAGGTGTACCGCAGTGAACCACTAAGGGTTCACGTACTACCCCGGAGTTCTGGTAGGTGTACCGATACTACCGCAGAGTAACGGTGGGGGTACCGCTAGTACCCCAGAACATCGGGTATGGGTGCCAAGCCTATATGCGTAGCATCAGGTAGGGATACCGGGTGTAACATGTGGGGTCCGGTAGGGAGGCCAGGTCTAGTCCAGCGCGCACGATGGGACAGCTGGTGTTCTCTGGCGCATCACAAAGGGTTCCGTTCCAACCCCAGAGTACCGGTGGGGCAACCGGTTCTACCTCGAAACATCGGGTAGGTATACCAGGCCTACCCCGGAGGGTCAGGTAGGAAGGATGGGTCCAAAGCAGTGTGCCCGTAGGGTCAGCAGGTGTACCCCGGCGCACCAGTAAGGGTTCCGGTACAATCTAGGAGTACCGGTGGGTATAGCAAAACTACCGCGGAGTACCGGTGGGTGTACCGGTACTACCCCAGATTGTCGGGTAGGGGGCCAGGCCTACCGCAGAGCATCAGGTAGGGATACCGGGCCTAGCCTGGAGGGTCAGGTAGGAATGTCTGGTCTACACAGCACGCCCGTAAGGTCAGCAGGTGTACCCCAGCGAACCAGTAAGGGTTCAGGTACTACCCTGGAGTACCGGTGGGTGTACCAATACTACCGCAGAGTACCGGTGGGGGTAGCGGTACTACCCCAGCATATCGGGTAGGGGTGCCAGGCCATCAACGGAGCATCAGGTAGGGATACCGAGTCTAACACGGAGGGTCACGTAGGAATGTCTGGTCTATACTGCATGCCCGTAACGTCAGCAGGTGTACCCCAGTGAATCAGTAAGGGTTCACGTACTACCCCGGAGTACCGGTGGGTGTACCGATACTACCGCAGAGTAACGGTGGGGGTACCGCTACTACCCCAGAACATCGGGTATGGGTGCCAAGCCTAATGCGGAGCATCAGGTAGGGATAGCGGGTCTAACCTGTGGGGTCCGGTAGGTAGGCCAGGTCTAGTCCAGCGCGCACGATGGGACAGCTGGTGTTCTCTGGCGCATCACAAAGGGTTCCGTTCCAACCCCAGAGTACCGGTGGGGCAACCGGTTCTACCTTCAAACATCGGGTAGGTATACCAGGCCTACCCCGGAGGGTCAGGTAGGAAGGGTGGGCATAAATCGGCGCGCCCGTAGTGTCAGCAGGTGTACCCAGGCCCACCAGTAAGGGTTCCGGTACAATCCAGGAGTACCGTTGGGTATAGCAAAAGTACCGCGGAGTACCTGTGGGTGTACCGGTACTACCCCAGATTGTCGGGTAGGGGGCCAGGCCTACCGCAGAGCATCAGGTAGGGATACCGGGCCTAGCCTGGAGGGTCAGGTAGGAATGTCTGGTCTACACAGCACGCCCGTAAGGTCAGCAGGTGTACCCCAGCGAACCACTAAGGGTTCAGGTACTACCCTGGAGTACCAGTGGGTGTACCAATACTACCGCAGAGTACCGGTGGGGGTAGCGGTACTACCCCAGCATATCGGGTAGGGGTGACAGGCCATCAACGGAGCATCAGGTAGGGATACCGGGCCTAAAACGGAGGGTCAGATAGGAATGTCTGGTCTACACCGCGCGCCAGTAAAGTCAGCAGGTGTACCGCAGTGAACCACTAAGGGTTCACGTACTACCCCGGAGTTCCGGTAGGTGTACCGATACTACCGCAGAGTAACGGTGGGGGTACCGCTAGTACCCCAGAACATCGGGTATGGGTGCCAAGCCTAATGCGGAGCATCAGGTAGGGATACCGGGTGTAACATGTGGGGTTCGGTAGGGAGGCCGGGTCTAGTCCAGCGCGCACGAAGGGACAGCTGGTGTTCTCTGGCGCATCACAAAGGGTTCCGTTCCAAACCCAGAGTACCGGTGGGGGAACTGGTTCTACCTCGAAACATCGGGTAGGTATACCAGGCCTACCCCGGCGGGTCAGGTAGGAAGGATGGGTCCAAAGCAGTGTGCCCGTAGGGTCAGCAGGTGTACCCCGGTGCACCAGTAAGGGTTCCGGTACAATCTAGGAGTACCGGTGGGTATAGCAAAACTACCGCGGAGTACCGGTGGGTGTACCGGTACTACCCCAGATTGTCGGAGAGGGGGCCAGGCCTACCGCAGAGCATCAGGTAGGGATACCGGGCCTAGCCTGGAGGGTCAGGTAGGAATGTCTGGTCTACACAGCACGCCCGTAAGGTCAGCAGGTGTACCCCAGCGAACCAGTAAGGGTTCAGGTACTACCCTGGAGTACCGGTGGGTGTACCAATACTACCGCAGAGTACCGGTGGGGGTAGCGGTACTACCCCAGCATATCGGGTAGTGGTGCCAGGCCATCAACGGAGCATCAGGTAGGGATACCGGGCCTAAAACGGAGGGTCAGGTAGGAATGTCTGGTCTACACCGCGCGCCAGTAACGTCAGCAGGTGTACCCCAGTGAACCACTAAGCGTTCACGTACTACCCCGGAGTACCGGTGGGTGTACCGATACTACCGCAGAGTAACGGTGGGGGTACCGCTACTACCCCAGAACATCGGGTATGGGTGCCAAGCCTATATGCGGAGCATCAGGTAGGGATAGCGGGTCTAACCTGTGGGGTCCGGTAGGGAGGCCAGGTCTAGTCCAGCGCGCACGATGGGACAGCTGGTGTTCTCTGGCGCATCACAAAGGGTTCCGTTCCAACCCCAGAGTACCGGTGGGGCAACCGGTTCTACCTTGAAACATCGGGTAGGTATACCAGGCCTACCCCGGAGGGTCAGGTAGGAAGGGTGGGCGTAAATCGGCGCGCCCGTAGGGTCAGCAGGTGTACCCCGGCGCACCAGTAAGGGTTCCGGTACAATCCAGGAGTACCGTTGGGTATAGCAAAACTACCGCGGAGTACCTGTGGGTGTACCGGTACTACCCCAGATTGTCGGGTAGGGGGCCAGGCCTACCGCAGAGCATCAGGTAGGGATACCGGGCCTAGCCTGGAGGGTCAGGTAGGAATGTCTGGTCTACACAGCACGCCCGTAAGGTCAGCAGGTGTACCCCAGCGAACCAGTAAGGGTTCAGGTACTACCCTGGAGTACCGGTGGGTGTACCAATACTACCGCAGAGTACCGGTGGGGGTAGCGGTACTACCCCAGCATATCGGGTAGGGGTGCCAGGCCAAAAACGGAGCATCAGGTAGGGATACCGAGTCTAACACGGAGGGTCACGTAGGAATGTCTGGTCTATAGTGCATGCCCGTAACGTCAGCAGGTGTACCCCAGTGAATCAGTAAGGGTTCACGTACTACCCCGGAGTACCGGTGGGTGTACCGATACTACCGCAGAGTAACGGTGGGGGTACCGCTACTACCCCAGAACATCGGGTATGGGTGCCAAGCCTAATGCGGAGCATCAGGTAGGGATAGCGGGTCTAACCTGTGGGGTCCGGTAGGTAGGCCAGGTCTAGTCCAGCGCGCACGATGGGACAGCTGGTGTTCTCTGGCGCATCACAAAGGGTTCCGTTCCAACCCCAGAGTACCGGTGGGGCAACCGGTTCTACCTTCAAACATCGGGTAGGTATACCAGGCCTACCCCGGAGGGTCAGGTAGGAAGGGTGGGCATAAATCGGCGCGCCCGTAGTGTCAGCAGGTGTACCCAGGCCCACCAGTAAGGGTTCCGGTACAATCCAGGAGTACCGTTGGGTATAGCAAAAGTACCGCGGAGTACCTGTGGGTGTACCGGTACTACCCCAGATTGTCGGGTAGGGGGCCAGGCCTACCGCAGAGCATCAGGTAGGGATACCGGGCCTAGCCTGGAGGGTCAGGTAGGAATGTCTGGTCTACACAGCACGCCCGTAAGGTCAGCAGGTGTACCCCAGCGAACCACTAAGGGTTCAGGTACTACCCTGGAGTACCAGTGGGTGTACCAATACTACCGCAGAGTACCGGTGGGGGTAGCGGTACTACCCCAGCATATCGGGTAGGGGTGACAGGCCATCAACGGAGCATCAGGTAGGGATACCGGGCCTAAAACGGAGGGTCAGATAGGAATGTCTGGTCTACACCGCGCGCCAGTAAAGTCAGCAGGTGTACCGCAGTGAACCACTAAGGGTTCACGTACTACCCCGGAGTACCGGTAGGTGTACCGATACTACCGCAGAGTAACGGTGGGGGTACCGCTAGTACCCCAGAACATCGGGTATGGGTGCCAAGCCTAATGCGGAGCATCAGGTAGGGATACCGGGTGTAACATGTGGGGTTCGGTAGGGAGGCCGGGTCTAGTCCAGCGCGCACGAAGGGACAGCTGGTGTTCTCTGGCGCATCACAAAGGGTTCCGTTCCAAACCCAGAGTACCGGTGGGGGAACTGGTTCTACCTCGAAACATCGGGTAGGTATACCAGGCCTACCCCGGCGGGTCAGGTAGGAAGGATGGGTCCAAAGCAGTGTGCCCGTAGGGTCAGCAGGTGTACCCCGGTGCACCAGTAAGGGTTCCGGTACAATCTAGGAGTACCGGTGGGTATAGCAAAACTACCGCGGAGTACCGGTGGGTGTACCGGTACTACCCCAGATTGTCGGATAGGGGGCCAGGCCTACCGCAGAGCATCAGGTAGGGATACCGGGCCTAGCCTGGAGGGTCAGGTAGGAATGTCTGGTCTACACAGCACGCCCGTAAGGTCAGCAGGTGTAACCCAGCGAACCAGAAAGTGTTCAGGTACTACCCTGGAGTACCGGTGGGTGTACCAATACTACCGCAGAGTACAGGTGGGGGTACCGATACTACCCCAGCATATCGGGTAGGGGTGCCAGGCCATCAACGGAGCATCAGGTAGGGATACCGGGCCTAAAACGGAGGGTCAGGTAGGAATGTCTGGTCTACACCGCGCGCCAGTAACGTCAGCAGGTGTACCGCAGTGAACCACTAAGGGTTCACGTACTACCCCGGAGTACCGGTGGGTGTACCGATACTACCGCAGAGTAACGGTGGGGGTACCGCTACTACCCCAGAACATCGGGTATGGGTGCCAAGCCTATATGCGGAGCATCACGTAGTGATAGCGGGTCTAACCTGTGGGGTCCGGTAGGGAGGCCAGGTCTAGTCCAGCGCGCACGATGGGACAGCTGGTGTTCTCTGGCGCATCACAAAGGGTTCCGTTCCAAACCCCAGAGTACCTGTGGGGGAACCGGTTCTACCTCGAAACATCGGGTAGGTATACCAGGCCTACCCCGGTGGGTCAGGTAGGAAGGGTGTGTCCAAAGCAGTGTGCCCGTAGGGTCAGCAGGTGTACCCCGGCGCACCAGTAAGGGTTCCGGTACAATCCAGGAGTACCGGTGGGTATAGCGAAAGTACTGCGGAGTTCCTGTGGGTGTACCGGTACTACCCCAGATTGTCGAGTAGGGGGCCAGGCCTACCGCAGAGCATCAGGTAGGGATACCGGGCCTAGCCTGGAGGGTCAGGTAGGAATGTCTGGTCTACACAGCACGCCCGTAAGGTCAGCAGGTGTACCCCAGCGAACCAGTAAGGGTTCAGGTACTACCCTGGAGTACCGGTGGGTGTACCAATACTACCGCAGAGTACCGGTGGGGGTACCGGTACTACCCCAGCATATCGGGTAGGGGTGCCAGGCCATCAACGGAGCATCAGGTAGGGATACCGGGCCTAAAATGGAGGGTCAGGTAGGAATGTCTGGTCTACACCGCGCGCCAGTAACGTCAGCAGGTGTACCCCAGTGAACCACTAAGTGTTCACGTACTACCCCGGAGTACCGGTGGGTGTACCGATACTACCGCAGAGTAACGGTGGGGGTACCGCTACTACCCCAGAACATCGGTTATGGGTGCCAAGCATAATGCGGAGCATCAGGTAGGGATAGCGGGTCTAACCTGTGGGGTCCGGTAGGGAGGCCAGGTCTAGTCCAGCGCGCACGATGGGACAGCTGGTGTTCTCTGGCGCATCACAAAGGGTTCCGTTCCAACCCCAGAGTACCGGTGGGGCAACCGGTTCTACCTTGAAACATCGGGTAGGTATACCAGGCCTACCCCGGAGGGTCAGGTAGGAAGGGTGGGCGTAAATCGGCGCGCCCGTAGTGTCAGCAGGTGTACCCCGGCGCACCAGTAAGGGTTCCGGTACAATCCAGGAGTACCGTTGGGTATAGCAAAACTACCGCGGAGTACCTGTGGGTGTACCGGTACTACCCCAGATTGTCGGGTAGGGGGCCAGGCCTACCGCAGAGCATCAGGTAGGGATACCGGGCCTAGCCTGGAGGGTCAGGTAGGAATGTCTGGTCTACACAGCACGCCCGTAAGGTCAGCAGGTGTACCCCAGCGAACCAGAAAGGGTTCAGGTACTACCCTGGAGTACCGGTGGGTGTACCAATACTACCGCAGAGTACCGGTGGGGGTAGCGGTACTACCCCAGCATATCGGGTAGGGGTGCCAGGCCAAAAACGGAGCATCAGGTAGGGATACCGAGTCTAACACGGAGGGTCACGTAGGAATGTCTGGTCTATACTGCATGCCCGTAACGTCAGCAGGTGTACCCCAGTGAATCAGTAAGGGTTCACGTACTACCCCGGAGTACCGGTGGGTGTACCGATACTACCGCAGAGTAACGGTGGGGGTACCGCTACTACCCCAGAACATCGGGTATGGGTGCCAAGCCTAATGCGGAGCATCAGGTAGGGATAGCGGGTCTAACCTGTGGGGTCCGGTAGGGAGGCCAGGTCTAGTCCAGCGCGCACGATGGGACAGCTGGTGTTCTCTGGCGCATCACAAAGGGTTCCGTTCCAACCCCAGAGTACCGGTGGGGCAACCGGTTCTACCTTCAAACATCGGGTAGGTATACCAGGCATACCCCGGAGGGTCAGGTAGGAAGGGTGGGCATAAATCGGCGCGCCCGTAGTGTCAGCAGGTGTACCCCGGCGCACCAGTAAGGGTTCCGGTACAATCCAGGAGTACCGTTGGGTATAGCAAAAGTACCGCGGAGTACCTGTGGGTGTACCGGTACTACCCCAGATTGTCGGGTAGGGGGCCAGGCCTACCGCAGAGCATCAGGTAGGGACACCGGGCCTAGCCTGGAGGGTCAGGTAGGAATGTCTGGTCTACACAGCACGCCCGTAAGGTCAGCAGGTGTACCCCAGCGAACCACTAAGGGTTCAGGTACTACCCTGGAGTACCGGTGGGTGTACCAATACTACCGCAGAGTACCGGTGGGGGTAGCGGTACTACCCCAGCATATCGGGTAGGGGTGACAGGCCATCAACGGAGCATCAGGTAGGGATACCGGGCCTAAAACGGAGGGTCAGATAGGAATGTCTGGTCTACACCGCGCGCCAGTAAAGTCAGCAGGTGTACCGCAGTGAAGCACTAAGGGTTCACGTACTACCCCGGAGTACCGGTAGGTGTACCGATACTACCGCAGAGTAACGGTGGGGGTACCGCTAGTACCCCAGAACATCGGGTATGGGTGCCAAGCCTAATGCGGAGCATCAGGTAGGGATACCGGGTGTAACATGTGGGGTTCGGTAGGGAGGCCGGGTCTAGTCCAGCGCGCACGAAGGGACAGCTGGTGTTCTCTGGCGCATCACAAAGGGATCCGTTCAAAACCCAGAGTACCGGTGGGGGAACTGGTTCTACCTCGAAACATCAGGTAGGTATACCAGGCCTACCCCGGCGGGTCAGGTAGGAAGGATGGGTCCAAAGCAGTGTGCCCGTAGGGTCAGCAGGTGTACCCCGGTGCACCAGTAAGGGTTCCGGTACAATCTAGGAGTACCGGTGGGTATAGCAAAACTACCGCGGAGTACCGGTGGGTGTACCGGTACTACCCCAGATTGTCGGATAGGGGGCCAGGCCTACCGCAGAGCATCAGGTAGGGATACCGGGCCTAGCCTGGAGGTTCAGGTAGGAATGTCTGGTCTACACAGCACGCCCGTAAGGTCAGCAGGTGTAACCCAGCGAACCAGAAAGTGTTCAGGTACTACCCTGGAGTACCGGTGGGTGTACCAATACTACCGCAGAGTACAGGTGGGGGTACCGATACTACCCCAGCATATCGGGTAGGGTTGCCAGGCCATCAACGGAGCATCAGGTAGGGATACCGGGCCTAAAACGGAGGGTCAGGTAGGAATGTCTGGTCTACACCGCGCGCCAGTAACGTCAGCAGGTGTACCGCAGTGAACCACTAAGGGTTCACGTACTACCCCGGAGTACCGGTGGGTGTACCGATACTACCGCAGAGTAACGGTGGGGGTACCGCTACTACCCCAGAACATCGGGTATGGGTGCCAATCATAATGCGGAGCATCAGGTAGGGATAGCGGGTCTAACCTGTGGGGTCCGGTAGGGAGGCCAGGTCTAGTCCAGCGCGCACGATGGGACAGCTGGTGTTCTCTGGCGCATCACAAAGGGTTCCGTTCCAACCCCAGAGTACCGGTGGGGCAACCGGTTCTACCTTGAAACATCGGGTAGGTATACCAGGCCTACCCCGGAGGGTCAGGTAGGAAGGGTGGGCGTAAATCGGCGCGCCCGTAGTGTCAGCAGGTGTACCCCGGCGCACCAGTAAGGGTTCCGGTACAATCCAGGAGTACCGTTGGGTATAGCAAAACTACCGCGGAGTACCTGTGGGTGTACCGGTACTACCCCAGATTGTCGGGTAGGGGGCCAGGCCTACCGCAGAGCATCAGGTAGGGATACCGGGCCTAGCCTGGAGGGTCAGGTAGGAATGTCTGGTCTACACAGCACGCCCGTAAGGTCAGCAGGTGTACCCCAGCGAACCAGAAAGGGTTCAGGTACTACCCTGGAGTACCGGTGGGTGTACCAATACTACCGCAGAGTACCGGTGGGGGTACCGGTACTACCCCAGCATATCGGGTATGGGTGCCAAGCCTAATGCGGAGCATCAGGTAGGGATAGCGGGTCTAACCTGTGGGGTCCGGTAGGGAGGCCAGGTCTAGTCCAGCGCGCACGATGGGACAGCTGGTGTTCTCTGGCGCATCACAAAGGTTTCCGTTCCAACCCCAGAGTACCGGTGGGGGAACCGGTTCTACCTCGAAACATCGGGTAGGTATACCAGGCCTACCCCGGAGGGTCAGGTAGGAAGGGTGGGCATAAATCGGCGCGCCCGTAGTGTCAGCAGGTGTACCCAGGCCCACCAGTAAGGGTTCCGGTACAATCCAGGAGTACCGTTGGGTATAGCAAAAGTACCGCGGAGTACCTGTGGGTGTACCGGTACTACCCCAGATTGTCGGGTAGGGGGCCAGGCCTACCGCAGAGCATCAGGTAGTGATACCGGGCCTAGCCTGGAGGGTCAGGTAGGAATGTCTGGTCTACACAGCACGCCCGTAAGGTCAGCAGGTGTACCCCAGCGAACCAGTAAGGGTTCAGGTACTACCCTGGAGTACCGGTGGGTGTACCAATACTACCGCAGAGTACCGGTGGGGGTACCGGTACTACCCCAGCATATCGGGTAGGGGTGCCAGGCCATCAACGGAGCATCAAGTAGGGATACCGGGCCTAAAACGGAGGGTCAGGTAGTTATGTCTGGTCTACACCGCGCGCCAGTAACGTCAGCAGGTGTACCCCAGTGAACCACTAAGTGTTCACGTACTACCCCGGAGTACCGGTGGGTGTACCGATACTACCGCAGAGTAACGGTGGGGGTAACGCTACTACCCCAGAACATCGGGTATGGGTGCCAAGCCTAATGCGGAGCATCAGGTAGGGATAGCGGGTCTAAACTGTGGGGTCCGGTAGGGAGGCCAGGTCTAGTCCAGCGCGCACGATGGGACAGCTGGTGTTCTCTGGCGCATCACAAAGGGTTCCGTTCCAACCCCAGAGTACCGGTGGGGGAACCGGTTCTACCTCGAAACATCGGGTAGGTATACCAGGCCTACCCCGGCGGGTCAGGTAGGAAGGGTGGGTCCAAAGCAGTGTGCCCATAGGGTCAGCAGGTGTACCCCGGCGCAGCAGTAAGGGTTCCGGTACAATCCAGGAGTACCGGTGGGTATAGCAAAACTACCGCGGAGTACCGGTGGGTGTACCGGTATTACCCCAGATTGTCGGGTAGGGGGCCAGGCCTACCGCAGAGCATCAGGTAGGGATACCGGGCCTAGCCTGGAGGGTCAGGTAGGAATGTCTGGTCTACACAGCACGCCCGTAAGGTCAGCAGGTGTACCCCAGCGAACCAGTAAGGGTTCAGGTACTACCCTGGAGTACCGGTGGGTGTACCAATACTACCGCAGAGTACCGGTGGGGGTAGCGGTACTACCCCAGCATATCGGGTAGGGGTGCCAGGCCAACAACGGAGCATCAGGTAGGGATACCGAGTCTAACACGGAGGGTCACGTAGGAATGTCTGGTCTATACCGCATGCCCGTAACGTCAGCAGGTGTACCCCAGTGAACCAGTAAGGGTTCACGTACTACCCCGGAGTACCGGTGGGTGTACCGATACTACCGCAGAGTAACGGTGGGGGTACCACTACTACCCCAGAACATCGGGTATGGGTGCCAAGCCTAATGCGGAGCATCAGGTAGGGATACCGGGTGTAACATGTGGGGTCCGGTAGGGAGGACGGGTCTAGTCCAGCGCGCACGAAGGGACAGCTGGTGTTCTCTGGCGCATCACAAAGAGTTCCGTTCCAACCCCAGAGTACCGGTGGGGGAACCGGTTCTACCTCGAAACATCGGGTAGGTATACCAGGCCTACCCCGGCGGGTCAGGTAGGAAGGGTGGGTCCAAAGCAGTGTGCCCATAGGGTCAGCAGGTGTACCCCGGCGCAGCAGTAAGGGTTCCGGTACAATCCAGGAGTACCGGTGGGTATAGCAAAAGTACCGCGGAGTACCTGTGGGTGTACCGGTACTACCCCAGATTGTCGGGTAGGGGGCCAGGCCTACCGCAGAGCATCAGGTAGGGATACCGGGCCTAGCCTGGAGGGTCAGGTAGGAATGTCTCGTCTACACAGCACGCCCGTAAGGTCAGCAGGTGTACCCCAGCGAACCAGTAAGGGTTCAGGTACTACCCTGGAGTACCGGTGGGTGTACCAATACTACCGCAGAGTACCGGTGGGGGTACCGGTACTACCCCAGCATATCGGGTAGGGGTGCCAGGCCAACAACGGAGCATCAGGTAGGGATACCGAGTCTAACACGGAGGGTCACGTAGGAATGTCTGGTCTATCTCGCATGCCCGTAACGTCATCAGGTGTACCCCAGTGAACCAGTAAGGGTTCACGTACTACCCCGGAGTACAGGTGGGTGTACCGATACTACCGCAGAGTAACGGTGGGGGTACTGCTAGTACCCCAGAACATCGGGTATGGGTGCCAAGCCTAATGCGGAGCATCAGGTAGGGATACCGGGTGTAACATGTTGGGTCCGGTAGGGAGGCCAGGTCTAGTCCAGCGCGCACGAAGGGACAGCTGGTGTTCTCTGGCGCATCACAAAGGGTTCCGTTCCAAACCCCAGAGTATCTGTGGGAGAACCGGTTCTACCTCGAAACATCGGGTAGGTATACCAGGCCTACCCCGGCGGGTCAGGTAGGAAGGGTGGGTCCAAAGCAGTGTGCCCGTAGGGTCAGCAGGTGTACCCCGGTGCACCAGCAAGGGTTCCGGTACAATCTAGGAGTACCGGTGGGTATAGCAAAACTACCGCAGAGTACCGGTGGGTGTACCGGTACTACCCCAGATTGTCTGGTAGGGGGCCAGGCCTACCGCAGAGCATCAGGTAGGGATACCGGGCCTAGCCTGGAGGGTCAGGTAGGAATGTCTGGTCTACACAGCACGCCCGTAAGGTCAGCAGGTGTACCCCAGCGAACCAGTAAGGGTTCAGGTACTACCCTGGAGTACCGGTGGGTGTACCAACACTACCGCAGAGTACCGGTGGGGGTACCGGTACTACCCCAGCATATCGGGTAGGGGTTCCAGGCCAACAACGGAGCATCAGGTAGGGATACCGGGCCTAACACGGAGGGTCAGATAGGAATGTCTGGTCTACACCGCGTGCCAGTAACGTCAGCAGGTGTACCCCAGTGAACCACTAAGTGTTCACGTACTACCCCGGAGTACCGGTGGGTGTACCGATACTTCCGCAGAGTAACGGTGGGGGTACCGCTACTACCCCAGAACATCGGGTATGGGTGCCAAGCCTATATGCGGAGCATCACGTAGTGATAGCGGGTCTAACCTGTGGGGTCCGGTAGGGAGGCCAGGTCTAGTCCAGCGCGCACGATGGGACAGCTGGTGTTCTCTGGCGCATCACAAAGGGTTCCGTTCCAAACCCCAGAGTACCTGTGGGGGAACCGGTTCTACCTCGAAACATCGGGTAGGTATACCAGGCCTACCCCGGCGGGTCAGGTATGAAGGGTGTGTCCTAAGCACTGTGCCCGTAGGGTCAGCAGGTGTACCCCGGCGCACCAGTAAGGGTTCCGGTACAATCTAGGAGTACCGGTGGGTATAGCGAAAGTACCGCGGAGTACCTGTGGGTGTACCGTTACTACCCCAGATTGTCGAGTAGGGGGCCAGGCCTACCGCAGAGCATCAGGTAGGGATACCGGGCCTAGCCTGGAGGGTCAGGTAGGAATGTCTGGTCTACACAGCACGCCCGTAAGGTCAGCAGGTGTACCACAGCGAACCAGAAAGGGTTCAGGTACTACCCTGGAGTACCGGTGGGTGTACCAATACTACCGCAGAGTACCGGTGGGGGTACCGGTACTACCCCAGCATATCGGGTAGGGGTTCCAAGCCAACAACGGAGCATCAGGTAGGGATACCGGGCCTAAAACGGAGGGTCAGGTAGGAATGTCTTGTCTACACCGCGCGCCAGTAACGTCAGCAGGTGTACCGCAGTGAACCACTAAGGGTTCACGTACTACCCCGGAGTACCGGTGGGTGTACCGATACTACCGCAGAGTAACGGTGGGGATACCGCTACTACCCCAGAACATCGGGTATGGGTGCCAAGCCTATATGCGGAGCATCACGTAGTGATAGCGGGTCTAACCTGTGGGGTCCGGTAGGGAGGCCGGGTCTAGTCCAGCGCGCACGAAGGGACAGCTGCTGTTCTCTGGCGCATCACAAAGGGTTCCGTGCCATACCCCAGAGTACCTGTGGGGGAACCGGTTCTACCTCAAAACATCGGGTAGGTATACCAGGCCTACCCCGGCGGTTCAGGTAGGAAGGGTGGGTCCAAAGCAGTGTGCCCGTAGGGTCAGCAGGTGTACCCCGGCGCACCAGTAAGGGTTCCGGTACAATCTAGGAGTACCGGTGGGTATAGCAAAACTACAGCGGAGTACCTGTGGGTGTACCGGTACTACCCCAGATTGTCGGGTAGGGGGCCAGGCCTACCGCAGAGCATCAGGTAGGGATACCAGGCCTAGCCTGGAGGGTCAGGTAGGAATGTCTGGTCTACACAGCACGCCCGTAAGGTCAGCAGGTGTAACCCAGCGAACCAGTAAGGGTTCAGGTACTACCCTGGAGTACCGGTGGGTGTACCGGTACTACCCCAGAGTACCGGTGGGGGTAGCGGTACTACCCCAGCATATCGGGTAGGGGTGCCAGGCCATCAACGGAGCATCAAGTAGGGATACCGGGCCTAAAACGGAGGGTCAGGTAGTTATGTCTGGTCTACACCGCGCGCCAGTAACGTCAGCAGGTGTACCCCAGTGAACCACTAAGTGTTCACGTACTACCCCGGAGTACCGGTGGGTGTACCGATACTACCGCAGAGTAACGGTGGGGGTAACGCTACTACCCCAGAACATCGGGTATGGGTGCCAAGCCTAATGCGGAGCATCAGGTAGGGATAGCGGGTCTAACCTGTGGGGTCCGGTAGGGAGGCCAGGTCTAGTCCAGCGCGCACGATGGGACAGCTGGTGTTCTCTGACGCATCACAAAGGGTTCCGTTCCAACCCCAGAGTACCGGTGGGGGAACCGGTTCTACCTCGAAACGTCGGGTAGGTATACCAGGCCTACCCCGGCGGGTCAGGTAGGAAGGGTGGGTCCAAAGCAGTGTGCCCATAGGGTCAGCAGGTGTACCCCGGCGCAGCAGTAAGGGTTCCGGTACAATCCAGGAGTACCGGTGGGTATAGCAAAACTACCGCGGAGTACCGGTGGGTGTACCGGTATTACCCCAGATTGTCGGGTAGGGGGCCAGGCCTACCGCAGAGCATCAGGTAGGGATACCGGGCCTAGCCTGGAGGGTCAGGTAGGAATGTCTGGTCTACACAGCACGCCCGTAAGGTCAGCAGGTGTACCCCAGCGAACCAGTAAGTGTTCAGGTACTACCCTGGAGTACCGGTGGGTGTACCAATACTACCGCAGAGTACCGGTGGGGGTACTGGTACTACCCCAGCATATCGGGTAGGGGTGCCAGGCCAACAACGGAGCATCAGGTAGGGATACCGGGCCTAACACGGAGGGTCAGATAGGAATGTCTGGTCTACACCGCGCACCAGTAACGTCAGCAGGTGTATCGCAGTGAACCACTAAGGGTTCACGTACTACCCCGGAGTACCGGTGGGTGTACCGATACTACCGCAGAGTAACGGTGGGGGTACCGCTAGTACCCCAGAACATCGGGTATGGGTGCCAAGCGTAATGCGGAGCGTCAGGTAGGGATAGCGGGTCTAACCTGTGGGGTCCGGTAGGGAGGCCAGGTCTAGTCCAGCGCGCACGATGGGACAGCTGGTGTTCTCTGGCGCATCACAAAGGGTTCCGTTCCAACCCCAGAGTACCGGTGGGGCAACCGGTTCTACCTCGAAACATCGGGTAGGTATACCAGGCCTACCCCGGCGGGTCAGGTAGGAAGGGTGGGTCCAAAGCAGTGTGCCCGTAGAGTCAGCAGGTGTACCCCGGCGCACCAGTAAGGGTTCCGGTACAATCCAGGAGTACCGGTGGGTATAGCAAAACTACCGCAGAGTACCGGTGGGTGTACCGGTACTACCCCAGATTGTCTGGTAGGGGGCCAGGCCTACCGCAGAGCATCAGGTAGGGATACCGGGCCTAGCTTGGAGGGTCAGGTAGGAATGTCTGGTCTACACAGCACGCCCGTAAGGTCAGCAGGTGTACCACAGCGAACCAGAAAGGGTTCAGGTACTACCCTGGAGTACCGGTGGGTGTACCAATACTACCGCAGAGTACCGGTGGGGGTACCGGTACTACCCCAGCATATCGGGTAGGGGTTCCAAGCCAACAACGGAGCATCAGGTAGGGATACCGGGCCTAAAACGGAGGGTCAGGTAGGAATGTCTTGTCTACACCGCGCGCCAGTAACGTCAGCAGGTGTACCCCAGTGAATCAGTAAGGGTTCACGTACTACCCCGGAGTACCGGTGGGTGTACCGATACTACCGCAGAGTAACGGTGGGGGTACCACTACTACCCCAGAACATCGGGTATGGGTGCCAAGCCTAATGCGGAGCATCAGGTAGGGATACCGAGTGTAACATGTGGGGTCCGGTAGGGAGGCCGGGTCTAGTCCAGCGCGCACGAAGGGACAACTGGTGTTCTCTGGCGCATCACAAAGGGTTCCGTTCCAAACCCAGAGTACCGGTGGGGGAACCGGTTCTACCTCGAAACATCGGGTAGGTATACCAGGCCTACCCCGGCGGGTCAGGTAGGAAGGATGGGTCCAAAGCAGTGTGCCCGTAGGGTCAGCAGGTGTACCCCGGTGCACCAGTAAGGGTTCCGGTACAATCTAGGAGTACCGGTGGGTATAGCAAAAGTACCGCCGAGTACCTGTGGGTGTACCGGTACTACCCCAGAATGTTGGGTAGGGGGCCAGGCCTACCGCAGAGCATCAGGTAGGGATACCGGGCCTAGCTTGGAGGGTCAGGTAGGAATGTCTGGTCTACACAGCACTCCCGTAAGGTCAGCAGGTGTACCCCAGTGAACCAGTAAGGGTTCAGGTACTACCCTGGAGTACCGGTGGGTGTACCAATACTACCGCAGAGTACCGGTGGGGGTACTGGTACTACCCCAGCATATCGGGTAGGGGTGCCAGGCCAACAACGGAGCATCAGGTAGGGATACCGGGCCTAACACGGAGGGTCAGATAGGAATGTCTGGTCTACACCGCGCACCAGTAACGTCAGCAGGTGAACCGCAGTGAACCACTAAGGGTTCACGTACTACCCCGGACTACCGGTGGGTGTACCGATACTACCGCAGAGTAACGGTGGGGGTACCGCTAGTACCCCAGAACATCGGGTATGGGTGCCAAGCGTAATGCGGAGCGTCAGGTAGGGATAGCGGGTCTAACCTGTGGGGTCCGGTAGGGAGGCCAGGTCTAGTCCAGCGCGCACGATGGGACAGCTGGTGTTCTCTGGCGCATCACAAATGGTTCCGTTCCAACCCCAGAGTACCGGTGGGGCAACCGGTTCTACCTCGAAACATCGGGTAGGTATACCAGGCCTACCCCGGCGGGTCAGGTAGGAAGGGTGGGTCCAAAGCAGTGTGCCCGTAGGGTCAGCAGGTGTACCCCGGCGCACCAGTAAGGGTTCCGGTACAATCCAGGAGTACCGGTGGGTATAGCAAAACTACCGCAGAGTACCGGTGGGTGTACCGGTACTACCCCAGATTGTCTGGTAGGGGGCCAGGCCTACCGCAGAGCATCAGGTAGGGATACCGGGCCTAGCCTGGAGGGTCAGGTAGGAATGTCTGGTCTACACAGCACGCCCGTAAGGTCAGCAGGTGTAACCCAGCGAACCAGTAAGGGTTCAGGTACTACCCTGGAGTACCGGTGGGTGTACCAATACTACCGCAGAGTACCGGTGGGGGTACCGATACTACCCCAGCATATCGGGTAGGGGTGCCAGGCCATCAACGGAGCATCAGGTAGGGATACCGGGCCTAAAACGGAGGGTCAGGTAGGAATGTCTGGTCTACACCGCGCGCCAGTAACGTCAGCAGGTGTACCCCAGTGAACCACTAAGGGTTCACGTACTACCACGGAGTACCGGTGGGTGTACCGATACTTCCGCAGAGTAACGGTGGGGGTACCGCTAGTACCCCAGAACATCGGGTATGGGTGCCAAGCCTAATGCGGAGCATCAGGTAGTGATAGCGGGTCTAACCTGTGGGGTCCGGTAGGGAGGCCGGGTCTAGTCCAGCGCGCACGAAGGGACAGCTGGTGTTCTCTGGCGCATCACAAAGGGTTCCGTTCCAAACCCCAGAGTACCTGTGGGGGAACCGGTTCTACCTCGAAACATCGGGTAGGTATACCAGGCCTACCCCGGCGGGTCAGGTAGGAAGGGTGGGTCCAAAGCAGTGTGCCCATAGGGTCAGCAGGTGTACCCCGGCGCAGCAGTAAGGGTTCCGGTAAAATCTAGGAGTACCAGTGGGTATAGCAAAAGTACCGCGGAGTACCGGTGGGTGTACCGGTACTACCCCAGATTGTCGAGTAGGGGGCCAGGCCTACCGCAGAGCATCAGGTAGGGATACCGGGCCTAGCCTGGAGGGTCAGGTAGGAATGTCTGGTCTACACAGCACGCCCGTAAGGTCAGCAGGTGTACCCCAGCGAACCACTAAGGGTTCAGGTACTACCCTGGAGTACCGGTGGGTGTACCAATACTACCGCAGAGTACCGGTGGGGGTACCGGTACTACCCCAGCATATCGGGTAGGGGTGCCAGGCCAACAACGGAGCATCAGGTCGGGATACCGAGTCTAACACGGAGGGTCACGTAGGAATGTCTGGTCTATCTCGCATGCCCGTAACGTCATCAGGTGTACCCCAGTGAACCAGTAAGGGTTCACGTACTACCCCGGAGTACCGGTGGGTGTACCGATACTACCGCAGAGTAACGGTGGGGGTACTGCTAGTACCCCAGAACATCGGGTATGGGTGCCAAGCCTAATGCGGAGCATCAGGTAGGGATACCGGGTGTAACATGTTGGGTCCGGTAGGGAGGCCAGGTCTAGTCCAGCGCGCACGAAGGGACAGCTGGTGTTCTCTGGTGCATCACAAAGTGTTCCGTTCCAAACCCCAGAGTATCTGTGGGAGAACCGGTTCTACCTCGAAACATCGGGTAGGTATACCAGGCCTACCCCGGCGGGTCAGGTAGGAAGGATGGGTCCAAAGCAGTGTGCCCGTAGGGTCAGCAGGTGTACCCCGGTGCACCAGCAAGGGTTCCGGTACAATCTAGGAGTACTGGTGGGTATAGCAAAACTACCGCGGAGTACCTCTGGGTGTACCGGTACTACCCCAGATTGTCGGGTAGGGGGCCAGGCCTACCGCAGAGCATCAGGTAGGGATACCGGGCCTAGCCTGGAGGGTCAGGTAGGAATGTCTGGTCTACACAGCACGCCCGTAAGGTCAGCAGGTGTACCCCAGCGAACCAGTAAGGGTTCAGGTACTACCCTGCAGTACCGGTGGGTGTACCAATACTACCGCAGAGTACCGGTGGGGGTACCGGTACTACCCCAGCATATCGGGTAGGGGTGCCAGGCCATCAACGGAGCATCAGGTAGGGATACAGGGCCTAAAACGGAGGGTCAGGTAGGAATGTCTGGTCTACACCGCGCGCCAGTAACGTCAGCAGGTGTACCCCAGTGAACCACTAAGTGTTCACGTACTACCCCGGAGTACCGGTGGGTGTACCGATACTACCGCAGAGTAACGGTGGGGGTACCGCTAGTACCCCAGAACATCGGGTATGGGTGCCAAGCCTAATGCGGAGCATCAGGTAGGGATAGCGCGTGTAACATGTGGGGTCCGGTAGGGAGGCCAGGTCTAGTCCAGCGCGCACGAAGGGACAGCTGGTGTTCTCTGGCGCATCACAAAGGGTTCCGTTCCAACCCCAGAGTACCGGTGGGGCAACCGGTTCTACCTCGAAACATCGGGTAGGTATACCAGGCCTACCCCGGCGGGTCAGGTAGGAAGGGTGGGTCCAAAGCAGTGTGCCCATAGGGTCAGCAGGTGTACCCCGGCGCACCTGTAAGGGTTCCGGTACAATCCAGGAGTACCGGTGGGTATAGCAAAAGTACCGCGGAGTACCTGTGGGTGTACCGGTACTACCCCAGATTGTCGGGTAGGGGGCCAGGCCTACCGCAGAGCATCAGGTAGGGATACCGGGCCTAGCCTGGAGGGTCAGGTAGGAATGTCTGGTCTACACAGCACGCCCGTAAGGTCAGCAGGTGTAACCCAGCGAACCAGAAAGTGTTCAGGTACTACACTGGAGTACCGGTGGGTGTACCAATACTACCGCAGAGTACCGGTGGGGGTACCGGTACTACCCCAGCATATCGGGTAGGGGTGCCAGGCCATCAACGGAGCATCAGGTAGGGATACCGGGCCTAAAACGGAGGGTCAGGTAGGAATGTCTGGTCTACACCGCGCGCCAGTAACGTCAGCAGGTGTACCGCAGTGAACCACTAAGGGTTCACGTACTACCCCGGAGTACCGGTGGGTGTACCGATACTACCGCAGAGTAACGGTGGGGGTACCGCTAGTACCCCAGAACATCGCGTATGGGTGCAAAGCCTAATGCGGAGCATCAGGTAGGGATACCGGGTGTAAAATGTGGGGTTCGGTAGGGAGGCCGGGTCTAGTCCAGCGCGCACGAAGGGACAGCTGGTGTTCTCTGGCGCATCACAAAGGGTTCCGTTCCAAACCCAGAGTACCGGTGGGGAACCGGTTCTACCTCGAAACATCGGGTAGGTATACCAGGCCTACCCCGGCGGGTCAGGTAGGAAGGGTTGGTCCAAAGCAGTGTGCCCGTAGGGTCAGCAGTTGTACCCCGGCGCAGCAGTAAGGGTTCCGGTACAATCCAGGAGTACCGGTGGGTATAGCAAAAGTACCGCGGAGTACCTGTGGGTGTACCGGTACTACCCCAGAATGTTGGGTAGGGGGCCAGGCCTACCGCAGAGCATCAGGTAGGGATACCGGGCCTAGCCTGGAGGGTCAGGTAGGAATGTCTGGTCTACACAGCACGCCCGTAAGGTCAGCAGGTGTACCCCAGCGAACCAGTAAGGGTTCAGGTACTACCCTGGAGTACCGGTGGGTGTACCCATACTACCGCAGAGTACCGGTGGGGGTAGCGGTACTACCCCAGCATATCGGGTAGGGGTGCCAGGCCAAAAACGGAGCATCAGGTAGGGATACCGAGTCTAACACGGAGGGTCGCGTAGGAATGTCTGGTCTATACCGCATGCCCGTAACGTCAGCAGGTGTACCCCAGTGAACCAGTAAGGGTTCACGTACTACCCCGGAGTACCGGTGGGTGTACCGATACTACCGCAGAGTAACGGTGGGGGTACCACTACTACCCCAGAACATCGGGTATGGGTGCCAAGCCTAATGTGGAGCATCAGGTAGGGATACCGGGTGTAACATGTGGGGTCCGGTAGGGAGGCCGGGTGTAGTCCAGCGCGCACGAAGGGACAGCTGGTGTTCTCTGGCGCATCACAAAAGGTTCCGTTCCAAACCCAGAGTACCGGTGGGGGAACCGGTTCTACCTCGAAACATCGGGTAGGTATACCAGGCCTACCCCGGCGGGTCAGGTAGGAAGGATGGGTCCAAAGCAGTGTGCCCGTAGGGTCAGCAGGTGTACCCCGGTGCACCAGTAAGGGTTCCGGTACAATTTAGGAGTACCGGTGGGTATAGCAAAACTACCGCGGAGTACCGGTGGGTGTACCGGTACTACCCCAGATTGTCGGATAGGGGGCCAGGCCTACCGCAGAGCATCAGGTAGGGATACCGGGCCTAGCCTGGAGGGTCAGGTAGGAATGTCTGGTCTACACAGCACGCCCGTAAGGTGAGCAGGTGTAACCCAGCGAACCAGAAAGTGTTCAGGTACTACCCAGGAGTACCGGTGGGTGTACCAATACTACCGCAGAGTACCGGTGGGGGTACCGATACTACCCCAGCATATCGGGTAGGGGTGCCAGGCCATCAACGGAGCATCAGGTAGGGATACCGGGCCTAAAACGGAGGGTCAGATAGGAATGTCTGGTCTACACCGCGCGCCAGTAACGTCAGCAGGTGTACCCCAGTGAACCACTAAGGGTTCACGTACTACCCCGGAGTACCGGTGGGTGTACCGATACTACCGCAGAGTAACGGTGGGGGTACCGCTAGTACCCCAGAACATCGGGTATGGGTGCCAAGCCTAATGCGGAGCATCAGGTAGGGATACCGGGTGTAACATGTGGGGTTCGGTAGGGAGGCCGGGTCTAGTCCAGCGCGCACGATGGGACAGCTGGTGTTCTCTGGCGCATCACAAAGGGTTCCGTTCCAAACCCAGAGTACCGGTGGGGAACCGGTTCTACCTCGAAACATCGGGTAGGTATACCAGGCCTACCCCGGCGGGTCAGGTAGGAAGGGTTGGTCCAAACCAGTGTGCCCATAGGGTCAGCAGTTGTACCCCGGCGCAGCAGTAAGGGTTCCGGTACAATCCAGGAGTACCGGTGGGTATAGCAAAAGTACCGCGGAGTACCTGTGGGTGTACCGGTACTACCCCAGAATGTTGGGTAGGGGGCCAGGCCTACCGCAGAGCATCAGGTAGGGATACCGGGCCTAGCCTGGAGGGTCAGGTAGGAATGTCTGGTCTACACAGCACGCCCGTAAGGTCAGCAGGTGTACCCCAGTGAACCAGTAAGGGTTCAGGTACTACCCTGGAGTACCGGTGGGTGTACCAATACTACCGCAGAGTACCGGTGGGGGTACTGGTACTACCCCAGCATATCGGGTAGGGGTGCCAGGCCAACAACGGAGCATCAGGTAGGGATACCGGGCCTAACACGGAGGGTCAGATAGGAATGTCTGGTCTACACCGCGCACCAGTAACGTCAGCAGGTGTATCGCAGTGAACCACTAAGGGTTCACGTACTACCCCGGAGTACCGGTGGGTGTACCGATACTACCGCAGAGTAACGGTGGGGGTACCGCTAGTACCCCAGAACATCGGGTATGGGTGCCAAGCGTAATGCGGAGCATCAGGTAGGGATAGCGGGTCTAACCTGTGGGGTCCGGTAGGGGGGCCATGTCTAGTCCAGCGCGCACGATGGGACAGCTGGTGTTCTCTGGCGCATCACAAAGGGTTCCGTTCCAACCCCAGAGTACCGGTGGGGCAACCGGTTCTACCTTCAAACATCGGGTAGGTATACCAGGCCTACCCCGGAGGGTCAGGTAGGAAGGGTGGGTCCAAAGCAGTGTGCCCGTAGGGTCAGCAGGTGTACCCCGGCGCACCAGTAAGGGTTCCGGTACAATCCAGGAGTACCGGTGGGTATAGCAAAACTACCGCGGAGTACCGGTGGGTGTACCGGTACTACCCCAGATTGTCTGGTAGGGGGCCAGGCCTACCGCAGAGCATCAGGTAGGGATACCGGGCCTAGCCTGGAGGGTCAGGTCGGAATGTCTGGTCTACACAGCACGCCCGTAAGGTCAGCAGGTGTAACCCAGCGAACCAGAAAGTGTTCAGGTACTACCCTGGAGTACCGGTGGGTGTACCAATACTACCGCAGAGTACAGGTGGGGGTACCGATACTACCCCAGCATATCGGGTAGGGGTGCCAGGCCATCAACGGAGCATCAGGTAGGGATACCGGGCCTAAAACGGAGGGTCAGGTAGGAATGTCTGGTCTACACCGCGCGCCAGTAACGTCAGCAGGTGTACCGCAGTGAACCACTAAGGGTTCACGTACTACCCCGGAGTACCGGTGGGTGTACCGATACTACCGCAGAGTAACGGTGGGGGTACCGCTACTACCCCAGAACATCGGGTATGGGTGCCAAGCCTATATGCGGAGCATCACGTAGTGATAGCGGGTCTAACCTGTGGGGTCCGGTAGGGAGGCCAGGTCTAGTCCAGCGCGCACGATGGGACAGCTGGTGTTCTCTGGCGCATCACAAAGGGTTCCGTTCCAAACCCCAGAGTACCTGTGGGGGAACCGGTTCTACCTCGAAACATCGGGTAGGTATACCAGGCCTACCCCGGCGGGTCAGGTAGGAAGGGTGTGTCCAAAGCAGTGTGCCCGTAGGGTCAGCAGGTGTACCCCGGCGCACCAGTAAGGGTTCCGGTACAATCCAGGAGTACCTGTGGGTATAGCGAAAGTACTGCGGAGTACCTGTGGGTGTACCGGTACTACCCCAGATTGTCGGGTAGGGGGCCAGGCCTACCGCAGAGCATCAGGTAGGGATACCGGGCCTAGCCTGGAGGGTCAGGTAGGAATGTCTGGTCTACACAGCACGCCCGTAAGGTCAGCAGGTGTACCCCAGCGAACCAGTAAGGGTTCAGGTACTACCCTGGAGTACCGGTGGGTGTACCAATACTACCGCAGAGTACCGGTGGGGGTACCGGTACTACCCCAGCATATCGGGTTGGGGTGCCAGGCCATCAACGGAGCATCAGGTAGGGATACCGGGCCTAAAACGGAGGGTCAGGTAGGAATGTCTGGTCTACACCGCGCGCCAGTAACGTCAGCAGGTGTACCCCAGTGAACCACTAAGTGTTCACGTACTACCCCGGAGTACCGGTGGGTGTACCGATACTACCGCAGAGTAACGGTGGGGGTACCGCTACTACCCCAGAACATCGGTTATGGGTGCCAAGCATAATGCGGAGCATCAGGTAGGGATAGCGGGTCTAACCTGTGGGGTCCGGTAGGGAGGCCAGGTCTAGTCCAGCGCGCACGATGGGACAGCTGGTGTTCTCTGGCGCATCACAAAGGGTTCCGTTCCAACCCCAGAGTACCGGTGGGGCAACCGGTTCTACCTTGAAACATCGGGTAGGTATACCAGGCCTACCCCGGAGGGTCAGGTAGGAAGGGTGGGCGTAAATCGGCGCGCCCGTAGTGTCAGCAGGTGTACCCCGGCGCACCAGTAAGGGTTCCGGTACAATCCAGGAGTACCGTTGGGTATAGCAAAACTACCGCGGAGTACCTGTGGGTGTACCGGTACTACCCCAGATTGTCGGGTAGGGGGCCAGGCCTACCGCAGAGCATCAGGTAGGGATACCGGGCCTAGCCTGGAGGGTCAGGTAGGAATGTCTGGTCTACACAGCACGCCCGTAAGGTCAGCAGGTGTACCCCAGCGAACCAGTAAGGGTTCAGGTACTACCCTGGAGTACCGGTGGGTGTACCAATACTACCGCAGAGTACCGGTGGGGGTAGCGGTACTACCCCAGCATATCGGGTAGGGGTGCCAGGCCAAAAACGGAGCATCAGGTAGGGATACCGAGTCTAACACGGAGGGTCACGTAGGAATGTCTGGTCTATACTGCATGCCCGTAACGTCAGCAGGTGTACCCCAGTGAATCAGTAAGGGTTCACGTACTACCCCGGAGTACCGGTGGGTGTACCGATACTACCGCAGAGTAACGGTGGGGGTACCGCTACTACCCCAGAACATCGGGTATGGGTGCCAAGCCTAATGCGGAGCATCAGGTAGGGATAGCGGGTCTAACCTGTGGGGTCCGGTAGGGAGGCCAGGTCTAGTCCAGCGCGCACGATGGGACAGCTGGTGTTCTCTGGCGCATCACAAAGGGTTCCGTTCCAACCCCAGAGTACCGGTGGGGCAACCGGTTCTACCTTCAAACATCGGGTAGGTATACCAGGCCTACCCCGGCGGGTCAGGTAGGAAGGGTGGGCATAAATCGGCGCGCCCGTAGTGTCAGCAGGTGTACCCAGGCCCACCAGTAAGGGTTCCGGTACAATCCAGGAGTACCGTTGGGTATAGCAAAAGTACCGCGGAGTACCTGTGGGTGTACCGGTACTACCCCAGATTGTCGGGTAGGGGGCCAGGCCTACCGCAGAGCATCAGGTAGGGATACCGGGCCTAGCCTGGAGGGTCAGGTAGGAATGTCTGGTCTACACAGCACGCCCGTAAGGTCAGCAGGTGTACCCCAGCGAACCACTAAGGGTTCAGGTACTACCCTGGAGTACCGGTGGGTGTACCAATACTACCGCAGAGTACCGGTGGGGGTAGCGGTACTACCCCAGCATATCGGGTAGGGGTGACAGGCCATCAACGGAGCATCAGGTAGGGATACCGGGCCTAAAACGGAGGGTCAGATAGGAATGTCTGGTCTACACCGCGCGCCAGTAAAGTCAGCAGGTGTACCGCAGTGAACCACTAAGGGTTCACGTACTACCCCGGAGTACCGGTAGGTGTACCGATACTACCGCAGAGTAACGGTGGGGGTACCGCTAGTACCCCAGAACATCGGGTATGGGTGCCAAGCCTAATGCGGAGCATCAGGTAGGGATACCGGGTGTAACATGTGGGGTTCGGTAGGGAGGCCGGGTCTAGTCCAGCGCGCACGAAGGGACAGCTGGTGTTCTCTGGCGCATCACAAAGGGTTCCGTTCCAAACCCAGAGTACCGGTGGGGGAACTGGTTCTACCTCGAAACATCGGGTAGGTATACCAGGCCTACCCCGGCGGGTCAGTTAGGAAGGATGGGTCCAAAGCAGTGTGCCCGTAGGGTCAGCAGGTGTACCCCGGTGCACCAGTAAGGGTTCCGGTACAATCTAGGAGTACCGGTGGGTATAGCAAAACTACCGCGGAGTACCGGTGGGTGTACCGGTACTACCCCAGATTGTCGGATAGGGGGCCAGGCCTACCGCAGAGCATCAGGTAGGGATACCGGGCCTAGCCTGGAGGGTCAGGTAGGAATGTCTGGTCTACACAGCACGCCCGTAAGGTCAGCAGGTGTAACCCAGCGAACCAGAAAGTGTTCAGGTACTACCCTGGAGTACCGGTGGGTGTACCAATACTACCGCAGAGTACAGGTGGGGGTACCGATACTACCCCAGCATATCGGGTAGGGGTGCCAGGCCATCAACGGAGCATCAGGTAGGGATACCGGGCCTAAAACGGAGGGTCAGGTAGGAATGTCTGGTCTACACCGCGCGCCAGTAACGTCAGCAGGTGTACCCCAGTGAACCACTAAGCGTTCACGTACTACCCCGGAGTACCGGTGGGTGTACCGATACTACCGCAGAGTAACGGTGGGGGTACCGCTACTACCCCAGAACATCGGGTATGGGTGCCAAGCCTATATGCGGAGCATCACGTAGTGATAGCGGGTCTAACCTGTGGGGTCCGGTAGGGAGGCCAGGTCTAGTCCAGCGCGCACGATGGGACAGCTGGTGTTCTCTGGCGCATCACAAAGGGTTCCGTTCCAACCCCAGAGTACCGGTGGGGCAACCGGTTCTACCTTGAAACATCGGGTAGGTATACCAGGCCTACCCCGGAGGGTCAGGTAGGAAGGGTGGGCGTAAATCGGCGCGCCCGTAGTGTCAGCAGGTGTACCCCGGCGCACCAGTAAGGGTTCCGGTACAATCCAGGAGTACCGTTGGGTATAGCAAAACTACCGCGGAGTACCTGTGGGTGTACCGGTACTACCCCAGATTGTCGGGTAGGGGGCCAGGCCTACCGCAGAGCATCAGGTAGGGATACCGGGCCTAGCCTGGAGGGTCAGGTAGGAATGTCTGGTCTACACAGCACGCCCGTAAGGTCAGCAGGTGTACCCCAGCGAACCAGTAAGGGTTCAGGTACTACCCTGGAGTACCGGTGGGTGTACCAATACTACCGCAGAGTACCGGTGGGGGTAGCGGTACTACCCCAGCATATCGGGTAGGGGTGCCAGGCCAAAAACGGAGCATCAGGTAGGGATACCGAGTCTAACACGGAGGGTCACGTAGGAATGTCTGGTCTATACTGCATGCCCGTAACGTCAGCAGGTGTACCCCAGTGAATCAGTAAGGGTTCACGTACTACCCCGGAGTACCGGTGGGTGTACCGATACTACCGCAGAGTAACGGTGGGGGTACCGCTACTACCCCAGAACATCGGGTATGGGTGCCAAGCCTAATGCGGAGCATCAGGTAGGGATAGCGGGTCTAACCTGTGGGGTCCGGTAGGGAGGCCAGGTCTAGTCCAGCGCGCACGATGGGACAGCTGGTGTTCTCTGGCGCATCACAAAGGGTTCCGTTCCAACCCCAGAGTACCGGTGGGGCAACCGGTTCTACCTTCAAACATCGGGTAGGTATACCAGGCCTACCCCGGCGGGTCAGGTAGGAAGGATGGGTCCAAAGCAGTGTGCCCGTAGGGTCAGCAGGTGTACCCCGGTGCACCAGTAAGGGTTCCGGTACAATCTAGGAGTACCGGTGGGTATAGCAAAACTACCGCGGAGTACCGGTGGGTGTACCGGTACTACCCCAGATTGTCGGGTAGGGGGCCAGGCCTACCGCAGAGCATCAGGTAGGGATACCGGGCCTAGCCTGGAGGGTCAGGTAGGAATGTCTGGTCTACACAGCACGCCCGTAAGGTCAGCAGGTGTACCCCAGTGAACCAGTAAGGGTTCAGGTACTACCCTGGAGTACCGGTGGGTGTACCAATACTACCGCAGAGTACCGGTGGGGGTAGCGGTACTACCCCAGCATATCGGGTAGGGGTGCCAGGCCAAAAACGGAGCATCAGGTAGGGATACCGAGTCTAACACGGAGGGTCACGTAGGAATGTCTGGTCTATACTGCATGCCCGTAACGTCAGCAGGTGTACCCCAGTGAACCAGTAAGGGTTCACGTACTACCCCGGAGTACCGGTGGGTGTACCGATACTACCGCAGAGTAACGGTGGGGGTACCGCTACTACCCCAGAACATCGGGTATGGGTGCCAAGCCTAATGCGGAGCATCAGGTAGGGATAGCGGGTCTAACCTGTGGGGTCCGGTAGGGAGGCCAGGTCTAGTCCAGCGCGCACGATGGGACAGCTGGTGTTCTCTGGCGCATCACAAAGGGTTCCGTTCCAACCCCAGAGTACCGGTGGGGCAACCGGTTCTACCTTCAAACATCGGGTAGGTATACCAGGCCTACCCCGGAGGGTCAGGTAGAAAGGGTGGGCATAAATCGGCGCGCCCGTAGTGTCAGCAGGTGTACCCAGGCCCACCAGTAAGGGTTCCGGTACAATCCAGGAGTACCGTTGGGTATAGCAAAAGTACCGCGGAGTACCTGTGGGTGTACCGGTACTACCCCAGATTGTCGGGTAGGGGGCCAGGCCTACCGCAGAGCATCAGGTAGGGATACCGGGCCTAGCCTGGAGGGTCAGGTAGGAATGTCTGGTCTACACAGCACGCCCGTAAGGTCAGCAGGTGTACCCCAGCTAACCACTAAGGGTTCAGGTACTACCCTGGAGTACCGGTGGGTGTACCAATACTACCGCAGAGTACCGGTGGGGGTAGCGGTACTACCCCAGCATATCGGGTAGGGGTGACAGGCCATCAACGGAGCATCAGGTAGGGATACCGGGCCTAAAACGGAGGGTCAGATAGGAATGTCTGGTCTACACCGCGCGCCAGTAAAGTCAGCAGGTGTACCGCAGTGAACCACTAAGGGTTCACGTACTACCCCGGAGTACCGGTAGGTGTACCGATACTACCGCAGAGTAACGGTGGGGGTACCGCTAGTACCCCAGAACATCGGGTATGGGTGCCAAGCCTAATGCGGAGCATCAGGTAGGGATACCGGGTGTAACATGTGGGGTTCGGTAGGGAGGCCGGGTCTAGTCCAGCGCGCACGAAGGGACAGCTGGTGTTCTCTGGCGCATCACAAAGGGTTCCGTTCCAAACCCAGAGTACCGGTGGGGGAACTGGTTCTACCTCGAAACATCGGGTAGGTATACCAGGCCTACCCCGGCGGGTCAGGTAGGAAGGATGGGTCCAAAGCAGTGTGCCCGTAGGGTCAGCAGGTGTACCCCGGTGCACCAGTAAGGGTTCCGGTACAATCTAGGAGTACCGGTGGGTATAGCAAAACTACCGCGGAGTACCGGTGGGTGTACCGGTACTACCCCAGATTGTCGGATAGGGGGCCAGGCCTACCGCAGAGCATCAGGTAGGGATACCGGGCCTAGCCTGGAGGGTCAGGTAGGAATGTCTGGTCTACACAGCACGCCCGTAAGGTCAGCAGGTGTAACCCAGCGAACCAGAAAGTGTTCAGGTACTACCCTGGAGTACCGGTGGGTGTACCAATACTACCGCAGAGTACAGGTGGGGGTACCGATACTACCCCAGCATATCGGGTAGGGGTGCCAGGCCATCAACGGAGCATCAGGTAGGGATACCGGGCCTAAAACGGAGGGTCAGGTAGGAATGTCTGGTCTACACCGCGCGCCAGTAACGTCAGCAGGTGTACCGCAGTGAACCACTAAGGGTTCACGTACTACCCCGGAGTACCGGTGGGTGTACCGATACTACCGCAGAGTAACGGTGGGGGTACCGCTACTACCCCAGAACATCGGGTATGGGTGCCAAGCCTATATGCGGAGCATCACGTAGTGATAGCGGGTCTAACCTGTGGGGTCCGGTAGGGAGGCCAGGTCTAGTCCAGCGCGCACGATGGGACAGCTGGTGTTCTCTGGCGCATCACAAAGGGTTCCGTTCCAAACCCCAGAGTACCTGTGGGGGAACCGGTTCTACCTCGAAACATCGGGTAGGTATACCAGGCCTACCCCGGCGGGTCAGGTAGGAAGGGTGTGTCCAAAGCAGTGTGCCCGTAGGGTCAGCAGGTGTACCCCGGCGCACCAGTAAGGGTTCCGGTACAATCCAGGAGTACCGGTGGGTATAGCGCAAGTACTGCGGAGTTCCTGTGGGTGTACCGGTACTACCCCAGATTGTCGAGTAGGGGGCCAGGCCTACCGCAGAGCATCAGGTAGGGATACCGGGCCTAGCCTGGAGGGTCAGGTAGGAATGTCTGGTCTACACAGCACGCCCGTAAGGTCAGCAGGTGTACCCCAGCGAACCAGTAAGGGTTCAGGTACTACCCTGGAGTACCGGTGGGTGTACCAATACTACCGCAGAGTACCGGTGGGGGTACCGGTACTACCCCAGCATATCGGGTAGGGGTGCCAGGCCATCAACGGAGCATCAGGTAGGGATACCGGGCCTAAAACGGAGGGTCAGGTAGGAATGTCTGGTCTACACCGCGCGCCAGTAACGTCAGCAGGTGTACCCCAGTGAACCACTAAGTGTTCACGTACTACCCCGGAGTACCGGTGGGTGTACCGATACTACCGCAGAGTAACGGTGGGGGTACCGCTACTACCCCAGAACATCGGTTATGGGTGCCAAGCATAATGCGGAGCATCAGGTAGGGATAGCGGGTCTAACCTGTGGGGTCCGGTAGGGAGGCCAGGTCTAGTCCAGCGCGCACGATGGGACAGCTGGTGTTCTCTGGCGCATCACAAAGGGTTCCGTTCCAACCCCAGAGTACCGGTGGGGCAACCGGTTCTACCTTGAAACATCGGGTAGGTATACCAGGCCTACCCCGGAGGGTCAGGTAGGAAGGGTGGGCGTAAATCGGCGCGCCCGTAGTGTCAGCAGGTGTACCCCGGCGCACCAGTAAGGGTTCCGGTACAATCCAGGAGTACCGTTGGGTATAGCAAAAGTACCGCGGAGTACCTGTGGGTGTACCGGTACTACCCCAGATTGTCGGGTAGGGGGCCAGGCCTACCGCAGAGCATCAGGTAGGGATACCGGGCCTAGCCTGGAGGGTCCGGTAGGAATGTCTGGTCTACACAGCACGCCCGTAAGGTCAGCAGGTGTACCCCAGCGAACCAGAAAGGCTTCAGGTACTACCCTGGAGTACCGGTGGGTGTACCAATACTACCGCAGAGTAACGGTGGGGGTACCGGTACTACCCCAGCATATCGGGTATGGGTGCCAAGCCTAATGCGGAGCATCAGGTAGGGATAGCGGGTCTAACCTGTGGGGTCCGGTAGGGAGGCCAGGTCTAGTCCAGCGCGCACGATGGGACAGCTGGTGTTCTCTGGCGCATCACAAAGGGTTCCGTTCCAAACCCAGAGTACCGGTGGGGGAACTGGTTCTACCTCGAAACATCGGGTAGGTATACCAGGCCTACCCCGGCGGGTCAGGTAGGAAGGATGGGTCCAAAGCAGTGTGCCCGTAGGGTCAGCAGGTGTACCCCGGTGCACCAGTAAGGGTTCCGGTACAATCTAGGAGTACCGGTGGGTATAGCAAAACTACCGCGGAGTACCGGTGGGTGTACCGGTACTACCCCAGATTGTCGGATAGGGGGCCAGGCCTACCGCAGAGCATCAGGTAGGGATACCGGGCCTAGCCTGGAGGGTCAGGTAGGAATGTCTGGTCTACACAGCACGCCCGTAAGGTCAGCAGGTGTAACCCAGCGAACCAGAAAGTGTTCAGGTACTACCCTGGAGTACCGGTGGGTGTACCAATACTACCGCAGAGTACCGGTGGGGGTACCGGTACTACCCCAGCATATCGGGTAGGGGTGCCAGGCCATCAACGGAGCATCAGGTAGGGATACCGGGCCTAAAACGGAGGGTCAGGTAGGAATGTCTGGTCTACACCGCGCGCCAGTAACGTCAGCAGGTGTACCCCAGTGAACCACTAAGTGTTCACGTACTACCCCGGAGTACCGGTGGGTGTACCGATACTACCGCAGAGTAACGGTGGGGGTACCGCTACTACCCCAGAACATCGGGTATGGGTGCCAAGCCTATATGCGGAGCATCACGTAGTGATAGCGGGTCTAACCTGTGGGGTCCGGTAGGGAGGCCAGGTCTAGTCCAGCGCGCACGATGGGACAGCTGGTGTTCTCTGGCGCATCACAAAGGGTTCCGTTCCAAACCCCAGAGTACCTGTGGGGGAACCGGTTCTACCTCGAAACATCGGGTAGGTATACCAGGCCTACCCCGGCGGGTCAGGTAGGAAGGGTGTGTCCAAAGCAGTGTGCCCGTAGGGTCAGCAGGTGTACCCCGGCGCACCAGTAAGGGTTCCGGTACAATCCAGGAGTACCGGTGGGTATAGCGAAAGTACTGCGGAGTTCCTGTGGGTGTACCGGTACTACCCCAGATTGTCGGGTAGGGGGCCAGGCCTACCGCAGAGCATCAGGTAGGGATACCGGGCCTAGCCTGGAGGGTCAGGTAGGAATGTCTGGTCTACACAGCACGCCCGTAAGGTCAGCAGGTGTACCCCAGCGAACCAGTAAGGGTTCAGGTACTACCCTGGAGTACCGGTGGGTGTACCAATACTACCGCAGAGTACCGGTGGGGGTACCGGTACTACCCCAGCATATCGGGTAGGGGTGCCAGGCCATCAACGGAGCATCAGGTAGGGATACCGGGCCTAAAACGGAGGGTCAGGTAGGAATGTCTGGTCTACACCGCGCGCCAGTAACGTCAGCAGGTGTACCCCAGTGAACCACTAAGTGTTCACGTACTACCCAGGAGTACCGGTGGGTGTACCGATACTACCGCAGAGTAACGGTGGGGGTACCGCTACTACCCCAGAACATCGGTTATGGGTGCCAAGCATAATGCGGAGCATCAGGTAGGGATAGCGGGTCTAACCTGTGGGGTCCGGTAGGGAGGCCAGGTCTAGTCCAGCGCGCACGATGGGACAGCTGGTGTTCTCTGGCGCATCACAAAGGGTTCCGTTCCAACCCCAGAGTACCGGTGGGGCAACCGGTTCTACCTTGAAACATCGGGTAGGTATACCAGGCCTACCCCGGAGGGTCAGGTAGGAAGGGTGGGCGTAAATCGGCGCGCCCGTAGTGTCAGCAGGTGTACCCCGGCGCACCAGTAAGGGTTCCGGTACAATCCAGGAGTACCGTTGGGTATAGCAAAAGTACCGCGGAGTACCTGTGGGTGTACCGGTACTACCCCAGATTGTCGGGTAGGGGGCCAGGCCTACCGCAGAGCATCAGGTAGGGATACCGGGCCTAGCCTGGAGGGTCAGGTAGGAATGTCTGGTCTACACAGCACGCCCGTAAGGTCAGCAGGTGTACCCCAGCGAACCAGAAAGGGTTCAGGTACTACCCTGGAGTACCGGTGGGTGTACCAATACTACCGCAGAGTACCGGTGGGGGTAGCGGTACTACCCCAGCATATCGGGTAGGGGTGACAGGCCATCAACGGAGCATCAGGTAGGGATACCGGGCCTAAAACGGAGGGTCAGGTAGGAATGTCTGGTCTACACCGCGCGCCAGTAAAGTCAGCAGGTGTACCGCAGTGAACCACTAAGGGTTCACGTACTACCCCGGAGTACCGGTAGGTGTACCGATACTTCCGCAGAGTAACGGTGGGGGTACCGCTAGTACCCCAGAACATCGGGTATGGGTGCCAAGCCTAATGCGGAGCATCAGGTAGGGATACCGGGTGTAACATGTGGGGTTCGGTAGGGAGGCCGGGTCTAGTCCAGCGCGCACGAAGGGACAGCTGGTGTTCTCTGGCGCATCACAAAGGGTTCCGTTCCAAACCCAGAGTACCGGTGGGGGAACTGGTTCTACCTCGAAACATCAGGTAGGTATACCAGGCCTACCCCGGCGGGTCAGGTAGGAAGGATGGGTCCAAAGCAGTGTGCCCGTAGGGTCAGCAGGTGTACCCCGGTGCACCAGTAAGGGTTCCGGTACAATCTAGGAGTACCGGTGGGTATAGCAAAACTACCGCGGAGTACCGGTGGGTGTACCGGTACTACCCCAGATTGTCGGATAGGGGGCCAGGCCTACCGCAGAGCATCAGGTAGGGATACCGGGCCTAGCCTGGAGGGTCAGGTAGGAATGTCTGGTCTACACAGCACGCCCGTAAGGTCAGCAGGTGTAACCCAGCGAACCAGAAAGTGTTCAGGTACTACCCTGGAGTACCGGTGGGTGTACCAATACTACCGCAGAGTACAGGTGGGGGTACCGATACTACCCCAGCATATCGGGTAGGGGTGCCAGGCCATCAACGGAGCATCAGGTAGGGATACCGGGCCTAAAACGGAGGGTCAGGTAGGAATGTCTGGTCTACACCGCGCGCCAGTAACGTCAGCAGGTGTACCGCAGTGAACCACTAAGGGTTCACGTACTACCCCGGAGTACCGGTGGGTGTACCGATACTACCGCAGAGTAACGGTGGGGGTACCGCTACTACCCCAGAACATCGGGTATGGGTGCCAAGCCTATATGCGGAGCATCATGTAGTGATAGCGGGTCTAACCTGTGGGGTCCGGTAGGGAGGCCAGGTCTAGTCCAGCGCGCACGATGGGACAGCTGGTGTTCTCTGGCGCATCACAAAGGGTTCCGTTCCAAACCCCAGAGTACCTGTGGGGGAACCGGTTCTACCTCGAAACATCGGGTAGGTATACCAGGCCTACCCCGGCGGGTCAGGTAGGAAGGGTGTGTCCAAAGCAGTGTGCCCGTAGGGTCAGCAGGTGTACCCCGGCGCACCAGTAAGGGTTCCGGTACAATCCAGGAGTACCGGTGGGTATAGCGAAAGTACTGCGGAGTACCTGTGGGTGTACCGGTACTACCCCAGATTGTCGAGTAGGGGGCCAGGCCTACCGCAGAGCATCAGGTAGGGATACCGGGCCTAGCCTGGAGGGTCAGGTAGGAATGTCTGGTCTACACAGCACGCCCGTAAGGTCAGCAGGTGTACCCCAGCGAACCAGTAAGGGTTCAGGTACTACCCTGGAGTACCGGTGGGTGTACCAATACTACCGCAGAGTACCGGTGGGGGTACCGGTACTACCCCAGCATATCGGGTAGGGGTGCCAGGCCATCAACGGAGCATCAGGTAGGGATACCGGGCCTAAAACGGAGGGTCAGGTAGGAATGTCTGGTCTACACCGCGCGCCAGTAACGTCAGCAGGTGTACCCCAGTGAACCACTAAGTGTTCACGTACTACCCCGGAGTACCGGTGGGTGTACCGATACTACCGCAGAGTAACGGTGGGGGTACCGCTACTACCCCAGAACATCGGGTATGGGTGCCAAGCCTAATGTGGAGCATCAGGTAGGGATACCGGGTCTAACCTGTGGGGTCCGGTAGGGAGGCCAGGTCTAGTCCAGCGCGCACGATGGGACAGCTGGTGTTCTCTGGCGCATCACAAAGGGTTCCGTTCCAACCCCAGAGTACCGGTGGGGCAACCGGTTCTACCTTCAAACATCGGGTAGGTATACCAGGCCTACCCCGGAGGGTCAGGTAGGAAGGGTGGGCGTAAATCGGCGCGCCCGTAGTGTCAGCAGGTGTACCCCGGCGCACCAGTAAGGGTTCCGGTACAATCCAGGAGTACCGTTGGGTATAGCAAAACTACCGCGGAGTACCTGTGGGTGTACCGGTACTACCCCAGATTGTCGGGTAGGGGGCCAGGCCTACCGCAGAGCATCAGGTAGGGATACCGGGCCTAGCCTGGAGGGTCAGGTAGGAATGTCTGGTCTACACAGCACGCCCGTAAGGTCAGCAGGTGTACCCCAGCGAACCAGAAAGGGTTCAGGTACTACCCTGGAGTACCGGTGGGTGTACCAATACTACCGCAGAGTAACGGTGGGGGTACCGGTACTACCCCAGCATATCGGGTATGGGTGCCAAGCCTAATGCGGAGCATCAGGTAGGGATAGCGGGTCTAACCTGTGGGGTCCGGTAGGGAGGCCAGGTCTAGTCCAGCGCGCACGATGGGACAGCTGGTGTTCTCTGGCGCATCACAAAGGTTTCCGTTCCAACCCCAGAGTACCGGTGGGGGAACCGGTTCTACCTCGAAACATCGGGTAGGTATACCAGGCCTACCCCGGAGGGTCAGGTAGGAAGGGTGGGCATAAATCGGCGCGCCCGTAGTGTCAGCAGGTGTACCCAGGCCCACCAGTAAGGGTTCCGGTACAATCCAGGAGTACCGTTGGGTATAGCAAAAGTACCGCGGAGTACCTGTGGGTGTACCGGTACTACCCCAGATTGTCGGGTAGGGGGCCAGGCCTACCGCAGAGCATCAGGTAGGGATACCGGGCCTAGCCTGGAGGGTCAGGTAGGAATGTCTGGTCTACACAGCACGCCCGTAAGGTCAGCAGGTGTACCCCAGCGAACCACTAAGGGTTCAGGTACTACCCTGGAGTACCGGTGGGTGTACCAATACTACCGCAGAGTACCGGTGGGGGTAGCGGTACTACCCCAGCATATCGGGTAGGGGTGACAGGCCATCAACGGAGCATCAGGTAGGGATACCGGGCCTAAAACGGAGGGTCAGATAGGAATGTCTGGTCTACACCGCGCGCCAGTAAAGTCAGCAGGTGTACCGCAGTGAACCACTAAGTGTTCACGTACTACCCCGGAGTACCGGTGGGTGTACCGATACTACCGCAGAGTAACGGTGGGGGTACCGCTAGTACCCCAGAACATCGGGTATGGGTGCCAAGCCTATATGCGGAGCATCACGTAGTGATAGCGGGTCTAACCTGTGGGGTCCGGTAGGGAGGCCAGGTCTAGTCCAGCGCGCACGATGGGACAGCTGGTGTTCTCTGGCGCATCACAAAGGGTTCCGTTCCAAACCCCAGAGTACCTGTGGGGGAACCGGTTCTACCTCGAAACATCGGGTAGGTATACCAGGCCTACCCCGGCGGGTCAGGTAGGAAGGGTGTGTCCAAAGCAGTGTGCCCGTAGGGTCAGCAGGTGTACCCCGGCGCACCAGTAAGGGTTCCGGTACAATCCAGGAGTACCGGTGGGTATAGCGAAAGTACTGCGGAGTACCTGTGGGTGTACCGGTACTACCCCAGATTGTCGAGTAGGGGGCCAGGCCTACCGCAGAGCATCAGGTAGGGATACCGGGCCTAGCCTGGAGGGTCAGGTAGGAATGTCTGGTCTACACAGCACGCCCGTAAGGTCAGCAGGTGTACCCCAGCGAACCAGTAAGGGTTCAGGTACTACCCTGGAGTACCGGTGGGTGTACCAATACTACCGCAGAGTACCGGTGGGGGTACCGGTACTACCCCAGCATATCGGGTAGGGGTGCCAGGCCATCAACGGAGCATCAGGTAGGGATACCGGGCCTAAAACGGAGGGTCAGGTAGGAATGTCTGGTCTACACCGCGCGCCAGTAACGTCAGCAGGTGTACCCCAGTGAACCACTAAGTGTTCACGTACTACCCCGGAGTACCGGTGGGTGTACCGATACTACCGCAGAGTAACGGTGGGGGTACCGCTACTACCCCAGAACATCGGTTATGGGTGCCAAGCATAATGCGGAGCATCAGGTAGGGATAGCGGGTCTAACCTGTGGGGTCCGGTAGGGAGGCCAGGTCTAGTCCAGCGCGCACGATGGGACAGCTGGTGTTCTCTGGCGCATCACAAAGGGTTCCGTTCCAACCCCAGAGTACCGGTGGGGCAACCGGTTCTACCTTGAAACATCGGGTAGGTATACCAGGCCTACCCCGGAGGGTCAGGTAGGAAGGGTGGGCGTAAATCGGCGCGCCCGTAGTGTCAGCAGGTGTACCCCGGCGCACCAGTAAGGGTTCCGGTACAATCCAGGAGTACCGTTGGGTATAGCAAAACTACCGCGGAGTACCTGTGGGTGTACCGGTACTACCCCAGATTGTCGGGTAGGGGGCCAGGCCTACCGCAGAGCATCAGGTAGGGATACCGGGCCTAGCCTGGAGGGTCAGGTAGGAATGTCTGGTCTACACAGCACGCCCGTAAGGTCAGCAGGTGTACCCCAGCGAACCAGTAAGGGTTCAGGTACTACCCTGGAGTACCGGTGGGTGTACCAATACTACCGCAGAGTACCGGTGGGGGTAGCGGTACTACCCCAGCATATCGGGTAGGGGTGCCAGGCCAAAAACGGAGCATCAGGTAGGGATACCGAGTCTAACACGGAGGGTCACGTAGGAATGTCTGGTCTATACTGCATGCCCGTAACGTCAGCAGGTGTACCCCAGTGAATCAGTAAGGGTTCACGTACTACCCCGGAGTACCGGTGGGTGTACCGATACTACCGCAGAGTAACGGTGGGGGTACCGCTACTACCCCAGAACATCGGGTATGGGTGCCAAGCCTAATGCGGAGCATCAGGTAGGGATAGCGGGTCTAACCTGTGGGGTCCGGTAGGGAGGCCAGGTCTAGTCCAGCGCGCACGATGGGACAGCTGGTGTTCTCTGGCGCATCACAAAGGGTTCCGTTCCAACCCCAGAGTACCGGTGGGGCAACCGGTTCTACCTTCAAACATCGGGTAGGTATACCAGGCCTACCCCGGAGGGTCAGGTAGGAAGGGTGGGCGTAAATCGGCGCGCCCGTAGTGTCAGCAGGTGTACCCAGGCCCACCAGTAAGGGTTCCGGTACAATCCAGGAGTACCGGTGGGTATAGCAAAAGTACCGCGGAGTACCTGTGGGTGTACCGGTACTACCCCAGATTGTCGGGTAGGGGGCCAGGCCTACCGCAGAGCATCAGGTAGGGATACCGGGCCTAGCCTGGAGGGTCAGGTAGGAATGTCTGGTCTACACAGCACGCCCGTAAGGTCAGCAGGTGTACCCCAGCGAACCAGTAAGGGTTCAGGTACTACCCTGGAGTACCGGTGGGTGTACCAATACTACCGCAGAGTACCGGTGGGGGTAGCGGTACTACCCCAGCATATCGGGTAGGGGTGACAGGCCATCAACGGAGCATCAGGTAGGGATACCGGGCCTAAAACGGAGGGTCAGATAGGAATGTCTGGTCTACACCGCGCGCCAGTAAAGTCAGCAGGTGTACCGCAGTGAACCACTAAGGGTTCACGTACTACCCCGGAGTACCGGTGGGTGTACCGATACTACCGCAGAGTAACGGTGGGGGTACCGCTAGTACCCCAGAACATCGGGTATGGGTGCCAAGCCTAATGCGGAGCATCAGGTAGGGATACCGGGTGTAACATGTGGGGTCCGGTAGGGAGGCCGGGTCTAGTCCAGCGCGCACGAAGGGACAGCTGGTGTTCTCTGGCGCATCACAAAGGGTTCCGTTCCAAACCCAGAGTACCGGTGGGGGAACCGGTTCTACCTCGAAACATCGGGTAGGTATACCAGGCCTACCCCGGCGGGTCAGGTAGGAAGGGTGTGTCCAAAGCAGTGTGCCCGTAGGGTCAGCAGGTGTACCCCGGCGCACCAGTAAGGGTTCCGGTACAATCCAGGAGTACCGGTGGGTATAGCGAAAGTACTGCGGAGTACCGGTGGGTGTACCGGTATTACCCCAGATTGTCGAGTAGGGGGCCAGGCCTACCGCAGAGCATCAGGTAGGGATACCGGGCCTAGCCTGGAGGGTCAGGTAGGAATGTCTGGTCTACACAGCACGCCCGTAAGGTCAGCAGGTGTACCCCAGCGAACCAGAAAGGGTTCAGGTACTACCCTGGAGTACCGGTGGGTGTACCAATACTACCGCAGAGTACCGGTGGGGGTACCGGTACTACCCCAGCATATCGGGTAGGGGTGCCAGGCCAACAACGGAGCATCAGGTAGGGATACCGAGTCTAACACGGAGGGTCACGTAGGAATGTCTCGTCTATCTCGCATGCCCGTAACGTCAGCAGGTGTACCCCAGTGAATCAGTAAGGGTTCACGTACTACCCCGGAGTACCGGTGGGTGTACCGATACTACCGCAGAGTAACGGTGGGGGTACCACTACTACCCCAGAACATCGGGTATGGGTGCCAAGCCTAATGCGGAGCATCAGGTAGGGATACCGGGTGTAACATGTGGGGTCCGGTAGGGAGGCCGGGTCTAGTCCAGCGCGCACGAAGGGACAGCTGGTGTTCTCTGGCGCATCACAAAGGGTTCCGTTCCAAACCCAGAGTACCGGTGGGGGAACCGGTTCTACCTCGAAACATCGGGTAGGTATACCAGGCCTACCCCGGCGGGTCAGGTAGGAAGGGTGGGTCCAAAGCAGTGTGCCCATAGGGTCAGCAGGTGTACCCCGGCGCACCTGTAAGGGTTCCGGTACAATCTAGGAGTACCGGTGGGTATAGCAAAAGTACCGCGGAGTACCTGTGGGTGTACCGGTACTACCCCAGATTGTCGGGTAGGGGGCCAGGCCTACCGCAGAGCATCAGGTAGGGATACCGGGCCTAGCCTGGAGGGTCAGGTAGGAATGTCTGGTCTACACAGCACGCCCGTAAGGTCAGCAGGTGTACCCCAGCGAACCAGTAAGGGTTCAGATACTACCCTGGAGTACCGGTGGGTGTACCAATACTACCGCAGAGTACCGGTGGGGGTACCGGTACTACCCCAGCATATCGGGTAGGGGTGCCAGGCCATCAACGGAGCATCAGGTAGGGATATAGGGCCTAAAACGGAGGATCAGGTAGGAATGTCTTGTCTGCACCGCGCGCCAGTAACGTCAGCAGGTGTACCGCAGTGAACCACTAAGGGTTCACGTACTACCCCGGAGTACCGGTGGGTGTACCGATACTACCGCAGAGTAACGGTGGGGGTACCGCTACTACCCCAGAACATCGGGTATGCGTGCCAAGCCTATATGCGGAGCATCACGTAGTGATAGCGGGTCTAACCTGTGGGGTCCGGTAGGGAGGCCGGGTCTAGTCCAGCGCGCACGAAGGGACAGCTGGTGTTCTCTGGCGCATCACAAAGGGTTCCGTTCCAAACCCCAGAGTACCTGTGGGGGAACCGGTTCTACCTCAAAACATGGGGTAGGTATACCAGGCCTACCCCGGCGGGTCAGGTAGGAAGGGTGGGTCCAAAGCAGTGTGCCCGTAGGGTCAGCAGGTGTACCCCGGTGCACCAGTAAGGGTTCCGGTACAATCTAGGAGTACCAGTGGGTATAGCAAAACTACCGCGGAGTACCGGTGGGTGTACCGGTACTACCCCAGATTGACGGGTAGAGGGCCAGGCCTACCGCAGAGCATCAGGTAGGGATACCGGGCCTAGCCTGGAGGGTCAGGTAGGAATGTCTGGTGTACAGAGCAGGCCCGTAAGTTCAGCAGGTGTACCCCAGCGAACCAGTAAGGGTTCAGGTACTACCCTGGAGTACCGGTGGGTGTACCAATACTACCGCAGAGTACCGGTGGGGGTAGCGGTACTACCCCAGCATATCGGGTAGGGGTGCCAGGCCATCAACGGAGCATCAGGTAGGGATACCGGGCCTAAAACGGAGGGTCAGGTAGGAATGTCTGGTCTACACCGCGCGCCAGTAACGTCAGCGGGTGTACCCCAGTGAACCACTAAGTGTTCACGTACTACCCCGGAGTACCGGTGGGTGTACCGATACTACCGCAGAGTAACGGTGGGGGTACCGCTAGTACCCCAGAACATCGGGTATGGGTGCCAAGCCTAATGCGGAGCATCAGGTAGGGATAGCGGGTCTAACCTGTGGGGTCCGGTAGGGAGGCCAGGTCTAGTCCAGCGCGCACGATGGGACAGCTGGTGTTCTCTGGCGCATCACAAAGGGTTCCGTTCCAACCCCAGAGTACCGGTGGGGGAACCGGTTCTACCTCGAAACATCGGGTAGGTATACGAGGCCTAGCCCGGCGGGTCAGGTAGGAAGGGTGGGTCCAAATCAGTGTGCCCGTAGGGTCAGCAGGTGTACCCCGGCGCACCAGTAAGGGTTCCGGTACAATCTAGGAGTACCGGTGGGTATAGCAAAACTACCGCGGAGTACCGGTGGGTGTACCGGTACTACCCCAGATTGTCGGGTAGGGGGCCAGGCCTACCGCAGAGCATCAGGTAGGGATACCGGGCCTAGCCTGGAGGGTCAGGTAGGAATGTCTGGTCTACACAGCACGCCCGTAAGGTCAGCAGGTGTACCCCAGCGAACCAGTAAGGGTTCAGGTACTACCCTGGAGTACCGGTGGGTGTAGCAATACTACCGCAGAGTACCGGTGGGGGTACCGGTACTACCCCACCATACCGGGTAGGGGTGCCAGGCCAACAACGGAGCATCAGGTAGGGATATAGGGCCTAGAACGGAGGGTCAGGTAGGAATGTCTTGTCTACACCGCGCGCCAGTAACGTCAGCAGGTGTACCCCAGTGAACCACTAAGGGTTCACGTACTACCCCGGAGTACCGGTGGGTGTACCGATACTACCGCAGAGTAACGGTGGGGGTACCGCTACTACCCCAGAACATCGGGTATGGGTGCCAAGCCTAATGCGGAGCATCAGGTAGGGATACCGGGTCTAACCTGTGGGGTCCGGTAGGGAGGCCAGGTCTAGTCCAGCGCGCACGAAGGGACAGCTGGTGTTCTCTGGCGCATCACAAAGGGTTCCGTTCCAAACCCCAGAGTACCTGTGGGGGAACCGGTTCTACCTCGAAACATCGGGTAGGTATACCAGGCCTACCCCGGCGGGTCAGGTAGGAAGGGTGGGTCCAAAGCAGTGTGCCCGTAGGGTCAGCAGGTGTACCCCGGCGCAGCAGTAAGGGTTCCGGTACAATCTAGGAGTACCGGTGGGTATAGCAAAACTACCGCGGAGTACCGGTGGGTGTACCGGTACTACCCCAGATTGTCGGGTAGGGGGCCAGGCCTACCGCAGAGCATCAGGTAGGGATACCGGGCCTAGCCTGGAGGGTCAGGTAGGAATGTCTGGTCTACAGAGCACGCCCGTAAGGTCAGCAGGTGTACCCCAGCGAACCAGTAAGGGTTCAGGTACTACCCTGGAGTACCGGTGGGTGTACCAATACTACCGCAGAGTACCGGTGGGGGTACCGGTACTACCCCAGCATATCGGGTAGGGGTGCCAGGCCATCAACGGAGCATCAGGTAGGGATATAGGGCCTAAAACGGAGGATCAGGTAGGAATGTCTTGTCTGCACCGCGCGCCAGTAACGTCAGCAGGTGTACCGCAGTGAACCACTAAGGGTTCACGTACTACCCCGGAGTACCGGTGGGTGTACCGATACTACCGCAGAGTAACGGTGGGGGTACCGCTACTACCCCAGAACATCGGGTATGCGTGCCAAGCCTATATGCGGAGCATCACGTAGTGATAGCGGGTCTAACCTGTGGGGTCCGGTAGGGAGGCCGGGTCTAGTCCAGCGCGCACGAAGGGACAGCTGGTGTTCTCTGGCGCATCACAAAGGGTTCCGTTCCAAACCCCAGAGTACCTGTGGGGGAACCGGTTCTACCTCAAAACATGGGGTAGGTATACCAGGCCTACCCCGGCGGGTCAGGTAGGAAGGGTGGGTCCAAAGCAGTGTGCCCGTAGGGTCAGCAGGTGTACCCCGGTGCACCAGTAAGGGTTCCGGTACAATCTAGGAGTACCAATGGGTATAGCAAAACTACCGCGGAGTACCGGTGGGTGTACCGGTACTACCCCAGATTGTCGGGTAGGGGGCCAGGCCTACCGCAGAGCATCAGGTAGGGATACCGGGCCTAGCCTGGAGGGTCAGGTAGGAATGTCTGGTGTACAGAGCAGGCCCGTAAGTTCAGCAGGTGTACCCCAGCGAACCAGTAAGGGTTCAGGTACTACCCTGGAGTACCGGTGGGTGTACCAATACTACCGCAGAGTACCGGTGGGGGTAGCGGCACTACCCCAGCATATCGGGTAGGGGTGCCAGGCCATCAACGGAGCATCAAGTAGGGATACCGGGCCTAAAACGGAGGGTCAGGTAGGAATGTCTGGTCTACACCGCGCGCCAGTAACGTCAGCGGGTGTACCCCAGTGAACCACTAAGTGTTCACGTACTACCCCGGAGTACCGGTGGGTGTACCGATACTACCGCAGAGTAACGGTGGGGGTACCGCTAGTACCCCAGAACATCGGGTATGGGTGCCAAGCCTAATGCGGAGCATCAGGTAGGGATAGCGGGTCTAACCTGTGGGGTCCGGTAGGGAGGCCAGGTCTAGTCCAGCGCGCACGATGGGACAGCTGGTGTTCTCTGGCGCATCACAAAGGGTTCCGTTCCAAACCCAGAGTACCGGTGGGGGAACCGGTTCTACCTCGAAACATCGGGTAGGTATACCAGGCCTACCCCGGCGGGTCAGGTAGGAAGGGTGGGTCCAAAGCAGTGTGCCCGTAGTGTCAGCAGGTGTACCCCGGCGCACCAGTAAGGGTTCCGGTACAATCCAGGAGTACCGGTGGGTATAGCAAAACTACCGCGGAGTACCGGTGGGTGTACCGGTACTACCCCAGATTGTCGGGTAGGGGGCCAGGCCTACCGCAGAGCATCAGGTAGGGATACCGGGCCTAGCCTGGAGGGTCAGGTAGGAATGTCTGGTCTACACAGCACGCCCGTAAGGTCAGCAGGTGTACCCCAGCGAACCAGTAAGGGTTCAGGTACTACCCTGGAGTACCGGTGGGTGTACCAATACTACCGCAGAGTACCGGTGGGGGTAGCGGTACTACCCCAGCATATCGGGTAGGGGTGCCAGGCCATCAACGGAGCATCAGGTAGGGATATAGGGCCTAAAACGGAGGATCAGGTAGGAATGTCTTGTCTACACCGCGCGCTAGTAACGTCAGCAGGTGTACCGCAGTGAACCACTAAGGGTTCACGTACTACCCCGGAGTACCGGTGGGTGTACCGATACTACCGCAGAGTAACGGTGGGGATACCGCTACTACCCCAGAACATCGGGTATGGGTGCCAAGCCTATATGCGGAGCATCAGGTAGGGATAGCGGGTCTAACCTGTGGGGTCCGGTAGGGAGGCCGCGTCTAGTCCAGCGCGCACGAAGGGACAGCTGGTGTTCTCTGGCGCATCACAAAGGGTTCCGTTCCAAACCCCAGAGTACCTGTGGGGGAACCGGTTCTACCTCGAAACATCGGGTAGGTATACGAGGCCTAGCCCGGCGGGTCAGGTAGGAAGGGTGGGTCCAAATCAGTGTGCCCGTAGGGTCAGCAGGTGTACCCCGGCGCACCAGTAAGGGTTCCGGTACAATCTAGGAGTACCGGTGGGTATAGCAAAACTACCGCGGAGTACCGGTGGGTGTACCGGTACTACCCCAGATTGTCGGGTAGGGGGCCAGGCCTACCGCAGAGCATCAGGTAGGGATACCGGGCCTAGCCTGGAGGGTCAGGTAGGAATGTCTGGTCTACACAGCACGCCCGTAAGGTCAGCAGGTGTACCCCAGCGAACCAGTAAGGGTTCAGGTACTACCCTGGAGTACCGGTGGGTGTAGCAATACTACCGCAGAGTACCGGTGGGGGTAGCGGTACTACCCCAGCATATCGGGTAGGGGTGCCAGGCCAACAACGGAGCATCAGGTAGGGATATAGGGCCTAGAACGGAGGGTCAGGTAGGAATGTCTTGTCTACACCGCGCGCCAGTAACGTCAGCAGGTGTACCCCAGTGAACCACTAAGGGTTCACGTACTACCCCGGAGTACCGGTGGGTGTACCGATACTACCGCAGAGTAACGGTGGGGGTACCGCTAGTACCCCAGAACATCGGGTATGGGTGCCAAGCCTATATGCGGAGCATCACGTAGTGATAGCGGGTCTAACCTGTGGGGTCCGGTAGGGAGGCCAGGTCTAGTCCAGCGCACACGAAGGGACAGCTGGTGTTCTCTGGCGCATCACAAAGGGTTCCGTTCCAAACCCCAGAGTACCTGTGGGGGAACCGGTTCTACCTCGAAACATCGGGTAGGTATACCAGGCCTACCTCGGCGGGTCAGGTAGGAAGGGTGGGTCCAAAGCAGTGTGGCCGTAGGGTCAGCAGGTGTACCCCGGCGCAGCAGTAAGGGTTCCGGTACAATCTAGGAGTACCGGTGGGTATAGCAAAACTACCGCGGAGTACCGGTGGGTGTACCGGTACTACCCCAGATTGTCGGGTAGGGGGCCAGGCCTACCGTAGAGCATCAGGTAGGGATACCGGGCCTAGCCTGGAGGGTCAGGTAGGAATGTCTGGTCTACAGAGCACGCCCGTAAGGTCAGCAGGTGTACCCCAGCGAACCAGTAAGGGTTCAGGTACTACCCTGGAGTACCGGTGGGTGTACCAATACTACCGCAGAGTACCGGTGGGGGTACCGGTACTACCCCAGCATATCGGGTAGGGGTGCCAGGCCAACAACGGAGCATCAGGTAGGGATACCGAGTCTAACACGGAGGGTCATGTAGGAATGTCTGGTCTATAGCGCGTGCCCGTATCGTCATCAGGTGTACCCCAGTGAACCAGTAAGGGTTCACGTACTACCCCGGAGTACCGGTGGGTGTACCGATACTACCGCAGAGTAACGGTGGGGGTACCGCTACTACCCCAGAACATCGGGTATGGGTGCCAAGCCTAATGCGGAGCATCAGGTAGGGATACCGGGTGTAACATGTGGGGTCCGGTAGGGAGGCCAGGTCTAGTCCAGCGCGCACGAAGGGACAGCTGGTGTTCTCTGGCGCATCACAAAGGGTTCCGTTCCAAACCCCAGAGTACCTGTGGGGGAACCGGTTCTACCTCGAAACATCGGGTAGGTATACCAGGCCTACCCCGGCGGGTAAGGTAGGAAGGGTGGGTCCAAAGCAGTGTGCCCGTAGGGTCAGCAGGTGTACCCCGGCGCAGCAGTAAGGGTTCCGGTACAATCTAGGAGTACCGGTGGGTATAGCAAAACTACCGCGGAGTACCGGTGGGTGTACCGGTACTACCCCAGATTGTCGGGTAGGGGGCCAGGCCTACCGCAGAGCATCAGGTAGGGATACCGGGCCTAGCCTGGAGGGTCAGGTAGGAATGTCTGGTCTACACAGCACGCCCGTAAGGTCAGCAGGTGTACCCCAGCGAACCAGTAAGGGTTCAGGTACTACCCTGGAGTACCGGTGGGTGTACCAATACTACCGCAGAGTACCGGTGGGGGTACCGGTACTACCCCAGCATATCGGGTAGGGGTGCCAGGCCATCAACGGAGCATCAGGTAGGGATATAGGGCCTAAAACGGAGGATCAGGTAGGAATGTCTTGTCTGCACCGCGCGCCAGTAACGTCAGCAGGTGTACCGCAGTGAACCACTAAGGGTTCACGTACTACCCCGGAGTACCGGTGGGTGTACCGATACTACCGCAGAGTAACGGTGGGGGTACCACTACTACCCCAGAACATCGGGTATGCGTGCCAAGCCTATATGCGGAGCATCACGTAGTGATAGCGGGTCTAACCTGTGGGGTCCGGTAGGGAGGCCGGGTCTAGTCCAGCGCGCACGAAGGGACAGCTGGTGTTCTCTGGCGCATCACAAAGGGTTCCGTTCCAAACCCCAGAGTACCTGTGGGGGAACCGGTTCTACCTCAAAACATCGGGTAGGTATACCAGGCCTACCCCGGCGGGTCAGGTAGGAAGGGTGGGTCCAAAGCAGTGTGGCCGTAGGGTCAGCAGGTGTACCCCGGTGCACCAGTAAGGGTTCCGGTACAATCCAGGAGTACCGGTGGGTATAGCAAAACTACCGCGGAGTACCGGTGGGTGTACCGGTACTACCCCAGATTGTCGGGTAGGGGGCCAGGCCTACCGCAGAGCATCAGGTAGGGATACCGGGCCTAGCCTGGAGGGTCAGGTAGGAATGTCTGGTGTACAGAGCAGGCCCGTAAGTTCAGCAGGTGTACCCCAGCGAACCAGTAAGGGTTCAGGTACTACCCTGGAGTACCGGTGGGTGTACCAATACTACCGCAGAGTACCGGTGGGGGTAGCGGTACTACCCCAGCATATCGGGTAGGGGTGCCAGGCCATCAACGGAGCATCAAGTAGGGATACCGGGCCTAAAACGGAGGGTCAGGTAGGAATGTCTGGTCTACACCGCGCGCCAGTAACGTCAGCGGGTGTACCCCAGTGAACCACTAAGTGTTCACGTACTACCCCGGAGTACCGGTGGGTGTACCGATACTACCGCAGAGTAACGGTGGGGGTACCGCTAGTACCCCAGAACATCGGGTATGGGTGCCAAGCCTAATGCGGAGCATCAGGTAGGGATAGCGGGTCTAACCTGTGGGGTCTCGTAGGGAGGCCAGGTCTAGTCCAGCGCGCACGATGGGACAGCTGGTGTTCTCTGGCGCATCACAAAGGGTTCCGTTCCAACCCCAGAGTACCGGTGGGGGAACCGGTTCTACCTCGAAACATCGGGTAGGTATACCAGGCCTACCCCGGCGGGTCAGGTAGGAAGGGTGGGTCCAAAGCAGTGTGCCCATAGGGTCAGCAGGTGTACCCCGGCGCAGCAGTAAGGGTTCCGGTACAATCCAGGAGTACCGGTGGGTATAGCAAAAGTACCGCGGAGTACCTGTGGGTGTACCGGTACTACCCCAGATTGTCGGGTAGGGGGCCAGGCCTACCGCAGAGCATCAGGTAGGGATACCGGGCCTAGCCTGGAGGGTCAGGTAGGAATGTCTGGTCTACACAGCACGCCCGTAAGGTCAGCAGGTGTACCCCAGCGAACCAGTAAGGGTTCAGGTACTACCCTGGAGTACCGGTGGGTGTACCAATACTACCGCAGAGTACCGGTGGGGGTACCGGTACTACCCCAGCATATCGGGTAGGGGTGCCAGGCCAACAACGGAGCATCAGGTAGGGATATAGGGCCTAGAACGGAGGATCAGGTAGGAAAGTCTTGTCTACACTGCGCACCAGTAACGTCAGCAGGTGTACCGCAGTGAACCACTAACGGTTCACGTACTACCACGGAGTACCGGTGGGTGTACCGATACTACCGCAGAGTAACGGTGGGGGTACCGCTAGTACCCCAGAACATCGGGTATGGGTGCCAAGCCTATATGCGGAGCATCACGTAGTGATAGCGGGTCTAACCTGTGGGGTCCGGTAGGGAGGCCAGGTCTAGTCCAGCGCGCACGAAGGGACAGCTGGTGTTCTCTAGCGCATCACAAAGGGTTCCGTTCCAAACCCCAGAGTACCGGTGGGGCAACCGGTTCTACCTCGAAACATCGGGTAGGTATACGAGGCCTAGCCCGGCGGGTAAGGTAGGAAGGGTGGGTCCAAAGCAGTGTGCCCGTAGTGTCAGCAGGTGTACCCCGGCGCACCAGTAAGGGTTCCGGTACAATCCAGGAGTACCGGTGGGTATAGCAAAACTACCGCGGAGTACCGGTGGGTGTACCGGTACTACCCCAGATTGTCGGGTAGGGGGCCAGGCCTACCGCAGAGCATCAGGTAGGGATACCGGGCCTAGCCTGGAGGGTCAGGTAGGAATGTCTGGTCTACACAGCACGCCCGTAAGGTCAGCAGGTGTACCCCAGCGAACCAGTAAGGGTTCAGGTACTACCCTGGAGTACCGGTGGGTGTACCAATACTACCGCAGAGTACCGGTGGGGGTACCGGTACTACCCCAGCATATCGGGTAGGGGTGCCAGGCCATCAACGGAGCATCAGGTAGGGATATAGTGCCTAAAACGGAGGATCAGGTAGGAATGTCTTGTCTACACCGCGCGCCAGTAACGTCAGCAGGTGTACCGCAGTGAACCACTAAGGGTTCACGTACTACCCCGGAGTACCGGTGGGTGTACCGATACTACCGCAGAGTAACGGTGGGGATACCGCTACTACCCCAGAACATCGGGTATGGGTGCCAAGCCTATATGCGGAGCATCAGGTAGGGATAGCGGGTCTAACCTGTGGGGTCCGGTAGGGAGGCCGCGTCTAGTCCAGCGCGCACGAAGGGACAGCTGGTGTTCTCTGGCGCATCACAAAGGGTTCCGTTCCAAACCCCAGAGTACCTGTGGGGGAACCGGTTCTACCTCGAAACATCGGGTAGGTATACGAGGCCTAGCCCGGCGGGTCAGGTAGGAAGGGTGGGTCCAAAGCAGTGTGCCCGTAGGGTCAGGAGGTGTACCCCGGCGCACCAGTAAGGGTTCCGGTACAATCTAGGAGTACCGGTGGGTATAGCAAAACTACCGCGGAGTACCGGTGGGTGTACCGGTACTACCCCAGATTGTCGGGTAGGGGGCCAGGCCTACCGCAGAGCATCAGGTAGGGATACCGGGCCTAGCCTGGAGGGTCAGGTAGGAATGTCTGGTCTACACAGCACGCCCGTAAGGTCAGCAGGTGTACCCCAGCGAACCAGTAAGGGTTCAGGTACTACCCTGGAGTACCGGTGGGTGTAGCAATACTACCGCAGAGTACCGGTGGGGGTAGCGGTACTACCCCAGCATATCGGGTAGGGGTGCCAGGCCACCAACGGAGCATCAGGTAGGGATATAGGGCCTAGAACGGAGGGTCAGGTAGGAATGTCTTGTCTACACCGCGCGCCAGTAACGTCAGCAGGTGTACCCCAGTGAACCACTAAGGGTTCACGTACTACCCCGGAGTACCGGTGGGTGTACCGATACTACCGCAGAGTAACGGTGGGGGTACCGCTAGTACCCCAGAACATCGGGTATGGGTGCCAAGCCTATATGCGGAGCATCACGTAGTGATAGCGGGTCTAACCTGTGGGGTCCGGTAGGGAGGCCAGGTCTAGTCCAGCGCGCACGAAGGGACAGCTGGTGTTCTCTGGCGCATCACAAAGGGTTCCGTTCCAAACCCCAGAGTACCTGTGGGGGAACCGGTTCTACCTCGAAACATCGGGTAGGTATACCAGGCCTACCTCGGCGGGTCAGGTAGGAAGGGTGGGTCCAAAGCAGTGTGCCCATAGGGTCAGCAGGTGTACCCCGGCGCAGCAGTAAGGGTTCCGGTACAATCTAGGAGTACCGGTGGGTATAGCAAAACTACCGCGGAGTACCGGTGGGTGTACCGGTACTACCCCAGATTGTCGGGTAGGGGGCCAGGCCTACCGCAGAGCATCAGGTAGGGATACCGGGCCTAGCCTGGAGGGTCAGGTAGGAATGTCTGGTCTACACAGCACGCCCGTAAGGTCAGCAGGTGTACCCCAGCGAACCAGTAAGGGTTCAGGTACTACCCTGGAGTACCGGTGGGTGTACCAATACTACCGCAGAGTACCGGTGGGGGTACCGGTACTACCCCAGCATATCGGGTAGGGGTGCCAGGCCAACAACGGAGCATCAGGTAGGGATACCGAGTCTAACACGGAGGGCCACGTAGGAATGTCTGGTCTATCTCGCATGCCCGTAACGTCATCAGGTGTACCCCAGTGAACCAGTAAGGGTTCACGTACTACCCCAGAGTACCGGTGGGTGTACCGATACTACCGCAGAGTAACGGTGGGGGTACCGCTACTACCCCAGAACATCGGGTATGGGTGCCAAGCCTAATGCGGAGCGTCAGGTAGGGATACCGGGTGTAACATGTGGGGTCCGGTAGGGAGGCCAGGTCTAGTCCAGCGCGCACGAAGGGACAGCTGGTGTTCTCTGGCGCATCACAAAGTGTTCCGTTCCAAACCCCAGAGTACCTGTGGGGGAACCGGTTCTACCTCGAAACATCGGGTAGGTATACCAGGCCTACCCCGGCGGGTAAGGTAGGAAGGGTGGGTCCAAAGCAGTGTGCCCGTAGGGTCAGCAGGTGTACCCCGGCGCAGCAGTAAGGGTTCCGGTACAATCTAGGAGTACCGGTGGGTATAGCAAAACTACCGCGGAGTACCGGTGGGTGTACCGGTACTACCCCAGATTGTCGGGTAGGGGGCCAGGCCTACCGCAGAGCATCAGGTAGGGATACCGGGCCTAGCCTGGAGGGTCAGGTAGGAATGTCTGGTCTACACAGCACGCCCGTAAGGTCAGCAGGTGTACCCCAGCGAACCAGTAAGGGTTCAGGTACTACCCTGGAGTACCGGTGGGTGTACCAATACTACCGCAGAGTACCGGTGGGGGTACCGGTACTACCCCAGCATATCGGGTAGGGGTGCCAGGCCATCAACGGAGCATCAGGTAGGGATATAGGGCCTAAAACGGAGGATCAGGTAGGAATGGCTTGTCTACACCGCGCGCCAGTAACGTCAGCAGGTGTACCGCAGTGAACCACTAAGGGTTCACGTACTACCCCGGAGTACCGGTGGGTGTACCGATACTACCGCAGAGTAACGGTGGGGATACCGCTACTACCCAGAACATCGGGTATGGGTGCCAAGCCTATATGCGGAGCATCACGTAGTGATAGCGGGTCTAACCTGTGGGGTCCGGTAGGGAGGCCGGGTCTAGTCCAGCGCGCACGAAGGGACAGCTGGTGTTCTCTGGCGCATCACAAAGGGTTCCGTTCCAAACCCCAGAGTACCGGTGGGGGAACCGGTTCTACCGCAAAACATCGGGTAGGTATATGAGGCCTAGCCCGGCGGGTAAGGTAGGAAGGGTGGGTCCAAAGCAGTGTGCCCGTAGGGTCAGGAGGTGTACCCCGGCGCACCAGTAAGGGTTCCGGTACAATATAGGAGTACCGGTGGGTATAGCAAAACTACCGCGGAGTACCGGTGGGTGTACCGGTACTACCCCAGATTGTCGGGTAGGGGGCCAGGCCTACCGCAGAGCATCAGGTAGGGATACCGGGCCTAGCCTGGAGGGTCAGGTAGGAATGTCTGGTCTACACAGCACGCCCGTAAGGTCAGCAGGTGTACCCCAGCGAACCAGTAAGGGTTCAGGTACTACCCTGGAATACCGGTGGGTGTAGCAATACTACCGCAGAGTACCGGTGGGGGTAGCGGTACTACCCCAGCATATCGGGTAGGGGTGCCAGGCCAACAACGGAGCATCAGGTAGGGATATAGGGCCTAGAACGGAGGATCAGGTAGGAATGTCTTTTCTACACCGCGCGCCAGTAATGTCAGCAGGTGTACCCCAGTGAACCAGTAAGGGTTCACGTACTACCCCGGAGTACCGGTGGGTGTACCGATACTACCGCAGAGTAACGGTGGGGGTACCGCTACTACCCCAGAACATCGGGTATGGGTGCCTAAGCCTAATGAGGAGCATCAGGTAGGGATAGCGGGTCTAACCTGTGGGGTCCGGTAGGGAGGCCGGGTCTAGTCCAGCGCGCACGAAGGGACAGCTGGTGTTCTCTGGCGCATCACAAATGGTTCTGTTCCAAACCCAGAGTACCGGTGGGGGAACCGGTTCTACCTCGAAACATCGGGTAGGTATACCAGGCCTACCTCGGTGTGTCAGGTAGGAAGGGTGGGCGTAAAGCGGCGCGCCCGTAGGGTCAGCAGGTGTACCCCGGCGCACCAGTAAGGGTTCCAGTACAATCTAGGAGTAACGGTGGGTATAGCAAAAGTACCGCGGAGTACCGGTGGGTGTACCGGTACTACCCCACATTGTCGGGTAGGGGGCCAGGCCTACCGCAGAGCATCAGGTAGGGATACCGGGCCTAGCCTGGAGGGTCAGGTAGGAATGTCTGGTCTACACAGCACGCCCGTAAGATCAGCAGGTGTACCCCAGCGAACCAGTAAGGGTTCAGGTACTACCCTGGAGTACCGGTGGGTGTACCAATACTACTGCAGAGTACCGGTGGGGGTACCGGTACTACCCCAGCATATCGGGGAGGGGTGCCAGGCCAACAACGGAGCATCAGGTAGGGATACCGGGCCTAGCCTGGAGGGTCAGGTAGGAATGTCTGGTCTACACCGCGCGCCAGTAACGTCATCAGGTGTACCCCAGTGAACCAGTAAGGGTTCACGTACTACCCCGGAGTACCGGTGGGTGTACCGATACTACCGCAGAGTAACGGTGGGGGTACCGCTAGTACCCCAGAACATCGGGTATGGGTGCCAAGCCTAATGCGGTGCATCAGGTAGGGATACCGGGTCTAACCTGTGGGGTCCGGTAGGGAGGCCGGGTCTAGTCCAGCGCGCACGAAGGGACAGCTGGTGTTCTCTGGCGCATCACAAAGGGTTCCGTTCCAAACCCAGAGTACCGGTGGGGGAACCGGTTCTACCTCGAAACATCGGGTAGGTATACCAGGCCTACCACGGCGGGTCAGGTAGGAAGGGTGGGCGTAAAGCGGTGCGCCCGTAGCGTCAGCAGGTGTAACGCGGAGCAGCAGTAAGGGTTCCAGTACAATCCAGGAGTACCGGTGGGTATAGCAAAACTACCGCGGAGTACCTCTGGGTGTACCGGTACTACCCCGGATTGTCGTGTAGGGGGCCAGGCCTACCGCAGAGCATCAGGTAGGGATACAGGGCCTAGCCTGGAGGGTCAGGTAGGAATGTCTGGTCTACACAGCACGCCCGTAAGGTCAGCAGGTGTACCCCAGCGAACCAGTAAGGATTCAGGTACTACCCTGGAGTACCGGTGGGTGTACCAATACTACCGCAGAGTACCGGTGGGGGTACCGGTACTACCCCAGCATATCGGGTATGGGTGCCAGGCCAACAACGGAGCATCAGGTAGGGATACCGGGCCTAAAACGGAGGGTCAGGTAGGAATGTCTGGTCTACACCGCGCGCCAGTAACGTCAGCAGGTGTACCCCAGTGATCCAGTAAGGGTTCACGTACTACCCCGGAGTACCGGTGGGTGTACCGATACTACCGCAGAGTAACGGTGGGGGTACCGCTACTACCCCAGAATATCGGGTATGGGTGCCAAGCGTAATGCGGAGCATCAGGTAGGGATAGCGGGTCTAACCTGTGGGGTCCGCTAGGGAGGCCGGGTCTAGTCCAGCACGCACGAAGGGACAGCTGGTGTTCTCTGGCGCATCACAAAGGGTTCCGTTCCAAACGCAGAGTACCGGTGGGGGAACCGGTTCTACCTCGAAACATCGGGTAGGTATACCAGGCCTACCCCGGCGGGTCAGGTAGGAAGGGTGGGCGTAAATCGGCGCGCCCGTAGTGTCAGCAGGTGTACCCCGGCGCAACAGTAAGGGTTCCGGTACAATCCAGGAGTACCGGTGGGTATAGCAAAACTACCGCGGAATACCGGTGGGTGTACCGGTACTACCCCAGATTGTCGGGTAGGGGGCCAGGCCTACCGCAGAGCATCAGTTAGGGGTACCGGGCCTAGCCTGGAGGGTCAGGTAGGAATGTCTGGTCTACAGAGCACGCCCGTAAGGTCAGCAGGTGTACCCCAGCGAACCAGTAAGGGTTCAGGTACTACCCTGGAGTACCGGTGGGTGTACCAATACTACTGCAGAGTACCGGTGGGGGTACCGGTACTACCCCAGCATATCGGGTAGGAGTGCTATGCCAACAACGGAGCATCAGGTAGGGATACCGGGACTAACACGGAAGGTCAGGTAGGAATGTTTGGTCTACACCGCGCGCCAGTAACGTCAGCAGGAGTACCCCAGTGAACCAGTAAGGGTTCACGTACTACCCCGGAGTACCGGTGGGTGTACCGATACTACCGCAGAGTAACGGTGGGGGTACCGCTAGTACCCCAGAACATCGGGTATGGGTGCCAAGCCTAATGCGGAGCATCAGGTAGGGTTACGGGTCTAACCTGTGGGTTCCGTTAGGGAGGCCGGGTCTAGTCCAGCGCGCACGAAGGGACAGCTGGTGTTCTCTGGCGCATCACAAAGGGTTCCGTTCCAAACCGAGAGTACCGGTGGGGGAACCGGTTCTACCTCGAAACATCGGGTAGGTATACCAGGCCTACCCCGGAGGGTCAGGTAGGAAGGGTGGGCGTAAAGCGACGCGCCCTTAGGGTCAGCAGGTGTACCCCAGCGAACCAGTAAGGGTTCCGGTACAATCCAGGAGTACCAGTGGGTATAACAAAACTACCGCGGAATACCGGTGGGTGTACCGGTACTACCCCAGATTGTCGGGTGGGGGGCCAGGCCTACCGCAGAGCATCAGGTAGGGATACCGGGACTAACACGGAGGGTCAGGTACGAATGTGTGGTCTACACCGCGCGCCAGTAACGTCAGCAGGTGTACCCCAGTGAACCAGTAAGGGTTCATGTACTACCCCGGAGTACCGGTGGGTGTACCGATACTACCGCAGAGTAACGGTGGGGGTACCGCTACTACCCCAGAACATCGGGTATGGGTGCCAAGCCTAATGCGGAGCATCAGGTAGGGATACCGTGTCTAACCTGTGGGTTCCGTTAGGGAGGCCGGGTCTAGTCCAGCGCGCACGAAGGGACAGCTGGTGTTCTCTGGCGCATCACAAAGGGTTCCGTTCCAAACCCAGAGTACCGGTGGGGGAACCGGTTCTACCTCGAAACATCGGGTAAGTATACCAGGCCTACCCCGGAGGGTCAGGTAGGAAGGGTGGGCGTAAAGCGGCGAGCCCATAGGGTCAGCAGGTGTAACCCGGCGCACCATTTAGGGTTCCGGTACAATCCAGGAGTACCGGTGGGTATAGCAAAACCACCGCGGAGTACCGGTGGGTGTACCGGTACTACCCCAGATTGTCGGGTAGGGGGCCAGGCCTACCGCAGAGCATCAGGTAGGGATACCGGGCCTAGCCTGGAGGGTCAGGTAGGAATGTCTGGTCTACACAGCACACCCGTAAGGTCAGCAGGTGTACCCCAGCGAACCAGTAAGGGTTCAGGTACTACCCTGGAGTACCGGTGGGTGTACCAATACTACCGCAGAGTACCGGTGGGGGTACCGGTACTACCCCAGCATATCGGGTAGCGGTGCCAGGCCAACAACGGAGCATCAGGTAGGGGTACCGGGCCTAAAACGGAGGGTCAGGTAGGAATGTCTGGTCTACACCGCGCGCCAGTAACGTCAGCAGGTGTACCCCAGTGAACCAGTAAGGGTTCACGTACTACCCCGGAGTACCGGTGGGTGTACCGATACTACCGCAGAGTAACGGTGGGGGTACCGCTACTACCCCAGAACATCGGGTATGGGTGCCAAGCCTAATGCGGAGCATCAGGTAGGAATAGCGAGTCTAACCTGTGGGGTCCGGTAGGGAGGCCGGGTCTAGTCCAGCGCGCACGAAGGGACAGCTGGTGTTCTCTGGCGCATCACAAAGGGTTCCGTTCCAAACCCAGAGTACCGGTGGGGGAACCGGTTCTACCTCGAAACATCGGGTAGGTATACCAGGCCTACACCGGCGGGTTAGGTAGGAAGGGTGGGCATAAAGCGGCGCGCCCTTAGGGTCAGCAGGTGTACCCCGGCGCACCAGTAAGGGTTCCGGTACAATCCAGGAGTACCGGTGGGTATAGCAAAACTACCGCGGAATACCGGTGGGTGTACCGGTACTACCCCAGATTGTCGGGTAGGGGGGCCAGGCCTACCGCAGAGCATCAGGTAGGGATACAGGGCCTAGCCTGGAGGGTCAGATAGGAATGTCTGGTCTACACAGCACGCCCGTAAGGTCAGCAGGTGTACCCCAGCGAACCAGTAAGGGTTCAGGTACTACCCTGGAGTACCGGTGGGTGTACCAATACTACCGCAGAGTACCGGTGGGGGTACCGGTACTACCCCAGCATATCGGGTAGGGGTGACAGGCCAACAACGGAGCATCAGGTAGGGATACCGGGACTAACACGGAGGGTCAGGTACGAATGTGTGGTCTACACCGCGCGCCAGTAACGTCAGCAGGTGTACCCCAGTGAACCAGTAAGGGTTCACGTACTACCCCGGAGTACCGGTGGGTGTAACGATACTACCACAGAGTAACGGTGGGGCTACCGCTACTACCCCAGAACATCGGGTATGGGTGCCAAGCCTAATGCGGAGCATCAGGTAGGGATACCGTGTCTAACCTGTGGGTTCCGTTAGGGAGGCCGGGTCTAGTCCAGCGCGCACGAAGGGACAGCTGGTGTTCTCTGGCGCATCACAAAGGGTTCCGTTCCAAACCCAGAGTACCGGTGGGGGAACCGGTTCTACCTCGAAACATCAGGTAGGTATACCAGGCCTACCCCGGAGGGTCAGGTAGGAAGGGTGGGCGTAAAGCGGCGAGCCCATAGGGTCAGCAGGTGTAACCCGGCGCACCATTTAGGGTTCCGGTACAATCCAGGAGTACCGGTGGGTATAGCAAAACCACCGCGGAGTACCGGTGGGTGTACCGGTACTACCCCAGATTGTCGGGTAGGGGGCCAGGCCTACCGCAGAGCATCAGGTAGGGATACCGGGCCTAGCCTGGAGGGTCAGGTAGGAATGTCTGGTCTACAGAGCACGCCCGTAAGGTCAGCAGGTGTACCCCAGCGAACCAGTAAGGGTTCAGGTACTACCCTGGAGTACCGGTAGGTGTACCAATACTACCGCAGAGTACCGGCGGGGGTAGCGGTACTACCCCAGCATATCGGGTAGGGGTGCCAAGCCAACAACGGAGCATCAGGTAGGGATACCGGGTCTAACACGGAGGGAGAGGTAGGAATGTCTGGTCTATACCGCGTGCCCGTAACGTCATCAGGTGTACCCCAGTGAACCAGTAAGGGTTCACGTACTACCCCGGAGTACCGGTGGGTGTACCGATACTACTGCAGAGTAACGGTGGGGGTACCGCTACTACCCCAGAATATCGGGTATGGGTGCCAAGCCTAATGCGGAGCATCAGGTAGGAATAGCGAGTCTAACCTGTGGGGTCCGGTAGGGAGGCCGGGTCTAGTCCAGCGCGCACGAAGGGACAGCTGGTGTTCTCTGGCGCATCACAAAGGGTTCCGTTCCAAACCCAGAGTACCGGTGGGGGAACCGGTTCTGCCTTGAAACATCGGGTAGGTATACCAGGCCTACACCGGCGGGTTAGGTAGGAAGGGTAGGCATAAAGCGGCGCGCCCTTAGGGTCAGCAGGTGTACCCCGGCGCACCAGTAAGGGTTCCGGTACAATCCAGGAGTACCGGTGGGTATAGCAAAACTACCGCGGAGTACCGGTGGGTGTACCGGTACTACCCCAGATTGTCGGGTAGGGGGCCAGGCCTACCGCAGAGCATCAGGTAGGGGTACCGGGCCTAGCCTGGAGGGTCAGGTAGGAATGTCTGGTCTACACAGCACGCCCGTAAGGTCAGCAGGTGTACCCCAGCGAACCAGTAAGGGTTCAGGTACTACCCTGGAGTACCGGTGGGTGTACCAATACTACCGCAGAGTACCGGTGGGGGTACCGGTACTACCCCAGCATATCGGGTAGGGGTGCCATGCCAACAACGGAGCATCAGGTAGGGATACTGGGACTAACACGGAGGGTCAGGTAGGAATGTCTGGTCTACACCGCGCGCCAGTAACGTCATCAGGTGTACCCCAGTGAACCAGTAAGGGTTCACGTACTACCCCGGAGTACCGGTGGGTGTACCGATACTACCGCAGAGTAACGGTGGGGGTACCGCTAGTACCCCAGAACATCGGGTATGGGTGCCAAGCCTATATGCGGAGCATCAGGTAGGGATACCGTGTCTAACCTGTGGGTTCCGTTAGGGAGGCCGGGTCTAGTCCAGCGCGCACGAAGGGACAGCTGGTGTTCTCTGGCGCATCACAAAGGGTTCCGTTCCAAACCCAGAGTACCGGTGGGGGAACCGGTTCTACCTCGAAACATCGGGTAGGTATACCAGGCCTACCCCGGAGGGTCAGGTAGGAAGGGTGGGCGTAAATCCCCGGGCCCTTAGGGTCAGCAGGTGTACCCCGGCGCACCAGTAAGGGTTCCGGTACAATCCAGGAGTACCGGTGGGTATAGCAAAACTACCGCGGAATACCGGTGGGAGTACCGATACTACCCCAGATTGTCGGGTAGGGGGCCAGGCCTACCGCAGAGCATCAGGTAGGGGTACCGGGCCTAGCCTGGAGGGTCAGGTAGGAATGTCTGGTCTACACAGCACACCCGTAAGGTCAGCAGGTGTACCCCAGCGAACCAGTAAGGGTTCAGGTACTACCCTGGAGTACCGGTGGGTGTACCAATACTACCGCAGAGTACCGGTGGGGGTACCGGTACTACCCCAGCATATCGGGTAGCGGTGCCAGGCCAACAACGGAGCATCAGGTAGGGATACCGGGCCTAAAACGGAGGGTCAGGTAGGAATGTCTGGTCTACACCGCGCGCCAGTAACGTCAGCAGGTGTACCCCAGTGAACCAGTAAGGGTTCACGTACTACCCCGGAGTACCGGTGGGTGTACCGATACTACCGCAGAGTAACGGTGGGGGTACCGCTACTACCCCAGAACATCGGGTATGGGTGCCAAGCCTATATGCGGAGCATCAGGTAGGGATACCGGGTCTAACCTGTGGGTTCCTTTAGGGAGGCCGGGTCTAGTCCAGCGCGCACGAAGGGACAGCTGGTGTTCTCTGGCGCATCACAAAGGGTTCCGTTCCAACCCCACAGTACCGGTGGGGGAACCGGTTCTACCGCAAAACATCGGGTAGGTATACCAGGCCTACCCCGGCGGGTCAGGTAGGAAGGGTGGGCGTAAAGAGGCGCACCCGTAGTGTCAGCAGGTGTACCCTGGCGCACCAGTAAGGGTTCCGGTACAATCCAGGAGTACCGGTGGGTATAGCAAAAGTACCGCGGAATACCGGTGGGTGTACCGGTACTACCCCAGCATATCGGGTAGGGGGCCAGGCCTACCGCAGAGCATCAGGTAGGGATATCGGGCCTAGCCTGGAGGGTCAGGTAGGAATGTCTGGTCTACACAGCACGCCCGTAAGGTGAGCAGATGTACCCCAGCAAACCAATAAGTGTTCAGGTACTACCCTGGAGTACCGGTGGGTGTACCGATACTACCGCAGAGTAACGGTGGGGGTACCGCTACTACCCCAGAATATCGGGTATGGGTGCCAAGCCTAATGCGGAGCATCAGGTAGGGATAGCGGGTCTAACCTGTGGGTTCCGTTAGGGAGGCCGAGACTAGTCCAGCGCGCACGAAGGGACAGCTGGTGTTCTCTGGCGCATCACAAAGGGTTCCGTTCCAAACCCAGAGTACCGGTGGGGGAACCGGTTCTACCTCGAAACATCGGGTAGGTATACGAGGACTACACCAGCGGGTCAGGTAGGAAGGGTGGGCGTAAAGCGGCGAGCCCTTAGGGTCAGCAGGTGTACCCCGGCGCACCAGTAAGGGTTCCGGTACAATCCAGGAGTACCGGTGGGTATAGCAAAACTACCGCGGAATACCGGTGGGAGTACCGATACTACCCCAGATTGTCGGGTAGGGGGCCAGGCCTACCGCAGAGCATCAGGTAGGGGTACCGGGCCTAGCCTGGAGGGTCAGGTAGGAATGTCTGGTCTACACAGCACACCCGTAAGGTCAGCAGGTGTACCCCAGCGAACCAGTAAGGGTTCAGGTACTACCCTGGAGTACCGGTGGGTGTACCAATACTACCGCAGAGTACCGGTGGGGGTACCGGTACTACCCCAGCATATCGGGTAGCGGTGCCAGGCCAACAACGGAGCATCAGGTAGGGATACCGGGCCTAAAACGGAGGGTCAGGTAGGAATGTCTGGTCTACACCGCGCGCCAGTAACGTCAGCAGGTGTACCCCAGTGAACCAGTAAGGGTTCACGTACTACCCCGGAGTACCGGTGGGTGTACCGATACTACCGCAGAGTAACGGTGGGGGTACCGCTACTACCCCAGAACATCGGGTATGGGTGCCAAGCCTATATGCGGAGCATCAGGTAGGGATACCGGGTCTAACCTGTGGGTTCCTTTAGGGAGGCCGGGTCTAGTCCAGCGCGCACGAAGGGACAGCTGGTGTTCTCTGGCGCATCACAAAGGGTTCCGTTCCAACCCCACAGTACCGGTGGGGGAACCGGTTCTACCGCAAAACATCGGGTAGGTATACCAGGCCTACCCCGGCGGGTCAGGTAGGAAGGGTGGGCGTAAAGAGGCGCACCCGTAGTGTCAGCAGGTGTACCCTGGCGCACCAGTAAGGGTTCCGGTACAATCCAGGAGTACCGGTGGGTATAGCAAAAGTACCGCGGAATACCGGTGGGTGTACCGGTACTACCCCAGCATATCGGGTAGGGGGCCAGGCCTACCGCAGAGCATCAGGTAGGGATATCGGGCCTAGCCTGGAGGGTCAGGTAGGAATGTCTGGTCTACACAGCACGCCCGTAAGGTGAGCAGATGTACCCCAGCAAACCAATAAGTGTTCAGGTACTACCCTGGAGTACCGGTGGGTGTACCGATACTACCGCAGAGTAACGGTGGGGGTACCGCTACTACCCCAGAATATCGGGTATGGGTGCCAAGCCTAATGCGGAGCATCAGGTAGGGATAGCGGGTCTAACCTGTGGGTTCCGTTAGGGAGGCCGAGACTAGTCCAGCGCGCACGAAGGGACAGCTGGTGTTCTCTGGCGCATCACAAAGGGTTCCGTTCCAAACCCAGAGTACCGGTGGGGGAACCGGTTCTACCTCGAAACATCGGGTAGGTATACGAGGACTACACCAGCGGGTCAGGTAGGAAGGGTGGGCGTAAAGCGGCGAGCCCTTAGGGTCAGCAGGTGTACCCCGGCGCACCAGTAAGGGTTCCGGTACAATCCAGGAGTACCGGTGGGTATAACAAAACTACCGCGTAATACCGGTGGGTGTACCGGTACTACCCCAGATTGTCGGGTAGGGGTGCCAGGCCAACAACGGATCATCAGGTGGGGATACCGGGACTAACACGGAGGGTCAGCTAGGAATGTCTGGTCTACAGAGCACGCCCGTAAGGTCAGCAGGTGTACCCCAGTGAACCAGTAAGGGTTCACGTACTACCCCGGAGTACCGGTGGGTGTACCGATAGTACCGCAGAGTAACGGTGGGGGTACCGCTACTACCCCAGAACATCGGGTATGGGTGCCAAGCCTAATGCGGAGCATCAGGTAGGGATACCGTGTCTAACCTGTGGGTTCCGGTAGGGAGGCCGGGTCTAGTCCAGCGCGCATGATGGGACAGCTGGTGTTCTCTGGCGCATCACAAAGGGTTCCGTTCCAAACCCAGAGTACCGGTGGGGGAACCGGTTCTACCTCGAAACATCGGGTAGGTATACCAGGCCTACCCCGGAGGGTCAGGTAGGAAGGGTGGGCGTAAAGCGGCGAGCCCATAGGGTCAGCAGGTGTAACCCGGCGCACCATTTAGGGTTCCGGTACAATCCAGGAGTACCGGTGGGTATAGCAAAACCACCGCGGAGTACCGGTGGGTGTACCGGTACTACCCCAGATTGTCGGGTAGTGGGCCAGGCCTACCGCAGAGCATCAGGTAGGGATACCGGGCCTAGCCTGGAGGGTCAGGTAGGAATGTCTGGTCTACACAGCACGCCCGTAAGGTCAGCAGGTGTACCCCAGCGAACCAGTAAGGGTTCAGGTACTACCCTGGAGTACCGGTAGGTGTACCAATACTACCGCAGAGTACCGGCGGGGGTAGCGGTACTACCCCAGCATATCGGGTAGGGGTGCCAAGCCAACAACGGAGCATCAGGTAGGGATACCGGGTCTAACACGGAGGGAGAGGTAGGAATGTCTGGTCTATACCGCGTGCCCGTAACGTCAGCAGGTGTACCCCAGTGAACCAGTAAGGGTTCACGTACTACCCCGGAGTACCGGTGGGTGTACCGATACTACTGCAGAGTAACGGTGGGGGTACCGCTACTACCCCAGAACATCGGGTATGGGTGCCAAGCCTAATGCGGAGCATCAGGTAGGAATAGCGAGTCTAACCTGTGGGGTCCGGTAGGGAGGCCGGGTCTAGTCCAGCGCGCACGAAGGGACAGCTGGTGTTCTCTGGCGCATCACAAAGGGTTCCGTTCCAAACCCAGAGTACCGGTGGGGGAACCGGTTCTGCCTTGAAACATCGGGTAGGTATACCAGGCCTACACCGGCGGGTTAGGTAGGAAGGGTAGGCATAAAGCGGCGCGCCCTTAGGGTCAGCAGGTGTACCCCGGCGCACCAGTAAGGGTTCCGGTACAATCTAGGAGTACCGGTGGGTGTAGCAAAACTACCGCGGAGTACCGGTGGGTGTACCGGTACTACCCCAGATTGTCGGGTAGGGGGCCAGGCCTACCGCAGAGCATCAGGTAGGGGTACCGGGCCTAGCCTGGAGGGTCAGGTAGGAATGTCTGGTCTACACAGCACGCCCGTAAGGTCAGCAGGTGTACCCCAGCGAACCAGTAAGGGTTCAGGTACTACCCTGGAGTACCGGTAGGTGTACCAATACTACCGCAGAGTACCGGTGGGGGTACCGGTACTACCCCAGCATATCGGGTAGGGGTGCCATGCCAACAACGGAGCATCAGGTAGGGATACTGGGACTAACACGGAGGGTCAGGTAGGAATGTCTGGTCTACACCGCGCGCCAGTAACGTCATCAGGTGTACCCCAGTGAACCAGTAAGGGTTCACGTACTACCCCGGAGTACCGGTGGGTGTACCGATACTACTGCAGAGTAACGGTGGGGGTACCGCTAGTACCCCAGAACATCGGGTATGGGTGCCAAGCCTAATGCGGAGCATCAGGTAGGGATAGCGGGTCTAACCTGTGGGTTCCGTTAGGGAGGCCGAGACTAGTCCAGCGCGCACGAAGGGACAGCTGGTGTTCTCTGGCGCATCACAAAGGGTTCCGTTCCAAACCCAGAGTACCGGTGGGGGAACCGGTTCTACCTCGAAACATCGGGTAGGTATACGAGGACTACACCAGCGGGTCAGGTAGGAAGGGTGGGCGTAAAGCGGCGAGCCCTTAGGGTCAGCAGGTGTACCCCGGCGCACCAGTAAGGGTTCCGGTACAATCCAGGAGTACCGGTGGGTATAACAAAACTACCGCGGAATACCGGTGGGTGTACCGGTACTACCCCAGATTGTCGGGTAGGGGTGCCAGGCCAACAACGGATCATCAGGTGGGGATACCGGGACTAACACGGAGGGTCAGCTAGGAATGTCTGGTCTACAGAGCACGCCCGTAAGGTCAGCAGGTGTACCCCAGCGAACCAGTAAGGGTTCACGTACTACCCCGGAGTACCGGTGGGTGTACCGATAGTACCGCAGAGTAACGGTGGGGCTACCGCTACTACCCCAGAACATCGGGTATGGGTGCCAAGCCTAATGCGGAGCATCAGGTAGGGATACCGTGTCTAACCTGTGGGTTCCGTTAGGGAGGCCGGGTCTAGTCCAGCGCGCACGAAGGGACAGCTGGTGTTCTCTGGCGCATCACAAAGGGTTCCGTTCCAAACCCAGAGTACCGGTGGGGGAACCGGTTCTACCTCGAAACATCGGGTAGGTATACCAGGCCTACCCCGGAGGGTCAGGTAGGAAGGGTGGGCGTAAAGCGGCGAGCCCATAGGGTCAGCAGGTGTAACCCGGCGCACCATTTAGGGTTCCGGTACAATCCAGGAGTACCGGTGGGTATAGCAAAACCACCGCGGAGTACCGGTGGGTGTACCGGTACTACCCCAGATTGTCGGGTAGGGGGCCAGGCCTACCGCAGAGCATCAGGTAGGGATACCGGGCCTAGCCTGGAGGGTCAGGTAGGAATGTCTGGTCTACAGAGCACGCCCGTAAGGTCAGCAGGTGTACCCCAGCGAACCAGTAAGGGTTCAGGTACTACCCTGGAGTACCGGTGGGTGTACCAATACTACCGCAGAGTACCGGTGGGGGTACCGGTACTACCGCAGCATATCGGGTAGGGGTGACAGGCCAACAACGGAGCATCAGGTAGGGATACCGGGACTAACACGGAGGGTCAGGTAGGAATGACTGGTCTACACCGCGCGCCAGTAACGTCAGCAGGTGTACCCCAGTGAACCAGTAAGGGTTCACGTACTACCCCGGAGTACCGGTGGGTGTACCGATACTACCGCAGAGTAACGGTGGGGGTACCGCTACTACCCCAGTATATCGGGTATGGGTGCCAAGCCTAATGCGGAGCATCAGGTAGGGTTACGGGTCTAACCTGTGGGTTCCGTTAGGGAGGCCGGGTCTAGTCCAGCGCGCACGAAGGGACAGCTGGTGTTCTCTGGCGCATCACAAAGGGTTCCGTTCCAAACCCAGAGTACCGGTGGGGGAACCGGTTCTACCTCGAAACATCGGGCAGGTATACCAGGCCTACCCCGGAGGGTCAGGTAGGAAGGGAGGGCGTAAAGCGACGCGCCCTTAGGGTCAGCAGGTGTACCCCAGCGAACCAGTAAGGGTTCCGGTACAATCCAGGAGTACCGGAGGGTATAACAAAACTACCGCGGAATACCGGTGGGTGTACCGGTACTACCCCAGATTGTCGGGTAGGGGGCCAGGCCCACCGCAGAGCATCAGGTAGGGATACCGGGACTAACACGGAGGGTCAGGTAGGAATCTCTGGTCTACACCGCGCGCCAGTAACGTCAGCAGGTGTACCCCAGTGAACCAGTAAGGGTTCACGTACTACCCCGGAGTACCGGTGGGTGTACCGATACTACCGCAGAGTAACGGTGGGGGTACCGCTACTACCCCAGAACATCGGGTATGGGTGCCAAGCCTAATGCGGATCATCAGGTAGGGATACCGTGTCTAACCTGTGGGTTCCGTTAGGGAGGCCGGGTCTAGTCCAGCGCGCACTAAGGGACAGCTGGTGTTCTCTGGCGCATCACAAAGGGTTCCGTTCCAACCCCAGAGTACCGGTGGGGCAACCGGTTCTACCTCAAAACATCGGGTAGGTATACCAGGCCTACCCCGGAGGGTCAGGTAGGAAGGGTGGGCGTAAAGCGGCGAGCCCATAGGGTCAGCAGGTGTAACCCGGCGCACCATTTAGGGTTCCGGTACAATTGAGGAGTACCGGTGGGTATAGCAAAACCACCGCGGAGTACCGGTGGGTGTACCGGTACTACCCCAGATTGTCGGGTAGGGGGCCAGGCCTACCGCAGAGCATCAGGTAGGGATACCGGGCCTAGCCTGGAGGGTCAGGTAGGAATGTCTGGTCTACAGAGCACGCCCGTAAGGTCAGCAGGTGTACCCCAGCGAACCAGTAAGGGTTCAGGTACTACCCTGGAGTACCGGTAGGTGTACCAATACTACCGCAGAGTACCGGCGGGGGTAGCAGTACTACCCCAGCATATCGGGTAGGGGTGCCAAGCCAACAACGGAGCATCAGGTAGGGATACCGGGTCTAACACGGAGGGAGAGGTAGGAATGTCTGGTCTATACCGCGTGCCCGTAACGTCAGCAGGTGTACCCCAGTGAACCAGTAAGGGTTCACGTACTACCCCGGAGTACCGGTGGGTGTACCGATACTACTGCAGAGTAACGGTGGGGGTACCGCTACTACCCCAGAATATCGGGTATGGGTGCCAAGCCTAATGCGGAGCATCAGGTAGGAATAGCGAGTCTAACCTGTGGGGTCCGGTAGGGAGGCCGGGTCTAGTCCAGCGCGCACGATGGGACAGCTGGTGTTCTCTGGCGCATCACAAAGGGTTCCGTTCCAAACCCAGAGTACCGGTGGGGGAACCGGTTCTGCCTTGAAACATCGGGTAGGTATACCAGGCCTACACCGGCGGGTTAGGTAGGAAGGGTAGGCATAAAGCGGCGCGCCCTTAGGGTCAGCAGGTGTACCCCGGCGCACCAGTAAGGGTTCCGGTACAATCCAGGAGTACCGGTGGGTATAGCAATACTACCGCGGAATACCGGTGGGTGTACCGATACTACCCCAGATTGTCGGGTAGGGGGCCAGGCCTACCGCAGAGCATCAGGTAGGGGTACCGGGCCTAGCCTGGAGGGTCAGGTAGGAATGTCTGGTCTACACAGCACACCCGTAAGGTCAGCAGGTGTACCCCAGCGAACCAGTAAGGGTTCAGGTACTACCCTGGAGTACCGGTGGGTGTACCAATACTACCGCAGAGTACCGGTGGGGGTACCGGTACTACCCCAGCATATCGGGTAGCGGTGCCAGGCCAACAACGGAGCATCAGGTAGGGATACCGGGCCTAAAACGGAGGGTCAGGTAGGAATGTCTGGTCTACACCGCGCGCCAGTAACGTCAGCAGGTGTACCCCAGTGAACCAGTAAGGGTTCACGTACTACCCCGGAGTACCGGTGGGTGTACCGATACTACCGCAGAGTAACGGTGGGGGTACCGCTACTACCCCAGAACATCGGGTATGGGTGCCAAGCCTATATGCGGAGCATCAGGTAGGGATACCGGGTCTAACCTGTGGGTTCCTTTAGGGAGGCCGGGTCTAGTCCAGCGCGCACGAAGGGACAGCTGGTGTTCTCTGGCGCATCACAAAGGGTTCCGTTCCAACCCCACAGTACCGGTGGGGGAACCGGTTCTACCGCAAAACATCGGGTAGGTATACCAGGCCTACCCCGGCGGGTCAGGTAGGAAGGGTGGGCGTAAAGAGGCGCACCCGTAGTGTCAGCAGGTGTACCCTGGCGCACCAGTAAGGGTTCCGGTACAATCCAGGAGTACCGGTGGGTATAGCAAAAGTACCGCGGAGTACCGGTGGGTGTACCGGTACTACCCCAGATTGTCGGGTAGGGGGCCAGGCCTACCGCAGAGCATCAGGTAGGGATATCGGGCCTAGCCTGGAGGGTCAGGTAGGAATGTCTGGTCTACACAGCACGCCCGTAAGGTGAGCAGATGTACCCCAGCAAACCAATAAGTGTTCAGGTACTACCCTGGAGTACCGGTGGGTGTACCGATACTACCGCAGAGTAACGGTGGGGGTACCGCTACTACCCCAGAATATCGGGTATGGGTGCCAAGCCTAATGCGGAGCATCAGGTAGGGATAGCGGGTCTAACCTGTGGGTTCCGTTAGGGAGGCCGAGACTAGTCCAGCGCGCACGAAGGGACAGCTGGTGTTCTCTGGCGCATCACAAAGGGTTCCGTTCCAAACCCAGAGTACCGGTGGGGGAACCGGTTCTACCTCGAAACATCGGGTAGGTATACGAGGACTACACCAGCGGGTCAGGTAGGAAGGGTGGGCGTAAAGCGGCGAGCCCTTAGGGTCAGCAGGTGTACCCCGGCGCACCAGTAAGGGTTCCGGTACAATCCAGGAGTACCGGTGGGTATAACAAAACTACCGCGGAATACCGGTGGGTGTACCGGTACTACCCCAGATTGTCGGGTAGGGGTGCCAGGCCAACAACGGATCATCAGGTGGGGATACCGGGACTAACACGGAGGGTCAGGTAGGAATGTCTGGTCTAAAGAGCACGCCCGTAAGGTCAGCAGGTGTACCCCAGTGAACCAGTAAGGGTTCACGTACTACCCCGGAGTACCGGTGGGTGTACCGATAGTACCGCAGAGTAACGGTGGGGCTACCGCTACTACCCCAGAACATCGGGTATGGGTGCCAAGCCTAATGCGGAGCATCAGGTAGGGATAACGTGTCTAACCTGTGGGTTCCGTTAGGGAGGCCGGGTCTAGTCCAGCGCGCACGAAGGGACAGCTGGTGTTCTCTGGCGCATCACAAAGGGTTCCGTTCCAAACCCAGAGTACCGGTGGGGGAACCGGTTCTACCTCGAAACATCGGGTAGGTATACCAGGCCTACCCCGGAGGGTCAGGTAGGAAGGGTGGGCGTAAAGCGGCGAGCCCATAGGGTCAGCAGGTGTAACCCGGCGCACCATTTAGGGTTCCGGTACAATCCAGGAGTACCGGTGGGTATAGCAAAACCACCGCGGAGTACCGGTGGGTGTACCGGTACTACCCCAGATTGTCGGGTAGGGGGCCAGGCCTACCGCAGAGCATCAGGTAGGGATACCGGGTTTTGCCTGGAGGGTCAGGTAGGAATGTGTGGTCTACAGAGCACGCCCGTAAGGTCAGCAGGTGTACCCCAGCGAACCAGTAAGGGTTCAGGTACTACCCTGGAGTACCGGTGGGTGTACCAATACTACCGCAGAGTACCGGTGGGGGTACCGGTACTACCCCAGCATATCGAGTAGGGGTGCCAGGCTAACAACGGAGCATCAGGTAGGGATACCGAGTCTAACACGGAGGGTCACGTAGGAATGTCTGGTCTACACCACGCGCCAGTAACGTCAGCAGGTGTACCCCAGTGAACCACTAAGTGTTCACGTACTACCCCGGAGTAGCGGTGGGTGTACCGATACTACCGCAGAGTAACGGTGGGGGTACCGCTACTACCCCAGAACATCGGGTATGGGTGCCAAGCCTAATGCGGAGCATCAGGTAGGGATACCGGGTCTAACCTGTGGGGTCCGGTAGGGAGGCCAGGTCTAGTCCAGCGCGCACGAAGGGACAGCTGGTGTTCTCTGGCGCATCACAAAGGGTTCCGTTCCAAACCCCAGAGTTTCTGTGGGAGAACCGGTTCTACCTCGAAACATCGGGTAGGTATACCAAGCCTACCCCGGAGGGTCAGGTAGGAAGGATGGGTCCAAAGCAGTGTGCCCGTAGGGTCAGCAGGTGTACCCCGGTGCACCAGTAAGGGTTCCGGTACAATCCAGGAGTACCGGTGGGTATAGCAAAAGTACCGCGGAGTACCGGTGGGTGTACCGGTACTATCCCAGATTGTCGGATAGGGGGCCAGGCCTACCGAAGAGCATCAGGTAGGGATACCGGGCCTAGCCTGGAGGGTCAGGTAGGAATGTCTGGTCTACAGAGCACGCCCGTAAGGTCAGCAGGTGTAACCCAGCGAACCAGTAAGGGTTCAGGTACTACCCTGGAGTACCGGTGGGTGTACCAATACTACCGCAGAGTACCGGTGGGGGTACCGGTACTACCCCAGCATATCGGGTAGGGGTGCCAGGCCATCAACGGAGCATCAGGTAGGGATACCGGGCCTAAAACGGAGGGTCAGGTAGGAATGTCTGGTCTACTCCGCGCGCCAGTAACGTCAGCAGGTGTACCGCAGTGAACCACTAAGGGTTCACGTACTACCCCGGAGTACCGGTGGGTGTACCGATACTACCGCAGAGTAACGGTGGTGGTACATCTAGTACCCCAGAACATCGGGTATGGGTGCCAAGCCTAATGCGGAGCATCAGGTAGGGATACCGGGTGTAAAATGTCGGGTCCGGTAGGGAGGCCGGGTCTAGTCCAGCGCGCACGATGGGACAGCTGGTATTCTCTGGCGCATCACAAAGGGTTCCGTTCCAAACCCAGAGTACCGGTGGGGGAACCGGTTCTACCTCGAAACATCGGGTAGGTATACCAGGCCTACCCCGGCGGGTCAGGTAGGAAGGGTGGGTCCAAAGCAGTGTGCCCATAGGGTCAGCAGGTGTACCCCGGCGCAGCAGTAAGGGTTCCGGTACAATCCAGGAGTACCGGTGGGTATAGCAAAAGTACCGCGGAGTACCTGTGGGTGTACCGGTACTACCCCAGATTGTCGGGTAGGGGGCCAGGCCTACCGCAGAGCATCAGGTAGGGATACCGGGCCTAGCCTGGAGGGTCAGGTAGGAATGTCTGGTCTACACAGCACGCCCGTAAGGTCAGCAGGTGTACCCCAGCGAACCAGTAAGGGTTCAGGTACTACCCTGGAGTACCGGTGGGTGTACCAATACTACCGCAGAGTACCGGTGGGGGTACCGGTACTACCCCAGCATATCGGGTAGGGGTGCCAGGCCATCAACGGAGCATCAGGTAGGGATACCGGGCCTAAAACGGAGGGTCAGGTAGGAATGTCTGGTCTACACCGCGCGCCAGTAACGTCAGCAGGTGTAGCGCAGTGAACCACTAAGGGTTCACGTACTACCCCGGAGTACCGGTGGGTGTACCGATACTACCGCAGAGTAACGGTGGGGGTACCGCTACTACCCCAGAACATCGGGTATGGGTGCCAAGCCTAATGCGGAGCATCAGGTAGGGATAGCTGGTCTAACCTGTGGGGTACGGTAGGGAGGCCAGGTCTAGTCCAGCGCGCACGATGGGACAGCTGGTATTCTCTGGCGCATCACAAAGGGTTCCGTTCCAACCCCAGAGTACCGGTGGGGCAACCGGTTCTACCTCGAAACATCGGGTAGGTATACCAGGCCTACCCCGGCGGGTCAGGTAGGAAGGGTGGGTCCAAAGCAGTGTGCCCATAGGGTCAGCAGGTGTACCCCGGCGCAGCAGTAAAGGTTCCGGTTCAATCCAGGAGTACCGGTGGGTATAGCAAAAGTACCGCGGAGTACCGGTGGGTGTACCGGTACTACCCCAGATTGTCGGGTAGGGGGCCAGGCCTACCGCAGAGCATCAGGTAGGGATACCGGGCCTAGCCTGGAGGGTCAGGTAGGAATGTCTGGTCTACACAGCACGCCCGTAAGGTCAGCAGGTGTACCCCAGCGAACCAGTAAGGGTTCAGGTACTACCCTGGAGTACCGGTGGGTGTACCAATACTACCGCAGAGTACCGGTGGGGGTACCGGTACTACCCCAGCATATCGGGTAGGGGTGCCAGGCCATCAACGGAGCATCAGGTAGGGATACCGGGCCTAAAACGGAGGGTCAGGTAGGAATGTCTGGTCTACACCGCGCGCCAGTAACGTCAGCAGGTGTAGCGCAGTGAACCACTAAGTGTTCACGTACTACCCCGGAGTACCGGTGGGTGTACCGATACTACCGCAGAGTAACGGTGGGGGTACCGCTAGTACCCCAGAACATCGGGTATGGGTGCCAAGCCTAATGCGGAGCATCAGGTAGGGATAGCGGGTCTAACCTGTGGGGTCCGGTAGGGAGGCCAGGTCTAGTCCAGCGCGCACGATGGGACAGCTGGTGTTCTCTGGCGCATCACAAAGGGTTCCGTTCCAACCCCAGAGTATCTGTGGGAGAACCGGTTCTACCTCGAAACATCGGGTAGGTATACCAGGCCTACCCCGACGGGTCAGGTAAGAAGGATTGGTCCAAAGCAGTGTGCCCGTAGGGTCAGCAGGTGTACCCCGGTGCACCAGTAACGGTTTCGGTACAATCTAGGAGTACCGGTGGGTATAGCAAAACTACCGCGGAGTACCGGTGGGTGTACCGGTACTACCCCAGATTGTCGGGTAGGGGGCCAGGCCTACCGCAGAGCATCAGGTAGGGATACCGGGCCTAGCCTGGAGGGTCAGGTAGGAATGTCTGGTCTACACAGCACGCCCGTAAGGTCAGCAGGTGTACCCCAGCGAACCACTAAGGGTTCAGGTACTACCCTGGAGTACCGGTGGGTGTACCAATACTACCGCAGAGTACCGGTGGGGGTACCGGTACTACCCCAGCATATCGGGTAGGGGTGCCAGGCCATCAACGGAGCATCAGGTAGGGATACCGGGACTAACACGGAGGGTCAGGTAGGAATGTCTGGTCTACACCGCGCGCCAGTAACGTCAGCAGGTGTACCCCAGTGAACCAGTAAGGGTTCACGTACTACCCCGGAGTACCGGTGGGTGTACCGATACTACCGCAGAGTAACGGTGGGGGTACCGCTACTACCCCAGAACATCGGGTATGGGTGCCAAGCCTAATGCGGAGCATCAGGTAGGGATAGCGGGTCTAACCTGTGGGGTCCGGTAGGCAGGCCAGGTCTAGAACAGCGCGCACGATGGGACAGCTGGTATTCTCTGGCGCATCACAAAGGGTTCCGTTCCAACCCCAGAGTACCGGTGGGGCAACCGGTTCTACCTCGAAACATCGGGTAGGTATACCAGGCCTACCCCGGCGGGTCAGGTAGGAAGGGTGGGTCCAAAGCAGTGTGCCCATAGGGTCAGCAGGTGTACCCCGGCGCAGCAGTAAAGGTTCCGGTTCAATCCAGGAGTACCGGTGGGTATAGCAAAAGTACCGCGGAGTACCGGTGGGTGTACCGGTACTACCCCAGATTGTCGGGTAGGGGGCCAGGCCTACCGCAGAGCATCAGGTAGGGATACCGGGCCTAGCCTGGAGGGTCAGGTAGGAATGTCTGGTCTACACAGCACGCCCGTAAGGTCAGCAGGTGTACCCCAGCGAACCAGTAAGGGTTCAGGTACTACCCTGGAGTACCGGTGGGTGTACCAATACTACCGCAGAGTACCGGTGGGGGTACCGGTACTACCCCAGCATATCGGGTAGGGGTGCCAGGCCATCAACGGAGCATCAGGTAGGGATACCGGGCCTAAAACGGAGGGTCAGGTAGGAATGTCTGGTCTACACCGCGCGCCAGTAACGTCAGCAGGTGTAGCGCAGTGAACCACTAAGGGTTCACGTACTACCCCGGAGTACCGGTGGGTGTACCGATACTACCGCAGAGTAACGGTGGGGGTACCGCTACTACCCAAGAACATCGGGTATGGGTGCCAAGCCTAATGCGGAGCATCAGGTAGGGATAGCTGGTCTAACCTGTGGGGTCCGGTAGGGAGGCCAGGTCTAGTCCAGCGCGCACGATGGGACAGCTGGTGTTCTCTGGCGCATCACAAAGGGTTCCGTTCCAACCCCAGAGTATCTGTGGGAGAACCGGTTCTACCTCGAAACATCGGGTAGGTATACCAGGCCTACCCCGGCGGGTCAGGTAAGAAGGATTGGTCCAAAGCAGTGTGCCCGTAGGGTCAGCAGGTGTACCCCGGTGCACCAGTAACGGTTTCGGTACAATCTAGGAGTACCGGTGGGTATAGCAAAACTACCGCGGAGTACCGGTGGGTGTACCGGTACTACCCCAGATTGTCGGGTAGGGGGCCAGGCCTACCGCAGAGCATCAGGTAGGGATACCGGGCCTAGCCTGGAGGGTCAGGTAGGAATGTCTGGTCTACACAGCACGCCCGTAAGGTCAGCAGGTGTACCCCAGCGAACCACTAAGGGTTCAGGTACTACCCTGGAGTACCGGTGGGTGTACCAATACTACCGCAGAGTACCGGTGGGGGTACCGGTACTACCCCAGCATATCGGGTAGGGGTGCCAGGCCATCAACGGAGCATCAGGTAGGGATACCGGGACTAACACGGAGGGTCAGGTAGGAATGTCTGGTCTACACCGCGCGCCAGTAACGTCAGCAGGTGTACCCCAGTGAACCAGTAAGGGTTCACGTACTACCCCGGAGTACCGGTGGGTGTACCGATACTACCGCAGAGTAACGGTGGGGGTACCGCTACTACCCCAGAACATCGGGTATGGGTGCCAAGCCTAATGCGGAGCATCAGGTAGGGATAGCGGGTCTAACCTGTGGGGTCCGGTAGGGAGGCCAGGTCTAGTCCAGCGCGCACGATGGGACAGCTGGTATTCTCTGGCGCATCACAAAGGGTTCCGTTCCAACCCCAGAGTACCGGTGGGGCAACCGGTTCTACCTCGAAACATCGGGTAGGTATACCAGGCCTACCCCGGCGGGTCAGGTAGGAAGGGTGGGTCCAAAGCAGTGTGCCCATAGGGTCAGCAGGTGTACCCCGGCGCAGCAGTAAAGGTTCCGGTTCAATCCAGGAGTACCGGTGGGTATAGCAAAAGTACCGCGGAGTACCGGTGGGTGTACCGGTACTACCCCAGATTGTCGGGTAGGGGGCCAGGCCTACCGCAGAGCATCAGGTAGGGATACCGGGCCTAGCCTGGAGGGTCAGGTAGGAATGTCTGGTCTACACAGCACGCCCGTAAGGTCAGCAGGTGTACCCCAGCGAACCAGTAAGGGTTCAGGTACTACCCTGGAGTACCGGTGGGTGTACCAATACTACCGCAGAGTACCGGTGGGGGTACCGGTACTACCCCAGCATATCGGGTAGGGGTGCCAGGCCATCAACGGAGCATCAGGTAGGGATACCGGGCCTAAAACGGAGGGTCAGGTAGGAATGTCTGGTCTACACCGCGCGCCAGTAACGTCAGCAGGTGTAGCGCAGTGAACCACTAAGGGTTCACGTACTACCCCGGAGTACCGGTGGGTGTACCGATACTACCGCAGAGTAACGGTGGGGGTACCGCTACTACCCAAGAACATCGGGTATGGGTGCCAAGCCTAATGCGGAGCATCAGGTAGGGATAGCTGGTCTAACCTGTGGGGTCCGGTAGGGAGGCCAGGTCTAGTCCAGCGCGCACGATGGGACAGCTGGTGTTCTCTGGCGCATCACAAAGGGTTCCGTTCCAACCCCAGAGTATCTGTGGGAGAACCGGTTCTACCTCGAAACATCGGGTAGGTATACCAGGCCTACCCCGGCGGGTCAGGTAGGAAGGGTGGGTCCAAAGCAGTGTGCCCATAGGGTCAGCAGGTGTACCCCGGCGCAGCAGTAAAGGTTCCGGTTCAATCCAGGAGTACCGGTGGGTATAGCAAAAGTACCGCGGAGTACCGGTGGGTGTACCGGTACTACCCCAGATTGTCGGGTAGGGGGCCAGGCCTACCGCAGAGCATCAGGTAGGGATACCGGGCCTAGCCTGGAGGGTCAGGTAGGAATGTCTGGTCTACACAGCACGCCCGTAAGGTCAGCAGGTGTACCCCAGCGAACCAGTAAGGGTTCAGGTACTACCCTGGAGTACCGGTGGGTGTACCAATACTACCGCAGAGTACCGGTGGGGGTACCGGTACTACCCCAGCATATCGGGTAGGGGTGCCAGGCCATCAACGGAGCATCAGGTAGGGATACCGGGACTAACACGGAGGGTCAGGTAGGAATGTCTGGTCTACACCGCGCGCCAGTAACGTCAGCAGGTGTAGCGCAGTGAACCACTAAGGGTTCACGTACTACCCCGGAGTACCGGTGGGTGTACCGATACTACCGCAGAGTAACGGTGGGGGTACCGCTACTACCCAAGAACATCGGGTATGGGTGCCAAGCCTAATGCGGAGCATCAGGTAGGGATAGCTGGTCTAACCTGTGGGGTCCGGTAGGGAGGCCAGGTCTAGTCCAGCGCGCACGATGGGACAGCTGGTGTTCTCTGGCGCATCACAAAGGGTTCCGTTCCAACCCCAGAGTATCTGTGGGAGAACCGGTTCTACCTCGAAACATCGGGTAGGTATACCAGGCCTACCCCGGCGGGTCAGGTAAGAAGGATTGGTCCAAAGCAGTGTGCCCGTAGGGTCAGCAGGTGTACCCCGGTGCACCAGTAACGGTTTCGGTACAATCTAGGAGTACCGGTGGGTATAGCAAAACTACCGCGGAGTACCGGTGGGTGTACCGGTACTACCCCAGATTGTCGGGTAGGGGGCCAGGCCTACCGCAGAGCATCAGGTAGGGATACCGGGCCTAGCCTGGAGGGTCAGGTAGGAATGTCTGGTCTACACAGCACGCCCGTAAGGTCAGCAGGTGTACCCCAGCGAACCACTAAGGGTTCAGGTACTACCCTGGAGTACCGGTGGGTGTACCAATACTACCGCAGAGTACCGGTGGGGGTACCGGTACTACCCCAGCATATCGGGTAGGGGTGCCAGGCCATCAACGGAGCATCAGGTAGGGATACCGGGACTAACACGGAGGGTCAGGTAGGAATGTCTGGTCTACACCGCGCGCCAGTAACGTCAGCAGGTGTACCCCAGTGAACCAGTAAGGGTTCACGTACTACCCCGGAGTACCGGTGGGTGTACCGATACTACCGCAGAGTAACGGTGGGGGTACCGCTACTACCCCAGAACATCGGGTATGGGTGCCAAGCCTAATGCGGAGCATCAGGTAGGGATAGCGGGTCTAACCTGTGGGGTCCGGTAGGGAGGCCAGGTCTAGTCCAGCGCGCACGATGGGACAGCTGGTGTTCTCTGGCGCATCACAAAGGGTTCCGTTCCAACCCCAGAGTACCGGTGGGGCAACCGGTTCTACCTCGAAACATCGGGTAGGTATACCAGGCCTACCCCGGCGGGTCAGGTAGGAAGGGTGGGTCCAAAGCAGTGTGCCCATAGGGTCAGCAGGTGTACCCCGGCGCAGCAGTAAAGGTTTCGGTACAATCTAGGAGTACCGGTGGGTATAGCAAAACTACCGCGGAGTACCGGTGGGTGTACCGGTACTACCCCAGATTGTCGGGTAGGGGGCCAGGCCTACCGCAGAGCATCAGGTAGGGATACCGGGCCTAGCCTGGAGGGTCAGGTAGGAATGTCTGGTCTACACAGCACGCCCGTAAGGTCAGCAGGTGTACCCCAGCGAACCACTAAGGGTTCAGGTACTACCCTGGAGTACCGGTGGGTGTACCAATACTACCGCAGAGTACCGGTGGGGGTACCGGTACTACCCCAGCATATCGGGTAGGGGTGCCAGGCCATCAACGGAGCATCAGGTAGGGATACCGGGACTAACACGGAGGGTCAGGTAGGAATGTCTGGTCTACACCGCGCGCCAGTAACGTCAGCAGGTGTACCCCAGTGAACCAGTAAGGGTTCACGTACTACCCCGGAGTACCGGTGGGTGTACCGATACTACCGCAGAGTAACGGTGGGGGTACCGCTACTACGCCAGAACATCGGGTATGGGTGCCAAGCCTAATGCGGAGCATCAGGTAGGGATAGCGGGTCTAACCTGTGGGGTCCGGTAGGGAGGCCAGGTCTAGTCCAGCGCGCACGATGGGACAGCTGGTATTCTCTGGCGCATCACAAAGGGTTCCGTTCCAACCCCAGAGTACCGGTGGGGCAACCGGTTCTACCTCGAAACATCGGGTAGGTATACCAGGCCTACCCCGGCGGGTCAGGTAGGAAGGGTGGGTCCAAAGCAGTGTGCCCATAGGGTCAGCAGGTGTACCCCGGCGCAGCAGTAAAGGTTCCGGTTCAATCCAGGAGTACCGGTGGGTATAGCAAAAGTACCGCGGAGTACCGGTGGGTGTACCGGTACTACCCCAGATTGTCGGGTAGGGGGCCAGGCCTACCGCAGAGCATCAGGTAGGGATACCGGGCCTAGCCTGGAGGGTCAGGTAGGAATGTCTGGTCTACACAGCACGCCCGTAAGGTCAGCAGGTGTACCCCAGCGAACCAGTAAGGGTTCAGGTACTACCCTGGAGTACCGGTGGGTGTACCAATACTACCGCAGAGTACCGGTGGGGGTACCGGTACTACCCCAGCATATCGGGTAGGGGTGCCAGGCCATCAACGGAGCATCAGGTAGGGATACCGGGCCTAAAACGGAGGGTCAGGTAGGAATGTCTGGTCTACACCGCGCGCCAGTAAACGTCAGCAGGTGTAGCGCAGTGAACCACTAAGGGTTCACGTACTACCCCGGAGTACCGGTGGGTGTACCGATACTACCGCAGAGTAACGGTGGGGGTACCGCTACTACCCCAGAACATCGGGTATGGGTGCCAAGCCTAATGCGGAGCATCAGGTAGGGATAGCTGGTCTAACCTGTGGGGTCCGGTAGGGAGGCGAGGTCTAGTGCAGCGCGCACGATGGGACAGCTGGTGTTCTCTGGCGCATCACAAAGGGTTCCGTTCCAACCCCAGAGTATCTGTGGGAGAACCGGTTCTACCTCGAAACATCGGGTAGGTATACCAGGCCTACCCCGGCGGGTCAGGTAGTAAGGGTGGGTCCAAAGCAGTGTGCCTGTAGGGTCAGCAGGTGTACCCCGGTGCACCAGTAAGGGTTCCGGTACAATCTAGGAGTACCGGTGGGTATAAAAAAACTACCGCGGAGTACCGGTGGGTGTACCGGTACTACCCCAGATTGTCGGGTAGGGGGCCAGGCCTACCGCAGAGCATCAGGTAGGGATACCGGGCCTAGCCTGGAGGGTCAGGTAGGAATGTCTGGTCTACACAGCACGCCCGTAAGGTCAGCAGGTGTACCCCAGCGAACCAGTAAGGGTTCAGGTACTACCCTGGAGTACCGGTGGGTGTACCAATACTACCGCAGAGTACCGGTGGGGGTACCGGTACTACCCCAGCATATCGGGTAGGGGTGCCAGGCCAACAACAGAGCATCAGGTAGGGATACCGGGCCTAAAACGGAGGATCAGGTAGGAATGTCTGGTCTACACCACGCGCCAGTAACGTCAGCAGGTATACCCCAGTGAACCACTAAGTGTTCACGTACTACCCCGGAGTACCGGTGGGTGTACTGATACTACTGCAGAGTAACTGTGGGGGTACCGCTACTACCCCAGAACATCGGGTATGGGTGCCAAGCCTAATGCGGAGCATCAGGTAGGGATACCGGGTCTAACCTGTGGGGTCCGGTAGGGAGGCCGGGTCTAGTCCAGCACGCACGATGGGACAGCTGGTGTTCTCTGGCGCATCACAAAGGGTTCCGTTCCAACACCAGAGTACCGGTGGGGGAACCGGTTCTACCTCGAAACATCGGGTAGGTATACCAGGCCTACCCCCGTGGGTCAGGTAGGAAGCGTGGGCGTAAAGCGGCGCGCCCGTAGGGCCAGCAGGTGTACACCGGCGCACCAGTAAGGGTTCCGGTACAATCCAGGAGTACCTGTGGGTATAGCAAAACTACCGCGGAGTACCGGTGGGTGTACCGGTACTACCCCAGATTGTCGGGTAGGGGGCCAGGCCTACCGCAGAGCATCAGGTAGGGATACCGGGCCTAGCCTGGAGGGTCAGGTAGGAATGTCTGTTGTACAGAGCACGCCCGAAAGGTCAGCAGGTGTAGCCCAGCGAACCAGTAAGGGTTCAGGTACTACCCTGGAATACCGGTGGGTGTACCAATACTACCGCAGAGTACCGGTGGGGGTACCGGTACTACCCCAGCATATCGGGTAGGGGTGCCAGGCCAACAACAGAGCATCAGGTAGGGATACCGGGACTAACACGGAGGGTCAGGTAGGAATATCTGGTCTACACCGCGTTCTCGTAACGTCATCAGGTGTACCCCAGTGAACCAGTAAGTGTTCACGTACTACCCCGGAGTACCGGTGGGTGTACCGATAGTACCGCAGAGTAACGGTGGGGGTACCGCTAGTACCCCAGAACATCGAGTAGGGGTGCCAAGCCTAATGAGGAGCATCAGGTAGGGATACCGGGTGTAACCTGTGGGGTCCGGTAGGGAGGCCAGGTCTAGTCCAGCGCGCACGAAGGGACAGCTGGTGTTCTCTGGCGCATCACAAAGGGTTCCGTTCCAAACGCAGAGTACCGGTGGGGGAACCGGTTCTACCTCGAAACATCGGGTAGGTATACCAGGCTTACCCCGGAGGGTCAGGTAGGAAGGGTGGGCGTAAAGCGGCGCTCCCTTAGGGCCAGCAGGTGTACCCCTGCGCACCAGTAAGGGTTCCGGTACAATCCAGGAGTACCGGTGGGTATAGCAAAATTACCGCGGAGTACCTGTGGGTGTACCGGTACTACCCCAGATTGTCGGGTAAGGGGCCAGGATTACCGCAGAGCATCAGGTAGGGATACCGGGCCTAGCCTGGTGGGTCAGGTAGGAAGGGTGGGTCCAAAGCAGTGTGCCCGTAGGGCCAGCAGTTATACCCCGGCGCACCAGTAAGGGTTCCGGTACAATCCAGGAGTACCGGTGGGTATAGCAAAACTACCGCGGAGTACCGGTGGGTGTACCGGTACTACCCCAGATTGTCAGGTAGGGGCCAGGCCTACCGTAGATCATCAGTTAGGGATACCGGGCCTAGCCTGGAGGGTCAGGTAGGAATGTCTGGTCTACACAGCACGCCCGTAAGGTCAGCAGGTGTAGCCCAGCGAACCAGTAAGGGTTCAGGTACTACCCTGGAATACCGGTGGGTGTACCAATACTACCGCAGAGTACCGTTGGAGGTACCGGTACTACCCCAGCATATCGGGTAGGGGTGCCAGGCGAACAACGGAGCATCAGGTAGGGATACCGGGACTAACACGGAGGGTCAGGAAGAATGTCTGGTCTATACCGCGTGGCGGAAACGTCATCAGGTGTACCCCAGTGAACCAGTAAGGGTTCATGTACTACCCCGGAGTACCTGTGGGTGTACCGATACTACCGCAGAGTAACGGTGGGGGTACCGCTACTACCCCAGAACATCGGGTATGGGTGCCAAGCCTAATGCGGAGCATCAGGTAGGGATAGCGGGTCTAACCTGTGGGGTCCGGTAGGGAGGCCGGGTCTAGTCCAGCACACACGATGGGACAGCTGGTGTTCTCTGGCGCATCACAAAGGGTTCCGTTCCAACCCCAGAGTACCGGTGGGGGAACCGGTTCTACCTCGAAACATCGGGTAGGTATACCAGGCCTACCCCGGCGGGTCAGGTAGGAAGGGTGGGCGTAAAGTGGCGAGCCCGTAGGGCCAGCAGGTGTACCCCGGCGCACCAGTAAGGGTTCCGGTACAATCCAGGAGTACCGGTGGGTATAACAAAACTACCGTGGAATACCGGTGGGTGTACCGGTACTACCCCAGATTGTCGGGTAGGGGGCCAGGCCTACCGCAGAGCATCAGGTAGGGATACCGGGCCTAGCCTGGAGGGTCAGGTAGGAATGTCTGTTGTACAGAGCACGCCCGAAAGGTCAGCAGGTGTAGCCCAGCGAACCAGTAAGGGTTCAGGTACTACCCTGAAATACCGGTGGGTGTACCAATACTACCGCAGAGTACCGGTGGGGGTACCGGTACTACCCCAGCATATCGGGTAGGGGTGCCAGGCCAACAACAGAGCATCAGGTAGGGATACTGGGACTAACACGGAGGGTCAGGTAGGAATATCTGGTCTACACCGCGTTCTCGTAACGTCATCAGGTGTACCCCAGTGAACCAGTAAGGGTTCACGTACTACCCCGGAGTACCGGTGGGTGTACCGATAGTACCGCAGAGTAACGGTGGGGGTACCGCTAGTACCCCAGAACATCGAGTAGGGGTGCCAAGCCTAATGAGGAGCATCAGGTAGGGATACCGGGTGTAACCTGTGGGGTCCGGTAGGGAGGCCAGGTCTAGTCCAGCGCGCACGAAGGGACAGCTGGTGTTCTCTGGCGCATCACAAAGGGTTCCGTTCCAAACGCAGAGTACCGGTGGGGGAACCGGTTCTACCTCGAAACATCGGGTAGGTATACCAGGCTTACCCCGGAGGGTCAGGTAGGAAGGGTGGGCGTAAAGCGGCGAGCCCTTAGGGTCAGCAGGTGTACCCCGGCGCACCAGTAAGGGTTCCGGTACAATCCAGGAGTACCGGTGGGTATAGCAAAATTACCGCGGAGTACCTGTGGGTGTACCGGTACTACCCCAGATTGTCGGGTAAGGGGCCAGGATTACCGCAGAGCATCAGGTAGGGATACTGGGCCTAGCCTGGTGGGTCAGGTAGGAAGGGTGGGTCCAAAGCAGTGTGCCCGTAGGGCCAGCAGTTATACCCCGGCGCACCAGTAAGGGTTCCGGTACAATCCAGGAGTACCGGTGGGTATAGCAAAACTACCGCGGAGTACCGGTGGGTGTACCGGTACTACCCCAGATTGTCAGGTAGGGGCCAGGCCTACCGTAGATCATCAGTTAGGGATACCGGGCCTAGCCTGGAGGGTCAGGTAGGAATGTCTGGTCTACACAGCACGCCCGTAAGGTCAGCAGGTGTAGCCCAGCGAACCAGTAAGGGTTCAGGTACTACCCTGGAATACCGGTGGGTGTACCAATACTACCGCAGAGTACCGTTGGAGGTACCGGTACTACCCCAGCATATCGGGTAGGGGTGCCAGGCGAACAACGGAGCATCAGGTAGGGATACCGGGACTAACACGGAGGGTCAGGAAGAATGTCTGGTCTATACCGCGTGGCGGAAACGTCATCAGGTGTACCCCAGTGAACCAGTAAGGGTTCACGTACTACCCCGGAGTACCTGTGGGTGTACCGATACTACCGCAGAGTAACGGTGGGGGTACCGCTACTACCCCAGAAGATCGGGTATGGGTGCCAAGCCTAATGCGGAGCATCAGGTAGGGATAGCGGGTCTAACCTGTGGGGTCCGGTAGGGAGGCCGGGTCTAGTCCAGCACACACGATGGGACAGCTGGTGTTCTCTGGCGCATCACAAAGGGTTCCGTTCCAAACGCAGAGTACCGGTGGGGGAACCGGTTCTACCTCGAAACATCGGGTAGGTATACCAGGCCTACCCCGGCGGGTCAGGTAGGAAGGGTGGGCGTAAAGTGGCGAGCCCGTAGGGCCAGCAGGTGTACCCCGGCGCACCAGTAAGGGTTCCGGTACAATCCAGGAGTACCGGTGGGTATAACAAAACTACCGTGGAATACCGGTGGGTGTACCGGTACTACCCCAGATTGTCGGGTAGGGGGCCAGGCCTACCGCAGAGCATCAGGTAGGGATACCGGGCCTAGCCTGGACGGTCAGGTAGGAATGTCTGTTGTACAGAGCACGCCCGAAAGGTCAGCAGGTGTAGCCCAGCGAACCAGTAAGGGTTCAGGTACTACCCTGGAATACCGGTGGGTGTACCAATACTACCGCAGAGTACCGGTGGGGGTACCGGTACTACCCCAGCATATCGGGTAGGGGTGCCAGGCCAACAACAGAGCATCAGGTAGGGATACCGGGACTAACACGGAGGGTCAGGTAGGAATATCTGGTCTACACCGCGTTCTCGTAACGTCATCAGGTGTACCCCAGTGAACCAGTAAGGGTTCACGTACTACCCCGGAGTACCGGTGGGTGTACCGATACTACCGCAGAGTAACGGTGGGGGTACCGCTACTACCCCAGAACATCGAGTAGGGGTGCCAAGCCTAATGAGGAGCATCAGGTAGGGATACCGGGTGTAACCTGTGGGGTCCGGTAGGGAGGCCAGGTCTAGTCCAGCGCGCACGAAGGGACAGCTGGTGTTCTCTGGCGCATCACAAAGGGTTCCGTTCCAAACGCAGAGTACCGGTGGGGGAACCGGTTCTACCTCGAAACATCGGGTAGGTATACCAGGCTTACCCCGGAGGGTCAGGTAGGAAGGGTGGGCGTAAAGCGGCGCTCCCTTAGGGCCAGCAGGTGTACCCCGGCGCACCAGTAAGGGTTCCGGTACAATCCAGGAGTACCGGTGGGTATAGCAAAATTACCGCGGAGTACCTGTGGGTGTACCGGTACTACCCCAGATTGTCGGGTAAGGGGCCAGGATTACCGCAGAGCATCAGGTAGGGATACCGGGCCTAGCCTGGTGGGTCAGGTAGGAAGGGTGGGTCCAAAGCAGTGTGCCCGTAGGGCCAGCAGTTATACCCCGGCGCACCAGTAAGGGTTCCGGTACAATCCAGGAGTACCGGTGGGTATAGCAAAACTACCGCGGAGTACCGGTGGGTGTACCGGTACTACCCCAGATTGTCAGGTAGGGGCCAGGCCTACCGTAGATCATCAGTTAGGGATACCGGGCCTAGCCTGGAGGGTCAGGTAGGAATGTCTGGTCTACACAGCACGCCCGTAAGGTCAGCAGGTGTAGCCCAGCGAACCAGTAAGGGTTCAGGTACTACCCTGGAATACCGGTGGGTGTACCAATACTACCGCAGAGTACCGTTGGAGGTACCGGTACTACCCCAGCATATCGGGTAGGGGTGCCAGGCGAACAACGGAGCATCAGGTAGGGATACCGGGACTAACACGGAGGGTCAGGAAGAATGTCTGGTCTATACCGCGTGGCGGAAACGTCATCAGGTGTACCCCAGTGAACCAGTAAGGGTTCACGTACTACCCCGGAGTACCTGTGGGTGTACCGATACTACCGCAGAGTAACGGTGGGGGTACCGCTACTACCCCAGAAGATCGGGTATGGGTGCCAAGCCTAATGCGGAGCATCAGGTAGGGATAGCGGGTCTAACCTGTGGGGTCCGGTAGGGAGGCCGGGTCTAGTCCAGCACACACGATGGGACAGCTGGTGTTCTCTGGCGCATCACAAAGGGTTCCGTTCCAAACGCAGAGTACCGGTGGGGGAACCGGTTCTACCTCGAAACATCGGGTAGGTATACCAGGCCTACCCCGGCGGGTCAGGTAGGAAGGGTGGGCGTAAAGTGGCGAGCCCGTAGGGCCAGCAGGTGTACCCCGGCGCACCAGTAAGGGTTCCGGTACAATCCAGGAGTACCGGTGGGTATAACAAAACTACCGTGGAATACCGGTGGGTGTACCGGTACTACCCCAGATTGTCGGGTAGGGGGCCAGGCCTACCGCAGAGCATCAGGTAGGGATACCGGGCCTAGCCTGGAGGGTCAGGTAGGAATGTCTGTTGTACAGAGCACGCCCGAAAGGTCAGCAGGTGTAGCCCAGCGAACCAGTAAGGGTTCAGGTACTACCCTGAAATACCGGTGGGTGTACCAATACTACCGCAGAGTACCGGTGGGGGTACCGGTACTACCCCAGCATATCGGGTAGGGGTGCCAGGCCAACAACAGAGCATCAGGTAGGGATACCGGGACTAACACGGAGGGTCAGGTAGGAATATCTGGTCTACACCGCGTTCTCGTAACGTCATCAGGTGTACCCCAGTGAACCAGTAAGGGTTCACGTACTACCCCGGAGTACCGGTGGGTGTACCGATAGTACCGCAGAGTAACGGTGGGGGTACCGCTAGTACCCCAGAACATCGAGTAGGGGTGCCAAGCCTAATGAGGAGCATCAGGTAGGGATACCGGGTGTAACCTGTGGGGTCCGGTAGGGAGGCCAGGTCTAGTCCAGCGCGCACGAAGGGACAGCTGGTGTTCTCTGGCGCATCACAAAGGGTTCCGTTCCAAACGCAGAGTACCGGTGGGGGAACCGGTTCTACCTCGAAACATCGGGTAGGTATACCAGGCCTACCCCGGAGGGTCAGGTAGGAAGGGTGGGCGTAAAGCGGCGCTCCCTTAGGGCCAGCAGGTGTACCCCGGCGCACCAGTAAGGGTTCCGGTACAATCCAGGAGTACCGGTGGGTATAGCAAAATTACCGCGGAGTACCTGTGGGTGTACCGGTACTACCCCAGATTGTCGGGTAAGGGGCCAGGATTACCGCAGAGCATCAGGTAGGGATACCGGGCCTAGCCTGGTGGGTCAGGTAGGAAGGGTGGGTCCAAAGCAGTGTGCCCGTAGGGCCAGCAGTTATACCCCGGCGCACCAGTAAGGGTTCCGGTACAATCCAGGAGTACCGGTGGGTATAGCAAAACTACCGCGGAGTACCGGTGGGTGTACCGGTACTACCCCAGATTGTCAGGTAGTGGCCAGGCCTACCGTAGATCATCAGTTAGGGATACCGGGCCTAGCCTGGAGGGTCAGGTAGGAATGTCTGGTCTACACAGCACGCCCGTAAGGTCAGCAGGTGTAGCCCAGCGAACCAGTAAGGGTTCAGGTACTACCCTGGAATACCGGTGGGTGTACCAATACTACCGCAGAGTACCGTTGGAGGTACCGGTACTACCCCAGCATATCGGGTAGGGGTGCCAGGCGAACAACGGAACATCAGGTAGGGATACCGGGACTAACACGGAGGGTCAGGAAGAATGTCTGGTCTATACCGCGTGGCGGAAACGTCATCAGGTGTACCCCAGTGAACCAGTAAGGGTTCACGTACTACCCCGGAGTACCTGTGGGTGTACCGATACTACCGCAGAGTAACGGTGGGGGTACCGCTACTACCCCAGAACATCGGGTATGGGTGCCAAGCCTAATGCGGAGCATCAGGTAGGGATAGCGGGTCTAACCTGTGGGGTCCGGTAGGGAGGCCGGGTCTAGTCCAGCACACACGATGGGACAGCTGGTGTTCTCTGGCGCATCACAAAGGGTTCCGTTCCAAACGCAGAGTACCGGTGGGGGAACCGGTTCTACCTCGAAACATCGGGTAGGTATACCAGGCCTACCCCGGCGGGTCAGGTAGGAAGGGTGGGCGTAAAGTGGCGAGCCTGTAGGGCCAGCAGGTGTACCCCGGCGCACCAGTAAGGGTTCCGGTACAATCCAGGAGTACCGGTGGGTATAACAAAACTACCGTGGAATACCGGTGGGTGTACCGGTACTACCCCAGATTGTCGGGTAGGGGGCCAGGCCTACCGCAGAGCATCAGGTAGGGATACCGGGCCTAGCCTGGACGGTCAGGTAGGAATGTCTGTTGTACAGAGCACGCCCGAAAGGTCAGCAGGTGTAGCCCAGCGAACCAGTAAGGGTTCAGGTACTACCCTGGAATACCGGTGGGTGTACCAATACTACCGCAGAGTACCGGTGGGGGTACCGGTACTACCTCAGCATATCGGGTAGGGGTGCCAAGCCAACAACGGAGCATAAGGTAGGGATACCGGGACTAACACGGAGTGTCAGGTAGGAATGTCTGGTCCACACCGCACCCCAGTAAAGTCATCAGGTGTACCCCAGTGAACCAGTAAGGGTTCACGTACTACCCCGGAGTACCGGTGGGTGTACCGATACTACCGCAGAGTAACGGTGGGGGTACCGCTAGTACCCCAGAACATCGAGTAGGGGTGCCAAGCCTATATGCGGAGCATCAGGTAGGGATAGCGGGTCTAACCTCTGGGGTCCGGTAGGGAGGCCGGGTCTAGTCCAGCGCGCACGAAGGGACAGCTGGTGTTCTCTGGCGCATCACAAAGGGTTCCGTTCCAACCCCAGAGTACCGGTGGGGGAACCGGTTCTACCTCGAAACATCGGGTAGGTATACCAGGCCTACCACGGAGGGTCAGGTAGGAAGGGTGGGTGTAAAGCGGCGAGACCATTGGGTCAGCAGGTGTTACCCGGCGCAACAATAAGGGTTCCAGTACAATCCAGGAGTACCGGTGGGTATAGCAAAACTACCGCGGAGTACCGGTGGGTGTACCGGTACTACCCCAGATTGTCGGGTAAGGGGCCAGGATTACCGCAGAGCATCAGGTAGGGATACCGGGCCTAGCCTGGTGGGTCAGGTAGGAAGGGTGGGTCCAAAGCAGTGTGCCCGTAGGGCCAGCAGTTATACCCCGGCGCACCAGTAAGGGTTCCGGTACAATCCAGGAGTACCGGTGGGTATAGCAAAACTACCGCGGAGTACCGGTGGGTGTACCGGTACTACCCCAGATTGTCAGGTAGGGGCCAGGCCTACCGTAGATCATCAGTTAGGGATACCGGGCCTAGCCTGGAGGGTCAGGTAGGAATGTCTGGTCTACACAGCACGCCCGTAAGGTCAGCAGGTGTAGCCCAGCGAACCAGTAAGGGTTCAGGTACTACCCTGGAATACCGGTGGGTGTACCAATACTACCGCAGAGTACCGTTGGAGGTACCGGTACTACCCCAGCATATCGGGTAGGGGTGCCAGGCGAACAACGGAGCATCAGGTAGGGATACCGGGACTAACACGGAGGGTCAGGAAGAATGTCTGTTCTATACCGCGTGGCGGAAACGTCATCAGGTGTACCCCAGTGAACCAGTAAGGGTTCACGTACTACCCCGGAGTACCTGTGGGTGTACCGATACTACCGCAGAGTAACGGTGGGGGTACCGCTACTACCCCAGAACATCGGGTATGGGTGCCAAGCCTAATGCGGAGCATCAGGTAGGGATAGCGGGTCTAACCTGTGGGGTCCGGTAGGGAGGCCGGGTCTAGTCCAGCACACACGATGGGACAGCTGGTGTTCTCTGGCGCATCACAAAGGGTTCCGTTCCAAACGCAGAGTACCGGTGGGGGAACCGGTTCTACCTCGAAACATCGGGTAGGTATACCAGGCCTACCCCGGCGGGTCAGGTAGGAAGGGTGGGCGTAAAGTGGCGAGCCCGTAGGGCCAGCAGGTGTACCCCGGCGCACCAGTAAGGGTTCCGGTACAATCCAGGAGTACCGGTGGGTATAACAAAACTACCGTGGAATACCGGTGGGTGTACCGGTACTACCCCAGATTGTCGGGTAGGGGGCCAGGCCTACCGCAGAGCATCAGGTAGGGATACCGGGCCTAGCCTGGACGGTCAGGTAGGAATGTCTGTTGTACAGAGCACGCCCGAAAGGTCAGCAGGTGTAGCCCAGCGAACCAGTAAGGGTTCAGGTACTACCCTGGAATACCGGTGGGTGTACCAATACTACCGCAGAGTACCGGTGGGGGTACCGGTACTACCTCAGCATATCGGGTAGGGGTGCCAAGCCAACAACGGAGCATCAGGTAGGGATACCGGGACTAACACGGAGGGTCAGGTAGGAATGTCTGGTCCACACCGCACCCCAGTAAAGTCATCAGGTGTACCCCAGTGAACCAGTAAGGGTTCACGTACTACCCCGGAGTACCGGTGGGTGTACCGATACTACCGCAGAGTAACGGTGGGGGTACCGCTAGTACCCCAGAACATCGAGCAGGGGTGCCAAGCCTATATGCGGAGCATCAGGTAGGGATAGCGGGTCTAACCTCTGGGGTCCGGTAGGGAGGCCGGGTCTAGTCCAGCGCGCACGAAGGGACAGCTGGTGTTCTCTGGCGCATCACAAAGGGTTCCGTTCCAACCCCAGAGTACCGGTGGGGGAACCGGTTCTACCTCGAAACATCGGGTAGGTATACCAGGCCTACCACGGAGGGTCAGGTAGGAAGGGTGGGTGTAAAGCGGCGAGACCATAGGGTCAGCAGGTGTTACCCGGCGCAACAATAAGGGTTCCAGTACAATCCAGGAGTACCGGTGGGTATAGCAAAAATACCGCGGAGTACCGGTGGGTGTACCGATACTACCGCAGAGTAACGGTGGGGGTACCGCTACTACCCCAGAACATCGGGTATGGGTGCCAAGCCTAATGCGGAGCATCAGGTATTGATAGCGGGTCTAACCTGTGGGGTCAGGTAGGGAGGCCGGGTGTAGTCCAGCGCGCACGATGGGACAGCTGGTGTTCTCTGGCGCATCACAAAGGGTTCCGTTCCAAACCCAGAGTACCGGTGGGGGAACCGGTTCTACCGCAAAACATCGGGTACTTATACCAGGCCTACCCCGGCGGGTCAGGTAGGAAGGGTGGGCGTAAATCGGCGCACCCGTATTGTCAGCAGGTGTACCCCGGCGCACCAGTAAGGGTTCCGGTACAATCCAGGAGTACCGGTGGGTATAGCAAAACTACCGCGGAGTACCGGTGGGTGTACCGGTACTACCCCAGATTGTCGGATAGGGGCCAGGCCTACCGTAGAGCATCAGGTAGCGATACCGGGCCTAGCCTGGAGGGTCAGGTAGGAATGTCTGGTCTACACAGCACGCCCGTAAGGTCAGCAGGTGTACCCCAGCGAACCAGTAAGGGTTCAGGTACTACCCTGGAGTACCGGTGGGTGTACCAATACTACTGCAGAGTACCGGTGGGGGTAGCGGTACTACCCCAGCATATCGGGTAGGGGTGCCAGGACAACAACAGAGCATCAGGTAGGGATACCGGGCCTAAAACGGAGGGTCAGGTAGGAATGTCTGGTCTACACCGCGCGCCAGTAACGTCATCAGGTGTACCCCAGTGAACCAGTAAGGGTTCACGTACTACCCCGGAGTACCGGTGGGTGTACCGATACTACCGCAGAGTAACGGTGGGGGTACCGCTAGTACCCCAGAACATCGGGTATGGGTGCCAAGCCTAATGCGGAGCATCAGGTAGGGATAGCGGGTCTAACGTGTGGGGTCAGGTAGGGAGGCCGGGTGTAGTCCAGCGCGCACGATGGGACAGCTGGTGTTCTCTGGCGCATCACAAAGGGTTCCGTTCCAACCCCAGAGTACTGGTGGGGGAACCGGTTCTACCTCGAAACATCGGGTAGGTATACCAGGCCTACCCCGGAGGGTCAGGTAGGAAGGGTGGGCGTAAAGCGGCGAGCCTATAGGGTCAGCAGGTGTACCCCGGCGCACCAGTAAGGGTTCCAGTACAATCCAGGAGTACCGGTGGGTATAGCAAAACTACCGCGGAGTACCTCTGGGTGTACCGGTACTACCCCAGATTGTCGGATAGGGGGCCAGGCCTACCGCAGAGCATCAGGTAGGGATACCGGGCCTAGCCTGGAGGGTCAGGTAGGAATGTCTGGTCTACAGAGCACACCCGTAAGGTCAGCAGGTGTACCCCAGCGAACCAGTAAGGGTTCAGGTACTACCCTGGAGTACCGGTGGGTGTACCAATACTACCGCAGAGTACCGGTGGGGTACCGGTACTACCCCAGCATATCGGGTAGGGGTGCCAGGCCAACAACGGAGCATCAGGTAGGGATACCGGGACTAACACGGAGGGCCAGGAAGAATGTCTGTTCTATACCGCGTGCCTGTAACGTCATCAGGTGTACCCCAGTGAACCAGTAAGGGTTCACGTACTACCCCGGAGTACGGTGGGTGTACCGATACTACCGCAGAGTAACGGTGGGGGTACCGCTACTACCCCAGAACATCGGGTATGGGTGCAAAGCCTATATGCGGAGCATCAGGTAGGCATACCGGGCCTAACCTGTGGGTTCCGTTAGGGAGGCCGAGTCTAGTCCAGCGCGCACGATGGGACAGCTGGTGTTCTCTGGCGCATCACAATGGGTTCCGTTCCAAACCCAGAGTACCGGTGGGGGAACCGGTTCTACCGCAAAACATCGGGTACTTGTACCAGGCCTACCCCGGCGGGTCAGGTAGGAAGGGTGGGCGTAAATCGGCGCACCCGTAGTGTCAGTAGGTGTACCCCGGCGCACCAGTAAGGCTTCCGGTACAATCCAGGAGTACCGGTGGGTATAGCAAAACTACCGCGGAGTACCGGTGGGTGTACCGGTACTACCCCAGATTGTCAGGTAGGGGCCAGGCCTACCGTAGATCATCAGTTAGGGATACCGGGCCTAGCCTGGAGGGTCAGGTAGGAATGTCTGGTCTACACAGCACGCCCGTAAGGTCAGCAGGTGTAGCCCAGCGAACCAGTAAGTGTTCAGGTACTACCCTGGAGTACCGGTGGGTGTACCAATACTACCGCAGAGTACCGTTGGAGGTACCGGTACTACCCCAGCATATCGGGTAGGGGTGCCAGGCGAACAACGGAGCATCAGGTAGGGATACCGGGACTAACACGGAGGGTCAGGAAGAATGTCTGGTCTATACCGCGTGGCGGAAACGTCATCAGGTGTACCCCAGTGAACCAGTAAGGGTTCACGTACTACCCCGGAGTACCTGTGGGTGTACCGATACTACCGCAGAGTAACGGTGGGGGTACCGCTACTACCCCAGAACATCGGGTATGGGTGCCAAGCCTAATGCGGAGCATCAGGTAGGGATAGCGGGTCTAACCTGTGGGGTCCGGTAGGGAGGCCGGGTCTAGTCCAGCACACACGATGGGACAGCTGGTGTTCTCTGGCGCATCACAAAGGGTTCCGTTCCAAACGCAGAGTACCGGTGGGGGAACCGGTTCTACCTCGAAACATCGGGTAGGTATACCAGGCCTACCCCGGCGGGTCAGGTAGGAAGGGTGGGCGTAAAGTGGCGAGCCCGTAGGGCCAGCAGGTGTACCCCGGCGCACCAGTAAGGGTTCCGGTACAATCCAGGAGTACCGGTGGGTATAGCAAAAGTACCGCGGAGTACCGGTGGGTGTACCGGTACTACCCCAGATTGTCAGGTAGGGGCCAGGCCTACCGTAGATCATCAGTTAGGGATACCGGGCCTAGCCTGGAGGGTCAGGTAGGAATGTCTGGTCTACACAGCACGCCCGTAAGGTCAGCAGGTGTACCCCAGCGAACCAGTAAGGGTTCAGGTACTACCCTGGAATACCGGTGGGTGTACCAATACTACCGCAGAGTACCGTTGGAGGTACCGGTACTACCCCAGCATATCGGGTAGGGGTGCCAGGCCAACAACGGAGCATCAGGTAGGGATACCGGGACTAACACGGAGGGTCAGGAAGAATGTCTGGTCTATACCGCGTGGCGGAAACGTCATCAGGTGTACTCCAGTGAACCAGTAAGGGTTCACGTACTACCCCGGAGTACCTGTGGGTGTACCGATACTACCGCAGAGTAACGGTGGGGGTACCGCTACTACCCCAGAAGATCGGGTATGGGTGCCAAGCCTAATGCGGAGCATCAGGTAGGGATAGCGGGTCTAACCTGTGGGGTCCGGTAGGGAGGCCGGGTCTAGTCCAGCACACACGATGGGACAGCTGGTGTTCTCTGGCGCATCACAAAGGGTTCCGTTCCAAACGCAGAGTACCGGTGGGGGAACCGGTTCTACCTCGAAACATCGGGTAGGTATACCAGGCCTACCCCGGCGGGTCAGGTAGGAAGGGTGGGCGTAAAGTGGCGAGCCCGTAGGGCCAGCAGGTGTACCCCGGCGCACCAGTAAGGGTTCCAGTACAATCCAGGAGTACCGGTGGGTATAACAAAACTACCGTGGAATACCGGTGGGTGTACCGGTACTACCCCAGATTGTCGGGTAGGGGGCCAGGCCTACCGCAGAGCATCAGGTAGGGATACCGGGCCTAGCCTGGACGGTCAGGTAGGAATGTCTGTTGTACAGAGCACGCCCGAAAGGTCAGCAGGTGTAGCCCAGCGAACCAGTAAGGGTTCAGGTACTACCCTGGAATACCGGTGGGTGTACCAATACTACCGCAGAGTACCGGTGGGGGTACCGGTACTACCCCAGCATATCGGGTAGGGGTGCCAAGCCAACAACGGAGCATCAGGTAGGGATACCGGGACTAACACGGAGGGTCAGGTAGGAATGTCTGGTCCACACCGCACCCCAGTAAAGTCATCAGGTGTACCCCAGTGAACCAGTAAGGGTTCACGTACTACCCCGGAGTACCGGTGGGTGTACCGATACTACCGCAGAGTAACGGTGGGGGTACCGCTAGTACCCCAGAACATCGAGTAGGGGTGCCAAGCCTATATGCGGAGCATCAGGTAGGGATAGCGGGTCTAACCTCTGGGGTCCGGTAGGGAGGCCGGGTCTAGTCCAGCGCGCACGAAGGGACAGCTGGTGTTCTCTGGCGCATCACAAAGGGTTCCGTTCCAACCCCAGAGTACCGGTGGGGGAACCGGTTCTACCTCGAAACATCGGGTAGGTATACCAGGCCTACCACGGAGGGTCAGGTAGGAAGGGTGGGTGTAAAGCGGCGAGACCATAGGGTCAGCAGGTGTTACCCGGCGCAACAATAAGGGTTCCAGTACAATCCAGGAGTACCGGTGGGTATAGCAAAACTACCGCGGAGTACCGGTGGGTGTACCGATACTACCGCAGAGTAACGGTGGGGGTACCGCTACTACCCCAGAACATCGGGTATGGGTGCCAAGCCTAATGCGGAGCATCAGGTATTGATAGCGGGTCTAACCTGTAGGGTCAGGTAGGGAGGCCGGGTGTAGTCCAGCGCGCACGATGGGACAGCTGGTGTTCTCTGGCGCATCACAAAGGGTTCCGTTCCAAACCCAGAGTACCGGTGGGGGAACCGGTTCTACCGCAAAACATCGGGTACTTATACCAGGCCTACCCCGGCGGGTCAGGTAGGAAGGGTGGGCGTAAATCGGCGCACCCGTATTGTCAGCAGGTGTACCCCGGCGCACCAGTAAGGGTTCCGGTACAATCCAGGAGTACCGGTGGGTATAGCAAAACTACCGCGGAGTACCGGTGGGTGTACCGGTACTACCCCAGATTGTCGGATAGGGGCCAGGCCTACCGTAGAGCATCAGGTAGCGATACCGGGCCTAGCCTGGAGGGTCAGGTAGGAATGTCTGGTCTACACAGCACGCCCGTAAGGTCAGCAGGTGTACCCCAGCGAACCAGTAAGGGTTCAGGTACTACCCTGGAGTACCGGTGGGTGTACCAATACTACTGCAGAGTACCGGTGGGGGTAGCGGTACTACCCCAGCATATCGGGTAGGGGTGCCAGGACAACAACAGAGCATCAGGTAGGGATACCGGGCCTAAAACGGAGGGTCAGGTAGGAATGTCTGGTCTACACCGCGCGCCAGTAACGTCAGCAGGTGTACCCCAGTGAACCAGTAAGGGTTCACGTACTACCCCGGAGTACCGGTGGGTGTACCGATACTACCGCAGAGTAACGGTGGGGGTACCGCTACTACCCCAGAACATCGGGTATGGGTGCCAAGCCTAATGCGGAGCATCAGGTAGGGATAGCGGGTCTAACGTGTGGGGTCAGGTAGGGAGGCCGGGTGTAGTCCAGCGCGCACGATGGGACAGCTGGTGTTCTCTGGCGCATCACAAAGGGTTCCGTTCCAACCCCAGAGTACCGGTGGGGGAACCGGTTCTACCTCGAAACATCGGGTAGGTATACCAGGCCTACACCGGCGGGTCAGGTAGGAAGGGTGGGCGTAAAGTGGCGCGTCCTTAGGGTCAGCAGGTGTACCCCGGCGCACCAGTAAGGGTTCCAGTACAATCCAGGAGTACCGGTGGGTATAGCAAAACTACCGCGGAGTACCTCTGGGTGTACCGGTACTACCCCAGATTGTCGGGTAGGGGGCCAGGCCTACCGCAGAGCATCAGGTAGGGATACCAGGCCTAGCCTGGAGGGTCAGGTAGGAATGTCTGGTCTACACAGCACGCCCGTAAGGTCAGCAGGTGTACCCCAGCGAACCAGTAAGGGTTCAGGTACTACCCTGGACTACCGGTGGGTGTACCAATACTACCGCAGAGTACCGGTGGGGGTAGCGGTACTACCCCAGCATATCGGGTAGGGATGCCAGGACAACAACAGAGCATCAGGTAGGGATACCGGGCCTAAAACGGAGGGTCAGGTAGGAATGTCTGGTCTACACCGCGCACCAGTAACGTCAGCAGGTGTACCCCAGTGAACCAGTAAGGGTTCACGTACTACCCCGGAGTACCGGTGGGTGTACCAATACTACCGCAGAGTAACGGTGGGGGTACCGCTAGTACCCCAGAACATCGGGTATGGGTGCCAAGCCTAATGCGGAGCATCAGGTAGGGATAGCGGGTCTAACCTGTGGGGTCCGGTAGGGAGGCCGGGTCTAGTCCAGCGCGCACGAAGGGACAGCTGGTGTTCTCTGGCGCATCACAAAGGGTTCCGTTCCAACCCCAGAGTACTGGTGGGGGAACCGGTTCTACCTCGAAACATCGGGTAGGTATACCAGGCCTACCCCGGAGGGTCAGGTAGGAAGGGTGGGCGTAAAGCGGCGAGCCTATAGGGTCAGCAGGTGTACCCTGGCGCACCAGTAAGGGTTCCAGTACAATCCAGGAGTACCGGTGGGTATAGCAAAACTACCGCGGAGTACCTCTGGGTGTACCGGTACTACCCCAGATTGTCGGATAGGGGGCCAGGCCTACCGCAGAGCATCAGGTAGGGATACCGGGCCTAGCCTGGAGGGTCAGGTAGGAATGTCTGGTCTACACAGCACACCCGTAAGGTCAGCAGGTGTACCCCAGCGAACCAGTAAGGGTTCAGGTACTACCCTGGAGTACCGGTGGGTGTACCAATACTACCGCAGAGTACCGGTGGGGTAACGGTACTACCCCAGCATATCGGGTAGGGGTGCCAGGCCAACAACGGAGCATCAGGTAGGGATACCGGGACTAACACGGAGGGCCAGGAAGAATGTCTGTTCTATACCGCGTGCCTGTAACGTCATCAGGTGTACCCCAGTGAACCAGTAAGGGTTCACGTACTACCCCGGAGTACGGTGGGTGTACCGATACTACCGCAGAGTAACGGTGGGGGTACCGCTACTACCCCAGAACATCGGGTATGGGTGCCAAGCCTATATGCGGAGCATCAGGTAGGGATACCGGGCCTAACCTGTGGGTTCCGTTAGGGAGGCCGAGTCTAGTCCAGCGCGCACGATGGGACAGCTGGTGTTCTCTGGCGCATCACAATGGGTTCCGTTCCAAACCCAGAGTACCGGTGGGGGAACCGGTTCTACCGCAAAACATCGGGTACTTATACCAGGCCTACCCCGGCGGGTCAGGTAGGAAGGGTGGGCGTAAATCGGCGCACCCGTAGTGTCAGCAGGTGTACCCCGGCGCACCAGTAAGGCTTCCGGTACAATCCAGGAGTACCGGTGGGTATAACAAAACTACCGCGGAATACCGGTGGGTGTACCAGTACTACCCCAGATTGTCGTGTAGGGGCCAGGCCTACCGTAGAGCATCAGGTAGGGATACCGGGCCTAGCCTGGAGGGTCAGGTAGGAATGTCTGGTCTACACAGCACGCCCGTAAGGTCAGCAGGTGTACCCCAGCGAACCAGTAAGGGTTCAGGTACTACCCTGGAATACCGGTGGGTGTACCAATACTACCGCAGAGTACCGGTGGGGGTACCGGTACTACCCCAGCATATCAGGTAGGGGTGCCAGGCCAACAACAGAGCATCAGGTAGGGATACCGGGCCTAAAACGGAGGGTCAGTTGGAATGTCTGGTCTACACCGTGCGCCAGTAAAGTCAGCAGGTGTACCCCAGTGAACCAGTAAGGGTTCACGTACTACCCCGGAGTACCGGTGGGTGTACCGATACTACCGCAGAGTAACGGTGGGGGTACCGCTACTACCCCAGAACATCGGGTATGGATGCCAAGGCTAATGCGGAGCATCAGGTAGGGATACCGGGTCTAACCTGTGGGTTCCGTTAGGGAGGCCGGGTCTAGTCCAGAACACACGTAGGGACAGCTGGTGTTCTCTGGCGCATCACAAAGGGTTCCGTTCCAACCCCAGAGTACCGGTGGGGCAACCGGTTGTACCTCGAAACATCGGGTAGTTATACCAGGCCTACCCGGCGGGTCAGGTAGGAAGGGTGGGCGTAAAGCGTCACGCCCTTAGGGTAAGCAGGTGTACCCCGGCGCACCAGTAAGGGTTCCGGTACAATCCAGGAGTACCGGTGGGTATAACAAAACTACCGCGGAATACCGGTGGGTGTACCGGTACTACCCCAGATTGTCGGGTAGGGGGCCAGGCGTACCGCAGAGCATCAGGTAGGGATACCGGGCCTAGCCTGGAGGGTCAGGTAGGAATGTCTGGTCTACAGAGCACGCCCGTAAGGTCAGCAGGTGTACCCCAGCGAACCAGTAAGGGTTCAGGTACTACCCTGGAGTACTGGTGGGTGTACCAATACTACCACAGAGTACCGGTGGGGGTAGCGGTACTACCCCAGCATATCGGGTAGGGGTGCCAGGCCAACAACGGAGGATCAGGTAGGGATACCGGGACTAACACGGAGGGTCAGGTAGGAATGTCTGGTCTACACCGCGCGCCAGTAACGTCAGCAGGTGTACCCCAGTGAACCAGTAAGGGTTCACGTACTACCCCGGAGTACCGGTGGGTGTACCGATACTACTGCAGAGTAACGGTGGGGGTACCGCTACTACCCCAGAACATCGGGTATGGGTGCAAAGCCTATATGCGGAGCATCAGGTAGGGATACCGGGTCTAACCTGTGGGTTCCGTTAGGGAGGCCGGGTCTAATCCAGCGCGCACGAAGGGACAGCTGGTGTTCTCTGGCGCATCACAAAGGGTTCCGTTCCAAACCCAGAGTACCGGTGGGGGAACCGGTTCTACCTCGAAACATCGGGTACTTATACCAGGCCTACCCCGGCGGGTCAGGTAGGAAGGGTGGGCGTAAAGCGTCACGCCCTTAGGGTAAGCAGGTGTACCCCGGCGCACCAGTAAGGGTTCCGGTACAATCCAGGAGTACCGGTGGGTATAACAAAACTACCGCGGAATACCGGTGGGTGTACCGGTACTACCCCAGATTGTCGGGTAGGGGGCCAGGCCTACCGCAGAGCATCAGGCAGGGATACCGGGCCTAGCCTGGAGGGTCAGGTAGGAATGTCTGGTCTACACCGCGCGCCAGTAACGTCAGCAGGTGTACCCCAGTGAACCAGTAAGGGTTCACGTACTACCCCGGAGTACCGGTGGGTGTACCGATACTACCGCAGAGTAACGGTGGGGGTACCGCTACTACCCCAGAACATCGGGTATGGGTGCCAAGCCTATATGCGGAGCATCAGGTAGGGATACCGGGTCTAACCTGTGGGGTCAGGTAGGGAGGCCGGGTGTAGTCCAGCGCGCACGATGGGACAGCTGGTGTTCTCTGGCGCATCACAAAGGGTTCCGTTCCAACCCCAGAGTACCGGTGGGGCAACCGGTTCTACCTCGAAACATCGGGTAGTTATACCAGGCCTACCCTGGCGGGTCAGGTAGGAAGGGTGGGCGTAAAGCGTCACGCCCTTAGGGTAAGCAGGTGTACCCCGGGGCACCAGTAAGGGTTCCGGTACAATCCAGGAGTACCGGTGGGTATAACAAAACTACCGCGGAATACCGGTGGGTGTACCGGTACTACCCCAGATTGTCGGGTAGGGGGCCAGGCCTACCGCAGAGCATCAGGTAGGGATACCGGGCCTAGCCTGGAGGGTCAGGTAGGAATGTCTGGTCTACAGAGCACGCCCGTAAGGTCAGCAGGTGTACCCCAGCGAACCAGTAAGGGTTCAGGTACTACCCTGGAGTACCGGTGGGTGTACCAATACTACCGCAGAGTACCGGTGGGGGTAGCGGTACTACCCCAGCATATCGGGTAGGGGTGCCAGGCCAACAACGGAGGATCAGGTAGGGATACCGGGACTAACACGGAGGGTCAGGTAGGAATGTCTGGTCTACACAGCGCGCCAGTAACGTCAGCAGGTGTACCCCAGTGAACCAGTAAGGGTTCACGTACTACCCCGGAGTACCGGTGGGTGTACCGATACTACCGCAGAGTAACGGTGGGGGTACCGCTAGTACCCCAGAACATCGGGTATGGGTGCCAAGCCTAATGCGGAGCATCAGGTATGGATAGCGGGTCTAACGTGTGGGGTCAGGTAGGGAGTCCGGGTGTAGTCCAGCGCGCACGATGGGACAGCTGGTGTTCTCTGGCGCATCACAAATGGTTCCGTTCCAACCCCAGAGTACCGGTGGGGGAACCGGTTCTACCTTGAAACATCGGGTACTTATACCAGGCCTACCCCGGCGGGTCAGGTAGGAAGGGTGGGCGTAAATCGGCGCACCCGTAGTGTCAGCAGGTGTAGCCCGGCGCACCAGTAAGGGTTCCGGTACAATCCAGGAGTACCGGTGGGTATAGCAAAACTACCGCGGAATACCGGTGGGTGTACCGGTACTACCCCAGATTGTCGGGTAGGGGGCCAGGCCTACCGCAGAGCATCAGGTAGGGATACCGGGCCTAGCCTGGAGGGTCAGGTAGGAATGTCTGGTCTACAGAGCACGCCCGTAAGGTCAGCAGGTGTACCCCAGCGAACCAGTAAGGGTTCAGGTACTACCCTGGAGTACCGGTGGGTGTACCAATACTACTGCAGAGTACCGGTGGGGGTACCGGTACTACCCCAGCATATCGGGTAGGGGTGCCAGGCCAACAACGGAGCATCAGGTAGGGATACCGGGACTAACACGGAGGGTCAGGAAGAATGTCTGTTCTATACCGCGTGCCTGTAACGTCATCAGGTGTACCCCAGTGAACCAGTAAGGGTTCACGTACTACCCCGGAGTACGGTGGGTGTACCGATACTACCGCAGAGTAACGGTGGGGGTACCGCTACTACCCCAGAACATCGGGTATGGGTGCCAAGGCTAATGCGGAGCATCAGGTAGGGATACCGGGTCTAACCTGTGGGTTCCGTTAGGGAGGCCGGGTCTAGTCCAGAACACACGTAGGGACAGCTGGTGTTCTCTGGCGCATCACAAAGGGTTCCGTTCCAACCCCAGAGTACCGGTGGGGCAACCGGTTCTACCTCGAAACATCGGGTAGTTATACCAGGCCTACCCCGGCGGGTCAGTTAGGAAGGGTGGGCGTAAAGCGTCACGCCCTTAGGGTAAGCAGGTGTACCCCGGCGCACCAGTAAGGGTTCCGGTACAATCCAGGAGTACCGGTGGGTATAACAAAACTACCGCGGAATACCGGTGGGTGTACCGGTACTACCCCAGATTGTCGGGTAGGGGGCCAGGCCTACCGCAGAGCATCAGGTAGGGATACCGGGCCTAGCCTGGAGGGTCAGGTAGGAATGTCTGGTCTACAGAGCACGCCCGTAAGGTCAGCAGGTGTACCCCAGCGAACCAGTAAGGGTTCAGGTACTACCCTGGAGTACCGGTGGGTGTACCAATACTACCGCAGAGTACCGGTGGGGGTAGCGGTACTACCCCAGCATATCGGGTAGGGGTGCCAGGCCAACAACGGAGGATCAGGTAGGGATACCGGGACTAACACGGAGGGTCAGGTAGGAATGTCTGGTCTACACCGCGCGCCAGTAACGTCAGCAGGTGTACCCCAGTGAACCAGTAAGGGTTCACGTACTACCCCGGAGTACCGGTGGGTGTACCGATACTACTGCAGAGTAACGGTGGGGGTACCGCTAGTACCCCAGAACATCGGGTATGGGTGCCAAGCCTAATGCGGAGCATCAGGTATGGATAGCGGGTCTAACGTGTGGGGTCAGGTAGGGAGGCCGGGTGTAGTCCAGCGCGCACGATGGGACAGCTGGTGTTCTCTGGCGCATCACAAAGGGTTCCGTCCCAACCCCAGAGTACCGGTGGGGGAACCGGTTCTACCTTGAAACATCGGGTACTTATACCAGGCCTACCCCGGCGGGTCAGGTAGGAAGGGTGGGCGTAAATCGGCGCACCCGTAGTGTCAGCAGGTGTAGCCCGGCGCACCAGTAAGGGTTCCGGTACAATCCAGGAGTACCGGTGGGTATAGCAAAACTACCGCGGAATACCGGTGGGTGTACCGGTACTACCCCAGATTGTCGGGTAGGGGGCCAGGCCTACCGAAGAGCATCAGGTAGGGATACCGGGCCTAGCCTGGAGGGTCAGGTAGGAATGTCTGGTCTACAGAGCACGCCCGTAAGGTCAGCAGGTGTACCCCAGCGAACCAGTAAGGGTTCAGGTACTACCCTGGAGTACCGGTGGGTGTACCAATACTACCGCAGAGTACCGGTGGGGGTACCGGTACTACCCCAGCATATCGGGTAGGGGTGCCAGGCCAACAACGGAGCATCAGGTAGGGATACCGGGCCTAAAACGGAGGGTCAGGTAGGAATGTCTGGTCTACACCGCGCGCCTATAACGTCATCAGGTGTACCCCAGTGAACCAGTAAGGGTTCACGTACTACCCCGGAGTACCGGTGGGTGTACCGATACTACTGCAGAGTAACGGTGGGGGTACCGATACTACCCCAGAATATCGGGTATGGGTGCCAAGCCTAATGCGGAGCATCAGGTAGGGATACCGTGTCTAACCTGTGGGTTCCGTTAGGGAGGCCGGGTCTAATCCAGCGCGCACGAAGGGACAGCTGGTGTTCTCTGGCGCATCACAAAGGGTTCCATTCCAAACCCAGAGTACCGGTGGGGGAACCGGTTCTACCTCGAAACATCGGGTACTTATACCAGGCCTACCCCGGCGGGTCAGGTAGGAAGGGTGGGCGTAAAGCGTCACGCCCTTAGGGTAAGCAGGTGTACCCCGGCGCACCAGTAAGGGTTCTGGTACAATCCAGGAGTACCGGTGGGTATAACAAAACTACCGCGGAATACCGGTGGGTGTACCGGTACTACCCCAGATTGTCGGGTAGGGGGCCAGGCCTACCGCAGAGCATCAGGAAGGGATACCGGGCCTAGCCTGGAGGGTCAGGTAGGAATGTCTGGTCTACACCGCGCGCCAGTAACGTCAGCAGGTGTACCCCAGTGAACCAGTAAGGGCTCACGTACTACCCCGGAGTACCGGTGGGTGTACCGATACTACCGCAGAGTAACGGTGGGGGTACCGCTACTACCCCAGAACATCGGGTATGGGTGCCAAGGCTAATGCGGAGCATCAGGTAGGGATAGCGGGTCTAACCTGTGGGTTCCGTTAGGGAGGCCGGGTCTAGTCCAGAACACACGTAGGGACAGCTGGTGTTCTCTGGCGCATCACAAAGGGTTCCGTTCCAACCCCAGAGTACCGGTGGGGCAACCGGTTCTACCTCGAAACATCGGGTAGTTATACCAGGCCTACCCTGGCGGGTCAGGTAGGAAGGGTGGGCGTAAAGCGTCACGCCCTTAGGGTAAGCAGGTGTACCCCGGGGCACCAGTAAGGGTTCCGGTACAATCCAGGAGTACCGGTGGGTATAACAAAACTACCGCGGAATACCGGTGGGTGTACCGGTACTACCCCAGATTGTCGGGTAGGGGGCCAGGCCTACCGCAGAGCATCAGGTAGGGATACCGGGCCTAGCCTGGAGGGTCAGGTAGGAATGTCTGGTCTACAGAGCACGCCCGTAAGGTCAGCAGGTGTACCCCAGCGAACCAGTAAGGGTTCAGGTACTACCCTGGAGTACCGGTGGGTGTACCAATACTACCGCAGAGTACCGGTGGGGGTAGCGGTACTACCCCAGCATATCGGGTAGGGGTGCCAGGCCAACAACGGAGGATCAGGTAGGGATACCGGGACTAACACGGAGGGTCAGGTAGGAATGTCTGGTCTACACAGCGCGCCAGTAACGTCAGCAGGTGTACCCCAGTGAACCACTAAGGGTTCACGTACAACCCCGGAGTACCGGTGGGTGTACCGATACTACTGCAGAGTAACGGTGGGGGTACCGCTAGTACCCCAGAACATCGGGTATGGGTGCCAAGCCTAATGCGGAGCATCAGGTATGGATAGCGGGTCTAACGTGTGGGGTCAGGTAGGGAGGCCGGGTGTAGTCCAGCGCGCACGATGGGACAGCTGGTGTTCTCTGGCGCATCACAAAGGGTTCCGTTCCAACCCCAGAGTACCGGTGGGGGAACCGGTTCTACCTTGAAACATCGGGTACTTATACCAGGCCTACCCCGGCGGGTCAGGTAGGAAGGGTGGGCGTAAATCGGCGCACCCGTAGTGTCAGCAGGTGTACCCCGGCGCACCAGTAAGGGTTCCGGTACAATCCAGGAGTACCGGTGGGTATAGCAAAACTACCGCGGAATACCGGTGGGTGTACCGGTACTACCCCAGATTGTCGGGTAGGGGGCCAGGCCTACCGCAGAGCATCAGGTAGGGGTACCGGGCCTAGCCTGGAGGGTCAGGTAGGAATGTCTGGTCTACAGAGCACGCCCGTAAGGTCAGCAGGTGTACCCCAGCGAACCAGTAAGGGTTCAGGTACTACCCTGGAGTACCGGTGGGTGTACCAATACTACCGCAGAGTACCGGTGGGGGTAGCGGTACTACCCCAGCATATCGGGTAGGGGTGCCAGGCCAACAACGGAGCATCAGGTAGGGATACCGGGACTAACACGGAGGGTCAGGTAGGAATGTCTGGTCTACAGCGCGCGCCAGTAACGTCAGCAGGTGTACCCCAGTGAACCAGTAAGGGTTCACGTACTACCCCGGAGTACCGGTGGGTGTACCGATACTACTGCAGAGTAACGGTGGGGGTACCGCTACTACCCCAGAACATCGGGTATGGGTGCCAAGCCTAATGCGGAGCATCAGGTATGGATAGCGGGTCTAACCTGTGGGGTCAGGTAGGGAGGCCGGGTGTAGTCCAGCGCGCACGATGGGACAGCTGGTGTTCTCTGGCGCATCACAAATGGTTCCGTTCCAACCCCAGAGTACCGGTGGGGGAACCGGTTCTACCTTGAAACATCGGGTACTTATACCAGGCCTACCCCGGCGGGTCAGGTAGGAAGGGTGGGCGTAAATCGGCGCACCCGTAGTGTCAGCAGGTGTAGCCCGGCGCACCAGTAAGGGTTCCGGTACAATCCAGGAGTACCGGTGGGTATAGCAAAACTACCGCGGAATACCGGTGGGTGTACCGGTACTACCCCAGATTGTCGGGTAGGGGGCCAGGCCTACCGCAGAGCATCAGGTAGGGGTACCGGGCCTAGCCTGGAGGGTCAGGTAGGAATGTCTGGTCTACAGAGCACGCCCGTAAGGTCAGCAGGTGTACCCCAGCGAACCAGTAAGGGTTCAGGTACTACCCTGGAGTACCAGTGGGTGTACCAATACTACCGCAGAGTACCGGTGGGGGTACCGGTACTACCCCACCATATCGGGTAGGGGTGCCAGGCCAACAACGGAGCATCAGGTAGGGATACCGGGCCTAAAACGGAGGGTCAGGTAGGAATGTCTGGTCTACACCGCGCGCCTATAACGTCATCAGGTGTACCCCAGTGAACCAGTAAGGGTTCACGTACTACCCCGGAGTACCGGTGGGTGTACCGATACTACCGCAGAGTAACGGTGGGGGTACCGCTACTACCCCAGAACATCGGGTATGGGTGCCAAGCCTAATGTGGAGCATCAGGTAGGGATAGCGGGTCTAACCTGTGTGTTCCGGTAGGGAGGCCGGGTCTAATCCAGCGCGCACGAAGGGACAGCTGGTGTTCTCTGGCGCATCACAAAGGGTTCCGTTCCAAACCCAGAGTACCGGTGGGGCAACCGGTTCTACCTTGAAACATCGGGTAGGTATACCAGGCCTACCCCTGAGGGTCAGGTAGGAAGGGTGGGCGTAAAGCGGCTCGCCCGTAGTGTCAGCAGGTGTACCCCGGCGCACCAGTAAGGGTTCCGGTACAATCCAGGAGTACCGGTGGGTATAGCAAAATTACCGCGGAGTACCTCTGGGTGTACCGGTACTACCCCAGATTGTCGGGTAGGGGGCCAAGCCTACCGCAGAGCATCAGGTAGGGATACTGGGCCTAGCCTGGAGGGTCAGGTAGGAATGTCTGGTCTACAGAGCACGCCCGTAAGGTCAGCAGGTGTACCCCAGCGAACCAGTAAGGGTTCAGGTACTACCCTGGAGTACCGGTGGGTGTACCAATACTACTGCAGAGTACCGGTGGGGGTACCGGTACTACCCCAGCATATCGGGTAGGGGTGCCAGGCCAACAACGGAGCATCAGGTAGGGATACCGGGACTAACACGGAGGGTCAGGAAGAATGTCTGTTCTATACCGCGTGCCTGTAACGTCATCAGGTGTACCCCAGTGAACCAGTAAGAGTTCACGTACTACCCCGGAGTACGGTGGGTGTACCGATACTACCGCAGAGTAACGGTGGGGGTACCGCTACTACCCCAGAACATCGGGTATGGGTGCCAAGGCTAATGCGGAGCATCAGGTAGGGATACCGGGTCTAACCTGTGGGTTCCGTTAGGGAGGCCGGGTCTAGTCCAGAACACACGTAGGGACAGCTGGTGTTCTCTGGCGCATCACAAAGGGTTCCGTTCCAACCCCAGAGTACCGGTGGGGCAACCGGTTCTACCTCGAAACATCGGGTAGTTATACCAGGCCTACCCCGTCGGGTCAGGTAGGAAGGGTGGGCGTAAAGCGTCACGCCCTTAGGGTAAGCAGGTGTACCCCGGCGCACCAGTAAGGGTTCCGGTACAATCCAGGAGTACCGGTGGGTATAACAAAACTACCGCGGAATACCGGTGGGTGTACCGGTACTACCCCAGATTGTCGGGTAGGGGGCCAGGCGTACCGCAGAGCATCAGGTAGGGATACCGGGCCTAGCCTGGAGGGTCAGGTAGGAATGTCTGGTCTACAGAGCACGCCCGTAAGGTCAGCAGGTGTACCCCAGCGAACCAGTAAGGGTTCAGGTACTACCCTGGAGTACCGGTGGGTGTACCAATACTACCGCAGAGTACCGGTGGGGGTAGCGGTACTACCCCAGCATATCGGGTAGGGGTGCCAGGCCAACAACGGAGGATCAGGTAGGGATACCGGGACTAACACGGAGGGTCAGGTAGGAATGTCTGGTCTACACCGCGCGCCAGTAACGTCAGCAGGTGTACCCCAGTGAACCAGTAAGGGTTCACGTACTACCCCGGAGTACCGGTGGGTGTACCGATACTACTGCAGAGTAACGGTGGGGGTACCGCTAGTACCCCAGAACATCGGGTATGGGTGCCAAGCCTAATGCGGAGCATCAGGTATGGATAGCGGGTCTAACGTGTGGGGTCAGGTAGGGAGGCCGGGTGTAGTCCAGCGCGCACGATGGGACAGCTGGTGTTCTCTGGCGCATCACAAAGGGTTCCGTCCCAACCCCAGAGTACCGGTGGGGGAACCGGTTCTACCTTGAAACATCGGGTACTTATACCAGGCCTACCCCGGCGGGTCAGGTAGGAAGGGTGGGCGTAAATCGGCGCACCCGTAGTGTCAGCAGGTGTAGCCCGGCGCACCAGTAAGGGTTCCGGTACAATCCAGGAGTACCGGTGGGTATAGCAAAACTACCGCGGAATACCGGTGGGTGTACCGGTACTACCCCAGATTGTCGGGTAGGGGGCCAGGCCTACCGCAGAGCATCAGGTAGGGGTACCGGGCCTAGCCTGGAGGGTCAGGTAGGAATGTCTGGTCTACAGAGCACGCCCGTAAGGTCAGCAGGTGTACCCCAGCGAACCAGTAAGGGTTCAGGTACTACCCTGGAGTACCGGTGGGTGTACCAATACTACCGCAGAGTACCGGTGGGGGTACCGGTACTACCCCAGCATATCGGGTAGGGGTGCCAGGCCAACAACGGAGCATCAGGTAGGGATACCGGGCCTAAAACGGAGGGTCAGGTAGGAATGTCTGGTCTACACCGCGCGCCTATAACGTCATCAGGTGTACCCCAGTGAACCAGTAAGGGTTCACGTACTACCCCGGAGTACCGGTGGGTGTACCGATACTACTGCAGAGTAACGGTGGGGGTACCGCTACTACCCCAGAACATCGGGTATGGGTGCCAAGCCTAATGCGGAGCATCAGGTAGGGATACCGGGTCTAACCTGTGGGTTCCGTTAGGGAGGCCGGGTCTAATCCAGCGCGCACGAAGGGACAGCTGGTGTTCTCTGGCGCATCAGAAAGGGTTCCGTTCCAAACCCAGAGTACCGGTGGGGGAACCGGTTCTACCTCGAAATATCGGGTACTTATACCAGGCCTACCCCCGCGGGTCAGGTAGGAAGGGTGGGCGTAAAGCGTCACGCCCTTAGGGTAAGCAGGTGTACCCCGGCGCACCAGTAAGGGTTCCGGTACAATCCAGGAGTACCGGTGGGTATAACAAAACTACCGCGGAATACCGGTGGGTGTACCGGTACTACCCCAGATTGTCGGGTAGGGGGCCAGGCCTACCGCAGAGCATCAGGCAGGGATACCGGGCCTAGCCTGGAGGGTCAGGTAGGAATGTCTGGTCTGCACCGCGCGCCAGTAACGTCAGCAGGTGTACCCCAGTGAACCAGTAAGGGTTCACGTACTACCCCGGAGTACCGGTGGGTGTACCGATACTACCGCAGAGTAACGGTGGGGGTACCGCTACTACCCCAGAACATCGGGTATGGGTGCCAAGGCTAATGCGGAGCATCAGGTAGGGATACCGGGTCTAACCTGTGGGTTCCGTTAGGGAGGCCGGGTCTAGTCCAGAACACACGTAGGGACAGCTGGTGTTCTCTGGCGCATCACAAAGGGTTCCGTTCCAACCCCAGAGTACCGGTGGGGCAACCGGTTCTACCTCGAAACATCGGGTAGTTATACCAGGCCTACCCTGGCGGGTCAGGTAGGAAGGGTGGGCGTAAAGCGTCACGCCCTTAGGGTAAGCAGGTGTACCCCGGCGCACCAGTAAGGGTTCCGGTACAATCCAGGAGTACCGGTGGGTATAACAAAACTACCGCGGAATACCGGTGGGTGTACCGGTACTACCCCAGATTGTCGGGTAGGGGGCCAGGCCTACCGCAGAGCATCAGGTAGGGATACCGGGCCTAGCCTGGAGGGTCAGGTAGGAATGTCTGGTCTACAGAGCACGCCCGTAAGGTCAGCAGGTGTACCCCAGCGAACCAGTAAGGGTTCAGGTACTACCCTGGAGTACCGGTGGGTGTACCAATACTACCGCAGAGTACCGGTGGGGGTAGCGGTACTACCCCGGCATATCGGGTAGGGGTGCCAGGCCAACAACGGAGGATCAGGTAGGGATACCGGGACTAACACGGAGGGTCAGGTAGGAATGTCTGGTCTACACAGCGCGCCAGTAACGTCAGCAGGTGTACCCCAGTGAACCAGTAAGGGTTCACATACTACCCCGGAGTACCGGTGGGTGTACCGATACTACTGCAGAGTAACGGTGGGGGTACCGCTAGTACCCCAGAACATCGGGTATGGGTGCCAAGCCTAATGCGGAGCATCAGGTATGGATAGCGGGTCTAACGTGTGGGGTCAGGTAGGGAGGCCTGGTGTAGTCCAGCGCGCACGATGGGACAGCTGGTGTTCTCTGGCGCATCACAAAGGGTTCCGTTCCAACCCCAGAGTACCGGTGGGGGAACTGGTTCTACCTTGAAACATCGGGTACTTATACCAGGCCTACCCCGGCGGGTCAGGTAGGAAGGGTGGGCGTAAATCGGCGCACCCGTAGTGTCAGCAGGTGTACCCCGGCGCACCAGTAAGGGTTCCGGTACAATCCAGGAGTACCGGTGGGTATAGCAAAACTACCGCGGAATACCGGTGGGTGTACCGGTACTACCCCAGATTGTCGGGTAGGGGGCCAGGCCTACCGCAGAGCATCAGGTAGGGGTACCGGGCCTAGCCTGGAGGGTCAGGTAGGAATGTCTGGTCTACAGAGCACGCCCGTAAGGTCAGCAGGTGTACCCCAGCGAACCAGTAAGGGTTCAGGTACTACCCTGGAGTACCGGTGGGTGTACCAATACTACCGCAGAGTACCGGCGGGGGTAGCGGTACTACCCCAGCATATCGGGTAGGGGTGCCAGGCCAACAACGGAGCATCAGGTAGGGATACCGGGACTAACACGGAGGGTCAGGTAGGAATGTCTGGTCTACACCGCGCGCCAGTAACGTCAGCAGGTGTACCCCAGTGAACCAGTAAGGGTTCACGTACTACCCCGGAGTACCGGTGGGTGTACCGATACTACTGCAGAGTAACGGTGGGGGTACCGCTAGTACCCCAGAACATCGAGTAGGGGTGCCAAGCCTAATGCGGAGCATCAGGTATGGATAGCGGGTCTAACCTGTGGGGTCAGGTAGGGAGGCCGGGTGTAGTCCAGCGCGCACGATGGGACAGCTGGTGTTCTCTGGCGCATCACAAATGGTTCCGTTCCAACCCCAGAGTACCGGTGGGGGAACCGGTTCTACCTTGAAACATCGGGTACTTATACCAGGCCTACCCCGGCGGGTCAGGTAGGAAGGGTGGGCGTAAATCGGCGCACCCGTAGTGTCAGCAGGTGTAGCCCGGCGCACCAGTAAGGGTTCCGGTACAATCCAGGAGTACCGGTGGGTATAGCAAAACTACCGCGGAATACCGGTGGGTGTACCGGTACTACCCCAGATTGTCGGGTAGGGGGCCAGGCCTACCGCAGAGCATCAGGTAGGGGTACCGGGCCTAGCCTGGAGGGTCAGGTAGGAATGTCTGGTCTACAGAGCACGCCCGTAAGGTCAGCAGGTGTACCCCAGCGAACCAGTAAGGGTTCAGGTACTACCCTGGAGTACCGGTGGGTGTACCAATACTACCGCAGAGTACCGGTGGGGGTACCGGTACTACCCCACCATATCGGGTAGGGGTGCCAGGCCAACAACGGAGCATCAGGTAGGGATACCGGGCCTAAAACGGAGGGTCAGGTAGGAATGTCTGGTCTACACCGCGCGCCTATAACGTCATCAGGTGTACCCCAGTGAACCAGTAAGGGTTCACGTACTACCCCGGAGTACCGGTGGGTGTACCGATACTACTGCAGAGTACCGGTGGGGGTACCGGTACTACCCCAGCATATCGGGTATGGGTGCCTAAGCCTAATGCGGAGCATCAGGTAGGGATAGCGGGTCTAACCTGTGGGGTCCGTTAGGGAGGCCGGGTCTAGTCCAGCGCGCACGAAGGGACAGCTGGTGTTCTCTGGCGCATCACAAAGGGTTCCGTTCCAACCCCAGAGTACCGGTGGGGGAACCGGTTCTACCTCGAAACATCGGGTAGGTATACCAGGCCTACACCGGCGGGTCAGGTAGGAAGGGTGGGCGTAAAGCGGCGCGCCCTTAGGGTCAGCAGGTGTACCCCGGCGCACCAGTAAGGGTTCTGGTACAATCCAGGAGTACCGGTGGGTATAACAAAACTACCGCGGAATACCGGTGGGTGTACCGGTACTACCCCAGATTGTCGGGTAGGGGGCCAGGCCTACCGCAGAGCATCAGGTAGGGATACCAGGCCTAGCCTGGAGGGTCAGGTAGGAATGTCTGGTCTACACAGCACGCCCGTAAGGTCAGCAGGTGTACCCCAGCGAACCAGTAAGGGTTCAGGTACTACCCTGGAGTACCGGTGGGTGTACCAATACTACCGCAGAGTACCGGTGGGGGTACCGGTACTACCCCAGCATATCGGGTAGGGGTGCCAGGCCAACAACGGAGCATCAGGTAGGGATACCGGGACTAACACGGAGGGTCAGGTAGGAATGTCTGGTCTACACCGCGCGCCTATAACGTCATCAGGTGTACCCCAGTGAACCAGTAAGGGTTCACGTACTACCCCGGAGTACCGGTGGGTGTACCGATACTACTGCAGAGTAACGGTGGGGGTACCGCTACTACCCCAGAATATCGGGTATGGGTGCCAATCCTAATGCGGAGCATCAGGTAGGGATACCGGGTCTAACCTGTGGGTTCCGTTAGGGAGGCCGGGTCTAATCCAGCGCGCACGAAGGGACAGCTGGTGTTCTCTGGCGCATCACAAAGGGTTCCGTTCCAAACCCAGAGTACCGGTTGGGGAACCGGTTCTACCTCGAAACATCGGGTAGGTATACCAGGCCTACACCGGCGGGTCAGGTAGGAAGGGTGGGCGTAAAGCGTCACGCCCTTAGGGTAAGCAGGTGTACCCCGGCGCACCAGTAAGGGTTCCGGTACAATCCAGGAGTACCGGTGGGTATAACAAAACTACCGCGGAATACCGGTGGGTGTACCGGTACTACCCCAGATTGTCGGGTAGGGGGCCAGGCCTACCGCAGAGCATCAGGCAGGGATACCGGGCCTAGCCTGGAGGGTCAGGTAGGAATGTCTGGTCTACAGAGCACGCCCGTAAGGTCAGCAGGTGTACCCCAGCGAACCAGTAAGGGTTCAGGTACTACCCTGGAGTACCGGTGGGTGTACCAATACTACCGCAGAGTACCGGTGGGGGTAGCGGTACTACCCCAGCATATCGGGTAGGGGTGCCAGGCCAACAACGGAGCATCAGGTAGGGATACCGGGACTAACACGGAGGGTCAGGTAGGAATGTCTGGTCTACACCGCGCGCCAGTAACGTCAGCAGGTGTACCCCAGTGAACCAGTAAGGGTTCACGTACTACCCCGGAGTACCGGTGGGTGTACCGATACTACTGCAGAGTAATGGTGGGGGTACCGCTAGTACCCCAGAACATCGGGTATGGGTGCCAAGCCTAATGCGGAGCATCAGGTATGGATAGCGGGTCTAACCTGTGGGGTCAGGTAGGGAGGCCGGGTGTAGTCCAGCGCGCACGATGGGACAGCTGGTGTTCTCTGGCGCATCACAAATGGTTCCGTTCCAACCCCAGAGTACCGGTGGGGTAACCGGTTCTACCTTGAAACATCGGGTACTTATACCAGGCCTACCCCGGCGGGTCAGGTAGGAAGGGTGGGCGTAAATCGGCGCACCCGTAGTGTCAGCAGGTGTACCCCGGCGCACCAGTAGGGGTTCCGGTACAATCCAGGAGTACCGGTGGGTATAGCAAAACTACCGCGGAATACCGGTGGGTGTACCGGTACTACCCCAGATTGTCGGGTAGGGGGCCAGGCCTACCGCAGAGCATCAGGTAGGGATACCAGGCCTAGCCTGGAGGGTCAGGTAGGAATGTCTGGTCTACACAGCACGCCCGTAAGGTCAGCAGGTGTACCCCAGCGAACCAGTAAGGGTTCAGGTACTACCCTGGAGTACCGGTGGGTGTACCAATACTACCGCAGAGTACCGGTGGGGGTACCGGTACTACCCCAGCATATCGGGTAGGGGTGCCAGGCCAACAACGGAGCATCAGGTAGGGATACCGGGACTAACACGGAGGGTCAGGTAGGAATGTCTGGTCTACACCGCGCGCCAGTAACGTCAGCAGGTGTACCCCAGTGAACCTGTAAGGGTTCACGTACTACCCCGGAGTACCGGTGGGTGTACCGATACTACTGCAGAGTAACGGTGGGGGTACCGCTACTACCCCAGAATATCGGGTATGGGTGCCAAGCCTAATGCGGAGCATCAGGTAAGGATACCGGGTCTAACCTGTGGGTTCCGTTAGGGAGGCCGGGTCTAGTCCAGCGCACACGTAGGGACAGCTGGTGTTCTCTGGCGCATCACAAAGGGTTCCGTTCCAACCCCCGAGTACCGGTGGGGTGAACCGGTTCTACCTCGAAACATCGGGTAGGTATACCAGGCCTACCCCGGCGGGTCAGGTAGGAAGGGTGGGCGTAAAGCGTCAGGCCCTTAGGGTCAGCAGGTGTACCCCGGCGCACCAGTAAGGGTTCCAGTACAATCCAGGAGTACCGGTGGGTATAGCAAAACTACCGCGGAATACCGGTGGGTGTACCGGTACTACCCCAGATTGTCGGGTATGGGGCAAGGCCTACCGCAGAGCATCAGGTAGGGGTACCGGGCCTAGCCTGGAGGGTCAGGTAGGAATGTCTGGTCTACACAGCACGCCCGTAAGGTCAGCAGGTGTAGCCCAGCGAACCAGTAAGGGTTCAGGTACTACCCTGGAGTACCGGTGGGTGTACCAATACTACCGCAGAGTACCAGTGGGGGTACCGGTACTACCCCAGCATATCGGGTAGGGGTGCCAGGCCAACAACGGAGCATCAGGTAGGGATACCGGGACTAACACGGATTGTCAGGTAGGAATGTCTGGTCTACACCGCGCGCCAGTAACGTCAGCAGGTGTACCCCAGTGAACCAGTAAGGGTTCACGTACTACCCCGGAGTACCGGTGGGTGTACCGATACTACCGCAGAGTAACGGTGGGGGTACCGCTACTACCCCAGAACATCGGGTATGGGTGCCAAGCCTATATGCGGAGCATCAGGTAGGGATACCGGGTCTAACCTGTGGGTTCCTTTAGGGAGGCCGGGTCTAATCCAGCGCGCACGAAGGGACAGCTGGTGTTCTCTGGCGCATCACAAAGGGTTCCGTTCCAACCCCAGAGTACCGGTGGGGGAACCGGTTCTACCTCGAAACATCGGGTAGTTATACCAGGCCTACCCCGGCGGGTCAGGTAGGAAGGGTAGCGTAAAGCGTCACGCCCTTAGGGTAAGCAGGTGTACCCCGGCGCACCAGTAAGGGTTCCGGTACAATCCAGGAGTACCGGTGGGTATAACAAAACTACCGCGGAATACCGGTGGGTGTACCGGTACTACCCCAGATTGTCGGGTAGGGGGCCAGGCCTACCGCAGAGCATCAGGCAGGGATACCGGGCCTAGCCTGGAGGGTCAGGTAGGAATGTCTGGTCTACAGAGCACGCCCGTAAGGTCAGCAGGTGTACCCCAGCGAACCAGTAAGGGTTCAGGTACTACCCTGGAGTACCGGTGGGTGTACCAATACTACCGCAGAGTACCGGTGGGGGTAGCGGTACTACCCCAGCATATCGGGTAGGGGTGCCAGGCCAACAACGGAGCATCAGGTAGGGATACCGGGACTAACACGGAGGGTCAGGTAGGAATGTCTGGTCTACACCGCGCGCCAGTAACGTCAGCAGGTGTACCCCAGTGAACCAGTAAGGGTTCACGTACTACCCCGGAGTACCGGTGGGTGTACCGATACTACTGCAGAGTAACGGTGGGGGTACCGCTAGTACCCCAGAACATCGGGTATGGGTGCCAAGCCTAATGCGGAGCATCAGGTATGGATACCGGGTCTAACGTGTGGGGTCAGGTAGGGAGGCCGGGTGTAGTCCAGCGCGCACGATGGGACAGCTGGTGTTCTCTGGCGCATCACAAATGGTTCCGTTCCAACCCCAGAGTACCGGTGGGGTAACCGGTTCTACCTTGAAACATCGGGTACTTATACCAGGCCTACCCCGGCGGGTCAGGTAGGAAGGGTGGGCGTAAATCGGCGCACCCGTAGTGTCAGCAGGTGTACCCCGGCGCACCAGTAGGGGTTCCGGTACAATCCAGGAGTACCGGTGGGTATAGCAAAACTACCGCGGAATACCGGTGGGTGTACCGGTACTACCCCAGATTGTCGGGTAGGGGGCCAGGCCTACCGCAGAGCATCAGGTAGGGATACCAGGCCTAGCCTGGAGGGTCAGGTAGGAATGTCTGGTCTACACAGCACGCCCGTAAGGTCAGCAGGTGTACCCCAGCGAACCAGTAAGGGTTCAGGTACTACCCTGGAGTACCGGTGGGTGTACCAATACTACCGCAGAGTACCGGTGGGGGTACCGGTACTACCCCAGCATATCGGGTAGGGGTGCCAGGCCAACAACGGAGCATCAGGTAGGGATACCGGGACTAACACGGAGGGTCAGGTAGGAATGTCTGGTCTACACCGCGCGCCAGTAACGTCAGCAGGTGTACCCCAGTGAACCTGTAAGGGTTCACGTACTACCCCGGAGTACCGGTGGGTGTACCGATACTACTGCAGAGTAACGGTGGGGGTACCGCTACTACCCCAGAATATCGGGTATGGGTGCCAAGCCTAATGCGGAGCATCAGGTAAGGATACCGGGTCTAACCTGTGGGTTCCGTTAGGGAGGCCGGGTCTAGTCCAGCGCACACGTAGGGACAGCTGGTGTTCTCTGGCGCATCACAAAGGGTTCCGTTCCAACCCCCGAGTACCGGTGGGGTGAACCGGTTCTACCTCGAAACATCGGGTAGGTATACCAGGCCTACCCCGGCGGGTCAGGTAGGAAGGGTGGGCGTAAAGCGTCAGGCCCTTAGGGTCAGCAGGTGTACCCCGGCGCACCAGTAAGGGTTCCAGTACAATCCAGGAGTACCGGTGGGTATAGCAAAACTACCGCGGAATACCGGTGGGTGTACCGGTACTACCCCAGATTGTCGGGTATGGGGCAAGGCCTACCGCAGAGCATCAGGTAGGGGTACCGGGCCTAGCCTGGAGGGTCAGGTAGGAATGTCTGGTCTACACAGCACGCCCGTAAGGTCAGCAGGTGTAGCCCAGCGAACCAGTAAGGGTTCAGGTACTACCCTGGAGTACCGGTGGGTGTACCAATACTACCGCAGAGTACCAGTGGGGGTACCGGTACTACCCCAGCATATCGGGTAGGGGTGCCAGGCCAACAACGGAGCATCAGGTAGGGATACCGGGACTAACACGGATTGTCAGGTAGGAATGTCTGGTCTACACCGCGCGCCAGTAACGTCAGCAGGTGTACCCCAGTGAACCAGTAAGGGTTCACGTACTACCCCGGAGTACCGGTGGGTGTACCGATACTACCGCAGAGTAACGGTGGGGGTACCGCTACTACCCCAGAACATCGGGTATGGGTGCCAAGCCTATATGCGGAGCATCAGGTAGGGATACCGGGTCTAACCTGTGGGTTCCTTTAGGGAGGCCGGGTCTAATCCAGCGCGCACGAAGGGACAGCTGGTGTTCTCTGGCGCATCACAAAGGGTTCCGTTCCAACCCCAGAGTACCGGTGGGGGAACCGGTTCTACCTCGAAACATCGGGTAGTTATACCAGGCCTACCCCGGCGGGTCAGGTAGGAAGGGTAGCGTAAAGCGTCACGCCCTTAGGGTAAGCAGGTGTACCCCGGCGCACCAGTAAGGGTTCCGGTACAATCCAGGAGTACCGGTGGGTATAACAAAACTACCGCGGAATACCGGTGGGTGTACCGGTACTACCCCAGATTGTCGGGTAGGGGGCCAGGCCTACCGCAGAGCATCAGGCAGGGATACCGGGCCTAGCCTGGAGGGTCAGGTAGGAATGTCTGGTCTACAGAGCACGCCCGTAAGGTCAGCAGGTGTACCCCAGCGAACCAGTAAGGGTTCAGGTACTACCCTGGAGTACCGGTGGGTGTACCAATACTACCGCAGAGTACCGGTGGGGGTAGCGGTACTACCCCAGCATATCGGGTAGGGGTGCCAGGCCAACAACGGAGCATCAGGTAGGGATACCGGGACTAACACGGAGGGTCAGGTAGGAATGTCTGGTCTACACCGCGCGCCAGTAACGTCAGCAGGTGTACCCCAGTGAACCAGTAAGGGTTCACGTACTACCCCGGAGTACCGGTGGGTGTACCGATACTACTGCAGAGTAACGGTGGGGGTACCGCTAGTACCCCAGAACATCGGGTATGGGTGCCAAGCCTAATGCGGAGCATCAGGTATGGATACCGGGTCTAACGTGTGGGGTCAGGTAGGGAGGCCGGGTGTAGTCCAGCGCGCACGATGGGACAGCTGGTGTTCTCTGGCGCATCACAAATGGTTCCGTTCCAACCCCAGAGTACCGGTGGGGGAACCGGTTCTACCTTGAAACATCGGGTACTTATACCAGGCCTACCCCGGCGGGTCAGGTAGGAAGGGTGGGCGTAAATCGGCGCACCCGTAGTGTCAGCAGGTGTACCCCGGCGCACCAGTAAGGGTTCCGGTACAATCCAGGAGTACCGGTGGGTATAGCAAAATTACCGCGGAATACCGGTGGGTGTACCGGTACTACCCCAGATTGTCGGGTAGGGGGCCAGGCCTACCGCAGAGCATCAGGTAGGGGTACCGGGCCTAGCCTGGAGGGTCAGGTAGGAATGTCTGGTCTACAGAGCACGCCCGTAAGGTCAGCAGGTGTACCCCAGCGAACCAGTAAGGGTTCAGGTACTACCCTGGAGTACCGGTGGGTGTACCAATACTACCGCAGAGTACCGGTGGGGGTACCGGTACTACCCCAGCATATCGGGTAGGGGTGCCAGGCCAACAACAGAGCATCAGGTAGGGATACCGGGCCTAAAACGGAGGGTCAGGTAGGAATGTCTGGTCTACACCGCGCGCCTATAACGTCATCAGGTGTACCCCAGTGAACCAGTAAGGGTTCACGTACTACCCCGGAGTACCGGTGGGTGTACCGATACTACCGCAGAGTAACGGTGGGGGTACCGCTACTACCCCAGAACATCGGGTATGGGTGCCAAGCCTATATGCGGAGCATCAGGTAGGGATACCGGGTCTAACCTGTGGGTTCCTTTAGGGAGGCCGGGTCTAATCCAGCGCGCACGAAGGGACAGCTGGTGTTCTCTGGCGCATCACAAAGGGTTCCGTTCCAACCCCAGAGTACCGGTGGGGGAACCGGTTCTACCTCGAAACATCGGGTAGTTATACCAGGCCTACCCCGGCGGGTCAGGTAGGAAGGGTAGCGTAAAGCGTCACGCCCTTAGGGTAAGCAGGTGTACCCCGGCGCACCAGTAAGGGTTCCGGTACAATCCAGGAGTACCGGTGGGTATAACAAAACTACCGCGGAATACCGGTGGGTGTACCGGTACTACCCCAGATTGTCGGGTAGGGGGCCAGGCCTACCGCAGAGCATCAGGCAGGGATACCGGGCCTAGCCTGGAGGGTCAGGTAGGAATGTCTGGTCTACAGAGCACGCCCGTAAGGTCAGCAGGTGTACCCCAGCGAACCAGTAAGGGTTCAGGTACTACCCTGGAGTACCGGTGGGTGTACCAATACTACCGCAGAGTACCGGTGGGGGTAGCGGTACTACCCCAGCATATCGGGTAGGGGTGCCAGGCCAACAACGGAGCATCAGGTAGGGATACCGGGACTAACACGGAGGGTCAGGTAGGAATGTCTGGTCTACACCGCGCGCCAGTAACGTCAGCAGGTGTACCCCAGTGAACCAGTAAGGGTTCACGTACTACCCCGGAGTACCGGTGGGTGTACCGATACTACTGCAGAGTAACGGTGGGGGTACCGCTAGTACCCCAGAACATCGGGTATGGGTGCCAAGCCTAATGCGGAGCATCAGGTATGGATACCGGGTCTAACGTGTGGGGTCAGGTAGGGAGGCCGGGTGTAGTCCAGCGCGCACGATGGGACAGCTGGTGTTCTCTGGCGCATCACAAATGGTTCCGTTCCAACCCCAGAGTACCGGTGGGGGAACCGGTTCTACCTTGAAACATCGGGTACTTATACCAGGCCTACCCCGGCGGGTCAGGTAGGAAGGGTGGGCGTAAATCGGCGCACCCGTAGTGTCAGCAGGTGTACCCCGGCGCACCAGTAAGGGTTCCGGTACAATCCAGGAGTACCGGTGGGTATAGCAAAATTACCGCGGAATACCGGTGGGTGTACCGGTACTACCCCAGATTGTCGGGTAGGGGGCCAGGCCTACCGCAGAGCATCAGGTAGGGGTACCGGGCCTAGCCTGGAGGGTCAGGTAGGAATGTCTGGTCTACAGAGCACGCCCGTAAGGTCAGCAGGTGTACCCCAGCGAACCAGTAAGGGTTCAGGTACTACCCTGGAGTACCGGTGGGTGTACCAATACTACCGCAGAGTACCGGTGGGGGTACCGGTACTACCCCAGCATATCGGGTAGGGGTGCCAGGCCAACAACAGAGCATCAGGTAGGGATACCGGGCCTAAAACGGAGGGTCAGGTAGGAATGTCTGGTCTACACCGCGCGCCTATAACGTCATCAGGTGTACCCCAGTGAACCAGTAAGGGTTCACGTACTACCCCGGAGTACCGGTGGGTGTACCGATACTACCGCAGAGTAACGGTGGGGGTACCGCTACTACCCCAGAACATCGGGTATGGGTGCCAAGCCTATATGCGGAGCATCAGGTAGGGATACCGGGTCTAACCTGTGGGTTCCTTTAGGGAGGCCGGGTGTAGTCCAGCGCGCACGATGGGACAGCTGGTGTTCTCTGGCGCATCACAAAGGGTTCCGTTCCAACCCCAGAGTACCGGTGGGGGAACCGGTTCTACCTCGAAACATCGGGTAGTTATACCAGGCCTACCCCGGCGGGTCAGGTAGGAAGGGTAGCGTAAAGCGTCACGCCCTTAGGGTAAGCAGGTGTACCCCGGCGCACCAGTAAGGGTTCCGGTACAATCCAGGAGTACCGGTGGGTATAACAAAACTACCGCGGAATACCGGTGGGTGTACCGGTACTACCCCAGATTGTCGGGTAGGGGGCCAGGCCTACCGCAGAGCATCAGGCAGGGATACCGGGCCTAGCCTGGAGGGTCAGGTAGGAATGTCTGGTCTACAGAGCACGCCCGTAAGGTCAGCAGGTGTACCCCAGCGAACCAGTAAGGGTTCAGGTACTACCCTGGAGTACCGGTGGGTGTACCAATACTACCGCAGAGTACCGGTGGGGGTAGCGGTACTACCCCAGCATATCGGGTAGGGGTGCCAGGCCAACAACGGAGCATCAGGTAGGGATACCGGGACTAACACGGAGGGTCAGGTAGGAATGTCTGGTCTACACCGCGCGCCAGTAACGTCAGCAGGTGTACCCCAGTGAACCAGTAAGGGTTCACGTACTACCCCGGAGTACCGGTGGGTGTACCGATACTACTGCAGAGTAACGGTGGGGGTACCGCTAGTACCCCAGAACATCGGGTATGGGTGCCAAGCCTAATGCGGAGCATCAGGTATGGATACCGGGTCTAACGTGTGGGGTCAGGTAGGGAGGCCGGGTGTAGTCCAGCGCGCACGATGGGACAGCTGGTGTTCTCTGGCGCATCACAAATGGTTCCGTTCCAACCCCAGAGTACCGGTGGGGCAACCGGTTCTACCTTGAAACATCGGGTACTTATACCAGGCCTACCCCGGCGGGTCAGGTAGGAAGGGTGGGCGTAAATCGGCGCACCCGTAGTGTCAGCAGGTGTACCCCGGCGCACCAGTAAGGGTTCCGGTACAATCCAGGAGTACCGGTGGGTATAGCAAAATTACCGCGGAATACCGGTGGGTGTACCGGTACTACCCCAGATTGTCGGGTAGGGGGCCAGGCCTACCGCAGAGCATCAGGTAGGGGTACCGGGCCTAGCCTGGAGGGTCAGGTAGGAATGTCTGGTCTACAGAGCACGCCCGTAAGGTCAGCAGGTGTACCCCAGCGAACCAGTAAGGGTTCAGGTACTACCCTGGAGTACCGGTGGGTGTACCAATACTACCGCAGAGTACCGGTGGGGGTACCGGTACTACCCCAGCATATCGGGTAGGGGTGCCAGGCCAACAACAGAGCATCAGGTAGGGATACCGGGCCTAAAACGGAGGGTCAGGTAGGAATGTCTGGTCTACACCGCGCGCCTATAACGTCATCAGGTGTACCCCAGTGAACCAGTAAGGGTTCACGTACTACCCCGGAGTACCGGTGGGTGTACCGATACTACTGCAGAGTAACGGTGGGGGTACCGCTACTACCCCAGAATATCGGGTATGGGTGCCAAGCCTAATGCGGAGCATAAGGTAGGGATACCGGGTCTAACCTGTGGGTTCCGTTAGGGAGGCCGGGTCTAATCCAGCGCGCACGAAGGGACAGCTGGTGTTCTCTGGCGCATCACAAAGGGTTCCGTTCCAAACCCAGAGTACCGGTGGGGGAACCGGTTCTACCTCGAAACATCGGGTAGGTATACCAGGCCTACCCCGGCGGGTCAGGTAGGAAGGGTGGGCGTAAAGCGTCACGCCCTTAGGGTCAGCAGGTGTACCCCGGCGCACCAGTAAGGGTTCCGGTACAATCCAGGAGTACCGGTGGGTATAACAAAACTACCGCGGAATACCGGTGGGTGTACCGGTACTACCCCAGATTGTCGGGTAGGGGGCCAGGCCTACCGCAGAGCATCAGGCAGGGATACCGGGCCTAGCCTGGAGGGTCAGGTAGGAATGTCTGGTCTACAGAGCACGCCCGTAAGGTCAGCAGGTGTACCCCAGCGAACCAGTAAGGGTTCAGGTACTACCCTGGAGTACCGGTGGGTGTACCAATACTACCGCAGAGTACCGGTGGGGGTAGCGGTACTACCCCAGCATATCGGGTAGGGGTGCCAGGCCAACAACGGAGCATCAGGTAGGGATACCGGGACTAACACGGAGGGTCAGGTAGGAATGTCTGGTCTACACCGCGCGCCAGTAACGTCAGCAGGTGTACCCCAGTGAACCAGTAAGGGTTCACGTACTACCCCGGAGTACCGGTGGGTGTACCGATACTACTGCAGAGTAATGGTGGGGGTACCGCTAGTACCCCAGAACATCGGGTATGGGTGCCAAGCCTAATGCGGAGCATCAGGTATGGATAGCGGGTCTAACCTGTGGGGTCAGGTAGGGAGGCCGGGTGTAGTCCAGCGCGCACGATGGGACAGCTGGTGTTCTCTGGCGCATCACAAATGGTTCCGTTCCAACCCCAGAGTACCGGTGGGGTAACCGGTTCTACCTTGAAACATCGGGTACTTATACCAGGCCTACCCCGGCGGGTCAGGTAGGAAGGGTGGGCGTAAATCGGCGCACCCGTAGTGTCAGCAGGTGTACCCCGGCGCACCAGTAGGGGTTCCGGTACAATCCAGGAGTACCGGTGGGTATAGCAAAACTACCGCGGAATACCGGTGGGTGTACCGGTACTACCCCAGATTGTCGGGTAGGGGGCCAGGCCTACCGCAGAGCATCAGGTAGGGGTACCGGGCCTAGCCTGGAGGGTCAGGTAGGAATGTCTGGTCTACAGAGCACGCCCGTAAGGTCAGCAGGTGTACCCCAGCGAACCAGTAAGGGTTCAGGTACTACCCTGGAGTACCGGTGGGTGTACCAATACTACCGCAGAGTACTGGTGGGGGTAGCGGTACTACCCCACCATATCGGGTAGGGGTGCCAGGCCAACAACGGAGCATCAGGTAGGGATACCGGGCCTAAAACGGAGGGTCAGGTAGGAATGTCTGGTCTACACCGCGCGCCTATAACGTCATCAGGTGTACCCCAGTGAACCAGTAAGGGTTCACGTACTACCCCGGAGTACCGGTGGGTGTACCGATACTACTGCAGAGTACCGGTGGGGGTACCGGTACTACCCCAGCATATCGGGTATGGGTGCCTAAGCCTAATGCGGAGCATCAGGTAGGGATAGCGGGTCTAACCTGTGGGGTCCGTTAGGGAGGCCGGGTCTAGTCCAGCGCGCACGAAGGGACAGCTGGTGTTCTCTGGCGCATCACAAAGGGTTCCGTTCCAACCCCAGAGTACCGGTGGGGGAACCGGTTCTACCTCGAAACATCGGGTAGGTATACCAGGCCTACACCGGCGGGTCAGGTAGGAAGAGTGGGCGTAAAGAGGCGCGCCCTTAGGGTCAGCAGGTGTACCCCGGCGCACCAGTAAGGGTTCTGGTACAATCCAGGAGTACCGGTGGGTATAACAAAACTACCGCGGAATACCGGTGGGTGTACCGGTACTACCCCAGATTGTCGGGTAGGGGGCCAGGCCTACCGCAGAGCATCAGGTAGGGATACCAGGCCTAGCCTGGAGGGTCAGGTAGGAATGTCTGGTCTACACAGCACGCCCGTAAGGTCAGCAGGTGTACCCCAGCGAACCAGTAAGGGTTCAGGTACTACCCTGGAGTACCGGTGGGTGTACCAATACTACCGCAGAGTACCGGTGGGGGTACCGGTACTACCCCAGCATATCGGGTAGGGGTGCCAGGCCAACAACGGAGCATCAGGTAGGGATACCGGGACTAACACGGAGGGTCAGGTAGGAATGTCTGGTCTACACCGCGCGCCAGTAACGTCAGCAGGTGTACCCCAGTGAACCTGTAAGGGTTCACGTACTACCCCGGAGTACCGGTGGGTGTACCGATACTACTGCAGAGTAACGGTGGGGGTACCGCTACTACCCCAGAATATCGGGTATGGGTGCCAAGCCTAATGCGGAGCATCAGGTAAGGATACCGGGTCTAACCTGTGGGTTCCGTTAGGGAGGCCGGGTCTAGTCCAGCGCACACGTAGGGACAGCTGGTGTTCTCTGGCGCATCACAAAGGGTTCCGTTCCAACCCCCGAGTACCGGTGGGGTGAACCGGTTCTACCTCGAAACATCGGGTAGGTATACCAGGCCTACCCCGGCGGGTCAGGTAGGAAGGGTGGGCGTAAAGCGTCAGGCCCTTAGGGTCAGCAGGTGTACCCCGGCGCACCAGTAAGGGTTCCAGTACAATCCAGGAGTACCGGTGGGTATAGCAAAACTACCGCGGAATACCGGTGGGTGTACCGGTACTACCCCAGATTGTCGGGTATGGGGCAAGGCCTACCGCAGAGCATCAGGTAGGGGTACCGGGCCTAGCCTGGAGGGTCAGGTAGGAATGTCTGGTCTACACAGCACGCCCGTAAGGTCAGCAGGTGTAGCCCAGCGAACCAGTAAGGGTTCAGGTACTACCCTGGAGTACCGGTGGGTGTACCAATACTACCGCAGAGTACCGGTGGGGGTACCGGTACTACCCCAGCATATCGGGTAGGGGTGCCAGGCCAACAACGGAGCATCAGGTAGGGATACCGGGACTAACACGGAGGGTCAGGTAGGAATGTCTGGTCTACACCGCGCGCCAGTAACGTCAGCAGGTGTACCCCAGTGAACCAGTAAGGGTTCACGTACTACCCCGGAGTACCGGTGGGTGTACCGATACTACCGCAGAGTAACGGTGGGGGTACCGCTACTACCCCAGAACATCGGGTATGGGTGCCAAGCCTATATGCGGAGCATCAGGTAGGGATACCGGGTCTAACCTGTGGGTTCCTTTAGGGAGGCCGGGTCTAATCCAGCGCGCACGAAGGGACAGCTGGTGTTCTCTGGCGCATCACAAAGGGTTCCGTTCCAACCCCAGAGTACCGGTGGGGGAACCGGTTCTACCTCGAAACATCGGGTAGTTATACCAGGCCTACCCCGGCAGGTCAGGTAGGAAGGGTAGCGTAAAGCGTCACGCCCTTAGGGTAAGCAGGTGTACCCCGGCGCACCAGTAAGGGTTCCGGTACAATCCAGGAGTACCGGTGGGTATAACAAAACTACCGCGGAATACCGGTGGGTGTACCGGTACTACCCCAGATTGTCGGGTAGGGGGCCAGGCCTACCGCAGAGCATCAGGCAGGGATACCGGGCCTAGCCTGGAGGGTCAGGTAGGAATGTCTGGTCTACAGAGCACGCCCGTAAGGTCAGCAGGTGTACCCCAGCGAACCAGTAAGGGTTCAGGTACTACCCTGGAGTACCGGTGGGTGTACCAATACTACCGCAGAGTACCGGTGGGGGTAGCGGTACTACCCCAGCATATCGGGTAGGGGTGCCAGGCCAACAACGGAGCATCAGGTAGGGATACCGGGACTAACACGGAGGGTCAGGTAGGAATGTCTGGTCTACACCGCGCGCCAGTAACGTCAGCAGGTGTACCCCAGTGAACCAGTAAGGGTTCACGTACTACCCCGGAGTACCGGTGGGTGTACCGATACTACTGCAGAGTAACGGTGGGGGTACCGCTAGTACCCCAGAACATCGGGTATGGGTGCCAAGCCTAATGCGGAGCATCAGGTATGGATACCGGGTCTAACGTGTGGGGTCAGGTAGGGAGGCCGGGTGTAGTCCAGCGCGCACGATGGGACAGCTGGTGTTCTCTGGCGCATCACAAATGGTTCCGTTCCAACCCCAGAGTACCGGTGGGGCAACCGGTTCTACCTTGAAACATCGGGTACTTATACCAGGCCTACCCCGGCGGGTCAGGTAGGAAGGGTGGGCGTAAATCGGCGCACCCGTAGTGTCAGCAGGTGTACCCCGGCGCACCAGTAAGGGTTCCGGTACAATCCAGGAGTACCGGTGGGTATAGCAAAATTACCGCGGAATACCGGTGGGTGTACCGGTACTACCCCAGATTGTCGGGTAGGGGGCCAGGCCTACCGCAGAGCATCAGGTAGGGGTACCGGGCCTAGCCTGGAGGGTCAGGTAGGAATGTCTGGTCTACAGAGCACGCCCGTAAGGTCAGCAGGTGTACCCCAGCGAACCAGTAAGGGTTCAGGTACTACCCTGGAGTACCGGTGGGTGTACCAATACTACCGCAGAGTACCGGTGGGGGTACCGGTACTACCCCAGCATATCGGGTAGGGGTGCCAGGCCAACAACAGAGCATCAGGTAGGGATACCGGGCCTAAAACGGAGGGTCAGGTAGGAATGTCTGGTCTACACCGCGCGCCTATAACGTCATCAGGTGTACCCCAGTGAACCAGTAAGGGTTCACGTACTACCCCGGAGTACCGGTGGGTGTACCGATACTACTGCAGAGTAACGGTGGGGGTACCGCTACTACCCCAGAATATCGGGTATGGGTGCCAAGCCTAATGCGGAGCATCAGGTAGGGATACCGGGTCTAACCTGTGGGTTCCGTTAGGGAGGCCGGGTCTAATCCAGCGCGCACGAAGGGACAGCTGGTGTTCTCTGGCGCATCACAAAGGGTTCCGTTCCAAACCCAGAGTACCGGTGGGGGAACCGGTTCTACCTCGAAACATCGGGTAGGTATACCAGGCCTACCCCGGCGGGTCAGGTAGGAAGGGTGGGCGTAAAGCGTCACGCCCTTAGGGTCAGCAGGTGTACCCCGGCGCACCAGTAAGGGTTCCGGTACAATCCAGGAGTACCGGTGGGTATAACAAAACTACCGCGGAATACCGGTGGGTGTACCGGTACTACCCCAGATTGTCGGGTAGGGGGCCAGGCCTACCGCAGAGCATCAGGCAGGGATACCGGGCCTAGCCTGGAGGGTCAGGTAGGAATGTCTGGTCTACAGAGCACGCCCGTAAGGTCAGCAGGTGTACCCCAGCGAACCAGTAAGGGTTCAGGTACTACCCTGGAGTACCGGTGGGTGTACCAATACTACCGCAGAGTACCGGTGGGGGTAGCGGTACTACCCCAGCATATCGGGTAGGGGTGCCAGGCCAACAACGGAGCATCAGGTAGGGATACCGGGCCTAACACGGAGGGTCAGGTAGGAATGTCTGGTCTACACCGCGCGCCAGTAACGTCAGCAGGTGTACCCCAGTGAACCAGTAAGGGTTCACGTACTACCCCGGAGTACCGGTGGGTGTACCGATACTACTGCAGAGTAACGGTGGGGGTACCGCTAGTACCCCAGAACATCGGGTATGGGTGCCAAGCCTAATGCGGAGCATCAGGTAGGGATAGCGGGTCTAACCTGTGGGTTCCGTTAGGGAGGCCGGGTCTAGTCCAGCGCGCACGAAGGGACAGCTGGTGTTCTCTGGCGCATCACAAGGGGTTCCGTTCCAACCCCAGAGTACCGGTGGGGGAACCGGTTCTACCTCGAAACATCGGGTAGGTATACCAGGCCTACCCCGGCGGGTCAGGTAGGAAGGGTGGGCGTAAAGCGGCGCGCCCGTAGGGTCAGCAGGTGTAACGTGGCGCACCAGTAAGGGTTCCAGTACAATCCAGGAGTACCGGTGGGTATAGCAAAACTACCGCGGAATACCGGTGGGTGTACCGGTACTACCCCAGATTGTCGGGTAGGGGGCCAGGCCTACCACAGAGCATCAGGTAGGGGTACCGGGCCTAGCCTGGAGGGTCAGGTAGGAATGTCTGGTCTACAGAGCACGCCCGTAAGGTCAGCAGGTGTACCCCAGCGAACCAGTAAGGGTTCAGGTACTACCCTGGAGTACCGGTGGGTGTACCAATACTACCGCAGAGTACCGGTGGGGGTACCGGTACTACCCCACCATATCGGGTAGGGGTGCCAGGCCAACAACGGAGCATCAGGTAGGGATACCGGGCCTAAAACGGAGGGTCAGGTAGGAATGTCTGGTCTACACCGCGCGCCTATAACGTCATCAGGTGTACCCCAGTGAACCAGTAAGGGTTCACGTACTACCCCGGAGTACCGGTGGGTGTACCGATACTACCGCAGAGTAACGGTGGTGGTACCGCTACTACCCCAGAAGATCGGGTATGGGTGCCAAGCCTAATGCGGAGCATCAGGTAGGAATAGCGAGTCTAACCTGTGGGGTCCGGTAGGGAGGCCGGGTCTAGTCCAGCGCGCACGAAGGGACAGCTGGTGTTCTCTGGCGCATCACAAAGGGTTCCGTTCCAAACCCAGAGTACCGGTGGGGGAACCGGTTCTACCTCGAAACATCGGGTAGGTATACCAGGCCTACACCGGCGGGTCAGGTAGGAAGGGTGGGCATAAAGCGGCGCGCCCTTAGGGTCAGCAGGTGTACCCCGGCGCACCAGTAAGGGTTCCGGTACAATCCAGGAGTACCGGTGGGTATAGCAAAACTACCGCGGAGTACCTGTGGGTGTACCGGTAGTACCCCAGATTGTCGGGTAGGGGGCCAGGCCTACCGCAGAGTATCAGGTAGGGATACCGGGCCTAGCCTGGAGGGTCAGGTAGGAATGTCTGGTCTACACAGCACGCCCGTAAGGTCAGCAGGTGTACCCCAGCGAACCAGTAAGGGTTCAGGTACTACCCTGGAGTACCGGTGGGTGTACCAATACTACCGCAGAGTACCGGTGGGGGTACCGGTACTACCCCAGCATATCGGGTAGGGGTGCTATGCCAACAACGGAGCATCAGGTAGGGATACCGGGACTAACACGGAGGGTCAGGTAGGAATGTCTGGTCTACACCGCGCGCCAGTAACGTCAGCAGGTGTACCCCAGTGAACCAGTAAGGGTTCACGTACTACCCCGGAGTACCGGTGGGTGTACCGATACTACCGCAGAGTAACGGTGGGGGTACCGCTACTACCCCAGAACATCGGGTATGGGTGCCAAGCCTATATGCGGAGCATCAGGTAGGGATACCGGGTCTAACCTGTGGGTTCCTTTAGGGAGGCCGGGTCTAATCCAGCGCGCACGAAGGGACAGCTGGTGTTCTCTGGCGCATCACAAAGGGTTCCGTTCCAAACCCAGAGTACCGGTGGGGGAACCGGTTCTACCTCGAAACATCGGGTACTTATACCAGGCCTACCCCGGCGGGTCAGGTAGGAAGGGTGGGCGTAAAGCGTCACGCCCTTAGGGTCAGCAGGTGTACCCCGGCGCACCAGTAAGGGTTCCGGTACAATCCAGGAGTACCGGTGGGTATAACAAAACTACCGCGGAATACCGGTGGGTGTACCGGTACTACCCCAGATTGTCGGGTAGGGGGCCAGGCCTACCGCAGAGCATCAGGCAGGGATACCGGGCCTAGCCTGGAGGGTCAGGTAGGAATGTCTGGTCTACAGAGCACGCCCGTAAGGTCAGCAGGTGTACCCCAGCGAACCAGTAAGGGTTCAGGTACTACCCTGGAGTACCGGTGGGTGTACCAATACTACCGCAGAGTACTGGTGGGGGTAGCGGTACTACCCCAGCATATCGGGTAGGGGTGCCAGGCCAACAACGGAGCATCAGGTAGGGATACCGGGACTAACACGGAGGGTCAGGATGGAATGACTGGTCTACACCGCGCGCCAGTAACGTCAGCAGGTGTACCCCAGTGAACCAGTAAGGGTTCACGTACTACCCCGGAGTACCGGTGGGTGTACCGATACTACTGCAGAGTAACGGTGGGGGTACCGCTAGTACCCCAGAACATCGGGTATGGGTGCCAAGCCTAATGCGGAGCATCAGGTATGGATAGCGGGTCTAACCTGTGGGGTCCGGTAGGGAGGCCGGGTGTAGTCCAGCGCGCACGAAGGGACAGCTGGTGTTCTCTGGCGCATCACAAATGGTTCCGTTCCAACCCCAGAGTACCGGTGGGGGAACCGGTTCTACCTTGAAACATCGGGTACTTATACCAGGCCTACCCCGGCGGGTCAGGTAGGAAGGGTGGGCGTAAATCGGCGCACCCGTAGTGTCAGCAGGTGTACCCCGGCGCACCAGTAAGGGTTCCGGTACAATCCAGGAGTACCGGTGGGTATAACAAAACTACCGCGGAATACCGGTGGGTGTACCGGTATTACCCCAGATTGTCGGGTAGGGGCCAGGCCTACCGTAGAGCATCAGGTAGGGATACCGGGCCTAGCCTGGAGGGTCAGGTAGGAATGTCTGGTCTACACAGCACGCCCGTAAGGTCAGCAGGTGTACCCCAGCGAACCAGTAAGGGTTCAGGTACTACCCTGGAATACCGGTGGGTGTACCAATACTACCGCAGAGTACCGGTGGGGGTACCGGTACTACCCCAGCATATCGGGTAGGGGTGCCAGGCCAACAACAGAGCATCAGGTAGGGATACCGGGCCTAAAACGGAGGGTCAGGTAGGAATGTCTGGTCTACACCGCGCGCCAGTAAAGTCATCAGGTGTACCCCAGTGAACCAGTAAGGGTTCACGTACTACCCCGGAGTACCGGTGGGTGTACCGATACTACCGCAGAGTAAAGGTGGGGGTACCGCTAGTACCCCAGAACATCGGGTATGGGTGCCAAGCCTAATGCGGAGCATCAGGTAGGGATACCGGGTCTAACCTGTGGGGTCCGGTAGGGAGGCCGGGTCTAGTCCAGCGCGCACGAAGGGACAGCTGGTGTTCTCTGGCGCATCACAAAGGGTTCCGTTCCAACTCCCGAGTACCGGTGGGGCAACCGGTTCTACCTCGAAACATCGGGTAGGTATACCAGGCCTACCCCGGCGGGTCAGGTAGGAAGGGTGGGCGTAAAGCGTCACGCCCTTAGGGTCAGCAGGTGTACCCCGGCGCACCAGTAAGGGTTCCGGTACAATCCAGGAGTACCGGTGGGTATAACAAAACTACCGCGGAATACCGGTGGGTGTACCGGTACTACCCCACATTGTCGGGTAGGGGGCCAGGCCTACCGCAGAGTATCAGGTAGGGATACCGGGCCTAGCCTGGAGGGTCAGGTAGGAATGTCTGGTCTACAGAGCACGCCCGTAAGGTCAGCAAGTGTACCCCAGCGAACCAGTAAGGGTTCAGGTACTACCCTGGAGTACCGGTGGGTGTACCAATACTACCGCAGAGTACCGGTGGGGGTACCGGCACTACCCCACCATATCGGGTAGGGGTGCCAGGCCAACAACGGAGCATCAGGTAGGGATACCGGGCCTAAAACGGAGGGTCAGGTAGGAATGTCTGGTCTACACCGCGCGCCAGTAACGTCATCAGGTGTACCGCAGTGAACCACTAAGTGTTCACGTACTACCCCGGAGTACCGGTGGGTGTACCGATACTACCGCAGAGTAACGGTGGGGGTACCGCTAGTACCCCAGAACATCGGGTATGGGTGCCAAGCCTATATGCGGAGCATCAGGTAGGGATACCGGGTCTAACCTGTGGGTTCCTTTAGGGAGGCCGGGTCTAGTCCAGCGCGCACGAAGGGACAGCTGGTGTTCTCTGGCGCATCACAAAGGGTTCCGTTCCAACCCAGGAGTACCGGTGGGGGAACCGGTTCTACCGCAAAACATCGGGTAGGTATACCAGGCCTACCCCGGCGGGTCAGGTAGGAAGGGTGGGCGTAAAGCGGCGCACCCGTAGTGTCAGCAGGTGTACCCTGGCGCACCAGTAAGGGTTCCGGTACAATTCAGGAGTACCGGTGGGTATAGCAAAAGTACTGCGGAGTACCGGTGGGTGTACCGGTACTACCCCAGATTGTCGAGTAGGAAGCCAGGCCTACCGCAGAGCATCAGGTAGGGATATCGGGCCTAGCCTGGAGGGTCAGGTAGGAATGTCTGGTCTACACAGCACGCCCGTAAGGTCAGCAGATGTACCCCAGCAAACCAGTAAGTGTTCAGGTACTACCCTGGAGTACCGGTGGGTGTACCAATACTACCGCAGAGTACCGGTGGGGGTAGCGGTACTACCCCAGCATATCGGGTAGGGGTGTCAGGCCAACAACGGAGCATCAGGTAGGGATACCGGGCCTAAAACGGAGGGTCAGGTAGGAATGTCTGGTCTACACCGCGCGCCAGTGAAGTCAGCAGGTGTACCCCAGTGAACAAGTAAGGGTTCACGTACTACCCCGGAGTACCGGTGGGTGTACCGATACTACCGCAGAGTAACGGTGGGGGTACCGCTACTACCCCAGAACATCGGGTATGGGTGCCAAACCTAATGCGGAGCATCAGGTAGGGATAGCGGGTCTAACCTGTGGGTTCCGTTAGGGAGGCCGGGTCTAGTCCAGCGCGCACGAAGGGACAGCTGGTGTTCTCTGGCGCATCACAAAGGGTTCCGTTCCAACCCCAGAGTACCGGTGGGGGAACCGGTTCTACCTCGAAACATCGGGTAGGTATACCAGGCCTACCCCGGCGGGTCAGGTAGGAAGGGTGGGCGTAAAGCGGCGAGCCCATAGGGTCAGCAGGTGTAACCCGGCGCACCATTAAGGGTTCCGGTACAATCCAGGAGTACCGGTGGGTATAGCAAAACCACCGCGGAGTACCGGTGGGTGTACCGGTACTACCCCAGATTGTCGGGTAGGGGGCCAGGCCTACCGCAGAGCATCAGGTAGGGATACCGGGCCTAGCCTGGAGGGTCAGGTAGGAATGTCTGGTCTACAGAGCACGCCCGTAAGGTCAGCAGGTGTACCCCAGCGAACCAGTAAGGGTTCAGGTACTACCCTGGAGTACCGGTGGGTGTACCAATACTACCGCAGAGTACCGGTGGGGGTACCGGTACTACCCCAGCATATCGGGTAGGGGTGCCAAGCCAACAACGGAGCATCAGGTAGGGATACCGGGAATAACACGGAGGGAGAGGTAGGAATGTCTGGTCTATACCGCGTGCCCGTAACGTCATCAGGTGTACCCCAGTGAACCAGTAAGGGTTCACGTACTACCCCGGAGTACCGGTGGGTGTACCGATACTACCGCAGAGTAACGGTGGGGGTACCGCTACTACCCCAGAACATCGGGTATGGGTGCCTAAGCCTAATGCGGAGCATCAGGTAGGGATAGCGGGTCTAACCTGTGGGGTCCGGTAGGGAGGCCGAGTCTAGTCCAGCGCGCACGAAGGGACAGCTGGTGTTCTCTGGCGCATCACAAAGGGTTCCGTTCCAACCCCAGAGTACCGGTGGGGGAACCGGTTCTACCTCGAAACATCGGGTAGGTATACGAGGCCTACACCAGCGGGTCAGGTAGGAAGGGTGGGCGTAAAGCGGCGCGCCCTTAGGGTCAGCAGGTGTACCCCGGCGCACCAGTAAGGGTTCCGGTACAATCCAGGAGTACCGGTGGGTATAACAAAACTACCGCGGAATACCGGTGGGTGTACCGGTACTACCCCAGATTGTCGGGTAGGGGGCCAGGCCTACCGCAGAGCATCAGGTAGGGGTACCGGGCCTAGCCTGGAGGGTCAGGTAGGAATGTCTGGTCTACAGAGCACGCCCGTAAGGTCAGCAGGTGTACCCCAGCGAACCAGTAAGGGTTCAGGTACTACCCTGGAGTACCGGTGGGTGTACCAATACTACCGCAGAGTACCGGTGGGGGTACCGGTACTACCCCACCATATCGGGTAGGGGTGCCAGGCCAACAACGGAGCATCAGGTAGGGATACCGGGCCTAAAACGGAGGGTCAGGTAGGAATGTCTGGTCTACACCGCGCGCCAGTAACGTCAGCAGGTGTACCCCAGTGAACCAGTAAGGGTTCACGTACTACCCCGGAGTACCGGTGGGTGTACCGATACTACTGCAGAGTAACGGTGGGGGTACCGCTACTACCCCAGAATATCGGGTATGGGTGCCAAGCCTAATGCGGAGCATCAGGTAAGGATACAGGGTCTAACCTGTGTGTTCCGTTAGGGAGGCCGGGTCTAGTCCAGCGCACACGTAGGGACAGCTGGTGTTCTCTGGCGCATCACAAAGGGTTCCGTTCCAACCCCCGAGTACCGGTGGGGCAACCGGTTCTACCTCGAAACATCGGGTAGGTATACCAGGCCTACCCCGGCGGGTCAGGTAGGAAGGGTGGGCGTAAAGCGTCACGCCGTTAGGGTCAGCAGGTGTACCCCGGCGCACCAGTAAGGGTTCCAGTACAATCCAGGAGTACCGGTGGGTATAGCAAAACTACCGCGGAATACCGGTGGGTGTACCGGTACTACCCCAGATTGTCGGGTAGGGGGCCAGGCCTACCGCAGAGCATCAGGTAGGGGTACCGGGCCTAGCCTGGAGGGTCAGGTAGGAATGTCTGGTCTACACAGCACGCCCGTAAGGTCAGCAGGTGTACCCCAGCGAACCAGTAAGGGTTCAGGTACTACCCTGGAGTACCGGTGGGTGTACCAATACTACCGCAGAGTACCGGTGGGGGTACCGGTACTACCCCACCATATCGGGTAGGGGTGCCAGGCCAACAACGGAGCATCAGGTAGGGATACCGGGCCTAAAACGGAGGGTCAGGTAGGAATGTCTGGTCTACACCGCGCGCCAGTAACGTCAGCAGGTGTACCCCAGTGAACCAGTAAGGGTTCACGTACTACCCCGGAGTACCGGTGGGTGTACCGATACTACCGCAGAGTAACGGTGGTGGTACCGCTACTACCCCAGAACATCGGGTATGGGTGCCAAGCCTAATGCGGAGCATCAGGTATGGATAGCGGGTCTAACGTGTGGGGTCAGGTAGGGAGGCCGGGTGTAGTCCAGCGCGCACGATGGGACAGCTGGTGTTCTCTGGCGCATCACAAAGGTTTCCGTTCCAACCCCAGAGTACCGGTGGGGGAACCGGTTCTACCTCGAAACATCGGGTAGTTATACCAGGCCTACCCCGGCGGGTCAGGTAGGAAGGGTGGGCGTAAAGCGTCACGCCCTTAGGGTAAGCAGGTGTACCCCGGCGCACCAGTAAGGGTTCCGGTACAATCCAGGAGTACCGGTGGGTATAACAAAACTACCGCGGAATACCGGTGGGTGTACCGGTACTACCCCAGATTGTCGGGTAGGGGCCAGGCCTACCGTAGAGCATCAGGTAGGGATACCGGGCCTAGCCTGGAGGGTCAGGTAGGAATGTCTGGTCTACACAGCACGCCCGTAAGGTCAGCAGGTGTACCCCAGCGAACCAGTAAGGGTTCAGGTACTACCCTGGAATACCGGTGGGTGTACCAATACTACCGCAGAGTACCGGTGGGGGTACCGGTACTACCCCAGCATATCGGGTAGGGGTGCCAGGCCAACAACAGAGCATCAGGTAGGGATACCGGGCCTAAAACGGAGGGTCAGGTAGGAATGTCTGGTCTACACCGCGCGCCAGTAACATCAGCAGGTGTACCCCAGTGAACCAGTAAGGGTTCACGTACTACCCCGGAGTACCGGTGGGTGTACCGATACTACCGCAGAGTAACGGTGGGGGTACCGCTACTACCCCAGAACATCGGGTATGGGTGCCAAGCCTATATGCGGAGCATCAGGTAGGGATACCGGGTCTAACCTGTGGGTTCCTTTAGGGAGGCCGGGTCTAATCCAGCGCGCACGAAGGGACAGCTGGTGTTCTCTGGCGCATCACAAAGGTTTCCGTTCCAACCCCAGAGTACCGGTGGGGGAACCGGTTCTACCTCGAAACATCGGGTAGTTATACCAGGCCTACCCCGGCGGGTCAGGTAGGAAGGGTGGGCGTAAAGCGTCACGCCCTTAGGGTAAGCAGGTGTACCCCGGCGCACCAGTAAGGGTTCCGGTACAATCCAGGAGTACCAGTGGGTATAACAAAACTACCGCGGAATACCGGTGGGTGTACCGGTACTACCCCAGATTGTCGGGTAGGGGGCCAGGCCTACCGCAGAGCATCAGGCAGGGATACCGGGCCTAGCCTGGAGGGTCAGGTAGGAATGTCTGGTCTACAGAGCACGCCCGTAAGGTCAGCAGGTGTACCCCAGCGAACCAGTAAGGGTTCAGGTACTACCCTGGAGTAACGGTGGGTGTACCAATACTACCGCAGAGTACCGGTGGGGGTAGCGGTACTACCCCAGCATATCGGGTAGGGGTGCCAGACCAACAACGGAGCATCAGGTAGGGATACCGGGACTAACACGGAGGGTCAGGTAGGAATGTCTGGTCTACACCGCGCGCCAGTAACGTCAGCAGGTGTACCCCAGTGAACCAGTAAGGGTTCACGTACTACCCCGGAGTACCGGTGGGTGTACCGATACTACTGCAGAGTAACGGTGGGGGTACCGCTAGTACCCCAGAACATCGGGTATGGGTGCCAAGCCTAATGCGGAGCATCAGGTATGGATAGCGGGTCTAACCTGTGGGGTCAGGTAGGGAGGCCGGGTCTAGTCCAGCGCGCACGAAGGGACAGCTGGTGTTCTCTGGCGCATCACAAATGGTTCCGTTCCAACCCCAGAGTACCGGTGGGGGAACCGGTTCTACCTCGAAACATCGGGTAGGTATACCAGGCCTACACCGGCGGGTCAGGTAGGAAGGGTGGGCGTAAAGCGTCACGCCCTTAGGGTCAGCAGGTGTACCCCGGCGCACCAGTAAGGGTTCCGGTACAATCCAGGAGTACCGGTGGGTATAACAAAACTACCGCGGAATACCGGTGGGTGTACCGGTACTACCCCAGATTGTCGGGTAGGGGGCCAGGCCTACAGCAGAGTATCAGGTAGGGATACCGGGCCTAGCCTGGAGGGTCAGGTAGGAATGTCTGGTCTACAGAGCACGCCCGTAAGGTCAGCAGGTGTACCCCAGCGAACCGGTAAGGGTTCAGGTACTACCCTGGAGTACCGGTGGGTGTACCAATACTACCGCAGAGTACCGGTGGGGGTAGCGGTACTACCCCAGCATATCGTGTAGGGGTGCCAGGCCAACAACGGAGCATCAGGTAGGGATACCGGGCCGAACACGGAGGGTCAGGTAGGAATGTCTGGTCTACACCGCGCGCCAGTAACGTCATCAGGTGTACCCCAGTGAACCAGTAAGGGTTCACGTACTACCCCGGAGTACCGCTGGGTGTAACGATACTACCGCAGAGTAACGGTGGGGGTACCGCTAGTACCCCAGAACATCGGGTATGGGTGCCAAGCCTAATGCGGAGCATCAGGTAGGGATAGCGGGTCTAACCTGTGGGGTCCGGTAGGGAGGCCGGGTCTAGTCCAGCGCGCACGAAGGGACAGCTGGTGTTCTCTGGCGCATCACAAAGGGTTCCGTTCCAACACCAGAGTACCGGTGGGGGAACCGGTTCTACCTCGAAACATCGGGTAGGTATACCAGGCCTACCCCGGCGGGTCAGGTAGGAAGGGTGGGCTTAAAGCGGCGCGCCCGTAGGGTCATCAGGTGTAACGTGGCGCACCAGTAAGGGTTCCAGTACAATCCAGGAGTACCGGTGGGTATAGCAAAACTACCGCGGAATACCGGTGGGTGTACCGGTACTACCCCAGATTGTCGGGTAGGGGGCCAGGCCTACCGCAGAGCATCAGGTAGGGGTACCGGGCCTAGCCTGGAGGGTCAGGTAGGAATGTCTGGTCTACAGAGCACGCCCGTAAGGTCAGCAGGTGTACCCCAGCGAACCAGTAAGGGTTCAGGTACTACCCTGGAGTACCGGTGGGTGTACCAATACTACCGCAGAGTACCGGTGGGGGTACCGGTACTACCCCACCATATCGGGTAGGGGTGCCAGGCCAACAACGGAGCATCAGGTAGGGATACCGGGCCTAAAACGGAGGGTCAGGTAGGAATGTCTGGTCTACACCGCGCGCCTATAACGTCATCAGGTGTACCCCAGTGAACCAGTAAGGGTTCACGTACTACCCCGGAGTACCGGTGGGTGTACCGATACTACCGCAGAGTAACGGTGGTGGTACCGCTACTACCCCAGAACATCGGGTATGGCTGCCAAGCCTAATGCGGAGCATCAGGTAGGAATAGCGAGTCTAACCTGTGGGGTCCGGTAGGGAGGCCGGGTCTAGTCCAGCGCGCACGAAGGGACAGCTGGTGTTCTCTGGCGCATCACAAAGGGTTCCGTTCCAAACCCAGAGTACCGGTGGGGGAACCGGTTCTACCTCGAAACATCGGGTAGGTATACCAGGCCTACACCGGCGGGTTAGGTAGGAAGGGTGGGCATAAAGCGGCGCGCCCTTAGGGTCAGCAGGTGTACCCCGGCGCACCAGTAAGGGTTCCGGTACAATCCAGGAGTACCGGTGGGTATAGCAAAACTACCGCGGAGTACCTGTGGGTGTACCGGTACTACCCCAGATTGTCGGGTAGGGGGCCAGGCCTACCGAAGAGTATCAGGTAGGGATACCGGGCCTAGCCTGGAGGGTCAGGTAGGAATGTCTGGTCTACAGAGCACGCCCGTAAGGTCAGCAGGTGTACCCCAGCGAACCAGTAAGGGTTCAGGTACTACCCTGGAGTACCGGTGGGTGTACCAATACTACCGCAGAGTACCGGTGGGGGTACCGGTACTACCCCAGCATATCGGGTAGGGGTGCTATGCCAACAACGGAGCATCAGGTAGGGATACCGGGACTAACACGGAGGGTCAGGTAGGAATGTCTGGTCTACACCGCGCGCCAGTAACGTCAGCAGGTGTACCCCAGTGAACCAGTAAGGGTTCACATACTACCCCGGAGTACCGGTGGGTGTACCGATACTACCGCAGAGTAACGGTGGGGGTACCGCTACTACCCCAGAACATCGGGTATGGGTGCCAAGCCTATATGCGGAGCATCAGGTAGGGATACCGGGTCTAACCTGTGGGTTCCTTTAGGGAGGCCGGGTCTAATCCAGCGCGCACGAAGGGACAGCTGGTGTTCTCTGGCGCATCACAAAGGGTTCCGTTCCAAACCCAGAGTACCGGTGGGGGAACCGGTTCTACCTCGAAACATCGGGTAGTTATACCAGGCCTACCCCGGCGGGTCAGGTAGGAAGGGTGGGCGTAAAGCGTCACGCCCTTAGGGTCAGCAGGTGTACCCCGGCGCACCAGTAAGGGTGCCGGTACAATCCAGGAGTACCGGTGGGTATAACAAAACTACCGCGGAATACCGGTGGGTGTACCGGTACTACCCCAGATTGTCGGGTAGGGGGCCAGGCCTACCGAAGAGTATCAGGCAGGGATACCGGGCCTAGCCTGGAGGGTCAGGTAGGAATGTCTGGTCTACAGAGCACGCCCGTAAGGTCAGCAGGTGTACCCCAGCGAACCAGTAAGGGTTCAGGTACTACCCTGGAGTACCGGTGGGTGTACCAATACTACCGCAGAGTACCGGTGGGGGTAGCGGTACTACCCCAGCATATCGGGTAGGGGTGACAGGCCAACAACGGAGCATCAGGTAGGGATACCGGGACTAACACGGAGGGTCAGGATGGAATGTCTGGTCTACACCGCGCGCCAGTAACGTCAGCAGGTGTACCCCAGTGAACCAGTAAGGGTTCACGTACTACCCCGGAGTACCGGTGGGTGTACCGATACTACTGCAGAGTAACGGTGGGGGTACCGCTAGTACCCCAGAACATCGGGTATGGGTGCCAAGCCTAATGCGGAGCATCAGGTATGGATAGCGGGTCTAACCTGTGGGGTCAGGTAGGGAGGCCGGGTGTAGTCCAGCGCGCACGAAGGGACAGCTGGTGTTCTCTGGCGCATCACAAATGGTTCCGTTCCAACCCCAGAGTACCGGTGGGGGAACCGGTTCTACCTGGAAACATCGGGTACTTATACCAGGCCTACCCCGGCGGGTCAGGTAGGAAGGGTGGGCGTAAATCGGCGCACCCGTAGAGTCAGCAGGTGTACCCCGGCGCACCAGTAAGGGTTCCGGTACAATCCAGGAGTACCGGTGGGTATAACAAAACTACCGCGGAATACCGGTGGGTGTACCGGTACTACCCCAGATTGTCGGGTAGGGGCCAGGCCTACCGTAGAGCATCAGGTAGGGATACCGGGCCTAGCCTGGAGGGTCAGGTAGGAATGTCTGGTCTACAGAGCACGCCCGTAAGGTCAGCAGGTGTACCCCAGCGAACCAGTAAGGGTTCAGGTACTACCCTGGAGTACCGGTGGGTGTACCAATACTACCGCAGAGTACCGGTGGGGGTACCGGTACTACCCCACCATATCGGGTAGGGGTGCCAGGCCAACAACGGAGCATCAGGTAGGGATACCGGGCCTAAAACGGAGGGTCAGGTAGGAATGTCTGGTCTACACCGCGCGCCTATAACGTCATCAGGTGTACCCCAGTGAACCAGTAAGGGTTCACGTACTACCCCGGAGTACCGGTGGGTGTACCGATACTACCGCAGAGTAACGGTGGGGGTACCGCTACTACCCCAGAACATCGGGTATGGCTGCCAAGCCTAATGCGGAGCATCAGGTAGGAATAGCGAGTCTAACCTGTGGGGTCCGGTAGGGAGGCCGGGTCTAGTCCAGCGCGCACGAAGGGACAGCTGGTGTTCTCTGGCGCATCACAAAGGGTTCCGTTCCAAACCCAGAGTACCGGTGGGGGAACCGGTTCTACCTCGAAACATCGGGTAGGTATACCAGGCCTACACCGGCGGGTTAGGTAGGAAGGGTGGGCATAAAGCGGCGCGCCCTTAGGGTCAGCAGGTGTACCCCGGCGCACCAGTAAGGGTTCCGGTACAATCCAGGAGTACCGGTGGGTATAGCAAAACTACCGCGGAGTACCTGTGGGTGTACCGGTACTACCCCAGATTGTCGGGTAGGGGGCCAGGCCTACCGAAGAGTATCAGGTAGGGATACCGGGCCTAGCCTGGAGGGTCAGGTAGGAATGTCTGGTCTACAGAGCACGCCCGTAAGGTCAGCAGGTGTACCCCAGCGAACCAGTAAGGGTTCAGGTACTACCCTGGAGTACCGGTGGGTGTAGCAATACTACCGCAGAGTACCGGTGGGGGTACCGGTACTACCCCAGCATATCGGGTAGGGGTGCTATGCCAACAACGGAGCATCAGGTAGGGATACCGGGACTAACACGGAGGGTCAGGTAGGAATGTCTGGTCTACACCGCGCGCCAGTAACGTCAGCAGGTGTACCCCAGTGAACCAGTAAGGGTTCACGTACTACCCCGGAGTACCGGTGGGTGTACCGATACTACCGCAGAGTAACGGTGGGGGTACCGCTACTTCCCCAGAACATCGGGTATGGGTGCCAAGCCTATATGCGGAGCATCAGGTAGGGATACCGGGTCTAACCTGTGGGTTCCTTTAGGGAGGCCGGGTCTAATCCAGCGCGCACGAAGGGACAGCTGGTGTTCTCTGGCGCATCACAAAGGGTTCCGTTCCAAACCCAGAGTACCGGTGGGGGAACCGGTTCTACCTCGAAACATCGGGTAGTTATACCAGGCCTACCCCGGCGGGTCAGGTAGGAAGGGTGGGCGTAAAGCGTCACGCCCTTAGGGTCAGCAGGTGTACCCCGGCGCACCAGTAAGGGTGCCGGTACAATCCAGGAGTACCGGTGGGTATAACAAAACTACCGCGGAATACCGGTGGGTGTACCGGTACTACCCCAGATTGTCGGGTAGGGGGCCAGGCCTACCGCAGAGCATCAGGCAGGGATACCGGGCCTAGCCTGGTGGGTCAGGTAGGAATGTCTGGTCTACAGAGCACGCCCGTAAGGTCAGCAGGTGTACCCCAGCGAACCAGTAAGGGTTCAGGTACTACCCTGGAGTACCAGTGGGTGTACCAATACTACCGCAGAGTACCGGTGGGGGTAGCGGTACTACCCCAGCATATCGGGTAGGGGTGCCAGGCCAACAACGGAGCATCAGGTAGGGATACCGGGACTAACACGGAGGGTCAGGATGGAATGTCTGGTCTACACCGCGCGCCAGTAACGTCAGCAGGTGTACCCCAGTGAACCAGTAAGGGTTCACGTACTACCCCGGAGTACCGGTGGGTGTACCGATACTACTGCAGAGTAACGGTGGGGGTACCGCTAGTACCCCAGAACATCGGGTATGGGTGCCAAGCCTAATGCGGAGCATCAGGTATGGATAGCGGGTCTAACCTGTGGGGTCCGGTAGGGAGGCCGGGTCTAGTCCAGCGCGCACGAAGGGACAGCTGGTGTTCTCTGGCGCATCACAAATGGTTCCGTTCCAACCCCAGAGTACCGGTGGGGGAACCGGTTCTACCTCGAAACATCGGGTAGGTATACCAGGCCTACACCGGCGGGTCAGGTAGGAAGGGTGGGCGTAAAGCGTCACGCCCTTAGGGTCAGCAGGTGTACCCCGGCGCACCAGTAAGGGTTCCGGTACAATCCAGGAGTACCGAAGGGTATAACAAAACTACCGCGGAATACCGGTGGGTGTACCGGTACTACCCCAGATTGTCGGGTAGGGGGCCAGGTCTACAGCAGAGTATCAGGTAGGGATACCGGGCCTAGCCTGGAGGGTCAGGTAGGAATGTCTGGTCTACAGAGCACGCCCGTAAGGTCAGCAGGTGTACCCCAGCGAACCGGTAAGGGTTCAGGTACTACCCTGGAGTACCGGTGGGTGTACCAATACTACCGCAGAGTACCGGTGGGGGTAGCGGTACTACCCCAGCATATCGGGTAGGGGTGCCAGGCCAACAACGGAGCATCAGGTAGGGATACCGGGCCGAACACGGAGGGTCAGGTAGGAATGTCTGGTCTACACCGCGCGCCAGTAACGTCATCAGGTGTACCCCAGTGAACCAGTAAGGGTTCACGTACTACCCCGGAGTACCGGTGGGTGTACCGATACTACCGCAGAGTAACGGTGGGGGTACCGCTACTACCCCAGAACATCGGGTATGGCTGCCAAGCCTAATGCGGAGCATCAGGTAGGAATAGCGAGTCTAACCTGTGGGGTCCGTTAGGGAGGCCGGGTCTAGTCCAGCGCGCACGAAGGGACAGCTGGTGTTCTCTGGCGCATCACAAAGGGTTCCGTTCCAAACCCAGAGTACCGGTGGGGGAACCGGTTCTACCTCGAAACATCGGGTAGGTATACCAGGCCTACACCGGCGGGTTAGGTAGGAAGGGTGGGCATAAAGCGGCGCGCCCTTAGGGTCAGCAGGTGTACCCCGGCGCACCAGTAAGGGTTCCGGTACAATCCAGGAGTACCGGTGGGTATAGCAAAACTACCGCGGAGTACCTGTGGGTGTACCGGTACTACCCCAGATTGTCGGGTAGGGGGCCAGGCCTACCGAAGAGTATCAGGTAGGGATACCGGGCCTAGCCTGGAGGGTCAGGTAGGAATGTCTGGTCTACAGAGCACGCCCGTAAGGTCAGCAGGTGTACCCCAGCGAACCAGTAAGGGTTCAGGTACTACCCTGGAGTACCGGTGGGTGTACCAATACTACCGCAGAGTACCGGTGGGGGTACCGGTACTACCCCAGCATATCGGGTAGGGGTGCTATGCCAACAACGGAGCATCAGGTAGGGATACCGGGACTAACACGGAGGGTCAGGTAGGAATGTCTGGTCTACACCGCGCGCCAGTAACGTCAGCAGGTGTACCCCAGTGAACCAGTAAGGGTTCACGTACTACCCCGGAGTACCGGTGGGTGTACCGATACTACCGCAGAGTAACGGTGGGGGTACCGCTACTACCCCAGAACATCGGGTATGGGTGCCAAGCCTATATGCGGAGCATCAGGTAGGGATACCGGGTCTAACCTGTGGGTTCCTTTAGGGAGGCCGGGTCTAATCCAGCGCGCACGAAGGGACAGCTGGTGTTCTCTGGCGCATCACAAAGGGTTCCGTTCCAACCCCAGAGTACCGGTGGGGGAACCGGTTCTACCTCGAAACATCGGGTAGTTATACCAGGCCTACCCCGGCGGGTCAGGTAGGAAGGGTGGGCGTAAAGCGTCACGCCCTTAGGGTCAGCAGGTGTACCCCGGCGCACCAGTAAGGGTGCCGGTACAATCCAGGAGTACCGGTGGGTATAACAAAACTACCGCGGAATACCGGTGGGTGTACCGGTACTACCCCAGATTGTCGGGTAGGGGGCCAGGCCTACCGCAGAGCATCAGGCAGGGATACCGGGCCTAGCCTGGAGGGTCAGGTAGGAATGTCTGGTCTACAGAGCACGCCCGTAAGGTCAGCAGGTGTACCCCAGCGAACCAGTAAGGGTTCAGGTACTACCCTGGAGTACCGGTGGGTGTACCAATACTACCGCAGAGTACCGGTGGGGGTAGCGGTACTACCCCAGCATATCGGGTAGGGGTGCCAGGCCAACAACGGAGCATCAGGTAGGGATACCGGGACTAACACGGAGGGTCAGGATGGAATGCCTGGTCTACACCGCGCGCCAGTAACGTCAGCAGGTGTACCCCAGTGAACCAGTAAGGGTTCACGTACTACCCCGGAGTACCGGTGGGTGTACCGATACTACTGCAGAGTAACGGTGGGGGTACCGCTAGTACCCCAGAACATCGGGTATGGGTGCCAAGCCTAATGCGGAGCATCAGGTATGGATAGCGGGTCTAACCTGTGGGGTCAGGTAGGGAGGCCGGGTGTAGTCCAGCGCGCACGAAGGGACAGCTGGTGTTCTCTGGCGCATCACAAATGGTTCCGTTCCAACCCCAGAGTACCGGTGGGGGAACCGGTTCTACCTGGAAACATCGGGTACTTGTACCAGGCCTACCCCGGCGGGTCAGGTAGGAAGGGTGGGCGTAAATCGGCGCACCCGTAGTGTCAGCAGGTGTACCCCGGCGCACCAGTAAGGGTTCCGGTACAATCCAGGAGTACCGGTGGGTATAACAAAACTACCGCGGAATACCGGTGGGTGTACCGGTACTACCCCAGATTGTCGGGTAGGGGCCAGGCCTACCGTAGAGCATCAGGTAGGGATACCGGGCCTAGCCTGGAGGGTCAGGTAGGAATGTCTGGTCTACAGAGCACGCCCGTAAGGTCAGCAGGTGTACCCCAGCGAACCAGTAAGGGTTCAGGTACTACCCTGGAGTACCGGTGGGTGTACCAATACTACCGCAGAGTACCGGTGGGGGTAGCGGTACTACCCCAGCATATCGGGTAGGGGTGACAGGCCAACAACGGATTATCAGGTAGGGATACCGGGACTAACACGGAGGGTCAGGTAGGAATGTCTGGTCTACACCGCGCGCCAGTAACGTCAGCAGGAGTACCCCAGTGAACCAGTAAGGGTTCACGTACTACCCCGGAGTACCGCTGGGTGTACCGATACTACCGCAGAGTAACGGTGGGGGTACCGCTACTACCCCAGTATATCGGGTATGGGTGCCAAGCCTAATGCGGAGCATTAGGTAGGGTTACGGGTCTAACCTGTGGGTTCCGTTAGGGAGGCCGGGTCTAGTCCAGCGCGCACGAAGGGACAGCTGGTGTTCTCTGGCGCATCACAAAGGGTTCCGTTCCAAACCCAGAGTACCGGTGGGGGAACCGGTTCTACCTCGAAACATCGGGTAGGTATACTAGGCCTACACCGGCGGGTTAGGTAGGAAGGGTGGGCATAAAGCGGCGCGCCCATAGGGTCAGCAGGTGTACCCCGGCGCACCAGTAAGGGTTCCGGTACAATCCAGGAGTACCGGTGGGTATAGCAAAACCACCGCGGAGTACCGGTGGGTGTACCGGTACTACCCCAGATTGTCGGGTAGGGGGCCAGGCCTACCGCAGAGCATCAGGTAGGGGTACCGGGCCTAGCCTGGAGGGTCAGGTAGGAATGTCTGGTCTACACAGCACACCCGTAAGGTCAGCAGGTGTACCCCAGCGAACCAGTAAGGGTTCAGGTACTACCCTGGAGTACCGGTGGGTGTACCAATACTACCGCAGAGTACCGGTGGGGGTACCGGTACTACCCCAGCATATCGGGTAGCGGTGCCAGGCCAACAACGGAGCACCAGGTAGGGATACCGGGACTAACACGGAGGGTCAGGAAGAATGTCTGGTCTATACCGCGTGGCAGAAACGTCATAAGGTGTACCCCATTGAACCAGTAAGGGTTCACGTACTACCCCGGAGTACCGGTGGGTGTACCGATACTACCGCAGAGTAACGGTGGGGGTACCGCTAGTACCCCAGAACATCGGGTATGGGTGCCAAGCCTAATGCGGAGCATCAGGTAGGGATACCGGGTCTAACCTGTGGGGTCCTTTAGGGAGGCCGAGTCTAGTCCAGCGCGCACGAAGGGACAGCTGGTGATCTCTGGCGCATCACAAAGGGTTCCGTTCCAACCCCAGAGTACCGGTGGGGGAACCGGTTCTACCTCGAAACATCGGGTAGGTATACCAGGCCTACACCAGCGGGTCAGGTAGGAAGGGTGGGCGTAAAGCGGCGCGCCCTTAAGGTCAGCAGGTGTACCCCGGCGCACCAGTAAGGGTTCCGGTACAATCCAGGAGTACCGGTGGGTATAACAAAACTACCGCGGAGTACCGGTGGGTGTACCGGTACTACCCCAGATTGTCGGGTAGGGGTGCCAGGCCAACAACGGAGCATCAGGTAGGGACACCAGGCCTAGCCTGGAGGGTCAGGTAGGAATGTCTGGTCTACAGAGCACGCCCGTAAGGTCAGCAGGTGTACCCCAGCGAACCAGTAAGGGTTCAGGTACTACCCTGGAGTACCGGTGGGTGTACCAATACTACCGCAGAGTACCGGTGGGGGTAGCGGTACTACCCCAGCATATCGGGTAGGGGTGCCAGGCCAACAACGGAGCATCAGGTAGGGATACCGGGACTAACACGGAGGGTCAGGTAGGAATGTCTGGTCTACACCGCGCGCCAGTAACGTCAGCAGGTGTACCCCAGTGAACCAGTAAGGGTTCACGTACTACCCCGGAGTACCGGTGGGTGTACCGATACTACTGCAGAGTAACGGTGGGGGTACCGCTAGTACCCCAGAACATCGGGTATGGGTGCCAAGCCTAATGCGGAGCATCAGGTATGGATAGCGGGTCTAACCTGTGGGGTCAGGTAGGGAGGCCGGGTCTAGTCCAGCGCGCACGAAGGGACAGCTGGTGTTCTCTGGCGCATCACAAATGGTTCCGTTCCAACCCCAGAGTACCGGTGGGGGAACCGGTTCTACCTCGAAACATCGGGTAGGTATACCAGGCCTACACCGGCGGGTCAGGTAGGAAGGGTGGGCGTAAAGCGTCACGCCCTTAGGGTCAGCAGGTGTACCCCGGCGCACCAGTAAGGGTTCCGGTACAATCCAGGAGTACCGGTGGGTATAACAAAACTACCGCGGAATACCGGTGGGTGTACCGGTACTACCCCAGATTGTCGGGTAGGGGGCCAGGCCTACAGCAGAGTATCAGGTAGGGATACCGGGCCTAGCCTGGAGGGTCAGGTAGGAATGTCTGGTCTACAGAGCACGCCCGTAAGGTCAGCAGGTGTACCCCAGCGAACCGGTAAGGGTTCAGGTAATACCCTGGAGTACCGGTGGGTGTACCAATACTACCGCAGAGTACCGGTGGGGGTAGCGGTACTACCCCAGCATATCGGGTAGGGGTGCCAGGCCAACAACGGAGCATCAGGTAGGGATACCGGGCCGAACACGGAGGGTCAGGTAGGAATGTCTGGTCTACACCGCGCGCCAGTAACGTCATCAGGTGTACCCCAGTGAACCAGTAAGGGTTCACGTACTACCCCGGAGTACCGGTGGGTGTACCGATACTACCGCAGAGTAACGGTGGGGGTACCGCTAGTACCCCAGAACATCGGGTATGGGTGCCAAGCCTAATGCGGAGCATCAGGTAGGGATAGCGGGTCTAACCTGTGGGTTCCGTTAGGGAGGCCTGGTCTAGTCCAGCGCGCACGAAGGGACAGCTGGTGTTCTCTGGCGCATCACAAAGGGTTCCGTTCCAACACCAGAGTACCGGTGGGGGAACCGGTTCTACCGCAAAACATCGGGTAGGTATACCAGGCCTACCCCAGCGGGTCAGGTAGGAAGGGTGGGCGTAAAGCGGCGCGCCCGTAGGGTCAGCAGGTGTAACGTGGCGCACCAGTAAGGGTTCCAGTACAATCCAGGAGTACCGGTGGGTATAGCAAAACTACCGCGGAATACCGGTGGGTGTACCGGTACTACCCCAGATTGTCGGGTAGGGGGCCAGGCCTACCGCAGAGCATCAGGTAGGGGTACCGGGCCTAGCCTGGAGGGTCAGGTAGGAATGTCTGGTCTACAGAGCACGCCCGTAAGGTCAGCAGGTGTACCCCAGCGAACCAGTAAGGGTTCAGGTACTACCCTGGAGTACCGGTGGGTGTACCAATACTACCGCAGAGTACCGGTGGGGGTACCGGTACTACCCCACCATATCGGGTAGGGGTGCCAGGCCAACAACGGAGCATCAGGTAGGGATACCGGGCCTAAAACGGAGGGTCAGGTAGGAATGTCTGGTCTACACCGCGCGCCTATAACGTCATCAGGTGTACCCCAGTGAACCAGTAAGGGTTCACGTACTACCCCGGAGTACCGGTGGGTGTACCGATACTACCGCAGAGTAACGGTGGTGGTACCGCTACTACCCCAGAACATCGGGTATGGCTGCCAAGCCTAATGCGGAGCATCAGGTAGGAATAGCGAGTCTAACCTGTGGGGTCCGGTAGGGAGGCCGGGTCTAGTCCAGCGCGCACGAAGGGACAGCTGGTGTTCTCTGGCGCATCACAAAGGGTTCCGTTCCAAACCCAGAGTACCGGTGGGGGAACCGGTTCTACCTCGAAACATCGGGTAGGTATACCAGGCCTACACCGGCGGGTTAGGTAGGAAGGGTGGGCATAAAGCGGCGCGCCCTTAGGGTCAGCAGGTGTACCCCGGCGCACCAGTAAGGGTTCCGGTACAATCCAGGAGTACCGGTGGGTATAGCAAAACTACCGCGGAGTACCTGTGGGTGTACCGGTACTACCCCAGATTGTCGGGTAGGGGGCCAGGCCTACCGAAGAGTATCAGGTAGGGATACCGGGCCTAGCCTGGAGGGTCAGGTAGGAATGTCTGGTCTACAGAGCACGCCCGTAAGGTCAGCAGGTGTACCCCAGCGAACCAGTAAGGGTTCAGGTACTACCCTGGAGTACCGGTGGGTGTACCAATACTACCGCAGAGTACCGGTGGGGGTAGCGGTACTACCCCAGCATATCGGGTAGGGGTGCCAGGCCAACAACGGAGGATCAGGTAGGGATACCGGGACTAACACGGAGGGTCAGGTAGGAATGTCTGGTCTACACAGCGCGCCAGTAACGTCAGCAGGTGTACCCCAGTGAACCACTAAGGGTTCACGTACAACCCCGGAGTACCGGTGGGTGTACCGATACTACTGCAGAGTAACGGTGGGGGTACCGCTAGTACCCCAGAACATCGGGTATGGGTGCCAAGCCTAATGCGGAGCATCAGGTATGGATAGCGGGTCTAACGTGTGGGGTCAGGTAGGGAGGCCGGGTGTAGTCCAGCGCGCACGATGGGACAGCTGGTGTTCTCTGGCGCATCACAAAGGGTTCCGTTCCAACCCCAGAGTACCGGTGGGGGAACCGGTTCTACCTCGAAACATCGGGTAGTTATACCAGGCCTACCCCGGCGGGTCAGGTAGGAAGGGTGGGCGTAAAGCGTCACGCCCTTAGGGTCAGCAGGTGTACCCCGGCGCACCAGTAAGGGTGCCGGTACAATCCAGGAGTACCGGTGGGTATAACAAAACTACCGCGGAATACCGGTGGGTGTACCGGTACTACCCCAGATTGTCGGGTAGGGGGCCAGGCCTACCGCAGAGCATCAGGCAGGGATACCGGGCCTAGCCTGGAGGGTCAGGTAGGAATGTCTGGTCTACAGAGCACGCCCGTAAGGTCAGCAGGTGTACCCCAGCGAACCAGTAAGGGTTCAGGTACTACCCTGGAGTACCGGTGGGTGTACCAATACTACCGCAGAGTACCGGTGGGGGTAGCGGTACTACCCCAGCATATCGGGTAGGGGTGCCAGGCCAACAACGGAGCATCAGGTAGGGATACCGGGACTAACACGGAGGGTCAGGATGGAATGTCTGGTCTACACCGCGCGCCAGTAACGTCAGCAGGTGTACCCCAGTGAACCAGTAAGGGTTCACGTACTACCCCGGAGTACCGGTGGGTGTACCGATACTACTGCAGAGTAACGGTGGGGGTACCGCTAGTACCCCAGAACATCGGGTATGGGTGCCAAGCCTAATGCGGAGCATCAGGTATGGATAGCGGGTCTAACCTGTGGGGTCAGGTAGGGAGGCCGGGTGTAGTCCAGCGCGCACGAAGGGACAGCTGGTGTTCTCTGGCGCATCACAAATGGTTCCGTTCCAACCCCAGAGTACCGGTGGGGGAACCGGTTCTACCTGGAAACATCGGGTACTTATACCAGGCCTACCCCGGCGGGTCAGGTAGGAAGGGTGGGCGTAAATCGGCGCACCCGTAGTGTCAGCAGGTGTACCCCGGCGCACCAGTAAGGGTTCCGGTACAATCCAGGAGTACCGGTGGGTATAACAAAACTACCGCGGAATACCGGTGGGTGTACCGGTACTACCCCAGATTGTCGGGTAGGGGCCAGGCCTACCGTAGAGCATCAGGTAGGGATACCGGGCCTAGCCTGGAGGGTCAGGTAGGAATGTCTGGTCTACACAGCACGCCCGTAAGGTCAGCAGGTGTACCCCAGCGAACCAGTAAGGGTTCAGGTACTACCCTGGAATACCGGTGGGTGTACCAATACTACCGCAGAGTACCGGTGGGGGTACCGGTACTACCCCAGCATATCGGGTAGGGGTGCCAGGCCAACAACAGAGCATCAGGTAGGGATACCGGGCCTAAAACGGAGGGTCAGGTAGGAATGTCTGGTCTACACCGCGCGCCAGTAAAGTCATCAGGTGTACCCCAGTGAACCAGTAAGGGTTCACGTACTACCCCGGAGTACCGGTGGGTGTACCGATACTACCGCAGAGTAACGGTGGGGGTACCGCTACTACCCCAGAACATCGGGTATGGGTGCCAAGCCTAATGCGGAGCATCAGGTAGGGATAGCGGGTCTAACCTGTGGGTTCCGTTAGGGAGGCCGGGTCTAGTCCAGCGCGCACGAAGGGACAGCTGGTGTTCTCTGGCGCATCACAAAGGGTTCCGTTCCAAACCCAGAGTACCGGTGGGGGAACCGGTTCTACCTCGAAACATCGGGTAGGTATACTAGGCCTACACCGGCGGGTTAGGTAGGAAGGGTGGGCATAAAGCGGCGCGCCCATAGGGTCAGCAGGTGTACCCCGGCGCACCAGTAAGGGTTCCGGTACAATCCAGGAGTACCGGTGGGTATAGCAAAACTACCGCGGAATACCGGTGGGTGTACCGGTACTTCCCCAGATTGTCGGGTAGGGGGCCAGGCCTACCGCAGAGCATCAGGTAGGGGTACCGGGCCTAGCCTGGAGGGTCAGGTAGGAATGTCTGGTCTACACAGCACGCCCGTAAGGTCAGCAGGTGTACCCCAGCGAACCAGTAAGGGTTCAGGTACTACCCTGGAGTACCGGTGGGTGTACCAATACTACCGCAGAGTACCAGTGGGGGTACCGGTACTACCCTAGCATATCGGGTAGGGGTGCCATGCCAACAACGGAGCATCAGGTAGGGATACTGGGACTAACACGGAGGGTCAGGTAGGAATGTCTGGTCTACACCGCGCGCCAGTAACGTCATCAGGTGTACCCCAGTGAACCAGTAAGTGTTCACGTACTACCCCGGAGTACCGGTGGGTGTACCGATACTACCGCAGAGTAATGGTGGGGGTACCGCTACTACCCCAGAACATCGGGTATGGGTGCCAAGCCTAATGCGGAGCATCAGGTAGGGATACCGGGTCTAACCTGTGGGGTCCTTTAGGGAGGCCGAGTCTAGTCCAGCACGCACGAAGGGACAGCTGGTGATCTCTGGCGCATCACAAAGGGTTCCGTTCCAACCCCAGAGTACCGGTGGGGGAACCGGTTCTACCTCGAAACATCGGGTAGGTATACGAGGCCTACACCAGCGGGTCAGGTAGGAAGGGTGGGCGTAAAGCGGCGCGCCCTTAAGGTCAGCAGGTGTACCCCGGCGCACCAGTAAGGGTTCCGGTACAATCCAGGAGTACCGGTGGGTATAACAAAACTACCGCGGAGTACCGGTGGGTGTACCGGTACTACCCCAGATTGTCGGGTAGGGGTGCCAGGCCAACAACGGAGCATCAGGTAGGGACACCAGGCCTAGCCTGGAGGGTCAGGTAGGAATGTCTGGTCTACAGAGCACGCCCGTAAGGTCAGCAGGTGTACCCCAGCGAACCAGTAAGGGTTCAGGTACTACCCTGGAGTACCGGTGGGTGTACCAATACTACCGCAGAGTACCGGTGGGGGTAGCGGTACTACCCCAGCATATCGGGTAGGGGTGCCAGGCCAACAACGGAGCATCAGGTAGGGATACCGGGACTAACACGGAGGGTCAGGTAGGAATGTCTGGTCTACACCGCGCGCCAGTAACGTCAGCAGGTGTACCCCAGTGAACCAGTAAGGGTTCACGTACTACCCCGGAGTACCGGTGGGTGTACCGATACTACTGCAGAGTAACGGTGGGGGTACCGCTACTACCCCAGAACCTCGGGTATGGGTGCCTAAGCCTAATGCGGAGCATCAGGTAGGGATAGCGGGTCTAACCTGTGGGGTCCGGTAGGGAGGCCGAGTCTAGTCCAGCGCGCACGAAGGGACAGCTGGTGTTCTCTGGCGCATCACAAATGGTTCCGTTCCAACCCCAGAGTACCGGTGGGGGAACCGGTTCTACCTCGAAACATCGGGTAGGTATACCAGGCCTACACCGGCGGGTCAGGTAGGAAGGGTGGGCGTAAAGCGTCACGCCCTTAGGGTCAGCAGGTGTACCCCGGCGCACCAGTAAGGGTTCCGGTACAATCCAGGAGTACCGGTGGGTATAACAAAACTACCGCGGAATACCGGTGGGTGTACCGGTACTACCCCAGATTGTCGGGTAGGGGGCCAGGCCTACAGCAGAGTATCAGGTAGGGATACCGGGCCTAGCCTGGAGGGTCAGGTAGGAATGTCTGGTCTACAGAGCACGCCCGTAAGGTCAGCAGGTGTACCCCAGCGAACCGGTAAGGGTTCAGGTACTACCCTGGAGTACCGGTGGGTGTACCAATACTACCGCAGAGTACCGGTGGGGGTAGCGGTACTACCCCAGCATATCGGGTAGGGGTGCCAGGCCAACAACGGAGCATCAGGTAGGGATACCGGGCCGAACACGGAGGGTCAGGTAGGAATGTCTGGTCTACACCGCGCGCCAGTAACGTCATCAGGTGTACCCCAGTGAACCAGTAAGGGTTCACGTACTACCCCGGAGTACCGGTGGGTGTACCGATACTACCGCAGAGTAACGGTGGGGGTACCGCTAGTACCCCAGAACATCGGGTATGGGTGCCAAGCCTAATGCGGAGCATCAGGTAGGGATAGCGGGTCTAACCTGTGGGTTCCGTTAGGGAGGCCTGGTCTAGTCCAGCGCGCACGAAGGGACAGCTGGTGTTCTCTGGCGCATCACAAAGGGTTCCGTTCCAACACCAGAGTACCGGTGGGGGAACCGGTTCTACCTCGAAACATCGGGTAGGTATACCAGGCCTACCCCGGCGGGTCAGGTAGGAAGGGTGGGCGTAAAGCGGCGCGCCCGTAGGGTCAGCAGGTGTAACGTGGCGCACCAGTAAGGGTTCCAGTACAATCCAGGAGTACCGGTGGGTATAGCAAAACTACCGCGGAATACCGGTGGGTGTACCGGTACTACCCCAGATTGTCGGGTAGGGGGCCAGGCCTACCGCAGAGCATCAGGTAGGGGTACCGGGCCTAGCCTGGAGGGTCAGGTAGGAATGTCTGGTCTACAGAGCACGCCCGTAAGGTCAGCAGGTGTACCCCAGCGAACCAGTAAGGGTTCAGGTACTACCCTGGAGTACCGGTGGGTGTACCAATACTACCGCAGAGTACCGGTGGGGGTACCGGTACTACCCCACCATATCGGGTAGGGGTGCCAGGCCAACAACGGAGCATCAGGTAGGGATACCGGGCCTAAAACGGAGGGTCAGGTAGGAATGTCTGGTCTACACCGCGCGCCTATAACGTCATCAGGTGTACCCCAGTGAACCAGTAAGGGTTCACGTACTACCCCGGAGTACCGGTGGGTGTACCGATACTACCGCAGAGTAACGGTGGTGGTACCGCTACTACCCCAGAACATCGGGTATGGCTGCCAAGCCTAATGCGGAGCATCAGGTAGGAATACCGGGTCTAACCTGTGGGGTCCGGTAGGGAGGCCGGGTCTAGTCCAGCGCGCACGAAGGGACAGCTGGTGTTCTCTGGCGCATCACAAAGGGTTCCGTTCCAAACCCAGAGTACCGGTGGGGGAACCGGTTCTACCTCGAAACATCGGGTAGGTATACCAGGCCTACACCGGCGGGTTAGGTAGGAAGGGTGGGCATAAAGCGGCGCGCCCTTAGGGTCAGCAGGTGTACCCCGGCGCACCAGTAAGGGTTCCGGTACAATCCAGGAGTACCGGTGGGTATAGCAAAACTACCGCGGAGTACCTGTGGGTGTACCGGTACTACCCCAGATTGTCGGGTAGGGGGCCAGGCCTACCGAAGAGTATCAGGTAGGGATACCGGGCCTAGCCTGGAGGGTCAGGTAGGAATGTCTGGTCTACACAGCACGCCCGTAAGGTCAGCAGGTGTACCCCAGCGAACCAGTAAGGGTTCAGGTACTACCCTGGAGTACCGGTGGGTGTACCAATACTACCGCAGAGTACCAGTGGGGGTACCGGTACTACCCTAGCATATCGGGTAGGGGGCCAGGCCTACCGCAGAGCATCAGGTAGGGATATCGGGCCTAGCCTGGAGGGTCAGGTAGGAATGTCTGGTCTACACAGCACGCCCGTAAGGTCAGCAGATGTACCCCAGCAAACCAATAAGTGTTCAGGTACTACCCTGGAGTACCTGTGGGTGTACCGATACTACCGCAGAGTAACGGTGGGGGTACCGCTACTACCCCAGAATATCGGGTATGGGTGCCAAGCCTAATGCGGAGCATCAGGTAGGGATAGCGGGTCTAACTTGTGGGTTCCGTTAGGGAGGCCGAGTCTAGTCCAGCGCGCACGAAGGGACAGCTGGTGTTCTCTGGCGCATCACAAAGGGTTCCGTTCCAAACCCAGAGTACCGGTGGGGGAACCGGTTCTACCTCGAAACATCGGGTAGGTATACGAGGCCTACACCAGCGGGTCAGGTAGGAAGGGTGGGCGTAAAGCGGCGCGCCCTTAGGGTCAGCAGGTGTACCCCGGCGCACCAGTAAGGGTTCCGGTACAATCCAGGAGTACCGGTGGGTATAACAAAACTACCGCGGAATACCGGTGGGTGTACCGGTACTACCCCAGATTGTCAGGTAGGGGTGCCAGGCCAACAACGGAGCATCAGGTAGGGACACCAGGCCTAGCCTGGAGGGTCAGGTAGGAATGTCTGGTCTACAGAGCACGCCCGTAAGGTCAGCAGGTGTACCCCAGCGAACCAGTAAGGGTTCAGGTACTACCCTGGAGTACCGGTGGGTGTACCAATACTACCGCAGATTACCGGTGGGGGTACCGGTACTACCCCAGCATATCGGGTAGGGGTGCCAAGCCAACAACGGAGCATCAGGTCGGGATACCGGGTCTAACACGGAGGGAGAGGTAGGAATGTCTGGTCTATACCGCGTGCCCGTAACGTCATCAGGTGTACCCCAGTGAACCAGTAAGGGTTCACGTACTACCCCGGAGTACCGGTGGGTGTACCGATACTACCGCAGAGTAACGGTGGGGGTACCGCTACTACCCCAGAACCTCGGGTATGGGTGCCTAAGCCTAATGCGGAGCATCAGGTAGGGATAGCGGGTCTAACCTGTGGGGTCCGGTAGGGAGGCCGGGTCTAGTCCAGCGCGCACGAAGGGACAGCTGGTGTTCTCTGGCGCATCACACAGGGTTCCGTTCCAAACCCAGAGTACCGGTGGGGGAACCGGTTCTACCTCGAAACATCGGGTAGGTATACCAGGCCTACCGCGGAGGGTCAGGTAGGAAGGGTGGGCGTAAAGCGGCGAGCCCATAGGGTCAGCAGGTGTACCCCGGCGAACCAGTAAGGGTTCCAGTACAATCCAGGAGTACCGGTGGGTATAGCAAAACTACCGCGGAGTACCTCTGGGTGTACCGGTACTACCCCAGATTGTCGGGTATGGGGCCAGGCCTACCGCAGAGCATCAGGTAGGGATACCGGGCCTAGCCTGGAGGGTCAGGTAGGAATGTCTGGTCTACACAGCACGCCCGTAAGGTCAGCAGGTGTACCCCAGCGAACCAGTAAGGGTTCAGGTACTACCCTGGAGTACCGGTGGGTGTACCAATACTACTGCAGAGTACCGGTGGGGGTACCGGTACTACCCCAGCATATCGGGTAGGGGTGCCAGGCCAACAACGGAGCATCAGGTAGGGATACCGGGACTAACACGTAGGGTCAGGAAGAATGTCTGTTCTATACCGCGTGCCTGTAACGTCATCAGGTGTACCCCAGTGAACCAGTAAGGGTTCACGTACTACCCCGGAGTACGGTGGGTGTACCGATACTACCGCAGAGTAACGGTGGGGGTACCGCTAGTACCCCAGAACATCGGGTATGGGTGCCAAGCCTAATGCGGAGCATCAGGTAGGGATACCGGGTCTAACCTGTGGGTTCCGTTAGGGAGGCCGGGTCTAGTCCAGCGCGCACGAAGGGACAGCTGGTGTTCTCTGGCGCATCACAAAGGGTTCCGTTCCAACCCCAGAGTACCGGTGGGGGAACCGGTTCTACCTCGAAACATCGGGTAGGTATACCAGGCCTACCTCGGCGGGTCAGGTAGGAAGGGTGGGAGTAAAGCGGCGCGCCCGTAGGGTCAGCAGGTGTAACCCGGCGCACCAGTAAGGCTTCCGGTACTATCCAGGAGTACCGGTGGGTATAACAAAACTACCGCGGAATACCGGTGGGTGTACCGGTACTACCCCAGATTGTTGGGTAGGGGTGCCAGGCCAACAACGGAGCATCAGGTAGGGACACCAGGCCTAGCCTGGAGGGTCAGGTAGGAATGTCTGGTCTACAGAGCACGCCCGTAAGGTCAGCAGGTGTACCCCAGCGAACCAGTAAGGGTTCAGGTACTACCCTGGAGTACCGGTGGGTGTACCAATACTACCGCAGAGTACCGGTGGGGGTACCGGTACTACCCCAGCATATCGGGTAGGGGTGCCAGGCCAACAACGGAGCACCAGGTAGGGATACCGGGACTAACACGGAGGGTCAGGAAGAATGTCTGGTCTATACCGCGTGGCAGAAACGTCATCAGGTGTACCCCAGTGAACCAGTAAGGGTTCACGTACTACCCCGGAGTACCGGTGGGTGTACCGATACTACCGCAGAGTAACGGTGGGGGTACCGCTACTACCCCAGAACATCGGGTATGGGTGCCAAGCCTAATGCGGAGCATCAGGTAGGGATACCGGGTCTAACCTGTGGGTTCCGTTAGGGAGGCCGGGTCTAGTCCAGCGCGCACGAAGGGACAGCTGGTGTTCTCTGGCGCATCACAAAGGGTTCCATTCCAAACCCAGAGTACCGGTGGGGGAACCGGTTCTACCTCGAAACATCTGGTAGGTATACCAGGCCTACCCCGGCGGGTCAGGTAGGAAGGGTGGGCGTAAAGCGGCGCGCCCTTAGGGTCAGCAGGTGTACCCCGGCGCACCAGTAAGGGTTCCGGTACAATCCAGGAGTACCGGTGGGTATAACAAAACTACCGCGGAATACCGGTGGGTGTACCGGTACTAGCCCAGATTGTCGGGTAGGGGTGCCAGGCCAACAACGGAGCATCAGGTAGGGACACCAGGCCTAGCCTGGAGGGTCAGGTAGGAATGTCTGGTCTACAGAGCACGCCCGTAAGGTCAGCAGGTGTACCCCAGCGAACCAGTAAGGGTTCAGGTACTACCCTGGAGTACCGGTGGGTGTACCAATACTACCGCAGAGTACCGGTGGGGGTACCGGTACTACCCCAGCATATCGGGTAGGGGTGACAGGACAACAACGGATCATCAGGTAGGGATACCGGGACTAACACGGAGGGTCAGGTACGAATGTGTGGTCTACACCGCGCGCCAGTAACGTCAGCAGGAGTACCCCAGTGAACCAGTAAGGGTTCATGTACTACCCCGGAGTACCGGTGGGTGTACCGATACTACCGCCGAGTAACGGTGGGGGTACCGCTACTACCCCAGAACATCGGGTATGGGTGCCAAGCCTAATGCGGAGCATCAGGTAGGGATACCGGGTCTAACCTGTGGGTTCCGTTAGGGAGGCCGGGTCTAGTCCAGCGTGCACGAAGGGACAGCTGGTGTTCTCTGGCGCATCACAAAGGGTTCCGTTCCAAACCCAGAGTACCGGTGGGGGAACCGGTTCTACCTCGAAACATCTGGTAGGTATACCAGGCCTACCCCGGCGGGTCAGGTAGGAAGGGTGGGCGTAAAGCGGCGCGCCCTTAGGGTCAGCAGGTGTACCCCGGCGCACCAGTAAGGGTTCCGGTACAATCCAGGAGTACCGGTGGGTATAACAAAACTACCGCGGAATACCGGTGGGTGTACCGGTACTACCCCAGATTGTCGGGTAGGGGGCCAGGCCTACCGCAGAGCATCAGGTAGGGATACCGGGCCTAGCCTGGAGGGTCAGGTAGGAATGTCTGGTCTACAGAGCACGCCCGTAAGGTCAGCAGGTGTACCCCAGCGAACCAGTAAGGGTTCAGGTACTACCCTGGAGTACCGGTGGGTGTACCAATACTACCGCAGAGTACCGGTGGGGGTACCGGTACTACCCCAGCATATCGGGTAGGGGTGCCAGGCCAACAACGGAGCATCAGGTAGGGATACCGGGACTAACACGGAGGGTCAGGATGGAATGTCTGGTCTACACCGCGCGCCAGTAACGTCAGCAGGTGTACCCCAGTGAACCAGTAAGGGTTCACGTACTACCCCGGAGTACCGGTGGGTGTACCGATACTACTGCAGAGTAACGGTGGGGGTACCGCTAGTACCCCAGAACATCGGGTATGGGTGCCAAGCCTAATGCGGAGCATCAGGTATGGATAGCGGGTCTAACCTGTGGGGTCAGGTAGGGAGGCCGGGTGTAGTCCAGCGCGCACGAAGGGACAGCTGGTGTTCTCTGGCGCATCACAAATGGTTCCGTTCCAACCCCAGAGTACCGGTGGGGGAACCGGTTCTACCTTGAAACATCGGGTACTTATACCAGGCCTACCCCGGCGGGTCAGGTAGGAAGGGTGGGCGTAAATTGGCGCACCCGTAGTGTCAGCAGGTGTACCCTGGCGCACCAGTAAGGGTTCCGGTACAATCCAGGAGTACCGGTGGGTATAACAAAACTACCGCGGAATACCGGTGGGTGTACCGGTACTACCCCAGATTGTCGGGTAGGGGCCAGGCCTACCGTAGAGCATCAGGTAGGGATACCGGGCCTAGCCTGGAGGGTCAGGTAGGAATGTCTGGTCTACACAGCACGCCCGTAAGGTCAGCAGGTGTACCCCAGCGAACCAGTAAGGGTTCAGGTACTACCCTGGAATACCGGTGGGTGTACCAATACTACCGCAGAGTACCGGTGGGGGTACCGGTACTACCCCAGCATATCGGGTAGGGGTGCCAGGCCAACAACAGAGCATCAGGTAGGGATACCGGGCCTAAAATGGAGGGTCAGGTAGGAATGTCTGGTCTACAGAGCACGCCCGTAAGGTCAGCAGGTGTACCCCAGCGAACCAGTAAGGGTTCAGGTACTACCCTGGAGTACCGGTGGGTGTACCAATACTACCGCAGAGTACCGGTGGGGGTACCGGCACTACCCCAGCATATCGGGTAGGGGTGCCAGGCCAACAACAGAGCATCAGGTAGGGATACCGGGCCTAAAACGGAGGGTCAGGTAGGAATGTCTGGTCTACACCGCGCGCCAGTAACGTCATCAGGTGTACCCCAGTGAACCAGTAAGGGTTCACGTACTACCCCGGAGTACCGGTGGGTGTACCGATACTACCGCAGAGTAACGGTGGGGGTACCGCTACTACCCCAGAACCTCGGGTATGGGTGCCTAAGCCTAATGCGGAGCATCAGGTAGGGATAGCGGGTCTAACCTGTGGGGTCCGGTAGGGAGGCCGAGTCTAGTCCAGCGCGCACGAAGGGACAGCTGGTGTTCTCTGGCGCATCACAAAGGGTTCCGTTCCAACCCCAGAGTACCGGTGGGGGAACCGGTTCTACCTCGAAACATCGGGTAGATATACGAGGCCTACACCAGCGGGTCAGGTAGGAAGGGTGGGCTTAAAGCGGCGCGCCCTTAGGGTCAGCAGGTGTACCCCGGCGCACCAGTAAGGGTTCCGGTACAATCCAGGAGTACCGGTGGGTATAGCAAAACTACCGCGGAGTACCTCTGGGTGTACCGGTACTACCCCAGATTGTCAGGTAGGGGGCCAGGCCTACCGCAGAGCATCAGGTAGGGATACCGGTCCTAGCCTGGAGGGTCAGGTAGGAATGTCTGGTCTACACAGCACGCCCGTAAGGTCAGCAGGTGTACCCCAGCGAACCAGTAAGGATTCAGGTACTACCCTGGAGTACCGGTGGGTGTACCAATACTACTGCAGAGTACCGGTGGGGGTACCGGTACTACCCCAGCATATCGGGTAGGGGTGCCAGGCCAACAACGGAGCATCAGGTAGGGATACCGGGCATAACACGGAGGGTCAGGAAGAATGTCTGTTCTATACCGCGTGCCTGTAACGTCATCAGGTGTACCCCAGTGAACCAGTAAGGGTTCACGTACTACCCCGGAGTACGGTGGGTGTACCGATACTACCGCAGAGTAACGGTGGGGGTACCGCTAGTACCCCAGAACATCGGGTATGGGTGCCAAGCCTAATGCGGAGCATCAGGTAGGGATAGCGGGTCTAACCTGTGGGGTCCGTTAGGGAGGCCGGGTCTAGTCCAGCGCGCACGAAGGGACAGCTGGTGTTCTCTGGCGCATCACAAAGGGTTCCGTTCCAAACCCAGAGTACCGGTGGGGGAACCGGTTCTACCTCGAAACATCGGGTAGGTATACCAGGCCTACCTCGGCGGGTCAGGTAGGAAGGGTGGGAGTAAAGCGGCGCGCCCGTACGGTCAGCAGTTGTAACCCGACGCACCAGTAAGGGTTCCAGTACAATCCAGGAGTACCGGTGGGTATAGCAAAAGTACCGCGGAGTACCTCTGGGTGTACCGGTACTACCCCAGATTGTCGGGTAGGGGGCCAGGCCTACCGCAGAGCATCAGGTAGGGATACCGGGCCTAGCCTGGAGGGTCAGGTAGGAATGTATGGTCTACAGAGCACACCCGTAAGGTCAGCAGGTGTACCCCAGCGAACCAGTAAGGGTTCAGGTACTACCCTGGAGTACCGGTGGGTGTACCAATACTACCGCAGAGTACCGGTGGGGGTACCGGTACTACGCCAGCATATCGGGTAGGGGTGCCAGGCCAACAACGGAGCATCAGGTAGGGATACCGGGACTAACACGGAGGGTCAGGAAGAATGTCTGGTCTATACCGCGTGGCAGAAACGTCATCAGGTGTACCCCAGTGAACCAGTAAGGGTTCACGTACTACCCCGGAGTACCGGTGGGTGTACTGATACTACCGCAGAGTAACGGTGGGGGTACCGCTAGTACCCCAGAACATCGGGTATGGGTGCCAAGCCTAATGCGGAGCATCAGGTAGGGATACCAGGTCTAACCTGTGGGGTCCGTTAGGGAGGCCGGGTCTAGTCCAGCGCGCACGAAGGGACAGCTGGTGTTCTCTGGCGCATCACAAAGGGTTCCGTTCCAAACCCAGAGTACCGGTGGGGGAACCGGTTCTACCTCGAAACATCTGGTAGGTATACCAGGCCTACACCAGCGGGTCAGGTAGGAAGGGTGGGCGTAAAGCGGCGCGCCCTTAGGGTCAGCAGGTGTACCCCGGCGCACCAGTAAGGGTTCCGGTACAATCCAGGAGTACCGGTGGGTATAACAAAACTACCGCGGAGTACCGGTGGGTGTACAGGTACTAACCCAGATTGTCGGGTAGGGGTGCCAGGCCAACAACGGAGCATCAGGTAGGGACACCAGGCCTAGCCTGGAGGGTCAGGTAGGAATGTCTGGTCTACAGAGCACGCCCGTAAGGTCAGCAGGTGTACCCCAGCGAACCAGTAAGGGTTCAGGTACTACCCTGGAGTACCGGTGGGTGTACCAATACTACCGCAGAGTACCGGTGGGGGTACCGGTACTACCCCAGCATATCGGGTAGGGGTGACAGGACAACAACGGATCATCAGGTAGGGATACCGGGACTAACACGGAGGGTCAGGTACGAATGTGTGGTCTACACCGCGCGCCAGTAACGTCAGCAGGAGTACCCCAGTGAACCAGTAAGGGTTCATGTACTACCCCGGAGTACCGGTGGGTGTACCGATACTACCGCAGAGTAACGGTGGGGGTACCGCTACTACCCCAGAACATCGGGTATGGGTGCCAAACCTAATGCGGAGCATCAGGTAGGGATACCGGGTCTAACCTGTGGGTTCCGTTAGGGAGGCCGGGTCTAGTCCAGCGTGCACGAAGGGACAGCTGGTGTTCTCTGGCGCATCACAAAGGGTTCCGTTCCAAACCCAGAGTACCGGTGGGGGAACCGGTTCTACCTCGAAACATCTGGTAGGTATACCAGGCCTACCCCGGCGGGTCAGGTAGGAAGGGTGGGCGTAAAGCGGCGCGCCCTTAGGGTCAGCAGGTGTACCCCGGCGCACCAGTAAGGGTTCCGGTACAATCCAGGAGTACCGGTGGGTATAACAAAACTACCGCGGAATACCGGTGGGTGTACCGGTACTACCCCAGATTGTCGGGTAGGGGGCCAGGCCTACCGCAGAGCATCAGGTAGGGATACCGGGCCTAGCCTGGAGGGTCAGGTAGGAATGTCTGGTCTACAGAGCACGCCCGTAAGGTCAGCAGGTGTACCCCAGCGAACCAGTAAGGGTTCAGGTACTACCCTGGAGTACCGGTGGGTGTACCAATACTACCGCAGAGTACGGGTGGGGGTACCGGTACTACCCCAGCATATCGGGTAGGGGTGCCAGGCCAACAACGGAGCATCAGGTAGGGATACCGGGACTAACACGGAGGGTCAGGATGGAATGTCTGGTCTACACCGCGCGCCAGTAACGTCAGCAGGTGTACCCCAGTGAACCAGTAAGGGTTCACGTACTACCCCGGAGTACCGGTGGGTGTACCGATACTACTGCAGAGTAACGGTGGGGGTACCGCTAGTACCCCAGAACATCGGGTATGGGTGCCAAGCCTAATGCGGAGCATCAGGTATGGATAGCGGGTCTAACCTGTGGGGTCAGGTAGGGAGGCCGGGTGTAGTCCAGCGCGCACGAAGGGACAGCTGGTGTTCTCTGGCGCATCACAAATGGTTCCGTTCCAACCCCAGAGTACCGGTGGGGGAACCGGTTCTACCTTGAAACATCGGGTACTTATACCAGGCCTACCCCGGCGGGTCAGGTAGGAAGGGTGGGCGTAAATCGGCGCACCCGTAGTGTCAGCAGGTGTACCCCGGCGCACCAGTAAGGGTTCCGGTACAATCCAGGAGTACCGGTGGGTATAACAAAACTACCGCGGAATACCGGTGGGTGTACCGGTACTACCCCAGATTGTCGGGTAGGGGCCAGGCCTACCGTAGAGCATCAGGTAGGGATACCGGGCCTAGCCTGGAGGGTCAGGTAGGAATGTCTGGTCTACACAGCACGCCCGTAAGGTCAGCAGGTGTACCCCAGCGAACCAGTAAGGGTTCAGGTACTACCCTGGAATACCGGTGGGTGTACCAATACTACCGCAGAGTACCGGTGGGGGTACCGGTACTACCCCACCATATCGGGTAGGGGTGCCAGGCCAACAACAGAGCATCAGGTAGGGATACCGGGCCTAAAATGGAGGGTCAGGTAGGAATGTCTGGTCTACACCGCGCGCCAGTAAAGTCATCAGGTGTACCCCAGTGAACCAGTAAGGGTTCACGTACTACCCCGGAGTACCGGTGGGTGTACCGATACTACCGCAGAGTAACGGTGGGGGTACCGCTACTACCCCAGAACAACGGGTATGGGTGCCAAGCCTAATGCGGAGCATCAGGTAGGGATAGCGGGTCTAACCTGTGGGTTCCGTTAGGGAGGCCGGGTCTAGTCCAGCGCGCACGAAGGGACAGCTGGTGTTCTCTGGCGCATCACAAAGGGTTCCGTTCCAACCCCAGAGTACCGGTGGGGGAACCGGTTCTACCTCGAAACATCGGGTAGGTATACCAGGCCTACCCCGGCGGGTCAGGTAGGAAGGGTGGGCGTAAAGCTGCGCGCCCGTAGGGTCAGCAGGTGTAACGTGGCGCACCAGTAAGGGTTCCAGTACAATACAGGAGTACCGGTGGGTATAGCAAAAGTACCGCGGAGTACCGGTGGGTGTACCGGTACTACCCCAGATTGTCGGGTAGGGGGCCAGGCCTACCGCAGAGCATCAGGTAGGGGTACCGGGCCTAGCCTGGAGGGTCAGGTAGGAATGTCTGGTCTACAGAGCACGCCCGTAAGGTCAGCAGGTGTACCCCAGCGAACCAGTAAGGGTTCAGGTACTACCCTGGAGTACCGGTGGGTGTACCAATACTACCGCAGAGTACCGGTGGGGGTACCGGCACTACCCCACCATATCGGGTAGGGGTGCCAGGCCAACAACAGAGCATCAGGTAGGGATACCGGGCCTAAAACGGAGGGTCAGGTAGGAATGTCTGGTCTACACCGCGCGCCAGTAACGTCATCAGGTGTACCCCAGTGAACCAGTAAGGGTTCACGTACTACCCCGGAGTACCGGTGGGTGTACCGATACTACCGCAGAGTAACGGTGGGGGTACCGCTACTACCCCAGAACCTCGGGTATGGGTGCCTAAGCCTAATGCGGAGCATCAGGTAGGGATAGCGGGTCTAACCTGTGGGGTCCGGTAGGGAGGCCGAGTCTAGTCCAGCGCGCACGAAGGGACAGCTGGTGTTCTCTGGCGCATCACAAAGGGTTCCGTTCCAACCCCAGAGTACCGGTGGGGGAACCGGTTCTACCTCGAAACATCGGGTAGGTATACCAGGCCTACACCAGCGGGTCAGGTAGGAAGGGTGGGCGTAAAGCGGCGCGCCCTTAGGGTCAGCAGGTGTACCCCGGCGCACCAGTAAGGGTTCCGGTACAATCCAGGAGTACCGGTGGGTATAACAAAACTACCGCGGAATACCGGTGGGTGTACCGGTACTACCCCAGATTGTCGGGTAGGGGTGCCAGGCCAACAACGGAGCATCAGGTAGGGACACCAGGCCTAGCCTGGAGGGTCAGGTAGGAATGTCTGGTCTACAGAGCACGCCCGTAAGGTCAGCAGGTGTACCCCAGCGAACCAGTAAGGGTTCACGTACTACCCTGGAGTACCGGTGGGTGTACCAATACTACCGCAGAGTACCGGTGGGGGTACCGGTACTACCCCAGCATATCGGGTAGGGGTGACAGGCCAACAACGGATCATCAGGTAGGGATACCGGGACTAACACGTAGGGTCAGTTACGAATGTGTGGTCTACACCGCGCGCCAGTAACGTCAGCAGGTGTACCCCAGTGAACCAGTAAGGGTTCATGTACTACCCCGGAGTACCGGTGGGTGTACCGATACTACCGCAGAGTAACGGTGGGGGTACCGCTACTACCCCAGAACATCGGGTATGGGTGCCAAGCCTAATGCGGAGCATCAGGTAGGGATAGCGGGTCTAACCTGTGGGTTCCGTTAGGGAGGCCGGGTCTAGTCCAGCGCGCACGAAGGGACAGCTGGTGTTCTCTGGCGCATCACAAAGGTTTCCGTTCCAAACCCAGAGTACCGGTGGGGGAACCGGTTCTACCTCGAAACATCTGGTAGGTATACCAGGCCTACCCCGGCGGGTCAGGTAGGAAGGGTGGGCGTAAAGCGGCGCGCCCTTAGGGTCAGCAGGTGTACCCCGGCGCACCAGTAAGGGTTCCGGTACAATCCAGGAGTACAGGTGGGTATAACAAAACTACCGCGGAATACCGGTGGGTGTACCGGTACTACCCCAGATTGTCGGGTAGGGGGCCAGGCCTACCGCAGAGCATCAGGTAGGGATACCGGGCCTAGCCTGGAGGGTCAGGTAGGAATGTCTGGTCTACAGAGCACGCCCGTAAGGTCAGCAGGTGTACCCCAGCGAACCAGTAAGGGTTCAGGTACTACCCTGGAGTACCGGTGGGTGTACCAATACTACCGCAGAGTACCGGTGGGGGTACCGGTACTACCCCAGCATATCGGGTAGGGGTGACAGGCCAACAACGGATTATCAGGTAGGGATACCGGGACTAACACGGAGGGTCAGGTAGGAATGTCTGGTCTACACCGCGCGCCAGTAACGTCAGCAGGAGTACCCCAGTGAACCAGTAAGGGTTCACGTACTACCCCGGAGTACCGCTGGGTGTACCGATACTACCGCAGAGTAACGGTGGGGGTACCGCTAGTACCCCAGAACATCGGGTATGGGTGCCAAGCCTAATGCGGAGCATCAGGTAGGGATACCGGGTCTAACCTGTGGGGTCCTTTAGGGAGGCCGAGTCTAGTCCAGCGCGCACGAAGGGACAGCTGGTGATCTCTGGCGCATCACAAAGGGTTCCGTTCCAACCCCAGAGTACCGGTGGGGGAACCGGTTCTACCTCGAAACATCGGGTAGGTATACGAGGCCTACACCAGCGGGTCAGGTAGGAAGGGTGGGCGTAAAGCGGCGCGCCCTTAAGGTCAGCAGGTGTACCCCGGCGCACCAGTAAGGGTTCCGGTACAATCCAGGAGTACCGGTGGGTATAACAAAACTACCGCGGAGTACCGGTGGGTGTACCGGTACTACCCCAGATTGTCGGGTAGGGGTGCCAGGCCAACAACGGAGCATCAGGTAGGGACACCAGGCCTAGCCTGGAGGGTCAGGTAGGTATGTCTGGTCTACAGAGCACGCCCGTAAGGTCAGCAGGTGTACCCCAGCGAACCAGTAAGGGTTCAGGTACTACCCTGGAGTACCGGTGGGTGTACCAATACTACCGCAGAGTACCGGTGGGGGTACCGGTACTACCCCAGCATATCGGGTAGGGGTGACAGGCCAACAACGGATCATCAGGTAGGGATACCGGGACTAACACGTAGGGTCAGTTACAAATGTGTGGTCTACACCGCGCGCCAGTAACGTCAGCAGGTGTACCCCAGTGAACCAGTAAGTGTTCACGTACTACCCCGGAGTACCGGTGGGTGTACCGATACTACCGCAGAGTAACGGTGGGGGTACCGCTAGTACCCCAGAACATCGGGTATGGGTGCCAAGCCTATATGCGGAGCATCAGGTAGGGATACCGGGTCTAACCTGTTGGTTCCTTTAGGGAGGCCGGGTCTAGTCCAGCGCGCACGAAGGGACAGCTGGTGTTCTCTGGCGCATCACAAAGGGTTCCGTTCAAACCCCAGAGTACCGGTGGGGGAACCGGTTCTACCGCAAAACATCGGGTAGGTATACCAGGCCTACCCCGGCGGGTCAGGTAGGAAGGGTGGGCGTAAAGCGGCGCACCCGTAGTGTCAGCAGGTGTACCCTGGCGCACCAGTAAGGGTTCCGGTACAATCCAGGAGTACCGGTGGGTATAGCAAAAGTACTGCGGAGTACCGGTGGGTGTACCGGTACTACCCCAGATTGTCGAGTAGGGGGCCAGGCCTACCGCAGAGCATCAGGTAGGGATATCGGGCCTAGCCTGGAGGGTCAGGTAGGAATGTCTGGTCTACACAGCACGCCCGTAAGGTCAGCAGATGTACCCCAGCAAACCAATAAGTGTTCAGGTACTACCCTGGAGTACCTGTGGGTGTACCGATACTACCGCAGAGTAACGGTGGGGGTACCGCTAGTACCCCAGAACATCGGGTATGGGTGCCAAGCCTAATGCGGAGCATCAGGTAGGGATACCGGGTCTAACCTGTGGGGTCCTTTAGGGAGGCCGGGTCTAGTCCAGCGCGCACGAAGGGACAGCTGGTGTTCTCTGGCGCATCACAAAGGGTTCCGTTCCAAACCCAGAGTACCGGTGGGGGAACCGGTTCTACCTCGAAACATCGGGTAGGTATACGAGGCCTACACCAGCGGGTCAGGTAGGAAGGGTGGGCGTAAAGCGGCGCGCCCTTAGGGTCAGCAGGTGTACCCCGGCGCACCAGTAAGGGTTCCGGTACAATCCAGGAGTACCGGTGGGTATAGCAAAACTACCGCGGAGTACCGGTGGGTGTACCGGTACTACCCCAGATTGTCGGGTAGGGGTGCCAGGCCAACAACGGAGCATCAGGTAGGGGTACCGGGCCTAGCCTGGAGGGTCAGGTAGGAATGTCTGGTCTACAGAGCACGCCCGTAAGGTCAGCAGGTGTACCCCAGCGAACCAGTAAGGGTTCAGGTACTACCCTGGAGTACCGGTGGGTGTACCAATACTACCGCAGAGTACCGGTGGGGGTACCGGTACTACCCCAGCATATCGGGTAGGGGTGACAGGCCAACAACGGATTATCAGGTAGGGATACCGGGACTAACACGGAGGGTCAGTTACGAATGTGTGGTCTACACCGCGCGCCAGTAACGTCAGCAGGTGTACCCCAGTGAACCAGTAAGGGTTCACGTACTACCCCGGAGTACCGGTGGGTGTACCGATACTACCGCAGAGTAACGGTGGGGGTACCGCTACTACCCCAGAATATCGGGTATGGGTGCCAAGCCTAATGCGGAGCATCAGGTAGGGATAGCGGGTCTAACCTGTGGGTTCCGTTAGGGAGTCCGGGTCTAGTCCAGCGCGCACGAAGGGACAGCTGGTGTTCTCTGGCGCATCACAAAGGGTTCCGTTCCAACCCCCGAGTACCGGTGGGGGAACCGGTTCTACCTCGAAACATCGGGTAGGTATACCAGGCCTACCCCGGCGGGTCAGGTAGGAAGGGTGGGCTTAAATCGGCGCGCCCGTAGGGTCAGCAGGTGTACCCCGGCGCACCAGTAAGGGTTCCGGTACAATCCAGGAGTACCGGTGGGTATAGCAAAACTACCGCGGAGTACCGGTGGGTGTACCGATACTACCCCAGATTGTCGGGTAGGGGGCCAGGCCTACCGCAGAGCATCAGGTAGGGATACCGGGCCTAGCCTGGAGGGTCAGGTAGGAATGTCTGGTCTACAGAGCACGCCCGTAAGGTCAGCAGGTGTACCCCAGCGAACCAGTAAGGGTTCAGGTACTACCCTGGAGTACCGGTGGGTGTACCAATACTACCGCAGAGTACCGGTGGGGGTACCGGTACTACCCCAGCATATCGGGTAGGGGTGCTATGCCAACAACGGAGCATCAGGTAGGGATACCGGGTCTAACACGGAGGGAGAGGTAGGAATGTCTGGTCTATACCGCGTGCCCGTAACGTCATCAGGTGTACCCCAGTGAACCAGTAAGGGTTCACGTACTACCCCGGAGTACCGGTGGGTGTACCGATACTACCGCAGAGTAACGGTGGGGGTACCGCTACTACCCCAGAACCTCGGGTATGGGTGCCTAAGCCTAATGCGGAGCATCAGGTAGGGATAGCGGGTCTAACCTGTGGGGTCCGGTAGGGAGGCCGGGTCTAGTCCAGCGCGCACGAAGGGACAGCTGGTGTTCTCTGGCGCATCACACAGGGTTCCGTTCCAAACCCAGAGTACCGGTGGGGGAACCGGTTCTACCTCGAAACATCGGGTAGGTATACCAGGCCTACCGAGGAGGGTCAGGTAGGAAGGGTGGGCATAAAGCGGCGAGCCCATAGGGTCAGCAGGTGTAACGCGGCGCACCAGTAAGGGTTCCAGTACAATCCAGGAGTACCGGTGGGTATAGCAAAACTACCGCGGAGTACCTCTGGGTGTACCGGTACTACCCCAGATTGTCGGGTAGGGGGCCAGGCCTACCGCAGAGCATCAGGTAGGGATACCGGGCCTAGCCTGGAGGGTCAGGTAGGAATGTCTGGTCTACACAGCACGCCCGTAAGGTCAGCAGGTGTACCCCAGCGAACCAGTAAGGATTCAGGTACTACCCTGGAGTACCGGTGGGTGTACCAATACTACCGCAGAGTACCGGTGGGGGTACCGGTACTACCCCAGCATATCGGGTAGGGGTGACAGGCCAACAACGGATTATCAGGTAGGGATACCGGGACTAACACGGAGGGTCAGGTAGGAATGTCTGGTCTACACCGCGCGCCAGTAACGTCAGCAGGAGTACCCCAGTGAACCAGTAAGGGTTCACGTACTACCCCGGAGTACCGGTGGGTGTACCGATACTACCGCAGAGTAACGGTGGGGGTACCGCTACTACCCCAGAACATCGGGTATGGGTGCCAAGCCTATATGCGGAGCATCAGGTAGGGATACCGGGTCTAACCTGTGGGTTCCTTTAGGGAGGCCGGGTCTAGTCCAGCGCGCACGAAGGGACAGCTGGTGTTCTCTGGCGCATCACAAAGGGTTCCGTTCCAAGCCCAGAGTACCGGTGGGGGAACCGGTTCTACCGCAAAACATCGGGTAGGTATACCAGGCCTACCCCGGCGGGTCAGGTAGGAAGGGTGGGCGTAAAGCGGCGCACCCGTAGTGTCAGCAGGTGTACCCTGGCGCACCAGTAAGGGTTCCGGTACAATCCAGGAGTACCGGTGGGTATAGCAAAAGTACTGCGGAGTACCGGTGGGTGTACCGGTACTACCCCAGATTGTCGAGTAGGGGGCCAGGCCTACCGCAGAGCATCAGGTAGGGATATCGGGCCTAGCCTGGAGGGTCAGGTAGGAATGTCTGGTCTACACAGCACGCCCGTAAGGTCAGCAGATGTACCCCAGCAACCCAATAAGTGTTCAGGTACTACCCTGGAGTACCTGTGGGTGTACCGATACTACCGCAGAGTAACAGTGGGGGTACCGCTACTACCCCAGAACATCGGGTATGGGTGCCAAGCCTAATGCGGAGCATCAGGTAGGGATACCGGGTCTAACCTGTGGGGTCCTTTAGGGAGGCCGGGTCTAGTCCAGCGCGCACGAAGGGACAGCTGGTGTTCTCTGGCGCATCACAAAGGGTTCCGTTCCAAACCCAGAGTACCGGTGGGGGAACCGGTTCTACCTCGAAACATCGGGTAGGTATACGAGGCCTACACCAGCGGGTCAGGTAGGAAGGGTGGGCGTAAAGCGGCGCGCCCTTAGGGTCAGCAGGTGTACCCCGGCGCACCAGTAAGGGTTCCGGTACAATCCAGGAGTACCGGTGGGTATAACAAAACTACCGCGGAGTACCGGTGGGTGTACCGGTACTACCCCAGATTGTCGGGTAGGGGTGCCAGGCCAACAACGGAGCATCAGGTAGGGGTACCGGGCCTAGCCTGGAGGGTCAGGTAGGAATGTCTGGTCTACAGAGCACGCCCGTAAGGTCAGCAGGTGTACCCCAGCGACCCAGTAAGGGTTCAGGTACTACCCTGGAGTACCGGTGGGTGTACCAATACTACCGCAGAGTACCGGTGGGGGTACCGGTACTACCCCAGCATATCGGGTAGGGGTGACAGGCCAACAACGGATTATCAGGTAGGGATACCGGGACTAACACGGAGGGTCAGTTACGAATGTGTGGTCTACACCGCGCGCCAGTAACGTCAGCAGGTGTACCCCAGTGAACCAGTAAGGGTTCACGTACTACCCCGGAGTACCGGTGGGTGTACCGATACTACCGCAGAGTAACGGTGGGGGTACCGGTACTACCCCAGCATATCGGGTATGGGTGCCAAGCCTAATGCGGAGCATCAGGTAGGGATAGCGGGTCTAACCTGTGGGTTCCGTTAGGGAGTCCGTGTCTAGTCCAGCGCGCACGAAGGGACAGCTGGTGTTCTCTGGCGCATCACAAAGGGTTCCGTTCCAACCCCCGAGTACCGGTGGGGGAACCGGTTCTACCTCGAAACATCGGGTAGGTATACCAGGCCTACCCCGGCGGGTCAGGTAGGAAGGGTGGGCTTAAATCGGCGCGCCCGTAGGGTCAGCAGGTGTACCCCGGCGCACCAGTAAGGGTTCCGGTACAATCCAGGAGTACCGGTGGGTATAGCAAAACTACCGCGGAATACCGGTGGGTGTACCGATACTACCCCAGATTGTCGGGTAGGGGGCCAGGCCTACCGCAGAGCATCAGGTAGGGATACCGGGCCTAGCCTGGAGGGTCAGGTAGGAATGTCTGGTCTACAGAGCACGCCCGTAAGGTCAGCAGGTGTACCCCAGCGAACCAGTAAGGGTTCAGGTACTACCCTGGAGTACCGGTGGGTGTACCAATACTACCGCAGAGTACCGGTGGGGGTACCGGTACTACCCCAGCATATCGGGTAGGGGTGCCAGGCCAACAACGGAGCATCAGGTAGGGATACCGGGACTAACACGGAGGGTCAGGAAGAATGTCTGTTCTATACCGCGTGCCTGTAACGTCATCAGGTGTACCCCAGTGAACCAGTAAGGGTTCACGTACTACCCCGGAGTACGGTGGGTGTACCGATACTACTGCAGAGTAACGGTGGGGGTACCGCTAGTACCCCAGAACATCGGGTATGGATGCCAAGCCTAATGCGGAGCATCAGGTAGGGATAGCGGTTCTAACCTGTGGGGTCCGTTAGGGAGGCCGGGTCTAGTCCAGCGCGCACGAAGGGACAGCTGGTGTTCTCTGGCGCATCACAAAGGGTTCCGTTCCAAACCCAGAGTACCGGTGGGGGAACCGGTTCTACCTCGAAACATCGGGTAGGTATACCAGGCCTACCTCGGCGGGTCAGGTAGGAAGGGTGGGAGTAAAGCGGCGCGCCCGTACGGTCAGCAGGTGTAACCCGGCGCACCAGTAAGGGTTCCAGTACAATCCAGGAGTACCGGTGGGTATAGCAAAACTACCGCGGAGTACCTCTGGGTGTACCGGTACTACCCCAGATTGTCGGGTAGGGGGCCAGGCCTACCGCAGAGCATCAGGTAGGGATACCGGGCCTAGCCTGGAGGGTCAGGTAGGAATGTCTGGTCTACAGAGCACACCCGTAAGGTCAGCAGGTGTACCCCAGCGAACCAGTAAGGGTTCAGGTACTACCCTGGAGTACCGGTGGGTGTACCAATACTACCGCAGAGTACCGGTGGGGGTACCGGTACTACCCCAGCATATCGGGTAGGGGTGCCAGGCCAACAACGGAGCATCAGGTAGGGATACCGGGACTAACACGGAGGGTCAGGAAGAATGTCTTGTCTATACCGCGTGGCAGAAACGTCATCAGGTGTACCCCAGTGAACCAGTAAGGGTTCACGTACTACCCCGGAGTACCGGTGGGTGTACCGATACTACCGCAGAGTAACGGTGGGGGTACCGCTAGTACCCCAGAACATCGGGTATGGGTGCCAAGCCTAATGCGGAGCATCAGGTAGGGATACCAGGTCTAACCTGTGGGGTCCGTTAGGGAGGCCGAGTCTAGTCCAGCGCGCACGAAGGGACAGCTGGTGTTCTCTGGCGAATCACAAAGGGTTCCGTTCCAAACCCAGAGTACCGGTGGGGGAACCGGTTCTACCTCGAAACATCGGGTAGGTATACAAGACCTACCTCGGCGTGTAAGGTAGGAAGGGTGTACCCCAGTGAACCAGTAAGGGTTCAGGTACTACCCTGGAGTACCGGTGGGTGTACCAATACTACCGCAGAGTACCGGTGGGGGTACCAGTACTACCCCAGCATATCGGGTAGGGGTGCCAGGCCAACAACGGAGCATCAGGTAGGGATACCGGGACTATAATGGAGGGTCAGGTAGGAATGTCTGTTCTATACCGCGTGCCCGTAACGTCATCAGGTGTACCCCAGTGAACCAGTAAGGGTTCACGTACTACCCCGGAGTACCGGTGGGTGTACTGATACTACCGCAGAGTAACGGTGGGGGTACCGTTACTACCCCAGAACATCGGCTATGGGTGCCAAGCCTAATGAGGACCATCAGGTAGGGATACCGGGTCTAACCTGTAGGGTCCGTTAGGGAGGCCGGGTCTAGTCCAGCGCGCACGAAGGGACAGCTGGTGTTCTCTGGCGCATCACACAGGGTTCCGTTCCAACCCCAGAGTACCGGTGGGGGAACCGGTTCTACCTCGAAACATCGGGTAGGTATACGAGGCCTACACCAGCGGGTCAGGTAGGAAGGGTGGGCGTAAAGCGGTGTGCCCTTAGGGTCAGCAGGTGTACCCCGGCGCACCAGTAAGGGTTCCGGTACAATCCAGGAGTACCGGTGGGTATAACAAAACTACCGCGGAATACCGGTGGGTCTACCGGTACTACCCCAGATTGTCGGGTAGGGGTGCCAGGCCAACAACGGAGCATCAGGTAGGGACACCGGGCCTAGCCTGGAGGGTCAGGTAGGAATGTCTAGTCTACAGAGCACGCCCGTAAGGTCAGCAGGTGTACCCCAGCGAACCAGTAAGGGTTCAGGTACTACCCTGGAGTACCGGTGGGTGTACCAATACTACTGCAGAGTACCGGTGGGGGTACCGGTACTACCCCAGCATATCGGGTAGGGGTGACAGGCCAACAACGGATCATCAGGTAGGGATACCGGGACTAACACGGAGGGTCAGGTACGAATGTGTGGTCTACACCGCGCGCCAGTAACGTCAGCAGGTGTACCCCAGTGAACCAGTAAGGGTTCATGTACTACCCCGGAGTACCGGTGGGTGTACCGATACTACCGCAGAGTAACGGTGGGGGTACCGCTACTACCCCAGAACATCGGGTATGGGTGCCAAGCCTAATGCGGAGCATCAGGTAGGGATAGCGGGTCTAACCTGTGGGTTCCGTTAGGGAGGCCGGGTCTAGTCCAGCGCGCACGAAGGGACAGCTGGTGTTCTCTGGCGCATCACAAAGGGTTCCGTTCCAACCCCAGAGTACCGGTGGGGGAACCGGTTCTACCTCGAAACATCTGGTAGGTATACCAGGCCTACCCCGGCGGGTCAGGTAGGAAGGGTGGGCGTAAAGCGGCGCGCCCTTAGGGTCAGCAGGTGTACCCCGGCGCACCAGTAAGGGTTCCGGTACAATCCAGGAGTACCGGTGGGTATAACAAAACTACCGCGGAGTACCGGTGGGTGTACCGGTACTACCCCAGATTGTCGGGTAGGGGTGCCAGGCCAACAACGGAGCATCAGGTAGGGGTACCGGGCCTAGCCTGGAGGGTCAGGTAGGAATGTCTGGTCTACAGAGCACGCCCGTAAGGTCAGCAGGTGTACCCCAGCGAACCAGTAAGGGTTCAGGTACTACCCTGGAGTACCGGTGGGTGTACCAATACTACCGCAGAGTACCGGTGGGGGTACCGGTACTACCCCAGCATATCGGGTAGGGGTGACAGGCCAACAACGGATTATCAGGTAGGGATACCGGGACTAACACGGAGGGTCAGTTACGAATGTGTGGTCTACACCGCGCGCCAGTAACGTCAGCAGGTGTACCCCAGTGAACCAGTAAGGGTTCACGTACTACCCCGGAGTACCGGTGGGTGTACCGATACTACCGCAGAGTAACGGTGGGGGTACCGCTACTACCCCAGCATATCGGGTATGGGTGCCAAGCCTAATGCGGAGCATCAGGTAGGGATAGCGGGTCTAACCTGTGGGTTCCGTTAGGGAGTCCGTGTCTAGTCCAGCGCGCACGAAGGGACAGCTGGTGTTCTCTGGCGCATCACAAAGGGTTCCGTTCCAACCCCAGAGTACCGGTGGGGGAACCGGTTCTACCTCGAAACATCGGGTAGGTATACCAGGCCTACCCCGGCGGGTCAGGTAGGAAGGGTGGGCTTAAATCGGCGCGCCCGTAGGGTCAGCAGGTGTACCCCGGCGCACCAGTAAGGGTTCCGGTACAATCCAGGAGTACCGGTGGGTATAGCAAAAGTACCGCGGAATACCGGTGGGTGTACCGATACTACCCCAGATTGTCGGGTAAGGGGCCAGGCCTACCGCAGAGCATCAGGTAGGGATACCGGGCCTAGCCTGGAGGGTCAGGTAGGAATGTCTGGTCTACAGAGCACGCCCGTAAGGTCAGCAGGTGTACCCCAGCGAACCAGTAAGGGTTCAGGTACTACCCTGGAGTACCGGTGGGTGTACCAATACTACCGCAGAGTACCGGTGGGGGTACCGGTACTACCCCAGCATATCGGGTAGGGGTGCCAGGCCAACAACGGAGCATCAGGTAGGGATACCGGGACTAACACGGAGGGTCAGGAAGAATGTCTGTTCTATACCGCGTGCCTGTAACGTCATCAGGTGTACCCCAGTGAACCAGTAAGGGTTCACGTACTACCCCGGAGTACGGTGGGTGTACCGATACTACTGCAGAGTAACGGTGGGGGTACCGCTAGTACCCCAGAACATCGGGTATGGATGCCAAGCCTAATGCGGAGCATCAGGTAGGGATACCAGGTCTAACCTGTGGGGTCCGTTAGGGAGGCCGGGTCTAGTCCAGCGCGCACGAAGGGACAGCTGGTGTTCTCTGGCGCATCACAAAGGGTTCCGTTCCAAACCCAGAGTACCGGTGGGGGAACCGGTTCTACCTCGAAACATCGGGTAGGTATACAAGACCTACCTTGGCGTGTAAGGTAGGAAGGGTGTACCCCAGTGAACCAGTAAGGGTTCAGGTACTACCCTGGAGTACCGGTGAGTGTACCAATACTACCGCAGAGTACCGGTGGGGGTACCAGTACTACCCCAGCATATCGGGTAGGGGTGCCAGGCCAACAACGGAGCATCAGGTAGGGATACCGGGACTATAATGGAGGGTCAGGTAGGAATGTCTGTTCTATACCGCGTGCCCGTAACGTCATCAGGTGTACCCCAGTGAACCAGTAAGGGTTCACGTACTACCCCGGAGTACCGGTGGGTGTACTGATACTACCGCAGAGTAACGGTGGGGGTACCGTTACTACCCCAGAACATCGGCTATGGGTGCCAAGCCTAATGCGGACCATCAGGTAGGGATACCGGGTCTAACCTGTGGGGTCCGTTAGGGAGGCCGGGTCTAGTCCAGCGCGCACGAAGGGACAGCTGGTGTTCTCTGGCGCATCACACAGGGTTCCGTTCCAACCCCAGAGTACCGGTGGGGGAACCGGTTCTACCTCGAAACATCGGGTAGGTATACGAGGCCTACACCAGCGGGTCAGGTAGGAAGGGTGGGCGTAAAGCGGTGTGCCCTTAGGGTCAGCAGGTGTACCCCGGCGCACCAGTAAGGGTTCCGGTACAATCCAGGAGTACCGGTGGGTATAACAAAACTACCGCGGAATACCGGTGGGTCTACCGGTACTACCCCAGATTGTCGGGTAGGGGTGCCAGGCCAACAACGGAGCATCAGGTAGGGACACCGGGCCTAGCCTGGAGGGTCAGGTAGGAATGTCTAGTCTACAGAGCACGCCCGTAAGGTCAGCAGGTGTACCCCAGCGAACCAGTAAGGGTTCAGGTACTACCCTGGAGTACCGGTGGGTGTACCAATACTACTGCAGAGTACCGGTGGGGGTACCGGTACTACCCCAGCATATCGGGTAGGGGTGACAGGCCAACAACGGATCATCAGGTAGGGATACCGGGACTAACACGGAGGGTCAGGTACGAATGTGTGGTCTACACCGCGCGCCAGTAACGTCAGCAGGTGTACCCCAGTGAACCAGTAAGGGTTCATGTACTACCCCGGAGTACCGGTGGGTGTACCGATACTACCGCAGAGTAACGGTGGGGGTACCGCTACTACCCCAGAACATCGGGTATGGGTGCCAAGCCTAATGCGGAGCATCAGGTAGGGATAGCGGGTCTAACCTGTGGGTTCCGTTAGGGAGGCCGGGTCTAGTCCAGCGCGCACGAAGGGACAGCTGGTGTTCTCTGGCGCATCACAAAGGGTTCCGTTCCAACCCCAGAGTACCGGTGGGGGAACCGGTTCTACCTCGAAACATCTGGTAGGTATACCAGGCCTACCCCGGCGGGTCAGGTAGGAAGGGTGGGCGTAAAGCGGCGCGCCCTTAGGGTCAGCAGGTGTACCCCGGCGCACCAGTAAGGGTTCCGGTACAATCCAGGAGTACCGGTGGGTATAACAAAACTACCGCGGAATACCGGTGGGTGTACCGGTACTACCCCAGATTGTCGGGTAGGGGGCCAGGCCAACAACGTAGCATCAGGTAGGGATACCGGGCCTAGCCTGGAGGGTCAGGTAGGAATGTCTGGTCTACACCGCGCGCCAGTAACGTCAGCAGGTGTACCCTAGTGAACCAGTAAGGGTTCACATACTACCCCGGAGTACCGGTGGGTGTACCGATACTACCGCAGAGTACCGGTGGGGGTACCGCTACTAGCCCAGAATATCGGGTATGGGTGCCAAGCCTAATGCGGAGCATCAGGTAGGGATAGCGGGTCTAACCTGTGGGTTCCGTTAGGGAGGCCGGGTCTAGTCCAGCGCGCACGAAGGGACAGCTGGTGTTCTCTGGCGCATCACAAAGGGTTCCGTTCCAAACGCAGAGTACCGGTGGGGGAACCGGTTCTACCTCGAAACATCGGGTAGGTGTACCAGGCCTACCTCGGCGTGTAAGGTAGGAAGGGTGGGCGTAAATCGGCGCGCCCGTAGGGTCAGCAGGTGTACCCCGGCGCACCAGTAAGGGTTCCGGTACAATCCAGGAGTACCGGTGGGTATAGCAAAACTACCGCGGAATACCGGTGGGTGTACCGATACTACCCCAGATTGTCGGGTAGGGGGCCAGGCCTACCGCAGAGCATCAGGTAGGGATACCGGGCCTAGCCTGGAGGGTCAGGTAGGAATGTCTGGTCTACACAGCACGCCCGTAAGGTCAGCAGGTGTACCCCAGCGAACCAGTAAGGGTTCAGGTTCTACCCTGGAGTACCGGTGGGTGTACCAATACTACCGCAGAGTACCGGTGGGGGTACCGGTACTACCCCAGCATATCGGGTAGGGGTGACAGGCCAACAACGGATTATCAGGTAGGGATACCGGGACTAACACGGAGGGTCAGGTAGGAATGTCTGGTCTACACCGCGCGCCAGTAACGTCAGCAGGTGTACCCCAGTGAACCAGTAAGGGTTCACGTACTACCCCGGAGTACCGGTGGGTGTACCGATACTACCGCAGAGTAACGGTGGAGGTACCGCTACTACCCCAGTATATCGGGTATGGGTGCCAAGCCTAATTCGGAGCATCAGGTAGGGTTACGGGTCTAACCTGTGGGTTCCGTTAGGGAGGCCGGGTCTAGTCCAGCGCGCACAATGGGACAGCTGGTGTTCTCTGGCGCATCACAAAGGGTTCCGTTCCAAACCGAGAGTACTGGTGGGGGAACCGGTTCTACCTCGAAACATCGGGTAGGTATACCAGGCCTACCCCGGAGGGTCAGGTAGGAAGGGTGGGCGTAAAGCGACGCGCCCTTAGGGTCAGCAGGTGTACCCCAGCGAACCAGTAAGGGTTCCGGTACAATCCAGGAGTACCGGTGGGTATAACAAAACGACCGCGGAATACCGGTGGGTACCGGTACTACCACAGATTGTCGGGTAGGGGGCCAGGCCTACCGCAGAGCATCAGGTAGGGATACCGGGACTAACACGGAGGGTCAGGTAGGAATGTCTGGTCTACACCGCGCGCCAGTAACGTCAGCAGGTGTATCCCAGTGAACCAGTAAGGGTTCACGTACTACCCCGGAGTACCGGTGGGTGTACCGATACTACCGCAGAGTAACGGTGGGGGTACCGCTACTACCCCAGAACATCGGGTATGGGTGCCAAGCCTAATGCGGAGCATCAGGTAGGGATACCGGGTCTAACCTGTGGGTTCCATTAGGGAGGCCGGGTCTAGTCCAGCTCGCACGAAGGGACATCTGGTGTTCTCTGGCGCATCAAAAAGGGTTCCGTTCCAAACCCAGAGTACCGGTGGGGGAACCGGTTCTACCTCGAAACATCGGGTAGGTATACCATGCCTACCCCGGCGGGTCAGGTAGGAAGGGTGGGCGTAAATCGGCGCGCCCGTAGGGTCAGCAGGTGTACCCCGGCGCACCAGTAAGGGTTCCGGTACAATCCAGGAGTACCGGTGGGTATAGCAAAACTACCGCGGAGTACCTGTGGGTGTACCGATACTACCCCAGATTGTCGGGTAGGGGGCCAGGCCTACCGCAGAGCATCAGGTAGGGATACCGGGCCTAGCCTGGAGGGTCAGGTAGGAATGTCTGGTCTACACAGCACGCCCGTAAGGTCAGCAGGTGTACCCCAGCGAACCAGTAAGGGTTCACGTACTACCCCGGAGTACCGGTGGGTGTACCAATACTACCGCAGAGTACCGGTGGGGGTACCGGTACTACCCCAGCATATCAGGTAGGGGTGCCAAGCCAAAAACGGAGCATCAGGTAGGGATACCGGGACTAACACGGAGGGTCAGGAAGAATGTCTGGTCTATACCGCGTGTCGGAAACGTCATCAGGTGTACCCCAGTGAACCAGTAAGGGTTCACGTACTACCCCGGAGTACCGGTGGGTGTACCGATACTACCGCAGAGTAACGGTGGGGGTACCGCTACTACCCCAGAACATCGAGTATGGGTGCCAAGCCTAATGCGGAGCATAAGGTAGGGATAGCGGGTCTAACCTGTGGGGTCCGGTAGGGAGGCCGGGTCTAGTCCAGCGCGCACGATGGGACAGCTGGTGTTCTCTGGCGCATCACAAAGGGTTCCGTTCCAACCGCAGAGTACCGGTGGGGGAACCGGTTCTACCGCAAAACATTGGGTAGGTATACCAGGCCTACCCCGGCGGGTCAGGTAGGAAGGGTGGGCGTAAATCGGCGCACCCGTAGGGCCAGCAGGTGTACCCCGGCGCACCAGTAAGGGTTCCGGTACAATCCAGGAGTACCGGTGGGTATAGCCAAACTACCGCGGAATACCGGTGGGTGTACCGGTACTACCCCAGATTGTCGGGTAGGGGGCCAGGCCTACCGCAGAGCATCAGGTAGGGATACCGGGCCTAGCCTGGAGGGTCAGGTAGGAATGTCTGGTCTACAGAGCATGCCCGTAAGGTCAGCAGGTGTACCCCAGCGAACCAGTAAGGGTTCAGGTACTACCCTGGAGTACCGGTGGGTGTACCAATACTACCGCAGAGTACCGGTGGGGGTAGCGGTACTACCCCAGCATAACGGGTAGGGGTGCCAAGACAACAACGGAGCATCAGGTAGGGATACCGGGCCTAGCCTGGAGGGTCATGTAGGAATGTCTGGTCTACAGAACACGCCCGTAAGGTCAGCAGGTGTACCCCAGCGAACCAGTAAGGGTTCAGGTACTACCCTGGAGTAGCGGTGGGTGTACCAATACTACCGCAGAGTACCGGTGGGGGTACCGGTACTACCCCAGCATATCGGGTAGGGGTGCCAGGCCAACAACAGAGCATCAGGTAGGGATACCGGGACTAACACGGAGGGTCAGGAAGAATGTCTGGTCTATACCGTGTGCCCGTAACGTCATCAGGTGTACCCCAGTGAACCAGTAAGGGTTCACGTACTACCCCGGAGTACCGGTGGGTGTACCGATACTACCGCAGAGTAACGGTGGGGGTACCGCTAGTACCCCAGAACATCGGGTATGGGTGCCAAGCCTAATGCGGAGCATCAGGTAGAGATAGCGGGTCTAACCTGTGGGGTCCGGTAGGTAGGCCGGGTCTAGTCCAGCGCGCACGAAGGGACAGCTGGTGTTCTCTGGCGCATCACAAAGGGTTCCGTTCCAAACCCAGAGTACCGGTGGGGGAACCGGTTCTACCTCGAAACATCGGGTAGGTATACCAGGCCTACCCCGGCGGGTCAGGTAGGAAGGGTGGGCGTAAAGCGGCGCGCCCGTAGGGCCAGCAGGTGTACCCCGACGCACCAGTAAGGGTTCCGGTACAATCCAGGAGTACCGGTGGGTATAGCAAAACCACCGTGGAGTACCGGTGGGTGTACCGGTACTACCCCAGATTGTCGGGTAGGGGGCCAGGCCTACCGCAGAGCATCAGGTAGGGATACCGGGACTAACATGGAGGGTCAGGTAGGAATGTCTGGTCTACACCGCGCGCCAGTAACGTCAGCAGGTGTATCCCAGTGAACCAGTAAGGGTTCACGTACTACCCCGGAGTACCGGTGGGTGTACCGATACTACCGCAGAGTAACGGTGGGGGTACCGCTACTACCCCAGAATATCGGGTATGGGTGCCAAGCCTAATGCGGAGCATCAGGTAGGGATAGCGGGTCTAACCTGTGGGTTCCATTAGGGAGGCCGGGTCTAGTCCAGCGCGCACGAAGGGACATCTGGTGTTCTCTGGCGCATCACAAAGGGTTCCGTTCCAAACGCAGAGTACCGGTGGGGGAACCGGTTCTACCTCGAAACATCGGGTAGGTATACCAGGCCTACCCCGGAGAGTCAGGTAGGAAGGGTGGGCGTAAAAGGGGCGCGCCCTTAGGGTCAGCAGGTGTACCCCGGCGCACCAGTAAGGGTTCCGGTACAATCCAGGAGTACCAGTGGGTATAGCAAAAGTACCGCGGAGTACCGGTGGGTGTACCGGTACTACCCCAGATTGTCGGGTAGGGGGCCAGGCCTACCGCAGAGCATCAGGTAGGGATACCGGGCCTAGCCTGGAGGGTCAGGTAGGAATGTCTGGTCTACACAGCACGCCCGTAAGGTCAGCAGGTGTACCCCAGCGAACCAGTAAGGGTTCACGTACTACCCCGGAGTACCGGTGGGTGTACCAATACTACCGCAGAGTACCGGTGGGGGTACCGGTACTACCCCAGCATATCGGGTAGGGGTGCCAAGCCAAAAACGGAGCATCAGGTAGGGATACCGGGACTAACACGGAGGGTCAGGAAGAATGTCTGGTCTATACCGCGTGGCGGAAACGTCATCAGGAGTACCCCAGTGAACCAGTAAGGGTTCACGTACTACCCCGGAGTACCGGTGGGTGTACCGATAGTACCGCAGAGTAACGGTGGGGGTACCGCTACTACCCCAGAACATCGAGTATGGGTGCCAAGCCTAATGCGGAGCATAAGGTAGGGATAGCGGGTCTAACCTGTGGGGTCCGGTAGGGAGGCCGGGTCTAGTCCAGCGCGCACGATGGGACAGCTGGTGTTCTCTGGCGCATCACAAAGGGTTCCGTTCCAACCGCAGAGTACCGGTGGGGGAACCGGTTCTACCTCGAAACATCGGGTAGGTATACCAGGCCTACCCCGGCGGGTCAGGTAGGAAGGGTGGGCGTAAATCGGCGCACCCGTAATGTCAGCAGGTGTACCCCGGCGCACCAGTAAGGGTTCCGGTACAATCCAGGAGTACCGGTGGGTATAGCCAAACTACCGCGGAATACCGGTGGGTGTACCGGTACTACCCCAGATTGTCGGGTAGGGGGCCAGGCCTACCGCAGAGCATCAGGTAGGGATACCGGGCCTAGCCTGGAGGGTCAGGTAGGAATGTCTGGTCTACAGAGCATGCCCGTAAGGTCAGCAGGTGTACCCCAGCGAACCAGTAAGGGTTCAGGTACTACCCTGGAGTAGCGGTGGGTGTACCAATACTACCGCAGAGTACCGGTGGGGGTAGCGGTACTACCCCAGCATAACGGGTAGGGGTGCCAAGCCAACAACGGAGCATCAGGTAGGGATACCGGGCCTAGCCTGGAGGGTCATGTAGGAATGTCTGGTCTACAGAACACGCCCGTAAGGTCAGCAGGTGTACCCCAGTGAACCAGTAAGTGTTCAGGTACTACCCTGGAATACTGGTGGGTGTACCAATACTACCGCAGAGTACCGGTGGGGGTACCGGTACTACCCCAGCATATCGGGTAGGGGTGCCAGGCCAACAACAGATTATCAGGTAGGGATACCGGGACTAACACGGAGGGTCAGGAAGAATGTCTGGTCTATACCGTGTGCCCGTAACGTCATCAGGTGTACCCCAGTGAACCAGTAAGGGTTCACGTACTACCCCGGAGTACCGGTGGGTGTACCGATACTACCGCAGAGTAACAGTGGGGGTACCGCTACTACCCCAGAACATCGAGTATGGGTGCCAAGCCTAATGCGGAGCATAAGGTAGGGATAGCGGGTCTAACCTGTGGGGTCCGGTAGGGAGGCCGGGTCTAGTCCAGCGCGCACGATGGGACAGCTGGTGTTCTCTGGCGCATCACAAAGGGTTCCGTTCCAACCGCAGAGTACCGGTGGGGGAACCGGTTCTACCTCGAAACATCGGGTAGGTATACCAGGCCTACCCCGGCGGGTCAGGTAGGAAGGGTGGGCGTAAATCGGCGCACCCGTAGTGTCAGCAGGTGTACCCCGGCGCACCAGTAAGGGTTCCGGTACAATCCAGGAGTACCGGTGGGTATAGCCAAACTACCGCGGAATACCGGTGGGTGTACCGGTACTACCCCAGATTGTCGGGTAGGGGGCCAGGCCTACCGCAGAGCATCAGGTAGGGATACCGGGCCTAGCCTGGAGGGTCAGGTAGGAATGTCTGGTCTACAGAGCATGCCCGTAAGGTCAGCAGGTGTACCCCAGCGAACCAGTAAGGGTTCAGGTACTACCCTGGAGTAGCGGTGGGTGTACCAATACTACCGCAGAGTACCGGTGGGGGTAGCGGTACTACCCCAGCATAACGGGTAGGGGTGCCAAGCCAACAACGGAGCATCAGGTAGGGATACCGGGCCTAGCCTGGAGGGTCATGTAGGAATGTCTGGTCTACAGAACACGCCCGTAAGGTCAGCAGGTGTACCCCAGTGAACCAGTAAGTGTTCAGGTACTACCCTGGAATACCGGTGGGTGTACCAATACTACCGCAGAGTACCGGTGGGGGTACCGGTACTACCCCAGCATATCGGGTAGGGGTGCCAGGCCAACAACAGAGCATCAGGTAGGGATACCGGGACTAACACAGAGGGTCAGGAAGAATGTCTGGTCTATACCGTGTGCCCGTAACGTCATCAGGTGTACCCCAGTGAACCAGTAAGGGTTCACGTACTACCCCGGAGTACCGGTGGGTGTACCGATACTACCGCAGAGTAACAGTGGGGGTACCGCTATTACCCCAGAAGATCGGGTATGGGTGCCAAGCCTAATGCGGAGCATCAGGTAGAGATAGCGGGTCTAACCTGTGGGGTCCGGTAGGGAGGCCGGGTCTAGTCCAGCGCGCACGAAGGGACAGCTGGTGTTCTCTGGCGCATCACAAAGGGTTCCGTTCCAACCCCAGAGTACCGGTGGGGGAACCGGTTCTACCTCGAAACATCGGGTAGGTATACCAGGCCTACCCCGGAGGGTCAGGTAGGAAGGGTGGGCGTAAAGCGGCGCGCCCGTAGGGCCAGCAGGTGTACCCCGACGCACCAGTAAGGGTTCCAGTACAATCCAGGAGTACCGGTGGGTATAGCAAAACCACCGTGGAGTACCGGTGGGTGTACCGGTACTACCCCAGATTGTCGGGTAGGGGGCCAGGCCTACCGCAGAGCATCAGGTAGGGATACCGGGCCTAGCCTGGAGGGTCAGGTAGGAATGTCTGGTCTACACAGCACGCCCGTAAGGTCAGCAGGTGTACCCCAGTGAACCAGTAAGGGTTCAGGTACTACCCTGGAATACCGGTGGGTGTAACAATACTACCGCAGAGTACCGGTGGGGGTAGCGGTACTAGCCCAGCATAACGTGTAGGGGTGCCAAGCCTAATGCGGAGCATCAGGTAGGGATACCTGGACTAACACGGAGGGTCAGGTAGGAATGTTTGGTGTACAGAGCACGCCCGTAAGTCAGCAGGTGTACCCCAGCGATCCAGTAAGTGTTCAGGTACTACCCTGGAATACCGGTGGGTGTACCAATACTACCGCAGAGTACCGGTGGGGGTACCGGTACTACCCCAGCATATCGGGTAGGGGTGCCAGGCCAACAACGGAGCATCAGGTAGGGATACCGGGACTAACACGGAGGGTCAGGAAGAATGTCTGGTCTATACCGTGTGCCCGTAACGTCATCAGGTGTACCCCAGAGAACCAGTAAGGGTTCACGTACTACCCCGGAGTACCGGTGGGTGTACCGATACTACCGCAGAGTATCGGTGGGTGTACCGCTACTACCCCAGAACATCAGGTATGGGTGCCTAAGCCTAATGCGGAGCATCAGGTAGGGATAGCGGGTCTAACCTGTGGGGTCCGGTAGGGAGGCCGGGTCTAGTCCAGCGCGCACGAAGGGACAGCTGGTGTTCTCTGGCGCATCACAAAGGGTTCCGTTCCAACCCCAGAGTACCGGTGGGGGAACCGGTTCTACCTCGAAACATCGGGTAGGTATACCAGGCCTACCTCGGTGTGTCAGGTAGGAAGGGTGGGCGTAAAGCGGCGCGCCCGTAGGGCCAGCAGGTGTACCCCGGCGCACCAGTAAGGGTTCCGGTACAATCCAGGAGTACCGGTGGGTATAGCAAAACCACCGTGGAGTACCGGTGGGTGTACCGGTACTACCCCAGATTGTCGGGTAGGGGGCCAGGCCTACCGCAGAGCATCAGGTAGGGATACCGGGCCTAGCCTGGAGGGTCAGGTAGGAATGTCTGGTCTATACCGCGTGCCCGTAACGTCATCAGGTGTACCCCAGTGAACCAGTAAGGGTTCACGTACTACCCTGGAGTACCGGTGGGTGTACCAATACTACCGCAGAGTACCGGTGGGGGTAGCGGTACTACCCCAGCATATCGAGTAGGGGTGCCAGGCCAACAACAGAGCATCAGGTAGGGATACCGGGACTAACACGGAGGGTCAGGAAGAATGTTCTATACCGCGTGCCTGTAATGTCATCAGGTGAACCCCAGTGAACCAGTAAGGGTTCACGTACTACCCCGGAGTACCGGTGGGTGTACCGATACTACCGCAGAGTAACGGTGGGGGTACCGCTACTACCCCAGAACATCGGGTATGGCTGCCAAGCCTAATGTGGAGCATCAGGTAGGGATAGCGGGTCTAACCTGTGGGGTCCGGTAGGGAGGCCGGGTCTAGTCCAGCGCGCACGAAGGGACAGCTGGTGTTCTCTGGCGCATCACAAAGGGTTCCGTTCCAAGCCCAGAGTACCGGTGGGGGAACCGGTTCTACCTCGAAACATCGGGTAGGTATACCAGGCCTACCCCGGCGGGTCAGGTAGGAAGGGTGGGCGTAAATCGGCGCGCCCGTAGGGTCAGCAGGTGTACCTCGGCGCACCAGTAAGGGTTCCGGTACAATCCAGGAGTACCGGTGGGTATAGCAAAACCACCGCGGAGTACCTCTGGGTGTACCGGTACTACCCCAGATTGTCGGGTAGGGGGCCAGGCCTTCCGCAGAGCATCAGGTAGGGATACCGGGCCTAGCCTGGAGGGTCATGTAGGAATGTCTGGTCTACACAGCACGCCCGTAAGGTCAGCAGGTGTACCCCAGCGAACCAGTAAGTGTTCAGGTACTACCCTGGAGTACCGGTGGGTGTACCAATACTACCGCAGAGTACCGGTGGGGGTACCGGTACTACCCCAGCATATCGGGTAGGTGTGCCAGGCCAACAACGGAGCATGAAGTAGGGATACCGGGACTAACACGGAGGGTCAGGTAGGAATGTATGGTCTATACCGCGTGCCCGTAACGTCATCAGGTGTACCCCAGTGAACCAGTAAGGGTTCACGTACTACCCCGGAGTACCGGTGGGTGTACCGATACTACCGGCGATTAACGGTGGGGGTACCGCTAGTACCCCAGAACATCGGGTATGGGTGCCAAGCCTAATGCGGTGCATCAGGTAGGGATACCGGGTCTAACCTGTGGGTTCTGTTAGAGAGGCCGGGTCTAGTCCAGCGCGCACGAAGGGACAGCTGGTGTTCTCTGGCGCACCACAAAATGTTCCGTTCCAAACCCAGTGTACCGGTGGGGTGAACCGGTTCTACCTCGAAACATCGGGTAGGTATACCAGGCCTACACCGGCGGGTCAGGTAGGAAGGGTGGGCGTAAAGCGGCGCGCCCGTAGGGTCAGCAGGTGTACCCCGGCGCACCCGTAAGGGTTCCGGTACAATCCAGGAGTACCGGTGGGTATAACAATTCTACCGCGGAATACCGGTGGGTGTACAGGTACTAACCCAGATTGTCGGGTAGGGGGCCAGGCCTACCGCAGAGCATCAGGTAGGGATACCGGGCCTAGCCTGGAGGGTCAGGTAGGAATGTCTGGTCTACACAGCACGCCCGTAAGGTCAGCAGGTGTACCCCAGCGAACCAGTAAGGGTTCAGGTACTACCCTGGAGTACCGGTGGGTGTACCAATACTACCGCAGAGTACCGGTGGGGGTACCGGTACTACCCCAGCATATCGGGTAGGGGTGCCAAGCCAACAATGGAGCATCAGGTAGGGATACCGGGTCTAACACGGAGGGTCAGGAAGAATGTCTGGTCTATACCGCGTGGCGGAAATGTCATCAGGTGTACCCCAGTGAACCAGTAAGGGTTCACGTACTACCCCGGAGTACCGGTGGGTGTACCGATACTACCGCAGAGTAACGGTGGGGGTACCGCTACTACCCCAGAACATCGGGTATGGGTGCCAAGCCTAATGCGGAGCATCAGGTAGAGATAGCGGGCCTAACCTGTGGGGTCTGGTAGGGAGGCCAGGTCTAGTCCAGCGCGCACGAAGGGACAGCTGGTGTTCTCTGGCGCATCACAAAGGGTTCCGTTCCAACCCCAGAGTACCTGTGGGGGAACCGGTTCTACCTCGAAACATCGGGTAGGTATACCAGGCCTACCCCGGAGGTTCAGGTAGGAAGGGTGGGCGTAAAAGGGGCGCGCCCGTAGGGTCAGCTGTTGTACCCCGGCGCACCAGTAAGGGTTCCGGTACAATCCAGGAGTACCGGTGGGTATAGCAAAACTACCGCGGAATACCGGTGGGTGTACCGGTACTACCCCAGATTGTCGGGTAGGGGGCCAGGCCTACCGCAGAGCATCAGGTAGGGATACCGGGCCTAGCCTGGAGGGTCAGGTAGGAATGTCTGGTCTACACAGCACGCCCGTAAGGTCAGCAGGTGTACCCCAGCGAACCAGTAAGGGTTCAGGTACTACCCTGGAGTACCGGTGGGTGTACCAATACTACCGCAGAGTACCGGTGGGGGTACCGGTACTACCCCAGCATATCGGGGAGGGGTGCCAAGCCAACAATGGAGCATCAGGTAGGGATACCGGGACTAACACGGAGGGTCAGGTAGGAATGTCTGATCTATACCGCGTGCCCGTAACGTCATCAGGTGTACCCCAGTGAACCAGTAAGGGTTCACGTACTACCCCGGAGTACCGGTGGGTGTACCGATACTACCGCAGAGTAACGGTGGGGGTACCGCTACTACCCCAGAACATCGGGTATGGGTGCCAAGCCTAATGCGGAGCATCAGGTAGGGATAGCGGGTCTAACCTGTGGGGTCCGGTAGGGAGGCCGGGACTAGTCCAGCGCGCACGAAGGGACAGCTGGTGTCTCTGGCGCATCACAAAGGTTTCCGTTCCAAGCCCAGAGTACCGGTGGGGGAACCGGTTCTACCTCGAAACATCGGGTAGGTATACCAGGCCTACCTCGGTGTGTCAGGTAGGAAGGGTGGGCGTAAAGCGGCGCGCCCGTAGGGCCAGCAGGTGTACCCCGGCGCACCAGTAAGGGTTCCGGTACAATCCAGGAGTACCGGTGGGTATAGCAAAACCACCGTGGAGTACCGGTGGGTGTACCGGTACTACCCCAGATTGTCGGGTAGGGGGCCAGGCCTACCGCAGAGCATCAGGTAGGGATACCGGGCCTAGCCTGGAGGGTCAGGTAGGAATGTCTGGTCTATACCGCGTGCCCGTAACGTCATCAGGTGTACCCCAGTGAACCAGTAAGGGTTCACGTACTACCCTGGAGTACCGGTGGGTGTACCAATACTACCGCAGAGTACCGGTGGGGGTACCGGTACTACCCCAGCATATCGAGTAGGGGTGCCAGGCCAACAACGGAGCATCAGGTAGGGATACCGGGACTAACACGGAGGGTCAGGAAGAATGTTCTATACCGCGTGCCTGTAATGTCATCAGGTGAACCCCAGTGAACCAGTAAGGGTTCACGTACTACTCCGGAGTACCGGTGGATGTACCGATACTACCGCAGAGTAACGGTGGGGGTACCGCTAGTACCCCAGAAGATCGGGTATGGGTGCCAAGCCTAATGCGGAGCATCAGGTAGGGATAGCGGGTCTAACCTGTGGGGTCCGGTAGGGAGGCCGGGTCTAGTCCAGCGCGCACGAAGGGACAGCTGGTGTTCTCTGGCGCATCACAAAGGGTTCCGTTCCAAGCCCAGAGTACCGGTGGGGGAACCGGTTCTACCTCGAAACATCGGGTAGGTATACCAGGCATACCCCGGAGGGTCAGGTAGGAAGGGTGGGCGTAAAGCGGCGCGCCCGTAGGGTCAGCAGGTGTACCTCGGCGCACCAGTAAGGGTTCCGGTACAATCCAGGAGTACCGGTGGGTATAGCAAAACCACCGCGGAGTACCTCTGGGTGTACCGGTACTACCCCAGATTGTCGGGTAGGGGGCCAGGCCTTCCGCAGAGCATCAGGTAGGGATACCGGGCCTAGCCTGGAGGGTCAGGTAGGAATGTCTGGTCTACACAGCACGCCCGTAAGGTCAGCAGGTGTACCCCAGCGAACCAGTAAGTGTTCAGGTACTACCCTGGAGTAGCGGTGGGTGTACCAATACTACCGCAGAGTACCGGTGGGGGTACCGGTACTACCCCAGCATATCGGGTAGGTGTGCCAGGCCAACAACGGAGCATCAAGTAGGGATACCGGGACTAACACGGAGGGTCAGGTAGGAATGTATGGTCTATACCGCGTGCCCGTAACGTCATCAGGTGTACCCCAGTGAACCAGTAAGGGTTCACGTACTACCCCGGAGTACCGGTGGGTGTACCGATACTACCGGCGATTAACGGTGGGGGTACCGCTAGTACCCCAGAACATCGGGTATGGGTGCCAAGCCTAATGCGGAGCATCAGGTAGGGATACCGGGTCTAACCTGTGGGTTCTGTTAGAGAGGCCGGGTCTAGTCCAGCGCGCACGAAGGGACAGCTGCTGTTCTTTGGCGCATCACAAAGGGTTCCGTTCCAAACCCCAGAGTACCTCTGGGGGAACCGGTTCTACCTCGAAACATCGGGTAGGTATACCAGGCCTACCCCGGAGGTTCAGGTAGGAAGGGTGGGCGTAAAAGGGGCGCGCCCGTAGGGTCAGCAGTTGTACCCCGGCGCACCAGTAAGGGTTCCGGTACAATCCAGGAGTACCGGTGGGTATAGCAAAACTACCGCGGAATACCGGTGGGTGTACCGGTACTACCCCAGATTGTCGGGTAGGGGGCCAGGCCTACCGCAGAGCATCAGGTAGGGATACCGGGCCTAGCCTGGAGGGTCAGGTAGGAATGTCTGGTCTACACAGCAGGCCCGTAAGGTCAGCAGGTGTACCCCAGCGAACCAGAAAGGGTTCAGGTACTACCCTGGAGTACCGGTGGGTGTACCAATACTACCGCAGAGTACCGGTGGGGGTAGCGGTACTATCCCAGCATATCGGGTAGGGGTGCCAAGCCAACAATGGAGCATCAGGTAGGGATACCGGGTCTAACACGGAGGGTCAGGTAGGAATGTCTGGTCTATACCGCGTGGCGGAAACGTCATCAGGTGTACCCCAGTGAACCAGTAAGGGTTCACGTACTACCCCGGAGTACCGGTGGGTGTACCGATACTACCGCAGAGTAACGGTGGGGGTACCGCTACTACCCCAGAACATCGGGTATGGGTGCCAAGCCTAATGCGGAGCATCAGGTAGAGATAGCGGGTCTAACCTGTGGGGTCTGGTAGGGAGGCCAGGTCTAGTCCAGCGCGCACGAAGGGACAGCTGGTGTTCTCTGGCGCATCACAAAGGGTTCCGTTCCAACCCCAGAGTACCGGTGGGGGAACCGGTTCTACCTCGAAACATCGGGTAGGTATACCAGGCCTACCCCGGAGGGTCAGGTAGGAAGGGTGGGCGTAAAAGGGGCGCGCCCTTAGGGTCAGCAGGTGTACCCCGGCGCACCAGTAAGGGTTCCGGTACAATCCAGGAGTACCAGTGGGTATAGCAAAACTACCGCGGAATACCGGTGGGTGTACCGGTACTAACCCAGATTGTCGGGTAGGAGGCCAGGCCTACCGCAGAGCATCAGGTAGGGATACCGGGCCTAGCCTGGAGGGTCAGGTAGGAATGTGTGGTCTACAGAGCACGCCCGTAAGTTCAGCAGGTGTACCCCAGCGAATCAATAAGGGTTCAGGTACTACCCTGGAGTACCGGTGGGTGTACCAATACTACCGCAGAGTACCGGTGGGGGTACCGGTACTACCCCAGCATATCGGGTAGGGGTGCCAAGCCAACAATTGAGCATCAGGTAGGGATACCGGGACTAACACGGAGGGTCAGGCAGGAATGTCTGGTCTATACCGCGTGGCGGAAACGTCATCAGGTGTACCCCAGTGAACCAGTAAGGGTTCACGTACTACCCCGGAGTACCGGTGGGTGTACCGATACTACCGCAGAGTAACGGTGGGGGTACCGCTAGTACCCCAGAACATCGAGTATGGGTGCCAAGCCTAATGCGGAGCATAAGGTAGGGATACCGGGTCTAACCTGTGGGGTCCGGTAGGGAGGCTGGGTCTAGTCCAGCGCGCACGAAGGGACAGCTGGTGTTCTCTGGCGCATCACAAAGGGTTCCGTTCCAACCCCAGAGTACCGGTGGGGGAACCGGTTCTACCTCGAAACATCGGGTAGGTATACCAGGCCTACCCCGGAGGGTCAGGTAGGAAGGGTGGGCGTAAAGCGGCGCGCCCGTAGGGTCAGCAGGTGTACCTCGGCACACCAGTAAGGGTTCCGGTACAATCCAGGAGTACCGGTGGGTATAGCAAAACCACCGCGGAGTACCTCTGGGTGTACAGGTACTAACCCAGATTGTCGGGTAGGGGGCCAGGCCTACCGAAGAGCATCAGGTAGGGATACCGGGCCTAGCCTGGAGGGTCAGGTAGGAAGGGTGTGCGTAAAGCGGCGCGCCCGTAGGGCCAGCAGGTGTACACCGGCGCACCAGTAAGGGTTCCGGTACAATCCAGGAGTACCGGTGGCTATAGCAAAACTACTGCGGAATACCGGTGGGTGTACCGGTACTACCCCAGATTGTCGGGTAGGGGGCCAGGCCTACCGAAGAGCATCAGGTAGGGATACCGGGCCTAGCCTGGAGGGTCAGGTAGGAATGTCTGGTCTACAGAGCACGCCAGTAAGGTCAGCAGGTGTACCCCACCGAACCAGTAAGTTTTCAGGTACTACCCTGGAGTACCGGTGGGTGTACCAATACTACCGCAGAGTACCGGTGGGGGTACCGGTACGACCCCAGCATATCGGGTATGGGTGCCAGGCCAACAACGGAGCATCAGGTAGGGATACCGGGCCTAAAACGGAGGGTCAAGTAGGAATGTCTGGTGTACAGAGCACGCCCGTAAAGTCAGCAGGTGTACCCCAGCAAACCAGAAAGGGTTCATGTACTACCCTGGAGTACTGGTGAGTGTACCAATACTACCGCAGAGTACCGGTGGGGGTACCGGTAGTACCCCAGCATATCGGGTAGGGGTGCCAGGCCAACAACGGAGCATCAGGTAGGGATACCGGGACTAACACGGAGGGTCAGGAAGAACGTCTGGTCTATACCGTGTGCCCGTAACGTCATCAGGTGTACCCCAGTGAACCAGTAAGTGTTCACGTCCTACCCCGGAGTACCGGTGGGTGTACCGATACTACCGCAGAGTAAAGGTGGCGGTACCGCTACTACCCCAGAACATCGGGTATGGGTGCCAAGCCTAATGCGGAGCATCAGGTAGGGATACCTGGTCTAACCTGTGGGGTCCGGTAGGGAGGCTGGGTCTAGTCCAGCGCGCACGAAGGGACAGCTGGTGTTCTCTGGCGCATCACAAAGGGTTCCGTTCCAACCCCAGAGTACCGGTGGGGGAACCGGTTCTACCGCAAAACATGGGGTAGGTATACCAGGCCTAACCCGGAGGGTCAGGTAGGAAGGGTGGGCGTAAAGCGGCGCGCCCGTAGGGCCAGCAGGTGTACCCCGGCGCACCAGTAAGGGTTCCGGTACAATCCAGGAGTACCTGTGGGTATAGCAAAAGTACCGCGGAGTACCTGTGGGTATACCGGTACTACCCCAGATTGTCGGGTAGGGGGCCAGGCCTACCGCAGAGCATCAGGTAGGGATACCGGGCCTAGCCTGGAGGGTCAGGTAGGAATGTCTGGTCTACAGAGCACGCCCGTAAGGTCAGCAGGTGTACCCCAGCGAACCAGTAAGGGTTCAGGTACTACCCTGGAGTACCGGTGGGTGTACCAATACTACCGCAGAGTACCGGTGGGGGTACCGGTACTACCCCAGCATATCGGGTATGGGTGCCAGGCCAACAACGGAGCATCAGGTAGGGATACCGGGCCTAAAACGGAGGGTCAAGTAGGAATGTCTGGTGTACAGAGCACGCCCGTAAGGTCAGCAGATGTACCCCAGCGAACCAGAAATGGTTCATGTACTACCCTGGAGTACCGGTGAGTGTACCAATACTACCGCAGAGTACCGGTGGGGGTACCGGTAGTACCCCAGCATATCGGGTAGGGGTGCCAGGCCAACAACGGAGCATCAGGTAGGGATACCGGGACTAACACGGAGGGTCAGGAAGAATGTCTGGTCTATACCGTGTGCCCGTAACGTCATCAGGTGTACCCCAGTGAACCAGTAAGTGTTCACGTACTACCCCGGAGTACCGGTGGGTGTACCGATACTACTGCAGAGTAACGGTGGGGGTACCGCTACTACCCCAGAACATCGGGTATGGCTGCCAAGCCTAATGCGGAGCATCAGGTAGGGATAGCGAATCTAACCTGTGGGGTCCGGTAGGGAGGCCGGGACTAGTCCAGCGCGCACGAAGGGACAGCTGGTGTTCTCTGGCGCATCACAAAGGGTTCCTTTCCAAGCCCAGAGTACCGGTGGGGGAACCGGTTCTACCTCGAAACATCGGGTAGGTATACCAGGCCTACCCCGGAGGGTCAGGTAGGAAGGGTGGGCGTAAAGCGGCGCGCCCGTAGGGTCAGCAGGTGTACCCCGGCGCACCAGTAAGGGTTCCGGTACAATCCAGGACTACCGGTGGGTATAGCAAAAGTACCGCGGAATACCGGTGGGTGTACCGGTACTACCCCAGATTGTCGGGTAGGGGGCCAGGCCTACCGCAGAGCATCAGGTAGGGATACCGGGCCTAGCCTGGAGGGTCAGGTAGGAATGTCTGGTCTACAGAGCACGCCCGTAAGGTCAGCAGGTGTACCCCAGCGAACCAGAAAGGGTTCAGGTACTACCCTGGAGTACCGGTGGGTGTACCAATACTACCGCAGAGTACCGGTGGGGGTACCGGTACTACCCCAGCATATCGGGTAGGGGTGCCAGGCCAACAACGGAGCATCAGGTAGGGATACCGGGACTAACACGGAGGGTCAGGAAGAATGTCTGGTCTATACCGCGTGGCGGAAAAGTCATCAGGTGTACCCCAGTGAACCAGTAAGTGTTCACGTACTACCCCGGAGTACCGGTGGGTGTACCGATACTACCGCAGAGTAACGGTGGGGGTACCGCTACTACCCCAGAACATCGGGTATGGGTGCCAAGCCTAATGCGGAGCATCAGGTAGGGATACCGGGTCTAACCTGTGGGGTCCGGTAGGGAGGCCGGGTCTAGTCCAGCGCGCACGAAGGGACAGCTGGTGTTCTCTGGCGCATCACAAAGGTTTCCGTTCCAAGCCCAGAGTACCGGTGGGGGAACCGGTTCTACCTCGAAACATCGGGTAGGTATACCAGGCCTACCCCGGCGGGTCAGGTAGGAAGGGTGGGCGTAAAGCGGCGCGCCCGTAGGGTCAGCAGGTGTACCCCGGCGCACCAGTAAGGGTTCCGGTGCAATCCAGGAGTACCGGTGGGTATAGCAAAACTACCGCGGAATACCGGTGGGTGTACCGGTACTACCCCAGATTGTCGGGTAGGGGGCCAGGCCTACCGAAGAGCATCAGGTAGGGATACCGGGCCCAGCCTGGAGGGTCAGGTAGGAATGTCTGGTCTACAGAGCACGCCAGTAAGGTCAGCAGGTGTACCCCACCGAACCAGTAAGTTTTCAGGTACTACCCTGGAGTACCGGTGGGTGTACCAATACTACCGCAGAGTACCGGTGGGGGTACCGGTACTACCCCAGCATATCGGGTATGGGTGCCAGGCCAACAACGGAGCATCAGGTAGGGATACCGGGCCTAAAACGGAGGGTCAAGTAGGAATGTCTGGTGTACAGAGCACGCCCGTAAGGTCAGCAGATGTACCCCAGCGAACCAGAAAGGGTTCATGTACTACCCTGGAGTACTGGTGAGTGTACCAATACTACCGCAGAGTACCGGTGGGGGTACCGGTCGTACCCCAGCATATCGGGTAGGGGTGCCAGGCCAACAACGGAGCATCAGGTAGGGATACCGGGACTAACACGGAGGGTCAGGAAGAATGTCTGGTCTATACCGTGTGCCCATAAAGTCATCAGGTGTACCCCAGTGAACCAGTAAGTGTTCACGTACTACCCCGGAGTACCGGTGGGTGTACCGATACTACCGCAGAGTAACGGTGGGGGTACCGCTACTACCCCAGAACATCGGGTATGGGTGCCAAGCCTAATGCGGAGCATCAGGTAGGGATACCTGGTCTAACCTGTGGGGTCCGGAAGGGAGGCTGGGTCTAGTCCAGCGCGCACGAAGGGACAGCTGGTGTTCTCTGGCGCATCACAAAGGGTTCCGTTCCAACCCCAGAGTACCGGTGGGGGAACCGGTTCTACCGCAAAACATGGGGTAGGTATACCAGGCCTACCACGGCGGGTCAGGTAGGAAGGGTGGGCGTAAAGCGGCGCGCCCGTAGGGCCAGCAGGTGTACCCCGGCGCACCAGTAAGGGTTCCGGTACAATCCAGGAATACCTGTGGGTATAGCAAAAGTACCGCGGAGTACCTGTGGGTGTACCGGTACTACCCCAGATTGTCGGGTAGGGGGCCAGGCCTACCGCAGAGCATCAGGTAGGGATACCGGGCCTAGCCTGGAGGGTCAGGTAGGAATGTCTGGCCTACAGAGCACGCCCGTAAGGTCAGCAGGTGTACCCCAGCGAACCAGTAAGGGTTCAGGTACTACCCTGGAGTACCGGTGGGTGTACCAATACTACCGCAGAGTACCGGTGGGGGTACCGGTACTACCCCAGCATATCGGGTAGGGATGCCAAGCCAACAATGGAGCATCAGGTAGGGATACCGGGACTAACACGGAGGGTCAGGTAGGAATGTCTGGTCTACACCGCGTGCCTGTAACGTCATCAGGTGTACCCCAGTGAACCAGTAAGTGTTCACGTACTACCCCGGAGTACCGGTGGGTGTACCGATACTACCGCAGAGTAACGGTGGGGGTACCGCTACTACCCCAGAACATCGGGTATGGGTGCCAAGCCTAATGCGGAGCATAAGGTATGGATAGCGGGTCTAACCTGTGGGTTCAATTAGGGAGGCCGGGTCTAGTCCAGCGCGCACGAAGGGACAGCTGGTGTTCTCTGGCGCATCACAAAGGGTTCCGTTCCAAGCCCAGAGTACCGGTGGGGGAACCGGTTCTACCTCGAAACATCGGGTAGGTATACCAGGCCTACCCCGGCGGGTCAGGTAGGAAGGATGGGCGTAAATCGGCGCACCCGTAGTGTCAGCAGGTGTACACCGGCGCACCAGTAAGGGTTCCGGTACAATCCAGGAGTACTGGTAGGTATAACAAAACTACCGCGGAATACCGGTGGGTGTACCGGTACTACCCCAGATTGTCGGGTAGGGGGCCAGGCCTACCGCAGAGCATCAGGTAGGGATACCGGGCCTAGCCTGGAGGGTCAGGTAGGAATGTCTGGTCTACAGAGCACGCCCGTAAGGTCAGCAGGTGTACCCCAGCGAACAAGAAAGGGTTCATGTACTACCCTGGAGTACCGGTGAGTGTACCAATACTACCGCAGAGTACCGGTGGGGGTACCGGTAGTACCCCAGCATATCGGGTAGGGGTGCCAGGCCAACAACGGAGCATCAGGTAGGGGTACCGGGACTAACACGGAGGGTCAGGAAGAATGTCTGGTCTATACCGTGTGCCCGTAACGTCATCAGGTGTACCCCAGTGAACCAGTAAGTGTTCACGTACTACCCCGGAGTACCGGTGGGTGTACCGATACTACCGCAGAGTAACGGTGGGGGTACCGCTACTACCCCAGAACATCGGGTATGGGTGCCAAGCCTAATGCGGAGCATCAGGTAGGGATACCTGGTCTAACCTGTGGGGTCCGGTAGGGAGGCTGGGTCTAGTCCAGCGAGCAAGATGGGACAGCTGGTGTTCTCTGGCGCATCACAAAGGGTTCCGTTCCAACCCCAGAGTACCGGTGGGGGAACCGGTTCTACCGCAAAACATGGGGTAGGTATACCAGGCCTACCACGGCGTGTGAGGTAGGAAGGGTGGGCGTAAAGCGGCGCGCCCGTAGGGCCAGCAGGTGTACCCCGGCGCACCAGTAAGGGTTCCGGTACAATCCAGGAATACCTGTGGGTATAGCAAAAGTACCGCGGAGTACCTGTGGGTGTACCGGTACTACCCCAGATTGTCGGGTAGGGGGCCAGGCCTACCGCAGAGCATCAGGTAGGGATACCGGGCCTAGCCTGGAGGGTCAGGTAGGAATGTCTGGCCTACAGAGCACGCCCGTAAGGTCAGCAGGTGTACCCCAGCGAACCAGTAAGGGTTCAGGTACTACCCTGGAGTACCGGTGGGTGTACCAATACTACCGCAGAGTACCGGTGGGGGTAGCGGTACTACCCCAGCATATCGGGTAGGGATGCCAAGCCAACAATGGAGCATCAGGTAGGGATACCGGGACTAACACGGAGGGTCAGGTAGGAATGTCTGGTCTATACCGCGTGCCTGTAACGTCATCAGGTGTACCCCAGTGAACCAGTAAGTGTTCACGTACTACCCCGGAGTACCGGTGGGTGTACCGATACTACCGCAGAGTAACGGTGGGGGTACCGCTAGTACCCCAGAACATCGGGTATGGGTGCCAAGCCTAATGCGGAGCATAAGGTATGGATAGCGGGTCTAACCTGTGGGTTCCATTAGGGAGGCCGGGTCTAGTCCAGCGCGCACGAAGGGACAGCTGGTGTTCTCTGGCGCATCACAAAGGGTTCCATTCCAAGCCCAGAGTACCGGTGGGGGAACCGGTTGTACCTCGAAACATCGGGTAGGTATACCAGGCCTACCCCGGCGGGTCAGGTAGGAAGGATGGGCGTAAATCGGCGCACCCGTAGTGTCAGCAGGTGTACACCGGCGCACCAGTAAGGGTTCCGGTACAATCCAGGAGTACCGGTAGGTATAACAAAACTACCGCGGAATACCGGTGGGTGTACCGGTACTACCCCAGATTGTCGGGTAGGGGGCCAGGCCTACCGCAGAGCATCAGGTAGGGATACCGGGCCTAGCCTGGAGGGTCAGGTAGGAATGTCTGGTCTACACAGCACGCCCGTAAGGTCAGCAGGTGTACCCCAGCGAACCAGAAAGGGTTCATGTACTACCCTGGAGTACAGGTGAGTGTACCAATACTACCGCAGAGTACCGGTGTGGGTACCGCTAGTACCCCAGCATATCGGGTAGGGGTGCCAGGCCAACAACGGAGCATCAGGTAGGGATACCGGGACTAACACGGAGGGTCAGGAAGAATGTCTGGTCTATACCGTGTGCCCGTAACGTCATCAGGTGTACCCCAGTGAACCAGTAAGTGTTCACGTACTACCCCGGAGTACCGGTGGGTTTACCGATACTACCGCAGAGTAACGGTGGGGGTACCGCTACTACCCCAGAACATCGGGTATGGGTGCCAAGACTAATGCGGAGCATCAGGTAGGGATACCTGGTCTAACCTGTGGGGTCCGGTAGGGAGGCTGGGTCTAGTCCAGCGCGCACGATGGGACAGCTGGTGTTCTCTGGCGCATCACAAAGGGTTCCGTTCCAACCCCAGAGTACCGGTTGGGGAACCGGTTCTACCGCAAAACATGGGGTAGGTATACCAGGCCTACCACGGCGGGTCAGGTAGGAAGGGTGGGCGTAAAGCGGCGCGCCCGTAGGGCCAGCAGGTGTACCCCGGCGCACCAGTAAGGGTTCCGGTACAATCCAGGAATACCTGTGGGTATAGCAAAAGTACCGCGGAGTACCTGTGGGTGTACCGGTACTACCCCAGATTGTCGGGTAGGGGGCCAGGCCTACCGCAGAGCATCAGGTAGGGATACCGGGCCTAGCCTGGAGGGTCAGGTAGGAATGTCTGGCCTACAGAGCACGCCCGTAAGGTCAGCAGGTGTACCCCAGCGAACCAGTAAGGGTTCAGGTACTACCCTGGAGTACCGGTGGGTGTACCAATACTACCGCAGAGTACCGGTGGGGGTACCGGTACTACCCCAGCATATCGGGTAGGGATGCCAAGCCAACAATGGAGCATCAGGTAGGGATACCGGGACTAACACGGAGGGTCAGGTAGGAATGTCTGGTCTACACCGCGTGCCTGTAACGTCATCAGGTGTACCCCAGTGAACCAGTAAGTGTTCAGGTACTACCCCGGAGTACCGGTGGGTGTACCGATACTACCGCAGAGTAACGGTGGGGGTACCGCTAGTACCCCAGAACATCGGGTATGGGTGCCAAGCCTAATGCGGAGCATAAGGTATGGATAGCGGGTCTAACCTGTGGGTTCCATTAGGGAGGCCGGGTCTAGTCCAGCGCGCACGAAGGGACAGCTGGTGTCCTCTGGCGCATCACAAAGGTTTCCGTTCCAAGCCCAGAGTACCGGTGGGGGAACCGGTTCTACCTCGAAACATCGGGTAGGTATACCAGGCCTACCCCGGCGGGTCAGGTAGGAAGGATGGGCGTAAATCGGCGCACCCGTAGTGTCAGCAGGTGTACACCGGCGCACCAGTAAGGGTTCCGGTACAATCCAGGAGTACTGGTAGGTATAACAAAACTACCGCGGAATACCGGTGGGTGTACCGGTACTACCCCAGATTGTCGGGTAGGGGGCCAGGCCTACCGCAGAGCATCAGGTAGGGATACCGGGCCTAGCCTGGAGGGTCAGGTAGGAATGTCTGGTCTACAGAGCACGCCCGTAAGGTCAGCAGGTGTACCCCAGCGAACCAGAAAGGGTTCATGTACTACCCTGGAGTACCGGTGAGTGTACCAATACTACCGCAGAGTACCGGTGTGGGTACCGGTAGTACCCCAGCATATCGGGTAGGGATGCCAGGCCAACAACGGAGCATCAGGTAGGGGTACCGGGACTAACACGGAGGGTCAGGAAGAATGTCTGGTCTATACCGTGTGCCCGTAACGTCATCAGGTGTACCCCAGTGAACCAGTAAGTGTTCACGTACTACCCCGGAGTACCGGTGGGTGTACCGATACTACCGCAGAGTAACGGTGGGGGTACCGCTACTACCCCAGAACATCGGGTATGGGTGCCAAGCCTAATGCGGAGCATCAGGTAGGGATACCTGGTCTAACCTGTGGGGTCCGGTAGGGAGGCTGGGTCTAGTCCAGCGCGCACGATGAGACAGCTGGTGTTCTCTGGCGCATCACAAAGGGTTCCGTTCCAACCCCAGAGTACCGGTGGGGGAACCGGTTCTACCGCAAAACATGGGGTAGGTATACCAGGCCTACCACGGCGGGTGAGGTAGGAAGGGTGGGCGTAAAGCGGCGCGCCCGTAGGGCCAGCAGGTGTACCCCGGCGCACCAGTAAGGGTTCCGGTACAATCCAGGAATACCTGTGGGTATAGCAAAAGTACCGCGGAGTACCTGTGGGTGTACCGGTACTACCCCAGATTGTCGGGTAGGGGGCCAGGCCTACCGCAGAGCATCAGGTAGGGATACCGGGCCTAGCCTGGAGGGTCAGGTAGGAATGTCTGGCCTACAGAGCACGCCCGTAAGGTCAGCAGGTGTACCCCAGCGAACCAGTAAGGGTTCAGGTACTACCCTGGAGTACCGGTGGGTGTACCAATACTACCGCAGAGTACCGGTGGGGGTACCGGTACTACCCCAGCATATCGGGTAGGGATGCCAAGCCAACAATGGAGCATCAGGTAGGGATACCGGGACTAACACGGAGGGTCAGGTAGGAATGTCTGGTCTACACCGCGTGCCTGTAACGTCATCAGGTGTACCCCAGTGAACCAGTAAGTGTTCACGTACTACCCCGGAGTACCGGTGGGTGTACCGATACTACCGCAGAGTAACGGTGGGGGTACCGCTACTACCCCAGAACATCGGGTATGGGTGCCAAGCCTAATGCGGAGCATAAGGTATGGATAGCGGGTCTAACCTGTGGGTTCCATTAGGGAGGCCGGGTCTAGTCCAGCGCGCACGAAGGGACAGCTGGTGTTCTCTGGCGCATCACAAAGGGTTCCGTTCCAAGCCCAGAGTACCGGTGGGGGAACCGGTTCTACCTCGAAACATCGGGTAGGTATACCAGGCCTACCCCGGCGGGTCAGGTAGGAAGGATGGGCGTAAATCGGCGCACCCGTAGTGTCAGCAGGTGTACACCGGCGCACCAGTAAGGGTTCCGGTACAATCCAGGAGTACCGGTAGGTATAACAAAACTACCGCGGAATACCGGTGGGTGTACCGGTACTACCCCAGATTGTCGGGTAGGGGGCCAGGCCTACCGCAGAGCATCAGGTAGGGATACCGGGCCTAGCCTGGAGGGTCAGGTAGGAATGTCTGGTCTACAGAGCACGCCCGTAAGGTCAGCAGGTGTACCCCAGCGAACCAGAAAGGGTTCATGTACTACCCTGGAGTACCGGTGAGTGTACCAATACTACCGCAGAGTACCGGTGTGGGTACCGGTAGTACCCCAGCATATCGGGTAGGGGTGCCAGGCCAACAACGGAGCATCAGGTAGGGATACCGGGACTAACACGGAGGGTCAGGAAGAATGTCTGGTCTATACCGTGTGCCCGTAACGTCATCAGGTGTACCCCAGTGAACCAGTAAGTGTTCACGTACTACCCCGGAGTACCGGTGGGTGTACCGATACTACCGCAGAGTAACTGTGGGGGTACCGCTACTACCCCAGAACATCGGGTATGGGTGCCAAGCCTAATGCGGAGCATCAGGTAGGGATACCTGGTCTAACCTGTGGGGTCCGGAAGGGAGGCTGGGTCTAGTCCAGCGCGCACGATGGGACAGCTGGTGTTCTCTGGCGCATCACAAAGGGTTCCGTTCCAACCCCAGAGTACCGGTGGGGGAACCGGTTCTACCGCAAAACATGGGGTAGGTATACCAGGCCTACCCCGGCGGGTCAGGTAGGAAGGGTGGGCGTAAAGCGGCGCGCCCGTAGGGCCAGCAGGTGTACCCCGGCGCACCAGTAAGGGTTCCGGTACAATCCAGGAATACCTGTGGGTATAGCAAAAGTACCGCGGAGTACCTGTGGGTGTACCGGTACTACCCCAGATTGTCGGGTAGGGGGCCAGGCCTACCGCAGAGCATCAGGTAGGGATACCGGGCCTAGCCTGGAGGGTCAGGTAGGAATGTCTGGCCTACAGAGCACGCCCGTAAGGTCAGCAGGTGTACCCCAGTGAACCAGTAAGGGTTCAGGTACTACCCTAGAGTACCGGTGGGTGTACCAATACTACCGCAGAGTACCGGTGGGGGTACCGGTACTACCCCAGCATATCGGGTAGGGATGCCAAGCCAACAATGGAGCATCAGGTAGGGATACCAGGACTAACACGGAGGGTCAGGTAGGAATGTCTGGTCTACACCGCGTGCCTGTAACGTCATCAGGTGTACCCCAGTGAACCAGTAAGTGTTCACGTACTACCCCGGAGTACCGGTGGGTGTACCGATACTACCGCAGAGTAACGGTGGGGGTACCGCTAGTACCCCAGAACATCGGGTATGGGTGCCAAGCCTAATGCGGAGCATAAGGTATGGATAGCGGGTCTAACCTGTGGGTTCAATTAGGGAGGCCGGGTCTAGTCCAGCGCGCACGAAGGGACAGCTGGTGTTCTCTGGCGCATCACAAAGGGTTCCGTTCCAACCCCAGAGTACCGGTGGGGGAACCGGTTCTACCTCGAAACATCGGGTAGGTATACCAGGCCTACCCCGGAGGGTCAGGTAGGAAGGGTGGGCGTAAATCGGCGCACCCGTAGTGTCAGCAGGTGTACACCGGCGCACCAGTAAGGGTTCCGGTACAATCCAGGAGTACCGGTAGGTATAACAAAACTACCGCGGAATACCGGTGTGTGTACCGGTACTACCCCAGATTGTCGGGTAGGGGGCCAGGCCTACCGCAGAGCATCAGGTAGGGATACCGGGCCTAGCCTGGAGGGTCAGGTAGGAATGTCTGGTCTACAGAGCACGCCCGTAAGGTCAGCAGGTGTACCCCAGCGAACCAGAAAGGGTTCATGTACTACCCTGGAGTACCGGTGAGTGTACCAATACTACCGCAGAGTACCGGTGTGGGTACCGGTAGTACCCCAGCATATCGGGTAGGGGTGCCAGGCCAACAACGGAGCATCAGGTAGGGATACCGGGACTAACACGGAGGGTCAGGAAGAATGTCTGGTCTATACCGTGTGCCCGTAACGTCATCAGGTGTACCCCAGTGAACCAGTAAGTGTTCACGTACTACCCCGGAGTACCGGTGGGTGTACCGATACTACCGCAGAGTAACGGTGGGGGTACCGCTACTACCCCAGAACATCGGGTATGGGTGCCAAGCCTAATGCGGAGCATCAGGTAGGGATACCTGGTCTAACCTGTGGGGTCCGGAAGGGAGGCTGGGTCTAGTCCAGCGCGCACGATGGGACAGCTGGTGTTCTCTGGCGCATCACAAAGGGTTCCGTTCCAACCCCAGAGTATCGGTGTGGGAACCGGTTCTACCGCAAAACATGGGGTAGGTATACCAGGCCTACCCCGGCGGGTCAGGTAGGAAGGGTGGGCGTAAAGCGGCGCGCCCGTAGGGCCAGCAGGTGTACCCCGGCGCACCAGTAAGGGTTCCGGTACAATCCAGGAATAACTGTGGGTATAGCAAAAGTACCGCGGAGTACCTGTGGGTGTACCGGTACTACCCCAGATTGTCGGGTAGAGGGCCAGGCCTACCGCAGAGCATCAGGTAGGGATACCGGGCCTAGCCTGGAGGGTCAGGTAGGAATGTCTGGCCTACAGAGCACGCCCGTAAGGTCAGCAGGTGTACCCCAGCGAACCAGTAAGGGTTCAGGTACTACCCTGGAGTAGCGGTGGGTGTACCAATACTACCGCAGAGTACCGGTGGGGGTACCGGTACTACCCCAGCATATCGGGTAGGGATGCCAAGCCAACAATGGAGCATCAGGTAGGGATACCGGGACTAACACGGAGGGTCAGGTAGGAATGTCTGGTCTATACCGCGTGCCTGTAACGTCATCAGGTGTACCCCAGTGAACCAGTAAGTGTTCACGTACTACCCCGGAGTACCGGTGGGTGTACCGATACTACCGCAGAGTAACGGTGGGGGTACCGGTACTACCCCAGCATATCGAGTAGGGGTGCCAGGCCAACAACAGAGCATCAGGTAGGGATACCGGGACTAACACGGAGGGTCAGGAAGAATGTTCTATACCGCGTGCCTGTAACGACATCAGGTGTACCCCAGTGAACCAGTTAGGGTTCACGTACTACCCCGGAGTACCGGTGGGGGTACCGATACTACCGCAGAGTAACGGTGGGGGTACCGCTACTACCCCAGAACATCGGGTATGTGTGCCAAGCCTAATGCGGAGCATAAGGTATGGATAGCGGGTCTAAACTGTGGGGTCCGGTAGGGAGGCCAGGTCTAGTCCAGCGCGCACGAAGGGACAGCTGGTGTTCTCTGGCGCATCACAAAGGGTTCCGTTCCAAGCCCAGAGTACCGGTGGGGGAACCGGTTCTACCTCGAAACTTCGGGTAGGTATACCAGGCCTACCCCGGCGGGTCAGGTAGGAAGGGTGGGCGTAAATCGGCGCGCCCCTATTGTCAGCAGGTGTACCCCGGTGCACCAGTAAGTGTTCCGGTACAATCCAGGAGTACCGGTGGGTATAGCAAAACTACCGCGGAGTACCAGTGGGTGTACCGGTACTACCCCAGATTGTCGGGTAGGGGGCCAGGCCTACCGCAGAGCATCAGGTAGGGGTACCGGGCCTAGCCTGGAGGGTCAGGTAGGAATGTCTGGTCTACAGAGCACGCCCGTAAGGTCAGCAGGTGTACCCCAGCGAACCAGTAAGGGTTCAGGTACTACCCTGGAGTACCGGTGGGTGTACCAATACTACCGCAGAGTACCGGTGGGGGTACCGGTACTACCCCAGCATATCGGATAGGGGTGCCAGGCCAACAACAGAGCTTCAGGTAGGGATACCGGGTCTAACCTGTGGGTTCTATTAGGGAGGCCAGGTCTAGTCCAGCGCGCACGAAGGGACATCTGGTGTTCTCTGGCGCATCACAAAGGTTTCCGTTCCAAGCCCAGAGTACCGGTGGGGGAACCGGTTCTAACTCAAAACATCTGGTAGGTATACCAGGCCTACCCCGGCGGGTAAGGTAGAAAGGGTGGGCGTAAAGCGGCGCGCCCGTAGGGTCAGCAGGTGTACCCCGGTGCACCAGTAAGGGTTCCGGCACAATCCAGAAGTACCGGTGGGTATAGCAAAAGTACCGCCGAGTACCTGTGGGTGTACTGGTACTACCCCAGATTGTCGGGTAGGGGGCCAGGCCTACAGCAGAGCATCAGGTAGGGATACCGGGCCTAGCCTGGAGGGTCAGGTAGGAATGTCTGGTCTACACAGCACGACCGTAAGGTCAGCAGGTGTACCCCAGCGAACCAGAAAGGGTTCAGGTACTACCCTGGAGTACCGGTGGGTGTACCAATACTACCGCAGAGTACCGGTGGGGGTACCGGTACTACCCCAGCATATCGGGTAGGGGTGCCAGGCCAACAACGGCGCATCAGGTAGGGATACTGGGACTAACACGGAGGGTCAGGAAGAATGTCTGGTCTATACCGCGTGCCCGAAACGTCATCAGGAGTACCCGAGTGAACCAGTAAGGGTTCACGTACTACCCCGGAGTACCGGTGGGTGTACCGATACTACCGCAGAGTAACGGTGGGGGTACCACTACTACCCCAGAAGATCGGGTATGGGTGCCAAGCCTAATGCGGAGCATCAGGTAGGGATACGGGGTCTAACCTGTGGGGTCCGGTAGAGAGGCCGGGTCTAGTCCACCGCGCACGAAGGGACAGCTGGTGTTCTCTGGCGCATCACAAAGGGTTCCGTTCCAAACCCAGAGTACCGGTGGGGGAACCGGTTCTACCTCGAAACATCGGGTAATTATACCAGGCCTACACCGGCGGGTCAGGTAGGAAGGGTGGGTGTAAAGATGCGAGCCCATAGGGTCAGCAGGTGTACCCCGGCGCACCATTAAGGGTTCCGGTACAATCCAGGAGTACCGGTGGGTATAGCAAAATTACCGCGGAGTTCCTCTGGGTGTACCGGTACTACCCCAGATTGTCGGGTAGGGGGCCAGGCCTACCGCAGAGCATCAGGTAGGGATACCAGGCCTAGCCTGGAGGGTCAGGTAGGAATGTCTGGTCTACAGAGCACGCCCGTAAGGTCAGCAGGTGTACCCCAGCGAACCAGAAAGGGTTCAGGTACTACCCTGGAGTACCGGTGGGTGTACCAATACTACCGCAGATTACCGGTGGGGGTAGCGGTACTACCCCAGCATATCGAGTAGGGGTGCCAGGCCAACAACAGAGCATCAGGTAGGGATACCGGGACTAACACGGAGGGTCAGGTAGGAATGTCTGGTCTACACCGCGTGCCAGTAACGTCATCAGGTGTACCCCAGTGAACCAGTAAGGGTTCACGTACTACCCCGGAGTACCGGTGGGTGTACCGATACTACCGCAGAGTAACGGTGGGGGTACCGCTAGTACCCCAGAACATCGGGTATGGGTGCCAAGCCTAATGCGGAGCATCAGGTAGGGATACTGGGTGTAACATGTGGGGTCCGGTAGGGAGGCCAGGTCTAGTCCAGCGCGCACGAAGGGACAGCTGGTGTTCTCTGGCGCATCACAAAGGGTTGCGTTCCAAACCCAGAGTACCGGTGGGGGAACCGGTTCTAACTCAAAACATCTGGTAGGTATACCAGGCCTACCCCGGCGGGTAAGGTAGAAAGGGTGGGCGTAAAGCGGCGCGCCTGTAGGGTCAGCAGGTGTACCCCGGCGCACCAGTAAGGGTTCCGGCACAATCCAGGAGTACCGGTGGGTATAGCAAAAGTACCGCAGAGTACCTGTGGGTGTACCGGTACTACCCCAGATTGTCGTGTAGGGGGCCAGTCCTACAGCAGAGCATCAGGTAGGGATACCGGGCCTAGCCTGGAGGGTCAGGTAGGAATGTCTGGTCTACACAGCACGCCCGTAAGGTCAGCAGGTGTACCCCAGCGAACCAGAAAGGGTTCAGGTACTACCCTGGAGTACCGGTGGGTGTACCAATACTACCGCAGATTACCGGTGGGGGTACCGGTACTACCCCAGCATATCGAGTAGGGGTGCCAGGCCAACAACAGAGCATCAGGTAGGGATACCGGGACTAACACGGAGGGTCAGGTAGGAATGTCTGGTCTACACCGCGCGCCAGTAACGTCATCAGGTGTACCCCAGTGAACCAGAAAGTGTTCACGTACTACCCCGGAGTACCGGTGGGTGTACCGATACTACCGCAGAGTAACGGTGGGGGTACCGCTACTACCCCAGAACATCGGGTATGGGTGCCAAGCATAATGTGGAGCATCAGGTAGGGATACCGGGTCTAACCTGTGGGGTCCGGTAGGGAGGCCGCGTCTAGTCCAGCGCGCACGAAGGGACAGCTGGTGTTCTCTGGCGCATCACAAAGGTTTCCGTTCCAAGCCCAGAGTACCGGTGGGGGAACCGGTTCTACCTCGAAACATCGGGTAGGTATACCAGGCCTACCCCGGCGGGTCAGGTAGGAAGGGTGGGCGTAAAGCGGCGCGCCCGTAGGGTCAGCAGGTGTACCCCGGCGCACCAGTAAGAGTTCCGGTGCAATCCAGGAGTACCGGTGGGTATAGCAAAACTACCGCGGAATACCGGTGGGTGTACCGGTACTACCCCAGATTGTCGGGTAGGGGGCCAGGCCTACCGCAGAGCATCAGGTAGGGATACCGGGCCTAGCCTGGAGGGTCAGGTAGGAATGTCTGGTCTACAGAGCACGCCCGTAAGGTCAGCAGGTGTACCCCAGCGAACCAGAAAGGGTTCATGTACTACCCTGGAGTACCGGTGAGTGTACCAATACTACCGCAGAGTACCGGTGTGGGTACCGGTAGTACCCCAGCATATCGGGTAGGGATGCCAGGCCAACAACGGAGCATCAGGTAGGGGTACCGGGACTAACACGGAGGGTCAGGAAGAATGTCTGGTCTATACCGTGTGCCCGTAACGTCATCAGGTGTACCCCAGTGAACCAGTAAGTGTTCACGTACTACCCCGGAGTACCGGTGGGTGTACCGATACTACCGCAGAGTAACGGTGGGGGTACCGCTACTACCCCAGAACATCGGGTATGGGTGCCAAGCCTAATGCGGAGCATCAGGTAGGGATACCTGGTCTAACCTGTGGGGTCCGGTAGGGAGGCTGGGTCTAGTCCAGCGCGCACGATGAGACAGCTGGTGTTCTCTGGCGCATCACAAAGGGTTCCGTTCCAACCCCAGAGTACCGGTGGGGGAACCGGTTCTACCGCAAAACATGGGGTAGGTATACCAGGCCTACCACGGCGGGTGAGGTAGGAAGGGTGGGCGTAAAGCGGCGCGCCCGTAGGGCCAGCAGGTGTACCCCGGCGCACCAGTAAGGGTTCCGGTACAATCCAGGAATACCTGTGGGTATAGCAAAAGTACCGCGGAGTACCTGTGGGTGTACCGGTACTACCCCAGATTGTCGGGTAGGGGGCCAGGCCTACCGCAGAGCATCAGGTAGGGATACCGGGCCTAGCCTGGAGGGTCAGGTAGGAATGTCTGGCCTACAGAGCACGCCCGTAAGGTCAGCAGGTGTACCCCAGCGAACCAGTAAGGGTTCAGGTACTACCCTGGAGTACCGGTGGGTGTACCAATACTACCGCAGAGTACCGGTGGGGGTACCGGTACTACCCCAGCATATCGGGTAGGGATGCCAAGCCAACAATGGAGCATCAGGTAGGGATACCGGGACTAACACGGAGGGTCAGGTAGGAATGTCTGGTCTACACCGCGTGCCTGTAACGTCATCAGGTGTACCCCAGTGAACCAGTAAGTGTTCACGTACTACCCCGGAGTACCGGTGGGTGTACCGATACTACCGCAGAGTAACGGTGGGGGTACCGCTACTACCCCAGAACATCGGGTATGGGTGCCAAGCCTAATGCGGAGCATAAGGTATGGATAGCGGGTCTAACCTGTGGGTTCCATTAGGGAGGCCGGGTCTAGTCCAGCGCGCACGAAGGGACAGCTGGTGTTCTCTGGCGCATCACAAAGGGTTCCGTTCCAAGCCCAGAGTACCGGTGGGGGAACCGGTTCTACCTCGAAACATCGGGTAGGTATACCAGGCCTACCCCGGCGGGTCAGGTAGGAAGGATGGGCGTAAATCGGCGCACCCGTAGTGTCAGCAGGTGTACACCGGCGCACCAGTAAGGGTTCCGGTACAATCCAGGAGTACCGGTAGGTATAACAAAACTACCGCGGAATACCGGTGGGTGTACCGGTACTACCCCAGATTGTCGGGTAGGGGGCCAGGCCTACCGCAGAGCATCAGGTAGGGATACCGGGCCTAGCCTGGAGGGTCAGGTAGGAATGTCTGGTCTACAGAGCACGCCCGTAAGGTCAGCAGGTGTACCCCAGCGAACCAGAAAGGGTTCATGTACTACCCTGGAGTACCGGTGAGTGTACCAATACTACCGCAGAGTACCGGTGTGGGTACCGGTAGTACCCCAGCATATCGGGTAGGGGTGCCAGGCCAACAACGGAGCATCAGGTAGGGATACCGGGACTAACACGGAGGGTCAGGAAGAATGTCTGGTCTATACCGTGTGCCCGTAACGTCATCAGGTGTACCCCAGTGAACCAGTAAGTGTTCACGTACTACCCCGGAGTACCGGTGGGTGTACCGATACTACCGCAGAGTAACTGTGGGGGTACCGCTACTACCCCAGAACATCGGGTATGGGTGCCAAGCCTAATGCGGAGCATCAGGTAGGGATACCTGGTCTAACCTGTGGGGTCCGGAAGGGAGGCTGGGTCTAGTCCAGCGCGCACGATGGGACAGCTGGTGTTCTCTGGCGCATCACAAAGGGTTCCGTTCCAACCCCAGAGTACCGGTGGGGGAACCGGTTCTACCGCAAAACATGGGGTAGGTATACCAGGCCTACCCCGGCGGGTCAGGTAGGAAGGGTGGGCGTAAAGCGGCGCGCCCGTAGGGCCAGCAGGTGTACCCCGGCGCACCAGTAAGGGTTCCGGTACAATCCAGGAATACCTGTGGGTATAGCAAAAGTACCGCGGAGTACCTGTGGGTGTACCGGTACTACCCCAGATTGTCGGGTAGGGGGCCAGGCCTACCGCAGAGCATCAGGTAGGGATACCGGGCCTAGCCTGGAGGGTCAGGTAGGAATGTCTGGCCTACAGAGCACGCCCGTAAGGTCAGCAGGTGTACCCCAGTGAACCAGTAAGGGTTCAGGTACTACCCTAGAGTACCGGTGGGTGTACCAATACTACCGCAGAGTACCGGTGGGGGTACCGGTACTACCCCAGCATATCGGGTAGGGATGCCAAGCCAACAATGGAGCATCAGGTAGGGATACCAGGACTAACACGGAGGGTCAGGTAGGAATGTCTGGTCTACACCGCGTGCCTGTAACGTCATCAGGTGTACCCCAGTGAACCAGTAAGTGTTCACGTACTACCCCGGAGTACCGGTGGGTGTACCGATACTACCGCAGAGTAACGGTGGGGGTACCGCTAGTACCCCAGAACATCGGGTATGGGTGCCAAGCCTAATGCGGAGCATAAGGTATGGATAGCGGGTCTAACCTGTGGGTTCAATTAGGGAGGCCGGGTCTAGTCCAGCGCGCACGAAGGGACAGCTGGTGTTCTCTGGCGCATCACAAAGGGTTCCGTTCCAACCCCAGAGTACCGGTGGGGGAACCGGTTCTAGCTCGAAACATCGGGTAGGTATACCAGGCCTACCCCGGAGGGTCAGGTAGGAAGGGTGGGCGTAAATCGGCGCACCCGCAGTGTCAGCAGGTGTACACCGGCGCACCAGTAAGGGTTCCGGTACAATCCAGGAGTACCGGTAGGTATAACAAAACTACCGCGGAATACCGGTGTGTGTACCGGTACTACCCCAGATTGTCGGGTAGGGGGCCAGGCCTACCGCAGAGCATCAGGTAGGGATACCGGGCCTAGCCTGGAGGGTCAGGTAGGAATGTCTGGTCTACAGAGCACGCCCGTAAGGTCAGCAGGTGTACCCCAGCGAACCAGAAAGGGTTCATGTACTACCCTGGAGTACCGGTGAGTGTACCAATACTACCGCAGAGTACCGGTGTGGGTACCGGTAGTACCCCAGCATATCGGGTAGGGGTGCCAGGCCAACAACGGAGCATCAGGTAGGGATACCGGGACTAACACGGAGGGTCAGGAAGAATGTCTGGTCTATACCGTGTGCCCGTAACGTCATCAGGTGTACCCCAGTGAACCAGTAAGTGTTCACGTACTACCCCGGAGTACCGGTGGGTGTACCGATACTACCGCAGAGTAACGGTGGGGGTACCGCTACTACCCCAGAACATCGGGTATGGGTGCCAAGCCTAATGCGGAGCATCAGGTAGGGATACCTGGTCTAACCTGTGGGGTCCGGAAGGGAGGCTGGGTCTAGTCCAGCGCGCACGATGGGACAGCTGGTGTTCTCTGGCGCATCACAAAGGGTTCCGTTCCAACCCCAGAGTACCGGTGGGGGAACCGGTTCTACCGCAAAACATGGGGTAGGTATACCAGGCCTACCCCGGCGGGTCAGGTAGGAAGGGTGGGCGTAAAGCGGCGCGCCCGTAGGGCCAGCAGGTGTACCCCGGCGCACCAGTAAGGGTTCCGGTACAATCCAGGAATAACTGTGGGTATAGCAAAAGTACCGCGGAGTACCTGTGGGTGTACCGGTACTACCCCAGATTGTCGGGTAGAGGGCCAGGCCTACCGCAGAGCATCAGGTAGGGATACCGGGCCTAGCCTGGAGGGTCAGGTAGGAATGTCTGGCCTACAGAGCACGCCCGTAAGGTCAGCAGGTGTACCCCAGCGAACCAGTAAGGGTTCAGGTACTACCCTGGAGTACCGGTGGGTGTACCAATACTACCGCAGAGTACCGGTGGGGGTACCGGTACTACCCCAGCATATCGGGTAGGGATGCCAAGCCAACAATGGAGCATCAGGTAGGGATACCGGGACTAACACGGAGGGTCAGGTAGGAATGTCTGGTCTATACCGCGTGCCTGTAACGTCATCAGGTGTACCCCAGTGAACCAGTAAGTGTTCACGTACTACCCCGGAGTACCGGTGGGTGTACCGATACTACCGCAGAGTAACGGTGGGGGTACCGGTACTACCCCAGCATATCGAGTAGGGGTGCCAGGCCAACAACAGAGCATCAGGTAGGGATACCGGGACTAACACGGAGGGTCAGGAAGAATGTTCTATACCGCGTGCCTGTAACGACATCAGGTGTACCCCAGTGAACCAGTAAGGGTTCACGTACTACCCCGGAGTACCGGTGGGGGTACCGATACTACCGCAGAGTAACGGTGGGGGTACCGCTACTACCCCAGAACATCGGGTATGTGTGCCAAGCCTAATGCGGAGCATAAGGTATGGATAGCGGGTCTAAACTGTGGGGTCCGGTAGGGAGGCCAGGTCTAGTCCAGCGCGCACGAAGGGACAGCTGGTGTTCTCTGGCGCATCACAAAGGGTTCCGTTCCAAGCCCAGAGTACCGGTGGGGGAACCGGTTCTACCTCGAAACTTCGGGTAGGTATACCAGGCCTACCCCGGCGGGTCAGGTAGGAAGGGTGGGCGTAAATCGGCGCGCCCCTATTGTCAGCAGGTGTACCCCGGTGCACCAGTAAGTGTTCCGGTACAATCCAGGAGTACCGGTGGGTATAGCAAAACTACCGCGGAGTACCAGTGGGTGTACCGGTACTACCCCAGATTGTCGGGTAGGGGGCCAGGCCTACCGCAGAGCATCAGGTAGGGGTACCGGGCCTAGCCTGGAGGGTCAGGTAGGAATGTCTGGTCTACAGAGCACGCCCGTAAGGTCAGCAGGTGTACCCCAGCGAACCAGTAAGGGTTCAGGTACTACCCTGGAGTACCGGTGGGTGTACCAATACTACCGCAGAGTACCGGTGGGGGTACCGGTACTACCCCAGCATATCGGATAGGGGTGCCAGGCCAACAACAGAGCTTCAGGTAGGGATACCGGGTCTAACCTGTGGGTTCTATTAGGGAGGCCAGGTCTAGTCCAGCGCGCACGAAGGGACATCTGGTGTTCTCTGGCGCATCACAAAGGTTTCCGTTCCAAGCCCAGAGTACCGGTGGGGGAACCGGTTCTAACTCAAAACATCTGGTAGGTATACCAGGCCTACCCCGGCGGGTAAGGTAGAAAGGGTGGGCGTAAAGCGGCGCGCCCGTAGGGTCAGCAGGTGTACCCCGGTGCACCAGTAAGGGTTCCGGCACAATCCAGAAGTACCGGTGGGTATAGCAAAAGTACCGCCGAGTACCTGTGGGTGTACTGGTACTACCCCAGATTGTCGGGTAGGGGGCCAGGCCTACAGCAGAGCATCAGGTAGGGATACCGGGCCTAGCCTGGAGGGTCAGGTAGGAATGTCTGGTCTACACAGCACGACCGTAAGGTCAGCAGGTGTACCCCAGCGAACCAGAAAGGGTTCAGGTACTACCCTGGAGTACCGGTGGGTGTACCAATACTACCGCAGAGTACCGGTGGGGGTACCGGTACTACCCCAGCATATCGGGTAGGGGTGCCAGGCCAACAACGGCGCATCAGGTAGGGATACTGGGACTAACACGGAGGGTCAGGAAGAATGTCTGGTCTATACCGCGTGCCCGAAACGTCATCAGGAGTACCCGAGTGAACCAGTAAGGGTTCACGTACTACCCCGGAGTACCGGTGGGTGTACCGATACTACCGCAGAGTAACGGTGGGGGTACCACTACTACCCCAGAAGATCGGGTATGGGTGCCAAGCCTAATGCGGAGCATCAGGTAGGGATACGGGGTCTAACCTGTGGGGTCCGGTAGAGAGGCCGGGTCTAGTCCACCGCGCACGAAGGGACAGCTGGTGTTCTCTGGCGCATCACAAAGGGTTCCGTTCCAAACCCAGAGTACCGGTGGGGGAACCGGTTCTACCTCGAAACATCGGGTAATTATACCAGGCCTACACCGGCGGGTCAGGTAGGAAGGGTGGGTGTAAAGATGCGAGCCCATAGGGTCAGCAGGTGTACCCCGGCGCACCATTAAGGGTTCCGGTACAATCCAGGAGTACCGGTGGGTATAGCAAAATTACCGCGGAGTTCCTCTGGGTGTACCGGTACTACCCCAGATTGTCGGGTAGGGGGCCAGGCCTACCGCAGAGCATCAGGTAGGGATACCAGGCCTAGCCTGGAGGGTCAGGTAGGAATGTCTGGTCTACAGAGCACGCCCGTAAGGTCAGCAGGTGTACCCCAGCGAACCAGAAAGGGTTCAGGTACTACCCTGGAGTACCGGTGGGTGTACCAATACTACCGCAGATTACCGGTGGGGGTAGCGGTACTACCCCAGCATATCGAGTAGGGGTGCCAGGCCAACAACAGAGCATCAGGTAGGGATACCGGGACTAACACGGAGGGTCATGTAGGAATGTCTGGTCTACACCGCGTGCCAGTAACGTCATCAGGTGTACCCCAGTGAACCAGTAAGGGTTCACGTACTACCCCGGAGTACCGGTGGGTGTACCGATACTACCGCAGAGTAACGGTGGGGGTACCGCTAGTACCCCAGAACATCGGGTATGGGTGCCAAGCCTAATGCGGAGCATCAGGTAGGGATACCGGGTGTAACATGTGGGCTCCGGTAGGGAGGCCAGGTCTAGTCCAGCGCGCACGAAGGGACAGCTGGTGTTCTCTGGCGCATCACAAAGGGTTGCGTTCCAAACCCAGAGTACCGGTGGGGGAACCGGTTCTAACTCAAAACATCTGGTAGGTATACCAGGCCTACCCCGGCGGGTAAGGTAGAAAGGGTGGGCGTAAAGCGGCGCGCCTGTAGGGTCAGCAGGTGTACCCCGGCGCACCAGTAAGGGTTCCGGCACAATCCAGGAGTACCGGTGGGTATAGCAAAAGTACCGCAGAGTACCTGTGGGTGTACCGGTACTACCCCAGATTGTCGTGTAGGGGGCCAGTCCTACAGCAGAGCATCAGGGAGGGATACCGGGCCTAGCCTGGAGGGTCAGGTAGGAATGTCTGGTCTACACAGCACGCCCGTAAGGTCAGCAGGTGTACCCCAGCGAACCAGAAAGGGTTCAGGTACTACCCTGGAGTACCGGTGGGTGTACCAATACTACCGCAGATTACCGGTGGGGGTACCGGTACTACCCCAGCATATCGAGTAGGGGTGCCAGGCCAACAACAGAGCATCAGGTAGGGATACCGGGACTAACACGGAGGGTCAGGTAGGAATGTCTGGTCTACACCGCGCGCCAGTAACGTCATCAGGTGTACCCCAGTGAACCAGAAAGTGTTCACGTACTACCCCGGAGTACCGGTGGGTGTACCGATACTACCGCAGAGTAACGGTGGGGGTACCGCTACTACCCCAGAACATCGGGTATGGGTGCCAAGCATAATGTGGAGCATCAGGTAGGGATACCGGGTCTAACCTGTGGGGTCCGGTAGGGAGGCCGCGTCTAGTCCAGCGCGCACGAAGGGACAGCTGGTGTTCTCTGGCGCATCACAAAGGTTTCCGTTCCAAGCCCAGAGTACCGGTGGGGGAACCGGTTCTACCTCGAAACATCGGGTAGGTATACCAGGCCTACCCCGGCGGGTCAGGTAGGAAGGGTGGGCGTAAAGCGGCGCGCCCGTAGGGTCAGCAGGTGTACCCCGGCGCACCAGTAAGAGTTCCGGTGCAATCCAGGAGTACCGGTGGGTATAGCAAAACTACCGCGGAATACCGGTGGGTGTACCGGTACTACCCCAGATTGTCGGGTAGGGGGCCAGGCCTACCGCAGAGCATCAGGTAGGGATACCGGGCCTAGCCTGGAGGGTCAGGTAGGAATGTCTGGTCTACAGAGCACGCCCGTAAAGTCAGCAGGTGTACCCCACCGAACCAGTAAGTTTTCAGGCACTACCCTGGAGTACCGGTGGGTGTACCAATACTACCGCAGAGTACCGGTGGGGGTACCGGTACTACCCCAGCATATCGGGTATGGGTGCCAGGCCAACAACGGAGCATCAGGTAGGGATACCGGGCCTAAAACGGAGGGTCAAGTAGGAATGTCTGGTCTACAGAGCACGCCCGTAAAGTCAGCAGGTGTACCCCACCGAACCAGTAAGTTTTCAGGCACTACCCTGGAGTACCGGTGGGTGTACCAATACTACCGCAGAGTACCGGTGGGGGTACCGGTACTACCCCAGCATATAGGATAGGGGTGCCAGGCCAACAACGGCGCATCAGGTAGGGATACCGGGACTAACACGGAGGGTCAGGAAGAATGTCTGGTCTATACCGCATGCCCGAAACGTCATCAGGTGTACCCCAGTTAACCAGTAAGGGTTCACGTACTACCCTGGAGTACCGGTGGGTGTACCGATACTACCGCAGAGTAATGGTGGGGGTACCGCTACTACCCCAGAACATCGGGTATGGGTGCCAAGACTAATGCGGAGCATCAGGTAGGGATAGCGGGTCTAACCTGTGGGGTCCGGTAGGGAGGCCAGGTCTAGTCCAGCGCGCACGATGGGACATCTGGAGTTCTCTGGCGCATCACAAAGGGTTGCGTTCCAAACCCAGAGTACCAGTGGGGGAACCGGTTCTAACTCAAAACATCTGGTAGGTATACCAGGCCTACCCCGGCGGGTAACGTAAGCAGGGTGGGCGTAAAGCGGCGCGCCCGTAGGGTCAGCAGGTGTACCCTGGCGTACCAGTAAGGGTTCCGGTACAATCCAGGAGTACAGGTGGGTATAGCAAAATTACCGCGGATTTCCTCTGGGTGTACCGGTAGTACCCCAGATTGTCGGGTAGGGGGCCAGGCCTACCGCAGAGCATCAGGTAGGGATACCGGGCCTAGCCTGGAGGGTCAGGTAGGAATGTCTGGTCTACACAGCACGCCCGTAAGGTCAGCAGGTGTACCCCAGCGAACCAGTAAGGGTTCAGGTACTACCCTGGAGTACCGGTGGGTGTACCAATACTACTGCAGAGTACCGGTGGGGGTAGCGGTACTACCCCAGCATATAGGGTAGTGGTGCCAGGCCAACAACGGAGCATCAGGTAGGGATACCGGGCCTAAAACGGAGGGTCAGGTAGGAATGTCTGGTCTACACCGCGCGCCACTAACGTCAGCAGGTGTACCCCAGTGAACCAGTAAGGGTTCACGTACTACCCCGGAGTACCGGTGGGTGTACCGATACTTCCGCAGAGTAACGGTGGGGGTACCGCTACTACCCCAAAACATCGGGTATGGGTGCCAAGCCTAATGCGGAGCATCAGGTAGGGATACCGGGTCTAACCTGTGGGGTCCGGTAGGGAGGACAGGTCTAGTCCAGCGCGCACGATGGGACAGCTGGTGTTCTCTGGCGCATCACAAAGGTTTCCGTTCCAACCCCCGAGTACCGGTGGGTCAACCGGTTCTACCTTAAAACATCGGGTAGGTGTACCAGGCCTACCCCGGAGGGTCAGGTAGGAAGGGTGGGCGTAAATCGGCGCGCCCCTATTGTCAGCAGGTGTACCCCCCGCACCAGTAAGGCTTCCGGTACAATCCAGGAGTACCGGTGGGTATAGCAAAACCACCGCGCAGTACCGGTGGGTGTACCGGTACTACCCCAGATTGTCGTGTAGGGGGCCAGGCCTACCGTAGAGCATCAGGTAGGGATACCGGGACTAGCCTGGAGGGTCAGGTAGGAATGTCTGGTGTACAGAGCACGCCCGTAAGGTCAGCAGGTGTACCCCAGCGAACCAGTAAGTGTTCAGGTACTACCCTGGAGTACCGGTGGGTGTACCAATACTACCGCAGAGTACCGGTGGGGGTACCGGTACTACCCCAGCATATCGGGTAGGGGTGCCAGGCCAACAACGGCGCATCAGGTAGGGATACCGGGACTAACACGGAGGGTCTGGAAGAATGTCTGGTCTATACCGCGTGCCCGAAACGTCATCAGGTGTACCCCAGTGAACCAGTAAGGGTTCACGTACTACCCCGGAGTACCGGTGGGTGTACCGATACTACCGCAGAGTAACGGTGGGGGTACCGCTACTACCCCAGAACATCGGGTATGGGTGCCAAGCCTAATGCGGAGCATCAGGTAGGGATACCGGGTCTAACCTGTGGGTTCCATTAGGGAGGCCGGGTCTAGTCCAGCGCGCACGAAGGGACAGCTGGTGTTCTCTGGCGCATCACAAAGGGTTCCGTTCCAACCCCCGAGTACCGGTGGGGGAACCGGTTCTACCTCGAAACATCGGGTAGGTATACCAGGCCTACCCCGGAGCGTCAGGTAGGAAGGGTGGGCATAAAGCGGCGCGCCCTTAGGGTCAGCAGGTGTACCCCGGCGGACCAGTAAGGGTTCCGGTACAATCCAGGAGTACCGGTGGGTATAGCAAAACTACCGCGGAATACCAGTGGGTGTACCGGTACTACCCCAGATTGTCGGGTAGGGTGCCAGGCCTACCGCAGAGCATCAGGTAGGGGTACAGGGCCTAGCCTGGAGGGTCAGGTAGGAATGTCTGGTCTACACAGCACGCCCGTAAGGTCTGCAGGTGTACCCCAGCGAACCAGTAAGGGTTCAGGTACTACCCTGGAGTACCGGTGGGTGTACCAATACTACCGCAGAGTACCAGTGGGGGTACTGGTACTACCCCAGCATATCGGGTAGGGGTGCCAGGCCAACAACGTAGCATCAGGTAGGGATACCGGGACTAACACGGAGGGTCAGGAAGAATGTCTCTTCTATACCGCGTGCCTGTAACGTCATCAGGTGTACCCCAGTGAACCAGTAAGGGTTCACGTACTACCCCGGAGTACCGGTGGGTGTACCGATACTACCGCAGAGTAACGGTGGGGGTACCGCTACTACCCCAGAAGATCGGGTATGGGTGCCAAGCCTAATGCGGAGCATCAGGTAGAGATAGCGGGTCTAACCTGTGGGGTCTGGTAGGGAGGCCAGGTCTAGTCCAGCGCGCACGAAGGGACAGCTGGTGTTCTCTGGCGCATCACAAAGGGTTCCGTTCCAAACCCAGAGTACCGGTGGGGGAACCGGTTCTACCTCGAAACATCGGGTACTTATACCAGGCCTACCTCGGCGTGTCAGGTAGGAAGGGTGGGCGTAAAGCGGCGCACCCGTAGGGTCAGCAGGTGTACCCCGGCGCACCAGTAAGGGTTCCGGTACAATCCAGGAGTACCGGTGGGTATAGCAAATCCACCGCGGAGTACCGGTGGGTGTACCTGTACTACCCCAGATTGTCGGGTAGGGGGCCTGGCCTACCGCAGAGCATCAGGTAGGGATACCGGGCCTAGCCAGGAGGGTCAGGTAGGAATGTCTGGTCTACACAGCACGCCCGTAAGGTCAGCAGGTGTACCCCAGCGAACCAGTAAGTGTTCAGGTACTACCCTGGAATACCGGTGGGTGTACCAATACTACCGCAGAGTACCGGTGGAGGTACCGTTACTACCCCAGCATATCGGGTAGGGGTGCCAGGCCAACAACGGAGCATCAGGTAGGGATACCGGGACTAACACGGAGGGTCAGGAAGAATGTCTGGTCTATACCGCGTGCCCGAAACGTCAGCAGGTGTAGCACAGTGAACCAGTAAGGGTTCACGTACTACCCCGGAGTACCGGTGGGTGTACCGATACTACTGCAGAGTAACGGTGGGGGTACCGCTACTACCCCAGAACATCGGGTATGGGTGCCAAGCCTAATGCGGAGCATCAGGTAGGGATAGCAGGTCTAACCTGTGGGGTGCGGTAGGGAGGCCAGGTCTAGTCCAGCGCGCACGAAGGGACAGCTGGTGTTCTCTGGCGCATCACAAAGGGTTCCGTTCCAACCCCAGAGTACCGGTGGGGCAACCGGTTCTACCTCGAAACATCGGGTAGGTATACCAGGCCTACCCCGGCGGGTCAGGTAGGAAGGGTGGGCGTAAAGCGGCGAGCCCATATGGTCAGCAGGTGTACCCCGGCGCACCAGTAAGGGTTCCGGTACAATCCATGAGTACCGGTGGGTATAGCAAAATTACCGCGGAGTTCCTCTGGGTGTACCGGTACTACCCCAGATTGTCGTGTAGGGGGCCAGGCCTACCGCAGAGCATCAGGTAGGGATACCAGGCCTAACCTGGAGGGTCAGATAGGAATGTCTGGTCTACACAGCACGCCCGTAAGCTCAGCAGGTGTACCCCAGCGAACCAGCAAGGGTTCAGGTACTACCCTGGAGTACCGGTGGGTGTACCAATACTACCGCAGAGTACTGGTGGGGGTAGCGGTACTACCCCAGCATATCGGGTAGGGGTGCCAGGCCAACAACGGAGCATCAGGTAGGGATACCGGGACTAACACGGAGGGTCAGGAAGAATGTCTGTTATATACCGCGTGCCTGTAACGTCATCAGGTGTACCCCAGTGAACCAGTAAGGGTTCACGTACTACCCCGGAGTACCGGTGGGTGTACTGATACTACCGCAGAGTAACGGTGGGGGTACCGCTACTACCCCAGAACATCGGGTATGGGTGCCAAGCCTAATGCGGAGCATCAGGTAGGGATAGCGGGTCTAACCTGTGGGGTCCAGTAGGGAGGCCTGGTCTAGTCCAGCGCGCACGAAGGGACAGCTGGTGTTCTCTGGCGCATCACAAAGGTTTCAGTTCCAAGCCCAGAGTACCGGTGGGGGAACCGGTTCTAACTCAAAACATCTGGTAGTTATACCAGGCCTACCCCGGCGGGTAAGGTAAGAAGGGTGGGCGTAAAGCGACGCGCTCGTAGGGTCAGCAGGTGTACCCCGGCGCACCAGTAAGGGTTCCGGTACAATCCAGGAGTACCGGTGGGTATAGCAAAACCACCACGGAGTACCTCTGGGTGTACCGGTACTACCCCAGATTGTCTGGTAGGGGGCCAGGCCTACCGCAGAGCATCAGGTAGGGATACCGGGCCTAGCCTGGAGGGTCAGGTAGGAATGTCTGGTCTACACAGCATGCCCGTAAGGTCAGCAGGTGTACCCCAGCGAACAAGTAAGTGTTCAGGTACTGCCCTGGAATACCGGTGGGTGTACCAATACTACCGCAGAGTACCGGTGGGGGTAGCGGTACTACCACAGCATATCGGGTAGGGGTGCCAGGCCAACAACGGAGCATCAGGTAGGGATACCGGGCCTAAAACGGAGGGTCAGGTAGGAATGTCTGGTCTACACCGCGCGCCAGTAACGTCAGCAGGTGTACCCCAGTGAACCAGTAAGGGTTCATGTACTACCCCGGAGTACCGGTGGGTGTACCGATAGTACCGCAGAGTAACGGTGGGGGTACCGCTACTACCCCAGAACATCGGGTATGGGTGCCAAGCCTAATGCGGAGCATCAGGTAGGGATAGCGGGTCTAACCTGTGGGGTCGGTAGGGAGGCCGGGTCTAGTCCAGCGCGCACGAAGGCACAGCTGGTGTTCTCTGGCGCATCACAAAGGGTTCCGTTCCAACCCGAGAGTACCGGTAGGGGAACCGGTTCTACCTCGAAACATCGGGTAGGTATACCAGGCCTACCCCGGAGGGTCAGGTAGGAAGGGTGGGCGTAAAGCGGCGAGCCCATAGGGTCAGCAGGTGTACCCCGGCGCACCATTAAGGGTTCCGGTACAATCCAGGAGTACCGGTGGGTATAGCAAAATTACCGCGGAGTTCCTCTGGGTGTACCGGTACTACCCCAGATTGTCGGGTAGGGGGCCAGGCCTACCGCAGAGCATCAGGTAGGGATACCAGGCCTAGCCTGGAGGGTCAGGTAGGAATGTCTGGTCTACACAGCACGCCCGTAAGTTCAGCAGGTGTACCCCAGCGAACCAGTAAGTGTTCAGGTACTACCCTGGAGTACCGGTGGGTGTACCAATACTACCGCAGAGTACCGCTGGGGGTAGCGGTACTACCCCAGCATATAGGGTAGGGGTGCCAGGCCAACAACGGAGCATCAGGTAGGGATACTGGGACTAACACGGAGGGTCAGGAAGAATGTATGGTATATACCGCGTGCCCGAAACGTCATCAGGTGTACCCCAGTGAACCAGTAAGTGTTCATGTACTACCCCGGAGTACCGGTGGGTGTACTGATACTACTGCAGAGTAACGGTGGGGGTACCGCTACTACCCCAGAACATCGGGTATGGGTGCCAAGCCTAATGCGGAGCATCAGGTAGGGATAGCGGGTCTAACCTGTGGGGTCAGGTAGGGAGGCCAGGTCTAGTCCAGCGCGCACGAAGGGACAGGTGATGTTCTCTGGCGCATCACAAAGGTTTCCGTTCCAAGCTCAGAGTACCGGTAGGGGAACCGGTTCTACCTCAAAACATCTGGTAGTTATACCAGGCCTACCCCGGCGGGTAAGGTAAGAAGGGTGGGCGTAAAGCGACACGCCCGTAGGGTCAGCAGGTGTACCCCGGCGCACCAGTAAGGGTTCCAGTACAATCCAGGAGTACCGGTGGGTATAGCAAAACCACCGCGGAGTACCGGTGGGTGTACCGGTACTACCCCAGATTGTCGGGTAGGGGGCCAGGCCTACCGTAGAGCGTCAGGTAGGGATACCGGGCCTAGCCTGGAGGGTCAGGTAGGAATGTCTGGTCTACACAGCACGCCCGTAAGGTCAGCAGGTGTACCCCAGCGAACCAGTAAGGGTTCAGGTACTACCCTGGAGTACCGGTGGGTGTACCGATACTACTGCAGAGTACCGGTGGGGGTACCGGTACTACCCCAGCCTATCGGGTAGGGGTGCCAGGCCAACAACGTAGCATCAGGTAGGGATACTGGACCTAACATGGAGGGTCAGGTAGGAATGTCAGGTCTACACCACGCGCCAGTAACGTCAGCAGGTGTACCCCAGTGAACCAGTAAGGGTTCACGTACTACCCCGGAGTACCGGTGGGTGTACCGATAGTACCGCAGAGTAACGGTGGGGGTACCGCTACTACCCCAGAACATCGGGTATGGGTGCCAAGCCTAATGCGGAGCATCAGGTAGGGATAGCGGGTCTAACCTGTGGGGTCCGGTAGGGAGGCCAGGTCTAGTCCAGCACGCACGATGGGACAGCTGGTGTTCTCTGGCGCATCACAAAGGGTTCCGTCCCAACCCCAGAGTACCGGTGGGGGAACCGGTTCTAACTCAAAACATCTGGTAGGTATACAAGGCCTACCCCGGCGGGTAAGGTAAGAAGGGTGGGCGTAAAGCGATGCGCCCGTAGTGTCAGCAGGTGTACCCCGGCGCACCAGTAAGGGTTCCGGTACAATCCAGGAGTACCGGTGGGTATAGCAAAAGTACCGCGGAGTACCGGTGGGTGTACCGGTACTACCCCAGATTGTCGGGAAGGGGGCCAGGCCTACCGCAGACCATCAGGTAGGGATACCGGGCCTAGCCTGGAGGGTCAGGTAGGAATGTCTGGTCTACACAGTACGCCCGTAAGGTCAGCAGGGGTAACCCAGCGAACCAGTAAGGGTTCAGGTACTGCCCTGGAGTACCGGTGGGTGTACCAATACTACCGCGGAGTACCGGTGGGGGTACCAGTACTACCCCAGCATATCGGGTAGGGGTGCCAGGCCAACAACGGAGCATCAGGTAGGGATACCGGGACTAACACGGAGGGTCAGGAAGAATGTCTGGTCTATACCGCGTGCCCGTAACGTCATCAGGTGTACCCCAGTGAACCAGTAAGGGTTCACGTACTACCCCGGAGTACCGGTGGGTGTACCGATACTACCGCAGAGTAACGGTGGGGGTACCGCTAGTACCCCAGAACATCGGGTATGGGTGCCAAGCCTAATGCGGAGCATCACGTAGTGATAGCGGGTCTAACCTGTGGGGTCCGCTAGGGAGGCCAGGTCTAGTCCAGCGCGCACGAAGGGACAGCTGGTGTTCTCTGGCGCATCACCATGGTTTCCGTTCCAAGCCCAGAGTACCATTGGGCTACCGGTTCTAACTCAAAACATCTGGTAGGTATACCAGGCCTACCCCGGAGGGTCAGGTAGGAAGGGTGGGCGTAAAGCGGCGAGCCCATAGGGTCAGCAGGTGTACCCCGGCGCACCAGTAAGGGTTCAGGTACAATCCAGGAGTACCGGTGGGTATAGCAAAAGTACCGCGGAGTACCGGTGGGTGTACCGGTACTACCCCAGATTGTCGGATAGGGGGCCAGGCCTACAGTAGAGCATCAGGTAGGGATACCGGGCCTAGCCTGGAGGGTCAGGTAGGAAAGTCTGATCTACAGAGAACGCCCGTAAGGTCAGCAGCTGTACCCCAGCGAACCAGTAAGGGTTCAGGTACTACCCTGGAGTACCGGTGGGTGTACCAATACTACCGCAGAGTACCGGTGGGGGTACCGGTACTAACCCAGCATATCGGGTAGGGGTGCCAGCCAACAACGGAGCATCAGGTAGGGATACCGGGACTAACACGGAGGGTCAGGAAGAATGTCTGGTCTATAGCGCGCGCCCATAAGGTCAGCAGGTGTACCCCAGTGAACCAGTAAGGGTTCACGCACTACCCCGGAGTACCGGTGGGTGTACCGATACTACCGCAGAGTAACGGTGGGGGTACCGCTACTACCCCAGAACATCGGGTATGGGTGCCAAGCCTAATGCGGAGCATCAGGTAGGGATACCGGGTCTAACCTGTGGGTTCAATTAGGGAGGCCGGGTCTAGTCCAGCGCGCACGAAGGGACAGCTGGTGTTCTCTGGCGCATCACAAAGGGTTCCGTTCCAAGCCCAGAGTACCGGTGGGGGAACCGGTTCTACCTCGAAACATCGGGTAGGTATACCAGGCCTACCCCGGCGGGTCAGGTAGGAAGGGTGGGCGTAAATCGGCGCACCCGTAGAGTCAGCAGGTGTACACCGGCGCACCAGTAAGGGTTCCGGTACAATCCAGGAGTACTGGTAGGTATAACAAAACTACCGCGGAATACCGGTGGGTGTACCGGTACTACCCCAGATTGTCGGGTAGGGGGCCAGGCCTACCGCAGAGCATCAGGTAGGGATACCGGGCCTAGCCTGGAGGGTCAGGTAGGAATGTCTGGTCTACAGAGCACGCCCGTAAGGTCAGCAGGTGTACCCCAGCGAACCAGAAAGGGTTCATGTACTACCCTGGAGTACCGGTGAGTGTACCAATACTACTGCAGAGTACCGGTGTGGGTACCGGTAGTACCCCAGCATATCGGGTAGGGGTGCCAGGCCAACAACGGAGCATCAGGTAGGGATACCGGGACTAACACGGAGGGTCAGGAAGAATGTCTGGTCTATACCGTGTGCCCGTAACGTCATCAGGTGTACCCCAGTGAACCAGTAAGTGTTCACGTACTACCCCGGAGTACCGGTGGGTGTACCGATACTACCGCAGAGTAACGGTGGGGGTACCGCTACTACCCCAGAACATCGGGTATGGGTGCCAAGCCTAATGCGGAGCATCAGGTAGGGATACCTGGTCTAACCTGTGGGGTCCGGATGGGAGGCTGGGTCTAGTCCAGCGCGCACGATGGGGCAGCTGGTGTTCTCTGGCGCATCACAAAGGGTTCCGTTCCAACCCCAGAGTACCGGTGGGGGAACCGGTTCTACCGCAAAACATGGGGTAGGTATACCAGGCCTACCCCGGCGGGTCAGGTAGGAAGGGTGGGCGTAAAGCGGCGCGCCCGTAGGGCCAGCAGGTGTACCCCGGCGCACCAGTAAGGGTTCCGGTAAAATCCAGGAATACCTGTGGGTATAGCAAAAGTACCGCGGAGTACCTGTGGGTGTACCGGTACTACCCCAGATTGTCGGGTAGGGGGCCAGGCCTACCGCAGAGCATCAGGTAGGGATACCGGGCCTAGCCTGGAGGGTCAGGTAGGAATGTCTGGCCTACAGAGCACGCCCGTAAGGTCAGCAGGTGTACCCCAGTGAACCAGTAAGGGTTCAGGTACTACCCTGGAGTACCGGTGGGTGTACCAATACTACCGCAGAGTACCGGTGGGGGTACCGGTACTACCCCAGCATATCGGGTAGGGATGCCAAGCCAACAATGGAGCATCAGGTAGGGATACCAGGACTAACACGGAGGGTCAGGTAGGAATGTCTGGTCTACACCGCGTGCCTGTAACGTCATCAGGTGTACCCCAGTGAACCAGTAAGTGTTCACGTACTACCCCGGAGTACCGGTGGGTGTACCGATACTACCGCAGAGTAACGGTGGGGGTACCGCTAGTACCCCAGAACATCGGGTATGGGTGCCAAGCCTAATGCGGAGCATAAGGTATGGATAGCGGGTCTAACCTGTGGGTTCAATTAGGGAGGCCGGGTCTAGTCCAGCGCGCACGAAGGGACAGCTGGTGTTCTCTGGCGCATCACAAAGGGTTCCATTCCAAGCCCAGAGTACCGGTGGGGGAACCGGTTCTACCTCGAAACATCGGGTAGGTATACCAGGCCTACCCCGGCGGGTCAGGTAGGAAGGGTGGGCGTAAATCGGCGCACCCGTAGTGTCAGCAGGTGTACACCGGCGCACCAGTAAGGGTTCCGGTACAATCCAGGAGTACTGGTAGGTATAACAAAACTACCGCGGAATACCGGTGGGTGTACCGGTACTACCCCAGATTGTCGGGTAGGGGGCCAGGCCTACCGCAGAGCATCAGGTAGGGATACCGGGCCTAGCCTGGAGGGTCAGGTGGGAATGTCTGGTGTACAGAGCACGTAAGGTCAGCAGGTGTACCCCAGTGAACCAGTAAGTGTTCACGTACTACCCCGGAGTACCGGTGGGTGTACCGATACTACCGCAGAGTAACGGTGGGGGTACCGCTACTACCCCAGAAGATCGGGTATGGGTGCCAAGCCTAATGCGGAGCATCAGGTAGGGATACGGGGTCTAACCTGTGGGGTCCGGTAGAGAGGCCGGGTCTAGTCCACCGCGCACGAAGGGACAGCTGGTGTTCTCTGGCGCATCACAAAGGGTTCCGTTCCAAACCCAGAGTACCGGTGGGGGAACCGGTTCTACCTCGAAACATCGGGTAAGTATACCAGGCCTGCACCGGCGGGTCAGGTAGGAAGGGTGGGTGTAAAGCGGCGAGTCCATAGGGTCAGCAGGTGTACCCCGGCGCACCAGTAAGGGTTCCGGTACAATCCAGGAGTACCGGTGGGTATAGCAAAATTACCGCGGAGTTCCTCTGGGTGTACCGGTACTACCCCAGATTGTCGGGTAGGGGGCCAGGCCTACCGCAGAGCATCAGGTAGGGATACCAGGCCTAGCCTGGAGGGTCAGGTAGGAATGTCTGGTCTACAGAGCACGCCCGTAAGGTCAGCAGGTGTACCCCAGCGAACCAGAAAGGGTTCAGGTACTACCCTGGAGTACCGGTGGGTGTACCAATACTACCGCAGATTACCGGTGGGGGTAGCGGTACTACCCCAGCATATCGAGTAGGGGTGCCAGGCCAACAGCAGAGCATCAGGTAGGGATACCGGGACTAACACGGAGGGTCAGGAAGAATGTTCTATACCGCGTGCCTGTAACGACATCAGGTGTACCCCAGTGAACCAGTAAGGGTTCACGTACTACCCCGGAGTACCGGTGGGGGTACCGATACTACCGCAGAGTAACGGTGGGGGTACCGCTACTACCCCAGAACATCGGGTATGTGTGCCAAGCCTAATGCGGAGCATAAGGTATGGATAGCGGGTCTAAACTGTGGGGTCCGGTAGGGAGGCCAGGTCTAGTCCAGCGCGCACGAAGGGACAGCTGGTGTTCTCTGGCGCATCACAAAGGGTTCCGTTCCAACCCCAAAGTACCGGTGGGGCAACCGTTTCTACCTCGAAACATCGGGTAGGTATACCAGGCCTACCCCGGCGGGTCAGGTAGGAATGGTGGGGGTAAATCGGCGCGCCCCTATTGTCAGCAGGTGTACCCCGGTGCACCAGTAAGTGTTCCGGTACAATCCAGGAGTACCGGTGGGTATAGCAAAACTACCGCGGAGTACCAGTGGGTGTACCGGTACTACCCCAGATTGTCGGGTAGGGGGCCAGGCCTACCGCAGAGCATCAGGTAGGGGTACCGGGCCTAGCCTGGAGGGTCAGGTAGGAATGTCTGGTCTACACAGCACGCCCGTAAGGTCAGCAGGTGTACCCCAGCGAACCAGTAAGGGTTCAGGTACTACCCTGGAGTACCGGTGGGTGTACCAATACTACCGCAGAGTACCGGTGGGGGTACCGGTACTACCCCAGCATATCGGATAGAGGTGCCAGGCCAACAACAGAGCTTCAGGTAGGAATACCGGGTCTAACCTGTGGGTTCTATTAGGGAGGCCAGGTCTAGTCCAGCGCGCACGAAGGGACATCTGGTGTTCTCTGGCGCATCACAAAGGTTTCCGTTCCAAGCCCAGAGTACCGGTGGGGGAACCGGTTCTAACTCAAAACATCTGGTAGGTATACCAGGCCTACCCCGGCGGGTAAGGTAGAAAGGGTGGGCGTAAAGCGGCGCGCCCGTAGGGTCAGCAGGTGTACCCCGGTGCACCAGTAAGGGTTCCGGCACAATCCAGAAGTACCGGTGGGTATAGCAATATTACCGCCGAGTACCTGTGGGTGTACTGGTACTACCCCAGATTGTCGGGTAGGGGGCCAGGCCTACAGCAGAGCATCAGGTAGGGATACCAGGCCTAGCCTGGAGGGTCAGGTAGGAATGTCTGGTCTACAGGGCACGCCCGTAAGGTCAGCAGGTGTACCCCAGCGAACCAGAAAGGGTTCAGGTACTACCCTGGAGTACCGGTGGGTGTACCAATACTACCGCAGAGTACCGGTGGGGGTACCGGTACTACCTCAGCATATCGGGTAGGGGTGCCAGGCCAACAATGGAGCATCACGTAGGGATACCGGGCCTAACACGGAGGGTCAGGTAGGAATGTCTGGTCTACACCGCGTGCCAGTAACGTCATCAGGTGTACCCCAGTGAACCAGTAAGGGTTCACGTACTACCCCGGAGTACCGGTGGGTGTACCGATACTACCGCAGAGTAACGGTGGGGGTACCGCTAGTACCCCAGAACATCGGGTATGGGTGCCAAGCCTAATGCGGAGCATCAGGTAGGGATACTGGGTGTAACATGTGGGGTCCGGTAGGGAGGCCAGGTCTAGTCCAGCGCGCACGAAGGGACAGCTGGTGTTCTCTGGCGCATCACAAAGGGTTGCGTTCCAAACCCAGAGTACCGGTGGGGGAACCGGTTCTAACTCAAAACATCTGGTAGGTATACCAGGCCTACCCCGGCGGGTAAGGTAGAAAGGGTGGGCGTAAAGCGGCGCGCCTGTAGGGTCAGCAGGTGTACCCCGGCGCACCAGTAAGGGTTCCGGCACAATCCAGGAGTACCGGTGGGTATAGCAAAAGTACCGCGGAGTACCTGTGGGTGTACCGGTACTACCCCAGATTGTCGTGTAGGGGGCCAGGCCTACAGCAGAGCATCAGGTAGGGATACCGGGCCTAGCCTGGAGGGTCAGGTAGGAAAGTCTGGTCTACAGAGAACGCCCGTAAGGTCAGCAGCTGTACCCCAGCGAACCAGTAAGGGTTCAGGTACTACCCTGGAGTACCGGTGGGTGTACCAATACTACCGCAGAGTACCGGTGGGGGTACCGGTACTAACCCAGCATATCGGGTAGGGGTGCCAGCCAACAACGGAGCATCAGGTAGGGATACCGGGACTAACACGGAGGGTCAGGAAGAATGTCTGGTCTATAGCGCGCGCCCATAAGGTCAGCAGGTGTACCCCAGTGAACCAGTAAGGGTTCACGCACTACCCCGGAGTACCGGTGGGTGTACCGATACTACCGCAGAGTAACGGTGGGGGTACCGCTACTACCCCAGAAGATCGGGTATGGGTGCCAAGCCTAATGCGGGGCATCAGGTAGGGATAGCAGGTCTAACCTGTATGTTCAATTAGGGAGGCCGGGTCTAGTCCAGCGCGCACGAAGGGACAGCTGGTGTTCTCTGGCGCATCACAAAGGGTTCCGTTCCAAGCCCAGAGTACCGGTGGGGGAACCGGTTCTACCTCGAAACATCGGGTAGGTATACCAGGCCTACCCCGGCGGGTCAGGTAGGAAGGGTGGGCGTAAATCGGCGCACCCGTAGAGTCAGCAGGTGTACACCGGCGCACCAGTAAGGGTTCCGGTACAATCCAGGAGTACTGGTAGGTATAACAAAACTACCGCGGAATACCGGTGGGTGTACCGGTACTACCCCAGATTGTCGGGTAGGGGGCCAGGCCTACCGCAGAGCATCAGGTAGGGATACCGGGCCTAGCCTGGAGGGTCAGGTAGGAATGTCTGGTCTACAGAGCACGCCCGTAAGGTCAGCAGGTGTACCCCAGCGAACCAGAAAGGGTTCATGTACTACCCTGGAGTACCGGTGAGTGTACCAATACTACTGCAGAGTACCGGTGTGGGTACCGGTAGTACCCCAGCATATCGGGTAGGGGTGCCAGGCCAACAACGGAGCATCAGGTAGGGATACCGGGACTAACACGGAGGGTCAGGAAGAATGTCTGGTCTATACCGTGTGCCCGTAACGTCATCAGGTGTACCCCAGTGAACCAGTAAGTGTTCACGTACTACCCCGGAGTACCGGTGGGTGTACCGATACTACCGCAGAGTAACGGTGGGGGTACCGCTACTACCCCAGAACATCGGGTATGGGTGCCAAGCCTAATGCGGAGCATCAGGTAGGGATACCTGGTCTAACATGTGGGGTCCGGAAGGGAGGCTGGGTCTAGTCCAGCGCGCACGATGGGGCAGCTGGTGTTCTCTGGCGCATCACAAAGGGTTCCGTTCCAACCCCAGAGTACCGGTGGGGGAACCGGTTCTACCGCAAAACATGGGGTAGGTATACCAGGCCTACCCCGGCGGGTCAGGTAGGAAGGGTGGGCGTAAAGCGGCGCGCCCGTAGGGCCAGCAGGTGTACCCCGGCGCACCAGTAAGGGTTCCGGTACAATCCAGGAATACCTGTGGGTATAGCAAAAGTACCGCGGAGTACCTGTGGGTGTACCGGTACTACCCCAGATTGTCGGGTAGGGGGCCAGGCCTACCGCAGAGCATCAGGTAGGGATACCGGGCCTAGCCTGGAGGGTCAGGTAGGAATGTCTGGCCTACAGAGCACGCCCGTAAGGTCAGCAGGTGTACCCCAGTGAACCAGTAAGGGTTCAGGTACTACCCTGGAGTACCGGTGGGTGTACCAATACTACCGCAGAGTACCGGTGGGGGTACCGGTACTACCCCAGCATATCAGGTAGGGATGCCAAGCCAACAATGGAGCATCAGGTAGGGATACCAGGACTAACACGGAGGGTCAGGTAGGAATGTCTGGTCTACACCGCGTGCCTGTAACGTCATCAGGTGTACCCCAGTGAACCAGTAAGTGTTCACGTACTACCCCGGAGTACCGGTGGGTGTACCGATACTACCGCAGAGTAACGGTGGGGGTACCGCTAGTACCCCAGAACATCGGGTATGGGTGCCAAGCCTAATGCGGAGCATAAGGTATGGATAGCGGGTCTAACCTGTGGGTTCAATTAGGGAGGCCGGGTCTAGTCCAGCGCGCACGAAGGGACAGCTGGTGTTCTCTGGCGCATCACAAAGGGTTCCGTTCCAAGCCCAGAGTACCGGTGGGGGAACCGGTTCTACCTCGAAACATCGGGTAGGTATACCAGGCCTACCCCGGCGGGTCAGGTAGGAAGGGTGGGCGTAAATCGGCGCACCCGTAGTGTCAGCAGGTGTACACCGGCGCACCAGTAAGGGTTCCGGTACAATCCAGGAGTACTGGTAGGTATAACAAAACTACCGCGGAATACCGGTGGGTGTACCGGTACTACCCCAGATTGTCGGGTAGGGGGCCAGGCCTACCGCAGAGCATCAGGTAGGGATACCGGGCCTAGCCTGGAGGGTCAGGTGGGAATGTCTGGTGTACAGAGCACGTAAGGTCAGCAGGTGTACCCCAGTGAACCAGTAAGTGTTCACGTACTACCCCGGAGTACCGGTGGGTGTACCGATACTACCGCAGAGTAACGGTGGGGGTACCGCTACTACCCCAGAACATCGGGTATGGGTGCCAAGCCTATATGCGGAGCATCAGGTAGTGATAGCGGATCTAACCTGTGGGGTCCGGTAGGGAGGCCAGGTCTAGTCCAGCGCGCACGAAGGGACATCTGGTGTTCTCTGGCGCATCACAAAGGTTTCCGTTCCAAGCCCAGAGTACCGGTGGGGGAACCGGTTCTAACTCAAAACATCTGGTAGGTATACCAGGCCTACCCCGGCGGGTAAGGTAGAAAGGGTGGGCGTAAAGCGGCGCGCCTGTAGTGTCAGCAGGTGTACCCCGGCTCACCAGTAAGGGTTCCGGCAAAATCCAGAAGTACCGGTGGGTATAGCAAAAGTACCGCGGAGTACCTGTGGGTGTACCGGTACTACCCCAGATTGTCGGGTAGGGGGCCAGGCCTACAGCAGAGCATCAGGTAGGGATACCGGGCCTAGCCTGGAGGGTCAGGTAGGAATGTCTGGTCTACACAGCACGCCCGTAAGGTCAGCAGGTGTACCCCAGCGAACCAGTAAGGGTTCAGGTACTACCCTGGAGTACCGGTGGGTGTACCAATACTACCGCAGAGTACCGGTGGGGGTACCGGTACTACCCCAGCATATCGAGTAGGGGTGCCAGGCCAACAACAGAGCATCAGGTAGGGATACCGGGACTAACACGGAGGGTCAGGAAGAATGTTCTATACCGCGTGCCTGTAACGACATCAGGTGTACCCCAGTGAACCAGTAAGGGTTCACGTACTACCCCGGAGTACCGGTGGGGGTACCGATACTACCGCAGAGTAACGGTGGGGGTACCGCTACTACCCCAGAACATCGGGTATGTGTGCCAAGCCTAATGCGGAGCATAAGGTATGGATAGCGGGTCTAAACTGTGGGGTCCGGTAGGGAGGCCAGGTCTAGTCCAGCGCGCACGAAGGGACAGCTGGTGTTCTCTGGCGCATCACAAAGGGTTCCGTTCCAAGCCCAGAGTACTGGTGGGGGAACCGGTTCTACCTCGAAACTTCGGGTAGGTATACCAGGCCTACCCCGGCGGGTCAGGTAGGAATGGTGGGGGTAAATCGGCGCGCCCCTATTGTCAGCAGGTGTACCCCGGTGCACCAGTAAGTGTTCCGGTACAATCCAGGAGTACCGGTGGGTATAGCAAAACTACCGCGGAGTACCAGTGGGTGTACCGGTACTACCCCAGATTGTCGGGTAGGGGGCCAGGCCTACCGCAGAGCATCAGGTAGGGGTACCGGGCCTAGCCTGGAGGGTCAGGTAGGAATGTCTGGTCTACACAGCACGCCCGTAAGGTCAGCAGGTGTACCCCAGCGAACCAGTAAGGGTTCAGGTACTACCCTGGAGTACCGGTGGGTGTACCAATACTACCGCAGAGTACCGGTGGGGGTACCGGTACTACCCCAGCATATCGGATAGAGGTGCCAGGCCAACAACAGAGCTTCAGGTAGGAATACCGGGTCTAACCTGTGGGTTCTATTAGGGAGGCCAGGTCTAGTCCAGCGCGCACGAAGGGACATCTGGTGTTCTCTGGCGCATCACAAAGGTTTCCGTTCCAAGCCCAGAGTACCGGTGGGGGAACCGGTTCTAACTCAAAACATCGGGTAGGTATACCAGGCCTACCCCGGCGGGTCAGGTAGGAAGGGTGGGCATAAAGCGGCGCGCCCGTAGGGTCAGCAGGTGTACCCCGGCGCACCAGTAAGGATTCCGGTGCAATCCAGGAGTACCGGTGGGTATAGCAAAACTACCGCGGAATACCGGTGGGTGTACCGGTACTACCCTAGATTGTCGGGTAGGGGGCCAGGCCTACCGAAGAGCATCAGGTAGGGATACCGGGTCTAGCCTGGAGGGTCAGGTAGGAATGTCTGGTCTACAGAGCACGCCAGTAAGGTCAGCAGGTGTACCCCACCGAACCAGTAAGTTTTCAGGTACTACCCTGGAGTACCGGTGGGTGTACCAATACTACCGCAGAGTACCGGTGGGGGTACCGGTACTACCCCAGCATATCGGGTATGGGTGCCAGGCCAACAACGGAGCATCAGGTAGGGATACCGGGCCTAAAACGGAGGGTCAAGTAGGAATGTCTGGTGTACAGAGCACACCCGTAAGGTCAGCAGGTGTACCCCAGCGAACCAGAAAGGGTTCATGTACTACCCTGGAGTACCGGTGAGTGTACCAATACTACCGCAGAGTACCGGTGGGGGTACCGGTAGTACCCCAGCATATCGGGTAGGGGTGCCAGGCCAACAACGGAGCATCAGGTAGGGATACCGGGACTAACACGGAGGGTCAGGAAGAATGTCTGTTCTATACCGTGTGCCCGTAACGTCATCAGGTGTACCCCAGTGAACCAGTAAGTGTTCACGTACTACCCCGGAGTACCGGTGGGTGTACCGATACTACCACAGAGTAACGGTGGGGGTACCGCTACTACCCCAGAACATCGGGTATGGGTGCCAAGCCTAATGCGGAGCATCAGGTAGAGATAGCGGGTCTAACCTGTGGGGTCCGGTAGGGAGGCCGGGACTAGTCCAGCGCGCACGAAGGGACAGCTGGTGTTCTCTGGCGCATCACAAAGGGTTCCTTTCCAAGCCCAGAGTACCGGTGGGGGAACCGGTTCTACCTCGAAACATCGGGTAGGTATACCAGGCCTACCCCGCAGGGTCAGGTAGGAAGGGTGGGCGTAAAGCGACGCGCCCGTAGGGTCAGCAGCTGTACCCCGGCGCACCAGTAAGGGTTCCGGTACAATCCAGGAGTACCGGTGGGTATAGCAAATGTACCGCGGAGTAGCGGTGGGTGTACCGGTACTACCCCAGATTGTCGGGTAGGGGGCCAGGCCTACCGCAGAGCATCAGGTAGGGATACCGGGCCTAGCCTGGAGGGTCAGGTAGGAATGTCTGGTCTACACAGCAGGCCCGTAAGGTCAGCAGGTGTACCCCAGCGAACCAGTAAGGGTTCAGGTACTACCCTGGAGTACGAGTGGGTGTACCAATACTACCGCAGAGCACCGGTGGGGGTACCGGTACTACCCCAGCATATCGGGTATGGGTGCCAGGCCAACAACGGAGCATCAGGTAGGGATACCGGGACTAAAACGGAGGGTCAAGTAGGAATGTCTGGTGTACAGAGCACGCCCGTGAGGACAGCAGGTGTACCCCAGCGAACCAGAAAGTGTTCATGTACTACCCTGGAGTACCGGTGAGTGTACCAATACTACCGCAGAGTACCGGTGGGGGTACCGGTACTACCCCAGCATATCGGGTAGGGATGCCAAGCCAACAACGGAGCATCAGATAGGGATACCGGGACTAACACGGAGGGTCAGGAAGAATGTCTGGTCTGTACCGTGTGCCCGTAACGTCATCAGGTGTACCCCAGTGAACCAGTAAGTGTTCACGTACTACCCCGGAGTACTGGTGGGTGTACCGATACTACCGCAGAGTAACGGTGCGGGTACCGCTACTACCCCAGAAGATCGGGTGTGGGTGCCAAGCCTAATGCGGAGCATCAGGTAGGGATAGCGGGTCTAACCTGTGGGGTCCGGTAGGGAGGCCGGGTCTAGTCCAGCGCGCACGAAGGGACAGCTGGTGTTCTCTGGCGCATCACAAAGGTTTCCGTTCCAACCCCAGAGTACCGGTAGGGGAACCGGTTCTACCTCGAAACATCGGGTAGGTATACCAGGCCTACCCCGGCGGGTCAGGTAGGAAGGGTGGGCGTAAATCGGCGCGCCCCTATTGTCAGCAGGTGTACCCCGGCGCACCAGTAAGGCTTCCGGTACAATCCAGGAGTACCGGTGGGTATAGCATAACTACGGCGGAGTACCAGTGGGTGTACCGGTACTACCCCAGATTGTCGGGTAGGGGGCCAGGCCTACCGCAGAGAATCAGGTAGGGATACCGGGCCTAGCCTGGAGGGTCAGGTAGGAATGTCAGGTCTACACAGCACTCCCGTAAGGTCAGCAGGTGTACCCCAGCGAACCAGTAAGGGTTCAGGTACTACCCTGGAGTACCGGTGGGTGTACCAATACTACCGCAGAGTACCGGTGGGGGTACCGCTACTACCCAAGAACATCGGGTATGGGTGCCAAGCCTATATGCGGAGCATCAGGTAGTGATAGCGGATCTAACCTGTGGGGTCCGGTAGGGAGGCCAGGTCTAGTCCAGCGCGCACGAAGGGACATCTGGTGTTCTCTGGCGCATCACAAAGGTTTCCGTTCCAAGCCCAGAGTACCGGTGGGGGAACCGGTTCTAACTCAAAACATCAGGTAGGTATACCAGGCCTACCCCGGCGGGTAAGGTAGAAAGGGTGGGCGTAAAGCGGCGCGCCTGTAGGGTCAGCAGGTGTACCCCGGCGCACCAGTAAGGGTTCCGGCACAATCCAGAAGTACCGGTGGGTATAGCAAAAGTACCGCGGAGTACCTGTGGGTGTACCGGTACTACCCCAGATTGTCGTGTAGGGGGCCAGGCCTACAGCAGAGCATCAGGTAGGGATACTGGGCCTAGCCTGGAGGGTCAGGTAGGAATGTCTGGTCTACACAGCACGCCCGTAAGGTCAGCAGGTGTACCCCAGCGAACCAGAAAGGGTTCAGGTACTGCCCTGGAGTACCGGTGGGTGTACCAATACTACCGCAGAGTACCGGTGGGGGTACCGGTACTACCCCAGCATATCGAGTAGGGGTGCCAGGCCAACAACAGAGCATCAGGTAGGAATACCGGGACTAACACGGAGGGTCAGGAAGAATGTTCTATACCGCGTGCCTGTAACGACATCAGGTGTACCCCAGTGAACCAGTAAGGGTTCACGTACTACCCCGGAGTACCGGTGGGTGTACCGATACTACCGCAGAGTAACGGTGGGGGTACCGCTAGTACCCCAGAACATCGGGTATGGGTGCCAAGCCTAATGCGGAGCATAAGGTAGGGATAGCGGGTCTAACCTGTGGGGTCCGGTAGGGAGGCCGGGTCTAGTCCAGCGCGCACGAAGGGACAGCTGGTGTTCTCTGGCGCATCACAAAGGGTTCCGTTCCAACCCCCGAGTACCGGTGGGGCAACCGTTTCTACCTCGAAACATCGGGTAGGTATACCAGGCCTACCCCGGCGGGTCAGGTAGGAAGGGTGGGGGTAAATCGGCGCGCCCCTATTGTCAGCAGGTGTACCCCGGCGCACCAGTAAGTGTTCCGGGTCAATCCAGGAGTACCGGTGGGTATAGCAAAACTACCGCGGAGTACCGGTGGGTGTACCCTTACTACCCCAGATTGTCGGGTAGGGGGCCAGGCCTACCGCAGAGCATCAGGTAGGGATACCGGGCCTAGCCTGGAGGGTCAGGTGGGAATGTCTGGTGTACAGAGCACGTAAGGTCAGCAGGTGTACCCCAGCGAACCAGAAAGGGTTCACGTACTACCCTGGAGTACCGGTGGGTGTACCAATACTACCGCAGAGTACCGGTGGGGGTACCGGTACTACCCCAGCATATCGGGTAGGGGTGCCAGGCCAACAACGGAGCATCAGGTAGGGATACCGAGACCAACACGGAGGGTCAGGAAGAATGTCTGTTCTATACCGCGTGCCTGTAACGTCATCAGGTGTGCCCCAGTGAACCAGTAAGGGTTCACGTACTACCCCGGAGTACCGGTGGGTGTACCGATACTACCGCAGAGTAACGGTGGGGGTACCGCTACTACCCAAGAACATCGGGTATGGGTGCCAAGCCTAATGCGGAGCATCAGGTAGGGATAGCGGGTCTAACCTGTGGGGTCCGGTAGGGAGGCCAGGTCTAGTCCAGCGCGCACGAAGGGACATCGGGTGTTCTCTGGCGCATCACAAAGGGTCCCGTTCCAAGCCCAGAGTACCGGTGGGGGAACCGGTTCTAACTCAAAACATCTGGTAGGTATACCAGCCCTAACCCGGCGGGTAAGGTAGAAAGGGTGGGCGTAAAGCGGCGCACCCGTAGTGTCAGCAGGTGTACCCCGGCGCACCAGTAAGGGTTCCGGTACAATCCAGGAGTACCGGTGGGTATAGCAAAACCACCGCGGAGTACCAGTGGGTGTACCGGTACTACCCCAGATTGTCGGGTAGGGGGCCAGGCGTACCGCAGAGCATCAGGTAGGGATACCGGGCCTAGCCTGGAGGGTCAGGTAGGAATGTCTGATCTACACAGCACGCCCGTAACGTCAGCAGATGTACCCCAGCAAACCAGTAAGGGTTCAGGTACTACCCTGGAGTATCGGTGGGTGTACCAATACTACCGCAGAGTACCGGTGGGGGTAGCGGTACTACCCCAGCATATCGGGTAGGGGTGCCAGGCCAACAACGGAGCATCAGGTAGGGATACCGGGACTAACACGGAGGGTCAGGAAGAATGTTCTATACCGCGTGCCTGTAACGACATCAGGTGTACCCCAGTGAACCAGTAAGGGTTCACGTACTACCCCGGAGTACCGGTGGGGGTACCGATACTACCGCAGAGTAACGGTGGGGGTACCGCTACTACCCCAGAACATCGGGTATGGGTGCCAAGCCTAATGCGGAGCATCAGGTAGAGATAGCGGGTCTAACCTGTGGGGTCTGGTAGGGAGGCCAGGTCTAGTCCAGCGCGCACGAAGGGACAGCTGGTGTTCTCTGGCGCATCACAAAGGGTTCCGTTCCAAACCCAGAGTACCGGTGGGGGAACCGGTTCTACCTCAAACATCGGGTAGGTATACCAGGCCTACACCTGCGGGTCAGGTAGGAAGGGTGGGCGTAAAGCGGCGAGCCCATAGGGTCAGCAGGTGTACCCTGGCGTACCAGTAAGGGTTCCGGTACAATCCAGGAGTACCGGTGGGTATAGCAAAACTACCGCGGAATACCGGTGGGTGTACCGGTACTACCCCAGATTGTCGGGTAGGGGGCCAGGCCTACCGCAGAGCATCAGGTAGGGATACCGGGCCTAGCCTGGAGGGTCAGGTAGGAATGTCTGGTCTACACAGCATGCCCGTAAGGTCAGCAGGTGTACCCCAGCGAACCAGTAAGTGTTCAGGTACTACCCTGGAATACCGGTGGGTGTACCAATACTACCGCAGAGTACCGGTGGGGGTACCGGTACTACCCCAGCATATCGGGTAGGGGTGCCAGGCCAACAACGGAGCATCAGGTAGCGATACCGGGACTAACACGGAGGGTCAGGTAGGAATGTCTGGTCTACACCGCGCACCAGTAACGTCAGCAGGTGTACCCCAGTGAACCAGTAAGGGTTCACGTACTACCCCGGAGTACCAGTGGGTGTACCGATACTACCGCAGAGTAACGGTGGGGGTACCGCTACTACCCCAGAACATCGGGTATGGGTGCCAAGCCTAATGCGGAGCATCAGGTAGGGCTACCGGGTGTAACATGTCGGGTCCGGTAGGGAGGCCGGGTCTAGTCCAGCGCGCACGAAGGGACAGCTGGTGTTCTCTGGCGCATCACAAAGGTTTCCGTTCCAAACCCAGAGTACCGGTGGGGGAACCGGTTCTACCTCGAAACATCGGGTAGGTATACCAGGCCTACCCGGAGGGTCAGGTAGGAAGGGTGGGCGTAAAGCGGCGCGCCCGTAGGGTCAGCTGGTGTACCCCGGCGCACCAGTAAGGGTTCCGGTACAATCCAGGAGTACCGGTGGGTATAGCAAATCCACCGCGGAGTACCGGTGGGTGTACCGGTACTACCCCAGATTGTCGGGTAGGGGGCCAGGCCTACCGCAGAGCATCAGGTAGGGATACCGGGCCTAGCCTGGAGGGTCAGGTAGGAATGTCTGGTCTACAGAGCACGCCCGTAAGGTCAGCAGGTGTACCCCAGCGAACCAGTAAGGGTTCAGGTACTACCCTGGAGTACCGGTGGGTGTACCAATACTACCGCAGAGTACCGGTGGGGGTAGCGGTACTACCCCAGCATATCGGGTAGGGGTGCCAGGCCAACAACGGAGCATCAGGTAGGGATACCGGGCCTAAAACGGAGGGTCAGGTAGGAATGTCTGGTCTACACCGCGCGCCAGTAACGTCAGCAGGTGTACCCCAGTGAACCAGTAAGGGTTCACGTACTACCCCGAGGTACCGGTGGGTGTACCGATACTTCCGCAGAGTAATGGTGGGGGTACCGCTACTACCCCAGAACATCGGGTATGGGTGCCAAGCCTAATGCGGAGCATCAGGTAGGGATACCGGGTCTAACCTGTGGGGTCCGGTAGGGAGGCCGGGTCTACTCCAGCGCGCACGAAGGGACAGCTGGTGTTCTCTGGCGCATCACAAAGGGTTCCGTTCCAAACCCAGAGTACCGGTGGGGGAACCGGTTCTACCTCGAAACATCGGGTAAGTATACCAGGCCTACACCTGCGGGTCAGGTAGGAAGGGTGGGTGTAAAGCGGCGAGCACATAGGGTCAGCAGGTGTACCCCGGCGCACCTTTAAGGGTTCCGGTACAATCCAGGAGTTCCGGTGGGTATAGCAAAATTACCGCGGAGTTCCTCTGGGTGTACCGGTACTACCCCAGATTGTCGTGTAGGGGGCCAGGCCTACCGCAGAGCATCAGGTAGGGATACCAGGCCTAGCCTGGAGGGTCAGGTAGGAATGTCTGGTCTACAGAGCACGCCCGTAAGGTCAGCAGGTGTACCCCAGCGAACCAGTAAGGGTTCAGGTACTACCCTGGAGTACCGGTGGGTGTACCAATACTACCGCAGAGTACCGGTGGGTGTACCGGTACTACCTCAGCATATCGGGTAGGGGTGCCAGGCTAACAACGGAGCATCACGTAGGGATACCGGGTCTAACACGGAGGGTCAGGTAGGAATGTCTGATCTACACCGCGTGCCAGTAACGTCATCAGGTGTACCCCAGTGAACCAGTAAGGGTTCACGTACTACCCCGGAGTACCGGTGGGTGTACCGATACTACCGCAGAGTAACGGTGGGGGTACCGCTACTACCCCAGAACATCGGGTATGGGTGCCAAGCCTAATGCGGAGCATCAGGTAGGGCTACCGGGTGTAACATGTCGGGTCCGGTAGGGAGGCCAGGTCTAGTCCAGCGCGCACGAAGGGACAGCTGGTGTTCTCTGGCGCATCACAAAGGGTTCCGTTCCAAACCCAGAGTACCGGTGGGGGAACCGGTTCTACCTCGAAACATCGGGTAGGTATACCAGGCCTACCCGGAGGGTCAGGTAGGAAGGGTGGGCGTAAAGCGGCGCGCCCGTAGGGTCAGCTGGTGTACCCCGGCGCACCAGTAAGGGTTCCGGTACAATCCAGGAGTACCGGTGGGTATAGCAAATCCACCGCGGAGTACCGGTGGGTGTACCGGTACTACCCCAGATTGTCGGGTAGGGGGCCAGGCCTACCGCAGAGCATCAGGTAGGGATACCGGGCCTAGCCTGGAGGGTCAGGTAGGAATGTCTGGTCTACAGAGCACGCCCGTAAGGTCAGCAGGTGTACCCCAGCGAACCAGTAAGGGTTCAGGTACTACCCTGGAGTAACGGTGGGTGTACCAATACTACCGCAGAGTACCGGTGGGGGTAGCGGTACTACCCCAGCATATCGGGTAGGGGTGCCAGGCCAACAACGGAGCATCAGGTAGGGATACCGGGCCTAAAACGGAGGGTCAGGTAGGAATTTCTGGTCTACACCGCGCGCCAGTAACGTCAGCAGGTGTACCCCAGTGAAACAGTAAGGGTTCAGGTACTACCCCGGAGTACCGGTGGGGGTACCGATACTACCGCAGAGTAACGGTGGGGGTACCGCTACTACCCCAGAACATCGGGTATGGGTGCCAAGCCTAATGCGGAGCATCAGGTAGGGATACCGGGTCTAACCTGTGGGTTCCGGTAGGGAGGCCGGGTCTAGTCCAGCGCGCACGAAGGGACAGCTGGTGTTCTCTGGCGCATCACACAGGGTTCCGTTCCAAACCCAGAGTACCGGTGGGGGAACCGGTTCTACCTCGAAACATCGGGTAGTTATACCAGGCCTACACTGGCGGGTCAGGTAGGAAGGGTGGGCGTAAAGCGGCGCGCCCTTAAGGCCAGCAGGTGTACCCCGGCGCACCAGTAAGGGTTCCGGTACAATCCAGGAGTACCGGTGGGTATAGCAAAGCTACCGCGGAGTACCGGTGGGTGTACCGGTACTACCCCATATTGTCGGGTAGGGGGCCAGGCGTAGCGCAGAGCATCAGGTAGGGATACCGGGCCTAGCCTGGAGGGTCAGGTAGGAATGTGTGGTCTACAGAGCACGCCCGTAAGGTCAGCAAGTGTACCCCAGCGAACCAGTAAGGGTTCAGGTACTACCCTGGAGTACCGGTGGGTGTACCAATACTACCGCAGAGTACCGGTGGGGGTACCGGTACTACCCCAGCATATCGGGTAGGGGTGCCAGGCCAACAACAGAGCATCAGGTAGGGATACTGGGACTAACACGGAGGGTCAGGAAGAATGTCTGGTCTATACCGCGTGCCCGAAACGTCATCAGGTGTACCCCAGTTAACCAGTAAGGGTTCACGTACTACCCTGGAGTACCGGTGGGTGTACCGATACTACCGCAGAGTAATGGTGGGGGTACCGCTACTACCCCAGAACATCGGGTATGGGTGCCAAGACTAATGCGGAGCATCAGGTAGGGATAGCGGGTCTAACCTGTGGGGTCCGGTAGGGAGGCCAGGTCTAGTCCAGCGCGCACGATGGGACATCTGGAGTTCTCTGGCGCATCACAAAGGGTTGCGTTCCAAACCCAGAGTACCAGTGGGGGAACCGGTTCTAACTCAAAACATCTGGTAGGTATACCAGGCCTACCCCGGCGGGTAACGTAAGCAGGGTGGGCGTAAAGCGGCGCGCCCGTAGGGTCAGCAGGTGTACCCTGGCGTACCAGTAAGGGTTCCGGTACAATCCAGGAGTACAGGTGGGTATAGCAAAATTACCGCGGATTTCCTCTGGGTGTACCGGTACTACCCCAGATTGTCGGGTAGGGGGCCAGGCCTACCGCAGAGCATCAGGTAGGGATACCGGGCCTAGCCTGGAGGGTCAGGTAGGAATGTCTGGTCTACACAGCACGCCCGTAAGGTCAGCAGGTGTACCCCAGCGAACCAGTAAGGGTTCAGGTACTACCCTGGAATACCAGTGGGTGTACCAATACTACCGCAGAGTACCGGTGGGGGTACCGGTACTACCCCAGCATATCGGGTAGGGGTGCCAGGCCAACAACGGCGCATCAGGTAGGGATACCGGGACTAACACGGAGGGTCAGGAAGAATGTCTGTTCTATACCGCGTGGCGGAAACGTCATCAGGTGTACCCCAGTGAACCAGTAAGGGTTCACGTACTACCCCGGAGTACCGGTGGGTGTACCGATACTACCGCAGAGTAACGGTGGGGGTACCGCTACTACCCCAGAAGATCGGGTATGGGTGCCAAGCCTAATGCGGAGCATCAGGTAGAGATAGCGGGTCTAACCTGTGGGGTCTCGTAGGGAGGCCAGGTCTAGTCCAGCGCGCACGAAGGGACAGCTGGTGTTCTCTGGCGCATCACAAAGGGTTCCGTTCCAAACCCAGAGTACCGGTGGGGGAACCGGTTCTACCTCGAAACATCGGGTAGGTATACCAGGCCTACCTCGGCGTGTCAGGTAGGAAGGGTGGGCGTAAAGCGGCGCACCCGTAGGGTCAGCAGGTGTACCCCGGCGCACCAGTAAGGGTTCCGGTACAATCCAGGAGTACCGGTGGGTATAGCAAATCCACCGCGGAGTTCCTCTGGGTGTACCTGTACTACCCCAGATTGTCGGGTAGGGGGCCTGGCCTACCGCAGACCATCAGGTAGGGATACCGGGCCTAGCCTGGAGGGTCAGGTAGGAATGTCTGGTCTACAGAGCACGCCCGTAAGGTCAGCAGGTGTACCCCAGCGAACCAGTAAGGGTTCAGGTACTACCCTGGAGTACCGGTGGGTGTACCAATACTACCGCAGAGTACCGGTGGAGGTAGCAGTACTACCCCAGCATATCGGGTAGGGGTGCCAGCCAACAATGGAGCATCAGGTAGGGATACCGGGACTAACACGGAGGGTCAGGAAGAATGTCTGGTCTATAGCGCGCGCCCATAAGGTCAGCAGGTGTACCCCAGTGAACCAGTAAGGGTTCACGTACTACTCCGGAGTACCGGTGGATGTACCGATACTACCGCAGAGTAACGGTGGGGGTACCACTAGTACCCCAGAAGATCGGGTATGGGTGCCAAGCCTAATGCGGAGCATCAGGTAGGGATAGCGGGTCTAACCTGTGGGGTCCGGTAGGGAGGCCAGGTCTAGTCCAGCGCGCACGAAGGGACAGCTGGTGTTCTCTGGCGCATCACAAAGGGTTCCGTTCCAACCCCCGAGTACCGGTGGGGCAACCGGTTCTACCTTGAAACATCGGGTAGGTATACCAGGCCTACCCGGAGAGTCAGGTAGGAAGGGTGGGCTTAAAGCGGCGAGCCCATAGGGTCAGCAGGTGTACCCCGGCGCACCAGTAAGGGTTCCGGTACAATCCAGGAGTACCGGTGGGTATAGCAAAACTACCGCGGAGTACCGGTGGGTGTACCGGTACTATCCCAGATTGTCGGGTAGGGGGCCAGTCGCAGCGCAGAGCATCAGGTAGGGATACCGGGCCTAGCCTGGAGGGTCAGGTAGGAATGTCTGGTCTACACAGTACGCCCTTAAGGTCAGCAGGGGTAACCCAGCGAACCAGTAAGGGTTCAGGTACTGCCCTGGAGTACCGGTGGGTGTACCAATACTACCGCGGAGTACCGGTGGGGGTACCAGTACTACCCCAGCATATCGGGTAGGGGTGCCAGGCCAACAACGGAGCATCAGGTAGGGATACCGGGACTAACACGGAGGGTCAGGAAGAATGTCTGGTCTATACCGCGTGCCCGTAACGTCATCAGGTGTACCCCAGTGAACCAGTAAGGGTTCACGTACTACCCCGGAGTACCGGTGGGTGTACCGATACTACCGCAGAGTAACGGTGGGGGTACCGCTAGTACCCCAGAACATCGGGTATGGGTGCCAAGCCTAATGCGGAGCATCACGTAGTGATAGCAGGTCTAACCTGTGGGGTCCGCTAGGGAGGCCAGGTCTAGTCCAGCGCGCACGAAGGGACAGCTGGTGTTCTCTGGCGTATCACCATGGTTTCCGTTCCAAGCCCAGAGTACCATTGGGCTACCGGTTCTAACTCAAAACATCTGGTAGGTATACCAGGCCTACCCCGGAGGGTCAGGTAGGAAGGGTGGGCGTAAAGCGGCGAGCCCATAGGGTCAGCAGGTGTACCCCGGCGCACCAGTAAGGGTTCAGGTACAATCCAGGAGTACCGGTGGGTATAGCAAAAGTACCGCGGAGTACCGGTGGGTGTACCGGTACTACCCCAGATTGTCGGATAGGGGGCCAGGCCTACAGTAGAGCATCAGGTAGGGATACCGGGCCTAGCCTGGAGGGTCAGGTAGGAAAGTCTGGTCTACAGAGAACGCCCGTAAGGTCAGCAGGTGTACCCCAGCGAACCAGTAAGGGTTCAGGTACTACCCTGGAGTACCGGTGGGTGTACCAATACTACCGCAGAGTACCGGTGGGGGTACCTGTACTACCCCAGCATATCGGGTAGGGGTGCCAGCCAACAACGGAGCATCAGGTAGGGATACCGGGACTAACACGGAGGGTCAGGAAGAATGTCTGGTCTATAGCGCGCGCCCATAAGGTCAGCAGGTGTACCCCAGTGAACCAGTAAGGGTTCACGCACTACCCCGGAGTACCGGTGGGTGTACCGATACTACCGCAGAGTAACGGTGGGGGTACCGCTACTACCCCAGAAGATCGGGTATGGGTGCCAAGCCTAATGCGGGGCATCAGGTAGGGATAGCAGGTCTAACCTGTGGGGTCCGGTAGGGAGGCCAGGTCTAGTCCAGCGCGCACGAAGGGACAGCTGGTGTTCTCTGGCGCATCACAAAGGGTTCCGTTCCAACCCCAGAGTACCGGTGGGGGAACCGGTTCTACCTCGAAACATCGGGTAGGTATACCAGGCCTACCCCGGCGGGTCAGGTAGGAAGGGTAGGCGTAAAGCGGCGAGCCCATATGGTCAGCAGGTGTACCCCGGCGCACCAGTAAGGGTTCCGGTACAATCCAGGAGTACCGGTGGGTATAGCAAAATTACCGCGGAGTTCCTCTGGGTGTACCGGTACTACCCCAGATTGTCGTGTAGGGGGCCAGGCCTACCGCAGAGCATCAGGTAGGGATACCAGGCCTAACCTGGAGGGTCAGATAGGAATGTCTGGTCTACACAGCACGCCCGTAAGGTCAGCAGGTGTACCCCAGCGAACCAGCAAGGGTTCAGGTACTACCCTGGAGTACCTGTGGGTGTACCAATACTACCGCAGAGTACCGGTGGGGGTAGCGGTACTACCCCAGCATATCGGGTAGGGGTGCCAGGCCAAAAACGGAGCATCAGGTAGGGATACCGGGACTAACACGGAGGGTCAGGAAGAATGTCTGTTATATACCGCGTGCCTGTAACGTCATCAGGTGTACCCCAGTGAACCAGTAAGGGTTCACGTACTACCCCGGAGTACCGGTGGGTGTACTGATACTACCGCAGAGTAACGGTGGGGGTACCGCTACTACCCCACAGGATCGGGTATGGGTGCCAAGCCTAATGCGGAGCATCAGGTAGGGATAGCGGGTCTAACCTGTGGGGTCCAGTAGGGAGGCCTGGTCTAGTCCAGCGCGCACGAAGGGACAGCTGGTGTTCTCTGGCGCATCACAAAGGTTTCAGTTCCAAGCCCAGAGTACCGGTGGGGGAACCGGTTCTAACTCAAAACATCTGGTAGTTATACCAGGCCTACCCCGGCGGGTAAGGTAAGAAGGGTGGGCGTAAAGCGACGCGCCCGTAGGGTCAGCAGGTGTACCCCGGCGCACCAGTAAGGGTTCCCGTAAAATCCAGGAGTACCGTTGGGTATAGCAAAAGTACTGCGGAGTATCTGTGGGTGTACCGGTACTACCCCAGATTGTCGAGTAGGGGGCCAGGCCTACCGCAGAGCATCAGGTAGGGATACTGGGCCTAGCCTGGAGGGTCAGGTAGGAATGTCTGGTCTACACAGCACGCCCGTAAGGTCAGCAGATGTACCCCAGCGAACCAGTAAGTGTTCTGGTACTACCCTGGAATACCGGTGGGTGTACCAATACTACCGCAGAGTACCGGTGGGGGTACCGGTACTACCCCAGCATATCGGGTAGGGGTGCCAGGCCAACAACGTAGCATCAGGTAGGGATACTGGACCTAACATGGAGGGTCAGGTAGGAATGTCTGGTCTACACCACGCGCCAGTAACGTCAGCAGTTGTACCCCAGTGAACCAGTAAGGGTTCACGTACTACCCCGGAGTACCGGTGGGTGTACCGCTAGTACCGCAGAGTAACGGTGGGGGTACCGCTACTACCCCAGAACATCGGGTATGGGTGCCAAGCCTAATGCGGAGCATCAGGTAGGGATAGCGGGTCTAACCTGTGGGGTCCGGTAGGGAGGCCAGGTCTAGTCCAGCACGCACGATGGGACAGCTGGTGTTCTCTGGCGCATCACAAAGGGTTCCGTCCCAACCCCAGAGTACCGGTGGGGGAACCGGTTCTAACTCAAAACATCTGGTAGGTATACCAGGCCTACCCCGGCGGGTAAGGTAAGAAGGGTGGGCGTAAAGCGATGCGCCCGTAGTGTCAGCAGGTGTACCCCGGCGCACCAGTAAGGGTTCCGGTACAATCCAGGAGTACCGGTGGGTATAGCAAAAGTACCGCGGAGTACCGGTGGGTGTACCGGTACTACCCCAGATTGTCGGGAAGGGGGCCAGGCCTACCGCAGACCATCAGGTAGGGATACCGGGCCTAGCCTGGAGGGTCAGGTAGGAATGTCTGGTCTACAGAGCACGCCCGTAAGGTCAGCAGGTGTACCCCAGCGAACCAGTAAGGGTTCAGGTACTACCCTGGAGTACCGGTGGGTGTACCAATACTACCGCAGAGTACCGGTGGAGGTAGCAGTACTACCCCAGCATATGGGGTAGGGGTGCCAGCCAACAATGGAGCATCAGGTAGGGATACCGGGACTAACACGGAGGGTCAGGAAGAATGTCTGGTCTATAGCGCGCGCCCATAAGGTCAGCAGGTGTACCCCAGTGAACCAGTAAGGGTTCACGTACTACTCCGGAGTACCGGTGGATGTACCGATACTACCGCAGAGTAACGGTGGGGGTACCGCTAGTACCCCAGAAGATCGGGTATGGGTGCCAAGCCTAATGCGGAGCATCAGGTAGGGATAGCGGGTCTAACCTGTGGGGTCCGGTAGGGAGGCCAGGTCTAGTCCAGCGCGCACGAAGGGACAGCTGGTGTTCTCTGGCGCATCACAAAGGGTTCCGTTCCAACCCCAGAGTACCGGTGGGGCAACCGGTTCTACCTTGAAACATCGGGTAGGTATACCAGGCCTACCCGGAGGGTCAGGTAGGAAGGGTGGGCTTAAAGCGGCGAGCCCATAGGATCAGCAGGTGTACCCCGGCGCACCAGTAAGGGTTCCGGTACAATCCAGGAGTACCGGTGGGTATAGCAAAACTACAGCGGAGTACCGGTGGGTGTACCGGTACTATCCCAGATTGTCGGGTAGGGGGCCAGTCGCAGCGCAGAGCATCAGGTAGGGATACCGGGCCTAGCCTGGAGGGTCAGGTAGGAATGTCTGGTCTACACAGTACGCCTGTAAGGTCAGCAGGGGTAACCCAGCGAACCAGTAAGGGTTCAGGTACTGCCCTGGAGTACCGGTGGGTGTACCAATACTACCGCAGAGTACCGGTGGGGGTACCAGTACTACCCCAGCATATCGGGTAGGGGTGCCAGGCCAACAACGGAGCATCAGGTAGGGATACCGGGACTAACACGGAGGGTCAGGTAGGAATGTCTGGTCTATACCGCGTGCCCGTAACGTCATCAGGTGTACCCCAGTGAACCAGTAAGGGTTCACGTACTACCCCGGAGTACCGGTGGGTGTACCGATACTACCGCAGAGTAACGGTGGGGGTACCGCTAGTACCCCAGAACATCGGGTATGGGTGCCAAGCCTAATGCGGAGCATCACGTAGTGATAGCGGGTCTAACCTGTGGGGTCCGCTAGGGAGGCCAGGTCTAGTCCAGCGCGCACGAAGGGACAGCTGGTGTTCTCTGGCGCATCACCATGGTTTCCGTTCCAAGCCCAGAGTACCATTGGGCTACCGGTTCTAACTCGAAACATCTGGTAGGTATACCAGGCCTACCCCGGAGGGTCAGGTAGGAAGGGTGGGCGTAAAGCGGCGAGCCCATAGGGTCAGCAGGTGTACCCCGGCGCACCAGTAAGGGTTCAGGTACAATCCAGGAGTACCGGTGGGTATAGCAAAAGTACCGCGGAGTACCGGTGGGTGTACCGGTACTACCCCAGATTGTCGGATAGGGGGCCAGGCCTACAGTAGAGCATCAGGTAGGGATACCGGGCCTAGCCTGGAGGGTCAGGTAGGAAAGTCTGGTCTACAGAGAACGCCCGTAAGGTCAGCAGCTGTACCCCAGCGAACCAGTAAGGGTTCAGGTACTACCCTGGAGTACCGGTGGGTGTACCAATACTACCGCAGAGTACCGGTGGGGGTACCGGTACTACCCCAGCATATCGGGTAGGGGTGCCAGCCAACAACGGAGCATCAGGTAGGGATACCGGGACTAACACGGAGGGTCAGGAAGAATGTCTGGTCTATAGCGCGCGCCCATAAGGTCAGCAGGTGTACCCCAGTGAACCAGTAAGGGTTCACGCACTACCCCGGAGTACCGGTGGTTGTACCGATACTACCGCAGAGTAACGGTGGGGGTACCGCTACTACCCCAGAAGATCGGGTATGGGTGCCAAGCCTAATGCGGAGCATCAGGTAGGGATAGTGGGTCTAACCTGTGGGGTCGGTAGGGAGGCCGGGTCTAGTCCAGCGCGCACGAAGGGACAGCTGGTGTTCTCTGGCGCATCACAAAGGGTTCCGTTCCAACCCCAGAGTACCGGTGGGGCAACCGGTTCTACCTCGAAACATCGGGTAGGTATACCAGGCCTACCCCGGCGGGTCAGGTAGGAAGGGTGGGTCCAAAGCAGTGTGCCCTTAGGGTCAGCAGGTGTACCCCAGCGCACCAGTAAGGGTTCCGGTACAATCCAGGAGTACCGGTGGGTATAGCAAAAGTACCGCGGAGTACCTGTGGGTGTACCGGTACTACCCCAGATTGTCGGGTAGGGGGCCAATCGCAGCGCAGAGCATCAGGTAGGGATACCGGGCCTAGCCTGGAGGGTCAGGTAGGAATGTCTGGTCTACAGAGCACGCCCGTAAGGTCAGCAGGTGTACCCCAGCGAACCAGTAAGGGTTCAGGTACTGCCCTGGAGTACCGGTGGGTGTACCAATACTACCGCAGAGTACCGGTGGAGGTAGCGGTACTACCCCAGCATATCGGGTAGGGGTGCCAGCCAACAATGGAGCATCAGGTACGGATACCGGGACTAACACGGAGGGTCAGGAAGAATGTCTGGTCTATAGCGCGCGCCCATAAGGTCAGCAGGTGTACCCCAGTGAACCAGTAAGGGTTCACGTACTACCCCGGAGTACCGGTGGGTGTACCGATACTACCGCAGAGTAACGGTGGGGGTACCGCTACTACCCCAGAACATCGGGTATGGGTGCCAAGCCTAATGCGGAGCATCAGGTAGGGATAGCGGGTCTAACCTGTGGGGTCCGGTAGGGAGGCCAGGTCTAGTCCAGCGCGCACGAAGGGACAGCTGGTGTTCTCTGGCGCATCACAAAGGGTTCCGTTCCAACCCCAGAGTACCGGTGGGGCAACCGGTTCTACCTTGAAACATCGGGTAGGTATACCAGGCCTATCCGGAGGGTCAGGTAGGAAGGGTGGGCTTAAAGCGGCGAGCCCGTAGGGTCAGCAGGTGTACCCCGGCTCACCTGTAGGGGTTCCGGTACAATCCAGGAGTACCGGTGGGTATAGCAAAACCACCGCGGAATACAGGTGGGTGTACCGGTACTACCCCAGATTGTCGTGTAGGGGGCCAGGCCTACCGCAGAGCATCAGGTAGGGATACCGGGCCTAGCCTGGAGGGTCAGGTAGGAATGTCTGGTCTACACAGCACGCCCGTAAGGTCAGCAGGTGTACCCCAGCGAACCAGTAAGTGTTCAGGTACTACCCTGGAGTACCGGTGGGTGTACCAATACTACCGCAGAGTACCGGTGGGGGTACCGGTACTACCCCAGCATATCGGGTAGGGGTGCCAGGCCAACAACGGCGCATCAGGTAGGGATACCGGGACTAACACGGAGGGTCAGGAAGAATGTCTGGTCTATACCGCGTGCCCGAAACGTCATCAGGTGTACCCCAGTGAACCAGTAAGGGTTCACGTACTACCCCGGAGTACCGGTGGGTGTACCGATACTACCGCAGAGTAACGGTGGGGGTACCGCTACTACCCCAGAACATCGGGTATGGGTGCCAAGCCTAATGCGGAGCATCAGGTAGAGATAGCGGGTCTAACATGTGGGGTCTCGTAGGGAGGCCAGGTCTAGTCCAGCGCGCACGAAGGGACAGCTGGTGTTCTCTGGCGCATCACAAAGGGTTCCGTTCCAAACCCAGAGTACAGGTGGGGGAACCGGTTCTACCTTGAAACATCGGGTAGGTATACCAGGCCTACCCGGAGAGTCAGGTAGGAAGGGTGGGCTTAAAGCGGCGAGCCCATAGGGTCAGCAGGTGTACCCCGGCGCACCAGTAAGGGTTCCGGTACAATCCAGGAGTACCGGTGGGTATAGCAAAACTACCGCGGAGTACCGGTGGGTGTACCGGTACTATCCCAGATTGTCGGGTAGGGGGCCAGTCGCAGCGCAGAGCATCAGGTAGGGATACCGGGCCTAGCCTGGAGGGTCAGGTAGGAATGTCTGGTCTACACAGTACGCCCGTAAGGTCAGCAGGGGTAACCCAGCGAACCAGTAAGGGTTCAGGTACTGCCCTGGAGTACCGGTGGGTGTACCAATACTACCGCGGAGTACCGGTGGGGGTACCAGTACTACCCCAGCATATCGGGTAGGGGTGCCAGGCCAACAACGGAGCATCAGGTAGGGATACCGGGACTAACACGGAGGGTCAGGAAGAATGTCTGGTCTATACCGCGTGCCCGTAACGTCATCAGGTGTACCCCAGTGAACCAGTAAGGGTTCACGTACTACCCCGGAGTACCGGTGGGTGTACCGATACTACCGCAGAGTAACGGTGGGGGTACCGCTAGTACCCCAGAACATCGGGTATGGGTGCCAAGCCTAATGCGGAGCATCACGTAGTGATAGCAGGTCTAACCTGTGGGGTCCGCTAGGGAGGCCAGGTCTAGTCCAGCGCGCACGAAGGGACAGCTGGTGTTCTCTGGCGTATCACCATGGTTTCCGTTCCAAGCCCAGAGTACCATTGGGCTACCGGTTCTAACTCAAAACATCTGGTAGGTATACCAGGCCTACCCCGGAGGGTCAGGTAGGAAGGGTGGGCGTAAAGCGGCGAGCCCATAGGGTCAGCAGGTGTACCCCGGCGCACCAGTAAGGGTTCAGGTACAATCCAGGAGTACCGGTGGGTATAGCAAAAGTACCGCGGAGTACCGGTGGGTGTACCGGTACTACCCCAGATTGTCGGATAGGGGGCCAGGCCTACAGTAGAGCATCAGGTAGGGATACCGGGCCTAGCCTGGAGGGTCAGGTAGGAAAGTCTAGTCTACAGAGAACGCCCGTAAGGTCAGCAGCTGTACCCCAGCGAACCAGTAAGGGTTCAGGTACTACCCTGGAGTACCGGTGGGTGTACCAATACTACCGCAGAGTACCGGTGGGGGTACCTGTACTACCCCAGCATATGGGGTAGGGGTGCCAGCCAACAACGGAGCATCAGGTAGGGATACCGGGACTAACACGGAGGGTCAGGAAGAATGTCTGGTCTATAGCGCGCGCCCATAAGGTCAGCAGGTGTACCCCAGTGAACCAGTAAGGGTTCACGCACTACCCCGGAGTACCGGTGGGTGTACCGATACTACCGCAGAGTAACGGTGGGGGTACCGCTACTACCCCAGAAGATCGGGTATGGGTGCCAAGCCTAATGCGGGGCATCAGGTAGGGATAGCAGGTCTAACCTGTGGGGTGCGGTAGGGAGGCCAGGTCTAGTCCAGCGCGCACGAAGGGACAGCTGGTGTTCTCTGGCGCATCACAAAGGGTTCCGTTCCAACCCCAGAGTACCGGTGGGGGAACCGGTTCTACCTCGAAACATCGGGTAGGTATACCAGGCCTACCCCGGCGGGTCAGGTAGGAAGGGTAGGCGTAAAGCGGCGAGCCCATATGGTCAGCAGGTGTACCCCGGCGCACCAGTAAGGGTTCCGGTACAATCCAGGAGTACCGGTGGGTATAGCAAAATTACCGCGGAGTTCCTCTGGGTGTACCGGTACTACCCCAGATTGTCGTGTAGGGGGCCAGGCCTACCGCAGAGCATCAGGTAGGGATACCAGGCCTAACCTGGAGGGTCAGATAGGAATGTCTGGTCTACACAGCACGCCCGTAAGGTCAGCAGGTGTACCCCAGCGAACCAGCAAGGGTTCAGGTACTACCCTGGAGTACCTGTGGGTGTACCAATACTACCGCAGAGTACCGGTGGGGGTAGCGGTACTACCCCAGCATATCGGGTAGGGGTGCCAGGCCAAAAACGGAGCATCAGGTAGGGATACCGGGACTAACACGGAGGGTCAGGAAGAATGTCTGTTATATACCGCGTGCCTGTAACGTCATCAGGTGTACCCCAGTGAACCAGTAAGGGTTCACGTACTACCCCGGAGTACCGGTGGGTGTACTGATACTACCGCAGAGTAACGGTGGGGGTACCGCTACTACCCCACAGGATCGGGTATGGGTGCCAAGCCTAATGCGGAGCATCAGGTAGGGATAGCGGGTCTAACCTGTGGGGTCCAGTAGGGAGGCCTGGTCTAGTCCAGCGCGCACGAAGGGACAGCTGGTGTTCTCTGGCGCATCACAAAGGTTTCAGTTCCAAGCCCAGAGTACCGGTGGGGGAACCGGTTCTAACTCAAAACATCTGGTAGTTATACCAGGCCTACCCCGGCGGGTAAGGTAAGAAGGGTGGGCGTAAAGCGACGCGCCCGTAGGGTCAGCAGGTGTACCCCGGCGCACCAGTAAGGGTTCCGGTACAATCCAGGAGTACCGGTGGGTATAGCAAAACCACCACGGAGTACCTCTGGGTGTACCGGTACTACCCCAGATTGTCTGGTAGGGGGCCAGGCCTACCGCAGAGCATCAGGTAGGGATACCGGGCCTAGCCTGGAGGGTCAGTTGGGAATGTCTGGTCTACACAGCATGCCCGTAAGGTCAGCAGGTGTACCCCAGCGAACCAGTAAGTGTTCAGGTACTGCCCTGGAATACCGGTGGGTGTACCAATACTACCGCAGAGTACCGGTGGGGGTAGCGGTACTACCCCAGCATATCGGGTAGGGGTGCCAGGCCAACAACGGAGCATCAGGTAGGGATACCGGGCCTAAAACGGAGGGTCAGGTAGGAATGTCTGGTCTACACCGCGCGCCAGTAACGTCAGCAGGTGTACCCCAGTGAACCAGTAAGGGTTCATGTACTACCCCGGAGTACCGGTGGGTGTACCGATAGTACCGCAGAGTAACGGTGGGGGTACCGCTACTACCCCAGAACATCGGGTATGGGTGCTGTGAGAAACTATGGACTAGGGTATTGTTATTAGGATTTATGTAAAGGTCAGGAAATTGCTCATGCAAACAGCTACCAGACACCGCCTGTGTAAGATAAGGTAAGATAACCACAATCGTTTACCATTGTGCAAGATAACCGCCAGGTATCCAGGAACCGACAGAAACAGGACAGACAACCCCATATAAGGACATATGAGTAAGGGATTAACTATGAGACAAAGGAGAAAGACTTCTTACTTCGGCCTCAAAGAGACAGACAGCGACCCCCTAACAACAACCGAGACATGCGCAGAGTATCTCCACTACTTCACGAACACGGAAATAAAGGTGTATAAAAAGGGACCGTTTGAACTGCTCAGTACGGCAGTTGGTGGAGCGCAGACTCCCCTGCCGTCCAGCGCTGTATTTGCTCATATTCTACTTGCTATAATTAATAAAATTTTAATTGGATTATGATCCCTTGTGGTCGCAATTTATGACAATTTTGGTGCCGTGACTCGGATAAGGAACGGTGGGCTTCTGTCCTCCGGGGAGGCGCCCCGCGGCAATCCGCGGCCCCGTGACCGACAGCCTACCTCAACCTTACCGACGAACCTAAATTCTAGAATAGTGAGCAAAGGAGAGACCGGTAAAATCCCATAAAAATTCTGTGCACGGGAGTCCGGACGAAGACGCAGGACGCGTAAGTATATTGCGAATTTGTTCGCGGGTTTGCCGTTCGGGCGGGATTGGGTTTCCTGGATTATAACAAATGAGAGGTTCGATATACTGAACCAAGCAAGTGTGGACTCTTAAGTACTGCGTTTCCCATCTCCCGCGAGGGACTGGGCCAGGAACAAGGGGAGCGAGTGAGTGTGTGTGTGTGGATAATCCAGAAGATGGGGGCGAAGGGCAGCAAGCCTTCGACTCCCATGGGAAGGGTACCCACTGTACCTAAGAATACCCCTCTGGCATATATCTTAGACAATTGGAGATATTTCCCTGCAACCCTAAGGAAAGATAAGCAGAAAATGATAGAATATTGTACTAAGATATGGGGAGGGAAGAAGATTTCTAAAAATGTCTTTTGACCAGTCTATGGGTCAGAAGAGGATTGGGTAAAACAGCAATTAAACCTCTGGGTTAATAATAAAAAACCCCTTAACCCGGAGGAAAGTCAGTATGCGGAAGTGTGGCTAGAAAGACCGGGAGCTAGACTTTACCCACTGACTGAAATAAAAACTAAACAAAAGAAAAAGGAGGAGTTAGACGAAACCCTTCTAACCCCCCCCCCCCCCCCTTACATTCCTCCTCCTGCTCCCGCAGCCCCTCCAGAGGTCCCCAGAGCGCCCACTCCCCCACCAGAGTCGGAACAAGGGTCCCCCCCCTCCTCCTAAACGCGTGACTAGAAGTCAAAAAGGGGCAGCTCAGATGTATCCTCTGAGGGAAATGCCCATGGGGGGACCTCAACCTGTGATTGGATATATTTCTGTACCCCTAAGCTCGGTTGATCTAGGAGATTTTAAAAGAACCGAGATGGGAAACTTAATTGAGGACCCACTCGGAGTGGCAGAAAGATTAGATCAATTTTTGGGACCAAACCTTTATACTTGGGATGAGATGCAATCTATCCTTGGTCAATTATTTACTACCGAGGAAAGAGATATGATTAGACGAGCAGGAATGAGACTGTGGGATGCTCAGCATGCCCAGGGACCCCAAGCAGATATTAAATGGCCACTCCAAAGACCTAATTGGGATAATCAGGATCCGGTGCATAGAACTCATATGCAGGACCTGAGAACTATAGTAATTCAGGGGATTAGAGAAGCAGTACCCCGTGGCCAGAATATCAATAAAGCATTTAATGAAATGCAAAAGAAAGATGAGAGCCCTACTGAGTGGCTAGAACGACTGAGGAAAGCCCTTCAGCTATACTCTGGGGTAAATCCAGACGACCCTTTAGGGCAAGCGCTCCTCAAAACTCAGTTTGTGGCAAAATCATGGGAAGATATCAGAAAGAAAATTGAAAAGTTAGAAGACTGGCAGGACAAAGGGTTAGATGAGTTGTTGAGAGAGACTCAGAGGGTGTATGTACGTAGAGATGAGGAAAGCCAATTGGACTGGAAAGTAAAGAAGCAGGAGTTGAATGCTATTGTTGTGAGAAGAGAGGACACTTGAAGCAGAGTTGTGGAAGGAAACAGTAGGATGAACAAATGTTTGGAGGTGAATGGGGGAGTCAGGGGCTCTGCTTATTGGGGACTGGAACATCTACGGAGCCCCGAGTGGAATTGAAGTTGAGTCCCCAACGGGAGGGAGTGCAGTTTTTGGTGGATGCAGGGGCCGAAGGATCCACCGTTCAAGGGCTGCCCTCCGGCTACACCCTTGCTGGGAACACCGTGAATATTATAGGTGCAAAAAGGAAACCTCTTGAGGCCCTTGGTGATTTACTCTGGCTCCCTGGGGCGGAATACGGTTTGTTAAGAAGGGGTTTGGTTTTGAAACTGAACTTGAGCATTTAAGGTCAGGGAGCGCAGTCCGGCTCCGCGCGGTCGCGGTGGAGCCGGCGCTGCAGTGGCAGCGGACAACGTCCTTTGTTACAGCAGCAGAGGCAGCCCCCCCCCCCCCTCCCCCCCCGCCCCGGCAACGGCCGCCGCCTCTCCTCGCGCCGCGGGGCTGTAATGAAAGTCAACTCTGTAAACAGCCAAAGAGAGTGGGGCTTTCTGTGCGACTGCTGTATCGCTATCGATAACAACAATTCAAATGGACTGTGCTACCACAAAGGTTCACAGTCACCAAATCTATTTGGACAAACTTTAGAGAAAATTTTACAAGAATTCATTTCTACCCAGAGAAGTCAAGTTATTACATTATGTGGATGATCTATTAATAACAAGAGAAACTAAAAAAAAAAGGAACCAAAAAAAAAAAAAAAACCGACTATGAAATTGTAAAACCCCCACAAACTAAAAAGAAAATTCGACAAATATTGGGATTACTAAGATATTGTAAACCATGACTTAAAAACTACAGTGAAAAGGTGAAATTAACTAATAACCAACTTAAATGGTCTACAAAAGATGATTAAAAATTACAGAAAATAAAAAGGGCATTAATACAGACACCTGTATTAAGCCTCACAAAAAAAAAAAAAAAAAAAAGACTCAGAGAAAATAATTTGTCAAATAGAGAGACCCAGAAAACAGCCCTGAGGACTCAGATCACCAAAAGTAACATAGTAATCTTCTTTATGTTCCTATATAATAGTTCTAAGAGTAAAATATGTTACTCTGCTGTAAAACTTCTGTGACAAGGAATTGTGTTTTACCTCTGAATATTTAAAGTTGCCAATAAACTATTCCTGTTAGCAGGTTAATAAGAATATAAACACTACACAGTCCTGTGTTAATACCTAATTGTGTTTATAGGCAAAATTCAAAGACTTTACTAAACTATCTGAAAAGTAATACTAATTTCAAGTTGTTAAAAATGTATAACTTTTAAACTAGTTACTTGCTTCTTACTTGATTTGAAAAAGGACTGTAAGCGATTAAGGTAAAAACCAATTCATATGACTGTTATAGGTTGTCTCACAGGTATTTATAACAGCATCTTTTTCCAAATACTTTGATAGTTGTTGTAATACATATTTTAAAAATATTTCATTAAATTTATTAACTTAAGACAAATGAAAATTTATATATACACAAAACTACTTAACTTGTCAATAATGAATGTGAAACAGTGTGTATTAAAGAGTTACTTATGGAAATATCGAGGTAATCGACTCAGAGGAACACACTTTGTTTCGAAAATTGTTAAAAATCTAACAGAAAGCTTGGATATTAAGTGAGAATACCATACGCCATGGCACCCACAAAGTTCGGGAAAAGTTGAAAGAATAAACGGAGAAATCAAAGGTATTTTGACTAAATTAATGATAGAAACCAAATTATCATGGATTAAGTGCCTACCTATGACACTATTAATTCTAAGAACCAGACCCCGAACAGATTTAAGAATATCAGCATTTAAAATGGTGTATGGGATGCCCTATAGAATTGAAAGTCCACAAACAAATGTTTTGATTCAAGATTGTGTAATTAATGAATATGTTTCACAATTAGCAGAACATCATAACAAGCTTTGGGAACATGGACTGATTGTGCAACGACCTCCATTGGACTTAAAAATTCACAATTTTAAACCTGGGGACTGGATATTGGTTAAAACGTGGAAAGAAGAAACCCTAAAACCCAATTGGGAGGGACCTTATCTTGTTTTGCTTACAACAGAAACAGCTGTCCGGACTGCTAAACGTGGATGGACTCATGCCAGTCGCATTAAAGGCCCAGTGACAAGACCCCACTGGAAAGTAATCAGTACTCCAGGTGACACCAAGATAACCTTGAAAAGATAACGTAATGATAGAGACTTTATTTGATTATTTTGCTGCATTACCTTTTAGTATAAAGTGTATATTGCTGTTTATATTTGCTATAATTACTTCTTCTTTTATCTATTATACATGGAAGCATACAAAGTGTACTAAAAGAAATTGCTAAATTTATGCAAACCACACAATATTAAATACAGAAAATGTACTAATGTAAATAATATTCTAGATATACAAATTAGGTGTAATAATTTGAACTGCAATTGTTATCCATTTGCTTGTTTCAGGTGTAAGGTATGCCAGAATAAATGGTGGACACACTGTGAATATGGATACCCTCCAATAGGAGTTTGCACACAGTGTTGGACAATCCAATGAACTCTCACTGAATGAAAACTAAAACAGTTAGAGTCTAAACAAGAAATTATTTGAGAATCCCATGAATGGTGGGAAATTTTTACCAAAAGAATAAACCTTCAATATTATTGTTACCATTCCAACGAACCAATCCCCTTTGTAGCTAAAATCTTGGCTATAAAATACAGAAGGGGAATACTAACTGTGTCTTGCTTTGCCCCATTAGTTAAAGCTGCAAAGTGGGAAGCCTATATAAACAGGCAGAAAGCCCGAAACAGCTGTTCTCCTGAAGAATTCCCTTGCTGCCGAGAAGATGGTATACCCCGTGGCTCGAAGCAACCGAGTCGACGGGCGAGGCAGAGGAGGAACAAACTGTGGAGAAAAGAACCAAAACAATGGGACGCAAAAGCAACAATGGTCGAACTTCCCCAGGACTGGTAAAAATAAACTTAAATTGATAAAATTGACAGACACCCTTTTTCCTGGTATACCATTAGCTTGGTTATTAATAATAACCCAAGCAAATGGAAACCCTCATGAACCTATGGCCTGGAAATTATATAATTTACCAGAATCAAAATTAATTCAAACTCAGATTGGTCCAGGAAAGTGGAACTTCTCCGTGCATCTATATTCCCTGATACCTATAGAAGGGGGCCCCCAAGATGCAGCAATGCTTCAAGTCCAATGCAAGGCATTTTATATATGTCCAGCAAGTAACCCTGGCAAAAGTTATTGTAATTATCCAGGTCATTTTTACTGTGGCTATTGGGGTTGTGAAACTATTGCTTCAAGTTGAAAAACGCAGGGAGATAAATATATAGATGTAACTTGAGGACCCCCAGGCTACACTCCCTCAACACATGATTTTAGTGAAGACCCTATAAAACCCTGTGTCGAAGTGTCCTGTAAAAGAATTGAAATCACCATAAAAAAACCCCAAGATGACACATGGTTAATTGGCCGTATCTGGGGAATTAGATATTGGGAACACGGAACGGATAGGGGAAGTTATTTTAGAATACTTAAAGAAAAACTTCCTCATGATCCTTTGTCAATAGGACCAAATCTGGTCCTGAATCCACCCACTTCTTCTGAAGAAAAAGTTGCCCCCGTAATTGTTGTAATCCCTTCTCCAGACTCTCTTTCAAAAACAACTAATGATACTGTGACTGAATTCTCCTTATCCAGGGATCTAGAGTTGTCAGAATCCAAAGACCCCTTATGGAATCTAATGCAAGCCTTTTATCGTGCCCTTAATGAAAGCAAACCAAATTTAACTAAGGAATGCTGGTTATGTTATAATGTTAGACCACCATATTTTGAGACAATTGGAAAACTAGGTAAGATTCAATGGTCTAATGGTTCAAACCCACGAGAATGTCCATGGAATGACCAGAAGAATCATACACAAAGAATTACTATTCAATTAGTAACGGGTCAAGGAAAATGTATAGAAACAGTGCCCGAAAAGTATCAGCCTTTGTGCAACCGAACAATCACTAACACCGATATAGAAAAACACAAAAATCAAAATGACAAATAGGCTATCCCGACACCGGGAGCTAAATGGGTTTGTTCAGACATAGGAGTAACGCCTTGCCTATCCCTAAATGTGTTTAATCAATCTCAGTTTTGCGTACAGGTGATCTATCACACCTCTGAGGAGGTGCTACGCCACTTTGAAGGAGACCTGAATAGACAAAAACGAGAACCAATTACAGTGATAACCCTAGCTACACTGCTGATAGCGGGCGAAGTTGAAATAGGTACAGGCATAGCCTCCCTAGTAAAAGGTCAGGAATTACAAAGTTTGCAAATGGCTGTAGATGAGGATTTAACAAAAATAGAACAATCTATCCAGAATTTAGCCACTTCAGTAAAGTCTTTATCAGAAGTAGTGCTGCAAAATAGAAGAGGATTAAACCTATTGTTCTTAAAAGAAGGACGGTTATATATAACTCTCAATGAAGAATATTGTTCTTTTGCTGACCGTACGGGAGTAGTCCAGAACACTATGTCTGAACTCCGGAAAAGATTAGATCAACGTAAAAAGAATCGTGAAGCGGGCAGGTCATAGTATAAAAACTGGTTTAATGTTTCACCTTGGCTAACCACTTTGTTGTCTGTTTTAGCAGGACCGCTTACTATGTTAATTCTAGGACTTATATTTGGGCCTTGTATATTACGCTATATTTTACATTTTATTAAAAAACGGTTTGACATAACTAAATTGCTTATTTTTAACTACGAGGTCTGAGGTAAAAGATAAAAGTGTATCTATTAATGAAGATGAAAGTTGTTGTGAATGCGTTATACCACGTGAAAACTATGCCTATTGTAATTGTGAAGTATTACCTTGTGAGTGTTATGATAAATGTTGGGATTGTGGAAAAAGATTTGCTTACAGTGCCCAAAATGAAAGAAGCGTCTAATAAACAATAATAGGATAAAAAGAAAAAGGGGGGATTGTGAGAAACTATGGACTAGGGTATTGTTATTAGGATTTATGTAAAGGTCAGGAAATTGCTCATGCAAACAGCTACCAGACACCGCCTGTGTAAGATAAGGTAAGATAACCACAATCGTTTACCATTGTGCAAGATAACCGCCAGGTATCCAGGAACCGACAGAAACAGGACAGACAACCCCATATAAGGACATATGAGTAAGGGATTAACTATGAGACAAAGGAGAAAGACTTCTTACTTCGGCCTCAAAGAGACAGACAGCGACCCCCTAACAACAACCGAGACATGCGCAGAGTATCTCCACTACTTCACGAACACGGAAATAAAGGTGTATAAAAAGGGACCGTTTGAACTGCTCAGTACGGCAGTTGGTGGAGCGCAGACTCCCCTGCCGTCCAGCGCTGTATTTGCTCATATTCTACTTGCTATAATTAATAAAATTTTAATTGGATTATGATCCCTTGTGGTCGCAATTTATGACAGTGCCAAGCCTAATGCGGAGCATCAGGTAGGGATAGCGGGTCTAACCTGTGGGGTCGGTAGGGAGGCCGGGTCTAGTCCAGCGCGCATGAAGGGACAGCTGGTGTTCTCTGGCGCATCACAAAGGGTTCCGTTCCAACCCGAGAGTAGCGGTAGGGGAACCGGTTCTACCTCGAAACATCGGGTAGGTATACCAGGCCTACCCCGGAGGGTCAGGTAGGAAGGGTGGGCGTAAATCGGCGAGCCCATAGGGTCAGCAGGTGTACCCCGGCGCACCATTAAGGGTTCCGGTACAATCCAGGAGTACCGGTGGGTATAGCAAAATTACCGCGGAGTTCCTCTGGGTGTACCGGTACTACCCCAGATTGTCGGGTAGGGGGCCAGGCCTACCGCAGAGCATCAGGTAGGGATACCAGGCCTAGCCTGGAGGGTCAGGTAGGAATGTCTGGTCTACAGAGCACGCCCGTAAGGTCAGCAGGTGTACCCCAGCGAACCAGTAAGTGTTCAGGTACTACCCTGGAGTACCGGTGGGTGTACCAATACTACCGCAGAGTACCGCTGGGGGTAGCGGTACTACCCCAGCATATAGGGTAGGGGTGCCAGGCCAACAACGGAGCATCAGGTAGGGATACCTGGACTAACACGGAGGGTCAGGAAGAATGTATGGTATATACCGCGTGCCCGAAACGTCATCAGGTGTACGCCAGTGAACCAGTAAGTGTTCATGTACTACCCCGGAGTACCGGTGGGTGTACTGATACTACTGCAGAGTAACGGTGGGGGTACCGCTACTACCCCAGAAGATCGGGTATGGGTGCCAAGCCTAATGCGGAGCATCAGTTAGGGATAAAGGGTCTAACCTGTGGGGTCAGGTAGGGAGGCCAGGTCTAGTCCAGCGCGCACGAAGGGACAGCTGATGTTCTCTGGCGCATCACAAAGGTTTCCGTTCCAAGCTCAGATTACCGGTAGGGGAACCGGTTCTACCTCAAAACATCTGGTAGTTATACCAGGCCTACCCCGGCGGGTAAGGTAAGAAGGGTGGGCGTAAAGCGACACGCCCGTAGGGTCAGCAGGTGTACCCCGGCGCACCAGTAAGGGTTCCGGTAAAATCCAGGAGTACCGTTGGGTATAGCAAAAGTACTGCGGAGTACCTGTGGGTGTACCGGTACTACCCCAGATTGTCGAGTAGGGGGCCAGGCCTACCGCAGAGCATCAGGTAGGGATACTGGGCCTAGCCTGGAGGGTCAGGTAGGAATGTCTGGTCTACACAGCACGCCCGTAAGGTCAGCAGATGTACCCCAGCGAACCAGTAAGTGTTCTGGTACTACCCTGGAATACCGGTGGGTGTACCAATACTACCGCAGAGTACCGGTGGGGGTACCGGTACTACCCCAGCATATCGGGTAGGGGTGCCAGGCCAACAACGTAGCATCAGGTAGGGATACTGGACCTAACATGGAGGGTCAGGTAGGAATGTCTGGTCTACACCACGCGCCAGTAACGTCAGCAGGTGTACCCCAGTGAACCAGTAAGGGTTCACGTACTACCCCGGAGTACCGGTGGGTGTACCGCTAGTACCGCAGAGTAACGGTGGGGGTACCGCTACTACCCCAGAACATCGGGTATGGGTGCCAAGCCTAATGCGGAGCATCAGGTAGGGATAGCGGGTCTAACCTGTGGGGTCCGGTAGGGAGGCCAGGTCTAGTCCAGCACGCACGATGGGACAGCTGGTGTTCTCTGGCGCATCACAAAGGGTTCCGTCCCAACCCCAGAATACCGGTGGGGGAACCGGTTCTAACTCAAAACATCTGGTAGGTATACCAGGCCTACCCCGGCGGGTAAGGTAAGAAGGGTGGGCGTAAAGCGATGCGCCCGTAGTGTCAGCAGGTGTACCCCGGCGCACCAGTAAGGGTTCCGGTACAATCCAGGAGTACCGGTGGGTATAGCAAAAGTACCGCGGAGTACCGGTGGGTGTACCGGTACTACCCCAGATTGTCGGGAAGGGGGCCAGGCCTACCGCAGACCATCAGGTAGGGATACCGGGCCTAGCCTGGAGGGTCAGGTAGGAATGTCTGGTCTACAGAGCACGCCCGTAAGGTCAGCAGGTGTACCCCAGCGAACCAGTAAGGGTTCAGGTACTACCCTGGAGTACCGGTGGGTGTACCAATACTACCGCAGAGTACCGGTGGGGGTACCGGTACTACCCCAGCATATCGGGTAGGGGTGCCAGCCAACAATGGAGCATCAGGTAGGGATACCGGGACTAACACGGAGGGTCAGGAAGAATGTCTGGTCTATAGCGCGCGCCCATAAGGTCAGCAGGTGTACCCCAGTGAACCAGTAAGGGTTCACGTACTACTCCGGAGTACCGGTGGATGTACCGATACTACCGCAGAGTAACGGTGGGGGTACCGCTAGTACCCCAGAAGATCGGGTATGGGTGCCAAGCCTAATGCGGAGCATCTGGTAGGGATAGGGGGTCTAACCTGTGGGGTCCGGTAGGGAGGCCAGGTCTAGTCCAGCGCGCACGAAGGGACAGCTGGTGTTCTCTGGCGCATCACAAAGGGTTCCGTTCCAACCCCAGAGTACCGGTGGGGCAACCGGTTCTACCTTGAAACATCGGGTAGGTATACCAGGCCTACCCGGAGGGTCAGGTAGGAAGGGTGGGCTTAAAGCGGCGAGCCCATAGGATCAGCAGGTGTACCCCGGCGCACCAGTAAGGGTTCCGGTACAATCCAGGAGTACCGGTGGGTATAGCAAAACTACAGCGGAGTACCGGTGGGTGTACCGGTACTATCCCAGATTGTCGGGTAGGGGGCCAGTCGCAGCGCAGAGCATCAGGTAGGGATACCGGGCCTAGCCTGGAGGGTCAGGTAGGAATGTCTGGTCTACACAGTACGCCCGTAAGGTCAGCAGGGGTAACCCAGCGAACCAGTAAGGGTTCAGGTACTGCCCTGGAGTACCGGTGGGTGTACCAATACTACCGCAGAGTACCGGTGGGGGTACCAGTACTACCCCAGCATATCGGGTAGGGGTGCCAGGCCAACAACGGAGCATCAGGTAGGGATACCGGGACTAACACGGAGGGTCAGGTAGGAATGTCTGGTCTATACCGCGTGCCCGTAAAGTCATCAGGTGTACCCCAGTGAACCAGTAAGGGTTCACGTACTACCCCGGAGTACCGGTGGGTGTACCGATACTACCGCAGAGTAACGGTGGGGGTACCGCTAGTACCCCAGAACATCGGGTATGGGTGCCAAGCCTAATGCGGAGCATCACGTAGTGATAGCGGGTCTAACCTGTGGGGTCCGCTAGGGAGGCCAGGTCTAGTCCAGCGCGCACGAAGGGACAGCTGGTGTTCTCTGGCGCATCACCATGGTTTCCGTTCCAAGCCCAGAGTACCATTGGGCTACCCGTTCTAACTCGAAACATCTGGTAGGTATACCAGGCCTACCCCGGAGGGTCAGGTAGGAAGGGTGGGCGTAAAGCGGCGAGCCCATAGGGTCAGCAGGTGTACCCCGGCGCACCAGTAAGGGTTCAGGTACAATCCAGGAGTACCGGTGGGTATAGCAAAAGTACCGCGGAGTACCGGTGGGTGTACCGGTACTACCCCAGATTGTCGGGTAGGGGGCCACGCCAACCGCAGAGCATCAGGTAGGGATACCGGGCCTAGCCTGGAGGGTCAGGTAGGAAAGTCTGGTCTACAGAGAACGCCCGTAAGGTCAGCAGCTGTACCCCAGCGAACCAGTAAGGGTTCAGGTACTACCCTGGAGTACCGGTGGGTGTACCAATACTACCGCAGAGTACCGGTGGGGGTACCGGTACTACCCCAGCATATCGGGTAGGGGTGCCAGCCAACAACGGAGCATCAGGTAGGGATACCGGGACTAACACGGAGGGTCAGGAAGAATGTCTGGTCTATAGCGCGCGCCCATAAGGTCAGCAGGTGTACCCCAGTGAACCAGTAAGGGTTCACGCACTACCCCGGAGTACCGGTGGTTGTACCGATACTACCGCAGAGTAACGGTGGGGGTACCGCTACTACCCCAGAAGATCGGGTATGGGTGCCAAGCCTAATGCGGAGCATCAGGTAGGGATAGTGGGTCTAACCTGTGGGGTCGGTAGGGAGGCCGGGTCTAGTCCAGCGCGCACGAAGGGACAGCTGGTGTTCTCTGGCGCATCACAAAGGGTTCCGTTCCAACCCCAGAGTACCGGTGGGGCAACCGGTTCTACCTCGAAACATCGGGTAGGTATACCAGGCCTACCCCGGCGGGTCAGGTAGGAAGGGTGGGTCCAAAGCAGTGTGCCCTTAGGGTCAGCAGGTGTACCCCAGCGCACCAGTAAGGGTTCCGGTACAATCCAGGAGTACCGGTGGGTATAGCAAAAGTACCGCGGAGTACCTGTGGGTGTACCGGTACTACCCCAGATTGTCGGGTAGGGGGCCAATCGCAGCGCAGAGCATCAGGTAGGGATACCGGGCCTAGCCTGGAGGGTCAGGTAGGAATGTCTGGTCTACAGAGCACGCCCGTAAGGTCAGCAGGTGTACCCCAGCGAACCAGTAAGGGTTCAGGTACTGCCCTGGAGTACCGGTGGGTGTACCAATACTACCGCAGTGTACCGGTGGAGGTAGCGGTACTACCCCAGCATATCGGGTAGGGGTGCCAGCCAACAATGGAGCATCAGGTACGGATACCGGGACTAACACGGAGGGTCAGGAAGAATGTCTGGTCTATAGCACGCGCCCATAAGGTCAGCAGGTGTACCCCAGTGAACCAGTAAGGGTTCACGTACTACCCCGGAGTACCGGTGGGTGTACCGATACTACCGCAGAGTAACGGTGGGGGTACCGCTACTACCCCAGAACATCGGGTATGGGTGCCAAGCCTAATGCGGAGCATCAGGTAGGGATAGCGGGTCTAACCTGTGGGGTCCGGTAGGGAGGCCAGGTCTAGTCCAGCGCGCACGAAGGGACAGCTGGTGTTCTCTGGCGCATCACAAAGGGTTCCGTTCCAACCCCAGAGTACCGGTGGGGCAACCGGTTCTACCTTGAAACATCGGGTAGGTATACCAGGCCTACCCGGAGGGTCAGGTAGGAAGGGTGGGCTTAAAGCGGCGAGCCCATAGGGTCAGCAGGTGTACCCCGGCGCACCAGTAAGGGTTCCGGTACAATCCAGGAGTACCGGTGGGTATAGCAAAACTACCGCGGAGTACCGGTGGGTGTACCGGTACTATCCCAGATTGTCGGGTAGGGGGCCAGTCGCAGCGCAGAGCATCAGGTAGGGATACCGGGCCTAGCCTGGAGGGTCAGGTAGGAATGTCTGGTCTACACAGTACGCCCGTAAGGTCAGCAGGGGTAACCCAGCGAACCAGTAAGGGTTCAGGTACTGCCCTGGAGTACCGGTGGGTGTACCAATACTACCGCGGAGTACCGGTGGGGGTACCAGTACTACCCCAGCATATCGGGTAGGGGTGCCAGGCCAACAACGGAGCATCAGGTAGGGATACCGGGACTAACACGGAGGGTCAGGTAGGAATGTCTGGTCTATACCGCGTGCCCGTAACGTCATCAGGTGTACCCCAGTGAACCAGTAAGGGTTCACGTACTACCCCGGAGTACCGGTGGGTGTACCGATACTACCGCAGAGTAACGGTGGGGGTACCGCTAGTACCCCAGAACATCGGGTATGGGTGCCAAGCCTAATGCGGAGCATCACGTAGTGATAGCGGGTCTAACCTGTGGGGTCCGCTAGGGAGGCCAGGTCTAGTCCAGCGCGCACGAAGGGACAGCTGGTGTTCTCTGGCGCATCACCATGGTTTCCGTTCCAAGCCCAGAGTACCATTGGGCTACCGGTTCTAACTCGAAACATCTGGTAGGTATACCAGGCCTACCCCGGAGGGTCAGGTAGGAAGGGTGGGCGTAAAGCGGCGAGCCCATAGGGTCAGCAGGTGTACCCCGGCGCACCAGTAAGGGTTCAGGTACAATCCAGGAGTACCGGTGGGTATAGCAAAAGTACCGCGGAGTACCGGTGGGTGTACCGGTACTACCCCAGATTGTCGGATAGGGGGCCAGGCCTACAGTAGAGCATCAGGTAGGGATACCGGGCCTAGCCTGGAGGGTCAGGTAGGAAAGTCTGGTCTACAGAGAACGCCCGTAAGGTCAGCAGCTGTACCCCAGCGAACCAGTAAGGGTTCAGGTACTACCCTGGAGTACCGGTGGGTGTACCAATACTACCGCAGAGTACCGGTGGGGGTACCGGTACTACCCCAGCATATCGGGTAGGGGTGCCAGCCAACAACGGAGCATCAGGTAGGGATACCGGGACTAACACGGAGGGTCAGGAAGAATGTCTGGTCTATAGCGCGCGCCCATAAGGTCAGCAGGTGTACCCCAGTGAACCAGTAAGGGTTCACGCACTACCCCGGAGTACCGGTGGTTGTACCGATACTACCGCAGAGTAACGGTGGGGGTACCGCTACTACCCCAGAACATCGGGTATGGGTGCCAAGCCTAATGCGGAGCATCAGGTAGGGATAGTGGGTCTAACCTGTGGGGTCGGTAGGGAGGCCGGGTCTAGTCCAGCGCGCACGAAGGGACAGCTGGTGTTCTCTGGCGCATCACAAAGGGTTCCGTTCCAACCCCAGAGTACCGGTGGGGCAACCGGTTCTACCTCGAAACATCGGGTAGGTATACCAGGCCTACCCCGGCGGGTCAGGTAGGAAGGGTGGGTCCAAAGCAGTGTGCCCTTAGGGTCAGCAGGTGTACCCCAGCGCACCAGTAAGGGTTCCGGTACAATCCAGGAGTACCGGTGGGTATAGCAAAAGTACCGCGGAGTACCTGTGGGTGTACCGGTACTACCCCAGATTGTCGGGTAGGGGGCCAATCGCAGCGCAGAGCATCAGGTAGGGATACCGGGCCTAGCCTGGAGGGTCAGGTAGGAATGTCTGGTCTACAGAGCACGCCCGTAAGGTCAGCAGGTGTACCCCAGCGAACCAGTAAGGGTTCAGGTACTGCCCTGGAGTACCGGTGGGTGTACCAATACTACCGCAGAGTACCGGTGGAGGTAGCGGTACTACCCCAGCATATCGGGTAGGGGTGCCAGCCAACAATGGAGCATCAGGTACGGATACCGGGACTAACACGGAGGGTCAGGAAGAATGTCTGGTCTATAGCGCGCGCCCATAAGGTCAGCAGGTGTACCCCAGTGAACCAGTAAGGGTTCACGTACTACCCCGGAGTACCGGTGGGTGTACCGATACTACCGCAGAGTAACGGTGGGGGTACCGCTACTACCCCAGAACATCGGGTATGGGTGCCAAGCCTAATGCGGAGCATCAGGTAGGGATAGCGGGTCTAACCTGTGGGGTCCGGTAGGGAGGCCAGGTCTAGTCCAGCGCGCACGAAGGGACAGCTGGTGTTCTCTGGCGCATCACAAAGGGTTCCGTTCCAACCCCAGAGTACCGGTGGGGCAACCGGTTCTACCTTGAAACATCGGGTAGGTATACCAGGCCTATCCGGAGGGTCAGGTAGGAAGGGTGGGCTTAAAGCGGCGAGCCCGTAGGGTCAGCAGGTGTACCCCGGCTCACCTGTAGGGGTTCCGGTACAATCCAGGAGTACCGGTGGGTATAGCAAAACCACCGCGGAATACAGGTGGGTGTACCGGTACTACCCCAGATTGTCGTGTAGGGGGCCAGGCCTACCGCAGAGCATCAGGTAGGGATACCGGGCCTAGCCTGGAGGGTCAGGTAGGAATGTCTGGTCTACACAGCACGCCCGTAAGGTCAGCAGGTGTACCCCAGCGAACCAGTAAGTGTTCAGGTACTACCCTGGAGTACCGGTGGGTGTACCAATACTACCGCAGAGTACCGGTGGGGGTACCGGTACTACCCCAGCATATCGGGTAGGGGTGCCAGGCCAACAACGAAGCATCAGGTAGGGATACCGTGCCTAAGCTGGATGGTCAGGTAGGAATGTCTGGTCTACACCGCGCGCCAGTAACGTCATCAGGTGTACCCCAGTGAACCAGTAAGGGTTCACGTACTACCCCGGAGTACCGGTGGGTGTACCGATACTACCGCAGAGTAACGGTGGGGGTACCGCTAGTACCCCAGAAGATCGGGTATGGGTGCCAAGCCTAATGCGGAGCATCAGGTAGGGATACCGGGTCTAACCTGTGGGGTCCGGTAGGGAGGCCGGGTCTAGTCCAGCGCGCACGAAGGGACAGCTGGTGTTCTCTGGCGCATCACAAAGGGTTCCGTTCCAACCCCAGAGTACCAGTAGGGGAACCAGTTCTACCGAAAAACTTCGGGTAGGTATACCAGGCCTACCCCGGAGGGTCAGGTAGGAAGGGTGGGCGTAAAGCGGCGAGCCCATAGGGTCAGCAGGTGTACCCCGGCGCACCAGTAAGGGTTCCGGTACAATCCAGGAGTACCGGTGGGTATAGCAAAAGTACCGCGGAGTACCGGTGGGTGTACCGGTACTACCCCAGATTGTCGAATAGGGGGCCAGGCCTACAGTAGAGCATCAGGTAGGGATACCGGGCCTAGCCTGGAGGGTCAGGTAGGAAAGTCTGGTCTACAGAGAACGCCCGTAAGGTCAGCAGCTGTACCCCAGCGAACCAGTAAGGGTTCAGGTACTACCCTGGAGTACCGGTGGGTGTACCAATACTACCGCAGAGTACCGGTGGGGGTACCGGTACTACCCCAGCATATCGGGTAGGGGTGCCAGCCAACAACGGAGCATCAGGTAGGGATACCGGGACTAACACGGAGGGTCAGGAAGAATGTCTGGTCTATAGCGCGCGCCCATAAGGTCAGCAGGTGTACCCCAGTGAACCAGTAAGGGTTCATGCACTACCCCGGAGTACCGGTGGTTGTACCGATACTACCGCAGAGTAACGGTGGGGGTACCGCTACTACCCCAGAAGATCGGGTATGGGTGCCAAGCCTAATGCGGAGCATCAGGTAGGGATAGTGGGTCTAACCTGTGGGGTCGGTAGGGAGGCCGGGTCTAGTCCAGCGCGCACGAAGGGACAGCTGGTGTTCTCTGGCGCATCACAAAGGGTTCCGTTCCAACCCCAGAGTACCGGTGGGGCAACCGGTTCTACCTCGAAACATCGGGTAGGTATACCAGGCCTACCCCGGCGGGTCAGGTAGGAAGGGTGGGTCCAAAGCAGTGTGCCCTTAGGGTCAGCAGGTGTACCCCAGCGCACCAGTAAGGGTTCCGGTACAATCCAGGAGTACCGGTGGGTATAGCAAAAGTACCGCGGAGTACCTGTGGGTGTACCGGTACTACCCCAGATTGTCGGGTAGGGGGCCAATCGCAGCGCAGAGCATCAGGTAGGGATACCGGGCCTAGCCTGGAGGGTCAGGTAGGAATGTCTGGTCTACAGAGCACGCCCGTAAGGTCAGCAGGTGTACCCCAGCGAACCAGTAAGGGTTCAGGTACTGCCCTGGAGTACCGGTGGGTGTACCAATACTACCGCAGAGTACCGGTGGAGGTAGCGGTACTACCCCAGCATATCGGGTAGGGGTGCCAGCCAACAATGGAGCATCAGGTACGGATACCGGGACTAACACGGAGGGTCAGGAAGAATGTCTGGTCTATAGCGCGCGCCCATAAGGTCAGCAGGTGTACCCCAGTGAACCAGTAAGGGTTCACGTACTACCCCGGAGTACCGGTGGGTGTACCGATACTACCGCAGAGTAACGGTGGGGGTACCGCTACTACCCCAGAACATCGGGTATGGGTGCCAAGCCTAATGCGGAGCATCAGGTAGGGATAGCGGGTCTAACCTGTGGGGTCCGGTAGGGAGGCCAGGTCTAGTCCAGCGCGCACGAAGGGACAGCTGGTGTTCTCTGGCGCATCATAAAGGGTTCCGTTCCAACCCCAGAGTACCGGTGGGGCAACCGGTTCTACCTTGAAACATCGGGTAGGTATACCAGGCCTATCCGGAGGGTCAGGTAGGAAGGGTGGGCTTAAAGCGGCGAGCCCGTAGGGTCAGCAGGTGTACCCCGGCTCACCTGTAGGGGTTCCGGTACAATCCAGGAGTACCGGTGGGTATAGCAAAACCACCGCGGAATACAGGTGGGTGTACCGGTACTACCCCAGATTGTCGTGTAGGGGGCCAGGCCTACCGCAGAGCATCAGGTAGGGATACCGGGCCTAGCCTGGAGGGTCAGGTAGGAATGTCTGGTCTACACAGCACGCCCGTAAGGTCAGCAGGTGTACCCCAGCGAACCAGTAAGTGTTCAGGTACTACCCTGGAGTACCGGTGGGTGTACCAATACTACCGCAGAGTACCGGTGGGGGTACCGGTACTACCCCAGCATATCGGATAGGGGTGCCAGCCAACAACGGAGCATCAGGTAGGGATACCGGGACTAACACGGAGGGTCAGGAAGAATGTCTGGTCTATAGCGCGCGCCCATAAGGTAAGCAGGTGTACCCCAGTGAACCAGTAAGGGTTCACGCACTACCCCGGAGTACCGGTGGGTGTACCGATACTACCGCAGAGTAACGGTGGGGGTACCGCTACTACCCCAGAAGATCGGGTATGGGTGCCAAGCCTAATGCGGAGCATCAGGTAGGGATAGTGGGTCTAACCTGTGGGGTCGGTAGGGAGGCCGGGTCTAGTCCAGCGCGCACGAAGGGACAGCTGGTGTTCTCTGGCGCATCACAAAGGGTTCCGTTCCAACCCCAGAGTACCGGTGGGGCAACCGGTTCTACCTCGAAACATCGGGTAGGTATACCAGGCCTACCCCGGCGGGTCAGGTAGGAAGGGTGGGTCCAAAGCAGTGTGCCCTTAGGGTCAGCAGGTGTACCCCAGCGCACCAGTAAGGGTTCCGGTACAATCCAGGAGTACCGGTGGGTATAGCAAAAGTACCGCGGAGTACCTGTGGGTGTACCGGTACTACCCCAGATTGTCGGGTAGGGGGCCAATCGCAGCGCAGAGCATCAGGTAGGGATACCGGGCCTAGCCTGGAGGGTCAGGTAGGAATGTCTGGTCTACACAGCACGCCCGTAAGGTCAGCAGGTGTACCCCAGCGAACCAGTAAGGGTTCAGGTACTGCCCTGGAGTACCGGTGGGTGTACCAATACTACCGCAGAGTACCGGTGGAGGTAGCGGTACTACCCCAGCATATCGGGTAGGGGTGCCAGCCAACAATGGAGCATCAGGTACGGATACCGGGACTAACACGGAGGGTCAGGAAGAATGTCTGGTCTATAGCGCGCGCCCATAAGGTCAGCAGGTGTACCCCAGTGAACCAGTAAGAGTTCACGTACTACCCCGGAGTACCGGTGGGTGTACCGATACTACCGCAGAGTAACGGTGGGGGTACCGCTACTACCCCAGAACATCGGGTATGGGTGCCAAGCCTAATGCGGAGCATCAGGTAGGGATAGCGGGTCTAACCTGTGGGGTCCGGTAGGGAGGCCAGGTCTAGTCCAGCGCGCACGAAGGGACAGCTGGTGTTCTCTGGCGCATCACAAAGGGTTCCGTTCCAACCCCAGAGTACCAGTAGGGGAACCAGTTCTACCGAAAAACTTCGGGTAGGTATACCAGGCCTACCCCGGAGGGTCAGGTAGGAAGGGTGGGCGTAAAGCGGCGAGCCCATAGGGTCAGCAGGTGTACCCCGGCGCACCAGTAAGTGTTCCGGGTCAATCCAGGAGTTCCGGTGGTTATAGCAAAAGTACCGCGGAGTACCGGTGGGTGTACCGGTACTACCCCAGATTGTCGGGTAGGGGGCCACGCCAACCGCAGAGCATCAGGTAGGGATACCGGGCCTAGCCTGGAGGGTCAGGTAGGAATGTCTGGTCTACAGAGAACGCCCGTAAGGTCAGCAGCTGTACCCCAGCGAACCAGTAAGGGTTCAGGTACTACCCTGGAGTACCGGTGGGTGTACCAATACTACCGCAGAGTACCGGTGGGGGTACCGGTACTACCCCAGCATATCGGGTAGGGGTGCCAGCCAACAACGGAGCATCAGGTAGGGATACCGGGACTAACACGGAGGGTCAGGAAGAATGTCTGGTCTATAGCGCGCGCCCATAAGGTCAGCAGGTGTACCCCAGTGAACCAGTAAGGGTTCACGCACTACCCCGGAGTACCGGTGGGTGTACCGATACTACCGCAGAGTAACGGTGGGGGTACCGCTACTACCCCAGAAGATCGGGTATGGGTGCCAAGCCTAATGCGGAGCATCAGGTAGGGATAGTGGGTCTAACCTGTGGGGTCGGTAGGGAGGCCGGGTCTAGTCCAGCGCGCACGAAGGGACAGCTGGTGTTCTCTGGCGCATCACAAAGGGTTCCGTTCCAACCCCAGAGTACCGGTGGGGCAACCGGTTCTACCTCGAAACATCGGGTAGGTATACCAGGCCTACCCTGGCGGGTCAGGTAGGAAGGGTGGGTCCAAAGCAGTGTGCCCGTAGGGTCAGCAGGTGTACCCCAGCGCACCAGTAAGGGTTCCGGTACAATCCAGGAGTACCGGTGGGTATAGCAAAAGTACCGCGGAGTACCTGTGGGTGTACCGGTACTACCCCAGATTGTCGGGTAGGGGGCCAATCGCAGCGCAGAGCATCAGGTAGGGATACCGGGCCTAGCCTGGAGGGTCAGGTAGGAATGTCTGGTCTACACAGCACGCCCGTAAGGTTCAGCAGGGGTAACCCAGCGAACCAGTAAGGGTTCAGGTACTGCCCTGGAGTACCGGTGGGTGTACCAATACTACCGCAGAGTACCGGTGGGGGTACCGGTACTACCCCAGCATATCGGGTAGGGGTGCCAGGCCAACAACGGAGCATCAGGTAGGGATACCGGGACTAACACGGAGGGTCAGGAAGAATGTCTGGTCTATACCGCGTGCCCGTAACGTCATCAGGTGTACCCCAGTGAACCAGTAAGGGTTCACGTACTACCCCGGAGTACCGGTGGGTGTACCGATACTACCGCAGAGTAACGGTGGGGGTACCGCTAGTACTCCAGAACATCGGGTATGGGTGCCAAGCCTAATGCGGAGCATCAGGTAGGGATAGCGGGTCTAACCTGTGGGGTCCGCTAGGGAGGCCGGGTCTAGTCCAGCGTGCACGAAGGGACAGCTGGTGTTCTCTGGCGCATCACAATGGTTTCCGTTCCAAGCGCAGAGTACCATTGGGCTACCGGTTCTAACTCAAAACATCTGGTAGGTATACCAGGCCTACCCCGGAGGGTCAGGTAGGAAGGGTGGGCGTAAAGCGGCGAGCCCATAGGGTCAGCAGGTGTACCCCGGCGCACCAGTAAGGGTTCCGGTACAATCCAGGAGTACCGGTGGGTATAGCAAAAGTACCGCGGAGTACCGGTGGGTGTACCGGTACTACCCCAGATTGTCGGGTAGGGGGCCAGGCCTACCGCAGAGCATCAGGTAGGGATACCGGGCCTAGCCTGGAGGGTCAGGTAGGAATGTCTGGTCTACACAGCACGCCCGTAAGGTCAGCAGGGGTACCCCAGCGAACCAGTAAGGGTTCAGGTACTACCCTGGAGTACCGGTGGGTGTACCAATACTACCGCAGAGTACCGGTGGGGGTACCGGTACTACCCCAGCATATCGGGTAGGGGTGCCAGCCAACAATGGAGCATCAGGTAGGGATACCGGGACTAACACGGAGGGTCAGGAAGAATGTCTGGTCTATAGCGCGCGCCCATAAGGTCAGCAGGTGTACCCCAGTGAACCAGTAAGGGTTCACGTACTACCCCGGAGTACCGGTGGGTGTACCGATACTACCGCAGAGTAACGGTGGGGGTACCGCTACTACCCCAGAACATCGGGTATGGGTGCCAAGCCTAATGCGGAGCATCAGGTAGGGATAGCGGGTCTAACCTGTGGGGTCCGGTAGGGAGGCCAGGTCTAGTCCAGCGCGCACGAAGGGACAGCTGGTGTTCTCTGGCGCATCACAAAGGGTTCCGTTCCAACCCCAGAGTACCGGTGGGGCAACCGGTTCTACCTTGAAACATCGGGTAGGTATACCAGGCCTACCCGGAGGGTCAGGTAGGAAGGGTGGGCTTAAAGCGGCGAGCCCGTAGGGTCAGCAGGTGTACCCCGGCTCACCTGTAGGGGTTCCGGTACAATCCAGGAGTACCGGTGGGTATAGCAAAACCACCGCGGAATACAGGTGGGTGTACCGGTACTACCCCAGATTGTCGTGTAGGGGGCCAGGCCTACCGCAGAGCATCAGGTAGGGATACCGGGCCTAGCCTGGAGGGTCAGGTAGGAATGTCTGGTCTACACAGCACGCCCGTAAGGTCAGCAGGTGTACCCCAGTGAACCAGGAAGGCTTCAGGTACTACCCTGGAGTACCGGTGGGTGTACCAATACTACCGCAGAGTACCGGTGGGGGTACCAGTACTACCCCAGCATATCGGGTAGGGGTGCCAGGCCAACAACGAAGCATCAGGTAGGGATACCGTGCCTAAGCTGGATGGTCAGGTAGGAATGTCTGGTCTACACCGCGCGCCAGTAACGTCAGCAGGTGTACCCCAGTGAACCAGTAAGGGTTCACGTACTACCCCGGAGTACCGGTGGGTGTACCGATACTACCGCAGAGTAACGGTGGGGGTACCGCTAGTACCCCAGAACATCGGGTATGGGTGCCAAGGCTAATGCGGAGCATCAGGTAGGGATACCGGGTCTAACCTGTGGGGTCCGGTAGGGAGGCCGGGTCTAGTCCAGCGCGCACGAAGGGACAGCTGGTGTTCTCTGGCGCATCACAAAGGGTTCCGTTCCAACCCCAGAGTACCAGTAGGGGAACCAGTTCTACCGAAAAACTTCGGGTAGGTATACCAGGCCTACCCCGGGGGGTCAGGTAGGAAGGGTGGGCGTAAAGCGGCGAGCCCATAGGGTCAGCAGGTGTACCCCGGCGCACCAGTAAGGGTTCCGGTACAATGCAGGAGTTCCGGTGGTTATAGCAAAAGTACCGCGGAGTACCGGTGGGTGTACCGGTACTACCCCAGATTGTCGGGTAGGGGGCCACGCCAACCGCAGAGCATCAGGTAGGGATACCGGGCCTAGCCTGGAGGGTCAGGTAGGAATGTCTGGTCTACACAGCACGCCCGTAAGGTCAGCAGGTGTACCCCAGTGAACCAGTAAGGGTTCACGCACTACCCCGGAGTACCGGTGGGTGTACCGATACTACCGCAGAGTAATGGTGGGGGTACCGCGACTACCCCAGAAGATCGGGTATGGGTGCCAAGCCTAATGCGGAGCATCAGGTAGGGATAGTGGGTCTAACCTGTGGGGTCGGTAGGGAGGCCGGGTCTAGTCCAGCGCGCACGAAGGGACAGCTGGTGTTCTCTGGCGTATCACAAAGGGTTCCGTTCCAACCCCAGAGTACCTTTGGGGCAAACGGTTCTACCTCGAAACATCGGGTAGGTATACCAGGCCTACCCCGGCGGGTCAGGTAGGAAGGGTGGGTCCAAAGCAGTGTGCCCGTAGGGTCAGCAGGTGTACCCCAGCGCACCAGTAAGGGTTCCGGTACAATCCAGGAGTACCGGTGGGTATAGCAAAAGTACCGCGGAGTACCTGTGGGTGTACCGGTACTACCCCAGATTGTCGGGTAGGGGGCCAATCGCAGCGCAGAGCATCAGGTAGGGATACCGGGCCTAGCCTGGAGGGTCAGGTAGGAATGTCTGGTCTACACAGCACGCCCGTAAGGTTCAGCAGGGGTAACCCAGCGAACCAGTAAGGGTTCAGGTACTGCCCTGGAGTACCGGTGGGTGTACCAATACTACCGCAGAGTACCGGTGGGGGTACCGGTACTACCCCAGCATATCGGGTAGGGGTGCCAGGCCAACAATGGAGCATCAGGTACGGATACCGGGACTAACACGGAGGGTCAGGAAGAATGTCTGGTCTATACCGCGTGCCCGTAACGTCATCAGGTGTACCCCAGTGAACCAGTAAGGGTTCACGTACTACCCCGGAGTACCGGTGGGTGTACCGATACTACCGCAGAGTAACGGTGGGGGTACCGCTAGTACCCCAGAACATCGGGTATGGGTGCCAAGCCTAATGCGGAGCATCACGTAGTGATAGCGGGTCTAACCTGTGGGGTCCGCTAGGGAGGCCAGGTCTAGTCCAGTGCGCACGAAGGGACAGCTGGTATACTCTGGCGCATCACAAAGGTTTCCGTTCCAAGCCCAGAGTACCATTGGGCTACCGGTTCTAACTCAAAACATCTGGTAGGTATACCAGGCCTACCCCGGAGGGTCAGGTAGGAAGGGTGGGCGTAAAGCGGCGAGCCCATAGGGTCAGCAGGTGTACCCCGGCGCACCAGTAAGGGTTCCGGTACAATCCAGGAGTACCGGTGGGTATAGCAAAAGTACCGCGGAGTACCGGTGGGTGTACCGGTACTACCCCAGATTGTCGGGTAGGGGGCCAGGCCTACCGCAGAGCATCAGGTAGGGATACCGGGCCTAGCCTGGAGGGTCAGGTAGGAATGTCTGGTCTACACAGCACGCCCGTAAGGTCAGCAGGTGTACCCCAGCGAACCAGTAAGGGTTCAGGTACTACCCTGGAGTACCGGTGGGTGTACCAATACTACCGCAGAGTACCGGTGGGGGTAGCGGTACTACCCCAGCATATCGGGTAGGGGTGCCAGCCAACAATGGAGCATCAGGTAGGGATACCGGGACTAACACGGAGGGTCAGGAAGAATGTCTGGTCTATAGCGCGCGCCCATAAGGTCAGCAGGTGTACCCCAGTGAACCAGTAAGGGTTCACGTACTACCCCGGAGTACCGGTGGGTGTACCGATACTACCGCAGAGTAACGGTGGGGGTACCGCTACTACCCCAGAAGATCGGGTATGGGTGCCAAGCCTAATGCGGAGCATCAGGTAGGGATAGCGGGTCTAACCTGTGGGGTCCGGTAGGGAGGCCAGGTCTAGTCCAGCGCGCACGAAGGGACAGCTGGTGTTCTCTGGCGCATCACAAAGGGTTCCGTTCCAACCCCAGAGTACCGGTTGGGCAACCGGTTCTACCTTGAAACATCGGGTAGGTATACCAGGCCTACCCGGAGGGTCAGGTAGGAAGGGTGGGCTTAAAGCGGCGAGCCCGTAGGGACAGCAGGTGTACCCCGGCTCACCTGTAGGGGTTCCGGTACAATCCAGGAGTACCGGTGGGTATAGCAAAACCACCGCGGAATACAGGTGGGTGTACCGGTACTACCCCAGATTGTTGTGTAGGGGGCCAGGCCTACCGCAGAGCATCAGGTAGGGATACCGGGCCTAGCCTGGAGGGTCAGGTAGGAATGTCTGGTCTACACAGCACGCCCGTAAGGTCAGCAGGTGTACCCCAGTGAACCAGGAAGGCTTCAGGTACTACCCTGGAGTACCGGTGGGTGTACCAATACTACCGCAGAGTACCGGCGGGGGTACCGGTACTACCCCAGCATATCGGGTAGGGGTGCCAGGCCAACAACGAAGCATCAGGTAGGGATACCGTGCCTAAGCTGGATGGTCAGGTAGGAATGTCTGGTCTACACCGCGCGCCAGTAACGTCATCAGGTGTACCCCAGTGAACCAGTAAGGGTTCACGTACTACCCCGGAGTACCGGTGGGTGTACCGATACTACCGCAGAGTAACGGTGGGGGTACCGCTAGTACCCCAGAACATCGGGTATGGGTGCCAAGCCTAATGCGGAGCATCAGTTTGGGATAGCGGGTCTAACCTGTGGGGTCCGCTAGGGAGGCCAGGTCTAGTCCAGCGCGCACGAAGGGACAGCTGGTGTTCTCTGGCGCATCACAAAGGGTTCCGTTCCAACCCCAGAGTACCGGTGCGGCAACCGGTTCTACCTTGAAACATCGGGTAGGTATACCAGGCCTACCCGGAGGGTCAGGTAGGAAGGGTGGGCGTAAAGCGGCGAGCCCATTGGGTCAGCAGGTGTACCCCAGCGAACCAGTAAGGGTTCCGGTACAATCCAGGAGTACCGGTGGGTATAGCAAAACCACCGCGGAATACCAGTGGGTGTACCGGTACTACCCCAGATTGTCGGGTAGGGGTGCCAGGCCAACAACGGAGCATCAGGTAGGGATACCGGGACTAACACGGAGGGTCAGGTAGGAATGTCTGGTCTATACCGCGTGCCCGTAACGTCATCAGGTGTACCCCAGTGAACCAGTAAGGGTTCACGTACTACCCCGGAGTACCGGTGGGTGTACCGATACTACTGCAGAGTAACGGTGGGGGTACCGCTACTACCCCAGAACATCGGGTATGGGTGCCAAGCCTATATGCGGAGCATCAGGTAGGGATAGCGGGTCTAACCTGTGGGGTCCGGTAGGGAGGCCGGGTCTAGTCCAGCACGCACGAAGGGACAGCTGGTGTTCTCTGGCGCATTACAAAGGGTTCCGTTCCAACCCAGAGTACCGGTAAGGGAACCTGTTCTACCTTGAAACATCGGGTAGGTATACCAGGCCTACACCGGCGGGTCAGGTAGGAAGGGTGGCCGTAAAGCGGCGCGCCCGTAGGGCCAGCAGGTGTACCCCGGCGCACCAGTAAGGGTTCTGGTACAATCCAGGAGTACCGGTGGGTATAGCAAAACTACCGCGGAGTACCGGTGGGTGTACGGGTACTACCCCAGATTGTCGGGTAGGGGACCAGGCGTAGCGCAGAGCATCAGGTAGGGATACCGGGCCTAGCCTGGAGGGTCAGGTAGGAATGTCTGGTCTACACAGCACGCCCGTAAGGTCAGCAGGTGTACCCCAGCGAACCAGAAAGGGTTCAGGTACTACCCTGGAGTACCCGTGGGTGTACCAATACTACCGCAGAGTACCGGTGGGGGTACCGGTACTACCCCAGCATATCGGGTAGGGGTTCCAAGCCAACAACAGAGCATCAGGTAGGGATAGCGGGTCTAACACGGAGGGTCAGGTAGGAACGTCTTGTCTACACCGCGCGCCAGTATCGTCAGCAGGTGTACCCCAGTGAACCAGTAAGGGTTCACGTACTACCCCGGAGTACCGGTGGGGGTACCGATACTACCGCAGAGTAACGGTGGGGGTACCGCTACTACCCCAGAACATCGGGTATGGGTGCCAAGCCTATATGCGGAGCATCACGTAGTGATAGCGGGTCTAACCTGTGGGGTCCGGTAGGGAGGCCAGGTCTAGTCCAGCGCGCACGAAGGGACAGATGGTGTTCTCTGGCGCATCACAAAGGGTTCCGTTCCAAGCCCAGAGTACCGGTGGGGGAACCTGTTCTAACTCAAAATGTCTGGTAGGTATACCAGGCCTAACCCGGCGGGTCAGGTAGGAAGGGTGGGCGTAAAGCGGTGCGCCCGTAGGGTCAGCAGGTGTACCCAGGCGCACCAGTAAGGGTTCCGGTACAATCCAGGAGTACCGGTGGGTATAGCAAAAGTACCGCGGAGTACCTGTGGGTGTACCAGTACTACCCCAGATTGTCGGATAGGGGTCCAGGCCTACCGTAGAGCATCAGGTAGGGATACCGGGCCTAGTCTGGAGGGTCAGTTAGGAATCTCTAATCTACACAGCACGCCCCTAAGGTCAGCAGGAGTACCCCAGCGAACCAGTAAGGGTTCAGGTACTACCCTGGAGTACCGGTGGGTGTACCAATACTACCGCAGAGTACCGGTGGGGGTACCGGTACTACCCCAGCATATCGGGTAGGGGTGCCAGGCCAACAACGGAGCATCAGGTAGGGATACCGGGACTAACACGGAGGGTCAGGAAGAATGTCTGGTCTATACCGCGTGATCGTGACGTCATCAGGTGTACCCCAGTGAAACAGTAAGGGTTCACGTACTACCCCGGAGTACCGGTGGGTGTACTGATACTACCGCAGAGTAACGGTGTGGGTACCGCGACTACCCCAGAACCTCGAGTATGGGTGCCAAGCCTAATGCGGAGCATCAGGTAGGGATACCGGGTCTAACCTGTGGGGTCCGGTAGGGAGGCCGGGTCTAGTCCAGCACGCACGAAGGGACAGCTGGTGTTCTCTGGCGCATCACAAAGGGTTCCGTTCCAACCCCAGAGTACCGGTGGGGGAACCGGTTCTACCTCGAAACATCGGGTAGGTATACCAGGCCTTCCCCGGATGGTCAGGTAGGAAGGGTGGGCGTAAATCTGCGCGCCCGTAGTGTCAGCAGGTCTACCCCGGCGAACCAGTAAGGGTTCCGGTACAATCCAGGGGTACCGGTGGGTATAGCAAAACTACCGCGGAGTACCGGTGGGTGTGCCAGTACTACCCCAGATTGTCGGATAGGGGGCCAGGCCTACCGTAGAGCATCAGGTAGGGATACCGGGCCTAGTCTGGAGGGTCAGTTAGGAATCTCTGGTCTACAGAGCACGCCCTTAAGGTCAGCAGGTGTACCCCAGCGAACCAGTAAGGGTTCAGGTACTACCCTGGTGTACCGGTGGGTGTACCAATACTACCGCAGAGTACCGGTGGAGGTAGCAGTACTACCCCAGCATATCGGGTAGGGGTGCCAGGCCAACAACGGAGCATCAGGTAGGGATACCGGGACTAACACGGAGGGACAGGAAGAATGTCTGGTCTATACCGCGTGATCGTAACGTCATCAGGTGTACCCCAGTGAACCAGTAAGTGTTCACGTACTACCCCGGAGTACCAGTGGGTGTCCTGATACTACCGCAGAGTAACGGTGGGGGTACCGCTACTACCCCAGAACATCGGGTATGGGTGCCAAGCCTAATGCGGAGCATCAGGTAGGGATAGCGGGTCTAACCTGTGGGGTCCGGTAGGGAGGCCGGGTCTAGTCCAGCACTCACGAAGGGACAGCCGGTGTTCTCTGGCGCATCACAAAGGGTTCCGTTCCAACCCCAGAGTACCGGTGGGGGAACCGGTTCTACCTTGAAACATCGGGTAGGTATACCAGGCCTACCCCGGCGGGTCAGGTAGGAAGCGTGGCCGTAAAGTGGCGCGCCCGTAGGGCCAGCAGGTGTACCCCGGCGCACCAGTAAGGGTTCCGGTACAATCCAGGAGTACCGGTGGGTATAGCAAAAGTACCGCGGAGTACCGGTGGGTGTACCGGTACTACCCCAGATTGTCGGGTAGGGGGCCAGGCCTACAGCAGAGCATCAGGTAGGGATACCGGGCCTAGCCTGGAGGGTCAGGTAGGAATGTCTGGTCTACACAGCACGCCCGTAAGGTCAGCAGGTGTAGACCAGCGAACCAGTAAGGGTTCTGGTACTACCCTGGTGTACCGGTGGGTGTACCAATACTACCGCAGAGTACCGGTGGGGGTACCGGTACTACCCCAGCATATCGGGTAGGGGTGCCAGGCCAACAACAGAGCATCAGGTAGGGATACCGGGTCTAACACGGAGGGTCAGGTAGGAATGTCTGGTCTACACGGCGCGCGAGTAACGTCAGCAGGTGTACCCCAGTGAACCAGTAAGGGTTCACGTACTACTCCGGAGTACCGGTGGGTGTACCGATACTACCGCAGAGTAACGGTGCGGGTACCGCTACTACCCCAGAACATCGGGTATGGGTGCCAAGCCTAATGCGGAGCATCAGGTACTGATAGCGGGTCTAATCTGTGGGGTCCGGTAGGGAGGCCGGGTCTAGTCCAGCACTCACGAAGGGACAGCCGGTGTTCTCTGGCGCATCACAAAGGGTTCCGTTCCAACCCCAGAGTACCGGTGGGGGAACCGGTTCTACCTTGAAACATCGGGTAGGTATACCAGGCCTACCCCGGCGGGTCAGGTAGGAAGGGTGGCCGTAAAGCGGCGCGCCCGTAGGGCCAGCAGGTGTACCCCGGCGCACCAGTAAGGGTTCCGGTACAATCCAGGAGTACCGGTGGGTATAGCAAAAGTACCGCGGAGTACCGGTGTCTGTACCGGTACTACCCCAGATTGTCGGGTAGGGGGCCAGGCCTACCGCAGAGCATCAGGTAGGGATACCGGGCCTAGCCTGGAGGGTCAGGTAGGAATGTCAGGTCTACACAGCACGCCCGTAAGGTCAGCAGGTGTACCCCAGCGAACCAGTAAGGGTTCAGGTACTACCCTGGAGTACCGGTGGGTGTACCAATACTACCGCAGAGTACCGGTGGGGGTAGCGGTACTACCCCAGCATATCGGGTAGGGGTGCCAGCCAACAATGGAGCATCAGGTAGGGATACCGGGACTAACACGGAGGGTCAGGAAGAATGTCTGGTCTATAGCGCGTGCCCATAAGGTCAGCAGGTGTACCCCAGTGAACCAGTAAGGGTTCACGTACTACCCCGGAGTACCGGTGGGTGTACCGATACTACCGCAGAGTAACGGTGGGGGTACCGCTACTACCCCAGAAGATCGGGTATGGGTGCCAAGCCTAATGCGGAGCATCAGGTAGGGATAGCGGGTCTAACCTGTGGGGTCCGGTAGGGAGGCCAGGTCTAGTCCAGCGCGCACGAAGGGACAGCTGGTGTTCTCTGGCGCATCACAAAGGGTTCCGTTCCAACCCCAGAGTACCGGTTGGGCAACCGGTTCTACCTCGAAACATCGGGTAGGTATACCAGGCCTACCCGGAGGGTCAGGTAGGAAGGGTGGGCTTAAAGCGGCGAGCCCGTAGTGTCAGCAGGTGTACCCCGGCTCACCTGTAGGGGTTCCGGTACAATCCAGGAGTACCGGTGGGTATAGCAAAACCACCGCGGAATACAGGTGGGTGTACCGGTACTACCCCAGATTGTTGTGTAGGGGGCCAGGCCTACCGCAGAGCATCAGGTAGGGATACCGGGCCTAGCCTGGAGGGTCAGGTAGGAATGTCTGGTCTACACAGCACGCCCGTAAGGTCAGCAGGTGTACCCCAGTGAACCAGGAAGGCTTCAGGTACTACCCTGGAGTACCGGTGGGTGTACCAATACTACCGCAGAGTACCGGCGGGGGTACCGGTACTACCCCAGCATATCGGGTAGGGGTGCCAGGCCAACAACGAAGCATCAGGTAGGGATACCGTGCCTAAGCTGGATGGTCAAGTAGGAATGTCTGGTCTACACCGCGCGCCAGTAACGTCATCAGGTGTACCCCAGTGAACCAGTAAGGGTTCACGTACTACCCCGGAGTACCGGTGGGTGTACCGATACTACCGCAGAGTAACGGTGGGGGTACCGCTAGTACCCCAGAACATCGGGTATGGGTGCCAAGCCTAATGCGGAGCATCAGTTTGGGATAGCGGGTCTAACCTGTGGGGTCCGCTAGGGAGGCCAGGTCTAGTCCAGCGCGCACGAAGGGACAGCTGGTGTTCTCTGGCGCATCACAAAGGGTTCCATTCCAACCCCAGAGTACCGGTGCGGCAACCGGTTCTACCTTGAAACATCGGGTAGGTATACCAGGCCTACCCGGAGGGTCAGGTAGGAAGGGTGGGCGTAAAGCGGCGAGCCCATTGGGTCAGCAGGTGTACCCCAGCGAACCAGTAAGGGTTCCGGTACAATCCAGGAGTACCGGTGGGTATAGCAAAACCACCGCGGAATACCAGTGGGTGTACCGGTACTACCCCAGATTGTCGGGTAGGGGTGCCAGGCCAACAACGGAGCATCAGGTAGGGATACCGGGACTAACACGGAGGGTCAGGTAGGAACGTCTTGTCTACACCGCGCGCCAGTATCGTCAGCAGGTGTACCCCAGTGAACCAGTAAGGGTTCACGTACTACCCCGGAGTACCGGTGGGGGTACCGATACTACCGCAGAGTAACGGTGGGGGTACCGCTACTACCCCAGAACATCGGGTATGGGTGCCAAGCCTATATGCGGAGCATCACGTAGTGATAGCGGGTCTAACCTGTGGGGTCCGGTAGGGAGGCCAGGTCTAGTCCAGCGCGCACGAAGGGACAGCTGGTGTTCTCTGGCGCATCACAAAGGGTTCCGTTCCAAGCCCAGAGTACCGGTGGGGGAACCTGTTCTAACTCAAAATGTCTGGTAGGTATACCAGGCCTAACCCGGCGGGTCAGGTAGGAAGGGTGGGCGTAAAGCGGCGCGCCCGTAGGGTCAGCAGGTGTACCCAGGCGCACCAGTAAGGGTTCCGGTACAATCCAGGAGTACCGGTGGGTATAGCAAAAGTACCGCGGAGTACCTGTGGGTGTACCAGTACTACCCCAGATTGTCGGATAGGGGTCCAGGCCTACCGTAGAGCATCAGGTAGGGATACCGGGCCTAGTCTGGAGGGTCAGTTAGGAATCTCTGATCTACACAGCACGCCCCTAAGGTCAGCAGGAGTACCCCAGCGAACCAGTAAGGGTTCAGGTACTACCCTGGAGTACCGGTGGGTGTACCAATACTACCGCAGAGTACCGGTGGGGGTACCGGTACTACCCCAGCATATCGGGTAGGGGTGCCAGGCCAACAACGGAGCATCAGGTAGGGATACCGGGACTAACACGGAGGGTCAGGAAGAATGTCTGGTCTATACCGCGTGATCGTGACGTCATCAGGTGTACCCCAGTGAAACAGTAAGGGTTCACGTACTACCCCGGAGTACCGGTGGGTGTACTGATACTACCGCAGAGTAACGGTGTGGGTACCGCGACTACCCCAGAACCTCGAGTATGGGTGCCAAGCCTAATGCGGAGCATCAGGTAGGGATACCGGGTCTAACCTGTGGGGTCCGGTAGGGAGGCCGGGTCTAGTCCAGCACGCACGAAGGGACAGCTGGTGTTCTCTGGCGCATCACAAAGGGTTCCGTTCCAACCCCAGAGTACCGGTGGGGGAACCGGTTCTACCTCGAAACATCGGGTAGGTATACCAGGCCTTCCCCGGATGGTCAGGTAGGAAGGGTGGGCGTAAATCTGCGCGCCCGTAGTGTCAGCAGGTCTACCCCGGCGAACCAGTAAGGGTTCCGGTACAATCCAGGGGTACCGGTGGGTATAGCAAAACTACCGCGGAGTACCGGTGGGTGTGCCAGTACTACCCCAGATTGTCGGATAGGGGGCCAGGCCTACCGTAGAGCATCAGGTAGGGATACCGGGCCTAGTCTGGAGGGTCAGTTAGGAATCTCTGGTCTACAGAGCACGCCCTTAAGGTCAGCAGGTGTACCCCAGCGAACCAGTAAGGGTTCAGGTACTACCCTGGTGTACCGGTGGGTGTACCAATACTACCGCAGAGTACCGGTGGAGGTAGCAGTACTACCCCAGCATATCGGGTAGGGGTGCCAGGCCAACAACGGAGCATCAGGTAGGGATACCGGGACTAACACAGAGGGACAGGAAGAATGTCTGGTCTATACCGCGTGATCGTAACGTCATCAGGTGTACCCCAGTGAACCAGTAAGTGTTCACGTACTACCCCGGAGTACCAGTGGGTGTCCTGATACTACCGCAGAGTAACGGTGGGGGTACCGCTACTACCCCAGAACATCGGGTATGGGTGCCAAGCCTAATGCGGAGCATCAGGTAGGGATAGCGGGTCTAACCTGTGGGGTCCGGTAGGGAGGCCGGGTCTAGTCCAGCACTCACGAAGGGACAGCCGGTGTTCTCTGGCGCATCACAAAGGGTTCCGTTCCAACCCCAGAGTACCGGTGGGGGAACCGGTTCTACCTTGAAACATCGGGTAGGTATACCAGGCCTACCCCGGCGGGTCAGGTAGGAAGCGTGGCCGTAAAGTGGCGCGCCCGTAGGGCCAGCAGGTGTACCCCGGCGCACCAGTAAGGGTTCCGGTACAATCCAGGAGTACCGGTGGGTATAGCAAAACTACCGCGGAGTACCGGTGGGTGTACCGGTACTACCCCAGATTGTCGGGTAGGGGGCCAGGCCTACAGCAGAGCATCAGGTAGGGATACCGGGCCTAGCCTGGAGGGTCAGGTAGGAATGTCTGGTCTACACAGCACGCCCGTAAGGTCAGCAGGTGTAGACCAGCGAACCAGTAAGGGTTCTGGTACTACCCTGGTGTACCGGTGGGTGTACCAATACTACCGCAGAGTACCGGTGGGGGTACCGGTACTACCCCAGCATATCGGGTAGGGGTGCCAGGCCAACAACAGAGCATCAGGTAGGGATACCGGGTCTAACACGGAGGGTCAGGTAGGAATGTCTGGTCTACACGGCGCGCGAGTAACGTCAGCAGGTGTACCCCAGTGAACCAGTAAGGGTTCACGTACTACTCCGGAGTACCGGTGGGTGTACCGATACTACCGCAGAGTAACGGTGCGGGTACCGCTACTACCCCAGAACATCGGGTATGGGTGCCAAGCCTAATGCGGAGCATCAGGTACTGATAGCGGGTCTAATCTGTGGGGTCCGGTAGGGAGGCCGGGTCTAGTCCAGCACTCACGAAGGGACAGCCGGTGTTCTCTGGCGCATCACAAAGGGTTCCGTTCCAACCCCAGAGTACCGGTGGGGGAACCGGTTCTACCTTGAAACATCGGGTAGGTATACCAGGCCTACCCCGGCGGGTCAGGTAGGAAGGGTGGCCGTAAAGCGGCGCGCCCGTAGGGCCAGCAGGTGTACCCCGGCGCACCAGTAAGGGTTCCGGTACAATCCAGGAGTACCGGTGGGTATAGCAAAAGTACCGCGGAGTACCGGTGTCTGTACCGGTACTACCCCAGATTGTCGGGTAGGGGGCCAGGCGTAGCGCAGAGCATCAGGTAGGGATACCGGGCCTAGCCTGGAGGGTCAGGTAGGAATGTCTGGTCTACACAGCACGCCCGTAAAGTCAGCAGGTGTACCCCAGCGAACCAGTAAGTGTTCAGGTACTGCCCTGGAGTACCGGTGGGTGTACCAATACTACTGCAGAGTACCGGTTGGGGTACCGGTACTACCCCCGCATATCGGGTAGGGGTGCCAGGCCAACAACGGAGCATCAGGTAGGGATACCGGGACTAACACGAGGGTCAGGAAGAATGTCTGTTCTATACCGCGTGCCTGTAACGTCATCAGGTGTACCCCAGTGAACCAGTAAGGGTTCACGTACTACCCCGGAGTACCGGTGGGGGTACCGATACTACCGCAGAGTAACGGTGGGGGTACCGCTACTACCCCAGAACATCGGGTATGGGTGCCAAGCCTAATGCGGGGCATCAGGTAGGGTTACCGTGTCTAACCTGTGGGGTCCGGTAGGGAGGCCAGGTCTAGTCCAGCGCGCACGATGGGACAGCTGGTGTTCTCTGGCGCATCACAAAGGGTTCCGTTCCAACCCCAGAGTACCGGTGGGGGAACCGGTTCTACCTTGAAACATCGGGTAGGTATACCAGGCCTACACCGGAGGGTCAGGTAGGAAGGGTGGGCGTATAGCGGCGAGCCCGTAGGGCCAGCAGGTGTACCCCGGCGCACCAGTAAGGGTTCAGGTACTACACTGGAGTAACGGTGGTGTACCAAAACTACCGCAGAGTACCGGTGGGGGTACCGGTACTACCCCATCATATCGGGTAGGGGTGCCAGGCCAACAACAGAGCATCAGGTAGGGATACCGGGCCTAACACAGAGGGTCAGGTAGGAATGTCTGGTCTACACCGCGCGCCAGTAACGTCAGCAGGTGTACCCCAGTGAACCAGTAAGGGTTCACGTACTACCCCGGAGTACCGGTGGGTGTACCGATACTACCGCAGAGTAACGGTGGGGGTACCGCTAGTACCCCAGAACATCGGGTATGGGTGCCAAGCCTAATGCGGAGCATCAGGTAGGGATAGCGGGTCTAACCTGTGGGGTCCGGTAGGGAGGCCGGGTCTAGTCCAGCGCGCACGAAGGACAGCTGGTGTTCTCTGGCGCATCACAAATGGTTCCATTCCAACCCCAGAGTACCGGTGGGGGAACCGGTTCTACCTCGAAACATCGGGTAGGTATACCAGGCCTACCCCGGAGGGTCAGGTAGGAAGGGTGGGCTTAAAGCGGAGAGCCCGTAGGGCCAGCAGGTGTACCCCGGCGCACCAGTAAGGGTTCTGGTACAAACCAGGAGTACCGGTGGGTATAGCAAAAGTACCGCGGAGTACCGGTGGGTGTACCGGTACTACCCCAGATTGTCGGGTAGGGGGCCAGGCCTACCGTATAGCATCAGGTAGGGATACTGGGCCTAGCCTGGAGGGTCAGGTAGGAATGTCTGGTCTACACAGCACACCTTTAAGGTCAGCAAGGGTAACCCAGCTAACCAGTAAGGGTTCAGGTACTGCCCTGGAGTACCGGTGGGTGTACCAATACTACCGCAGAGTACCGGTGGGGGTACCGGTACTACCCCAGCATATCGGGTAGGGGTGCCAGGCCAACAACGGAGCATCAGGTAGGGATACCGGGCCTAACACGGAGGGTCAGGTAGGAATGTCTGGTCTACACAGCACGCCCCTAAGGTCAGCAGGTGTACCCCAGCGAACCAGTAAGGGTTCAGGTACTACACTGGAGTAACGGTGGTGTACCAATACTACCGCAGAGTACTGGTGGGGGTACCGGTACTACCCCAGCATATCGGGTAGGGGTGCCAGGCCAACAACAGAGCATCAGGTAGGGATACCGGGCCTAACACAGAGGGTCAGGTAGGAATGTCTGGTCTACACGGCGCGCGAGTAACGTCAGCAGGTGTACCCCAGTGAACCAGTAAGGGTTCACGTACTACCCCGGAGTACCGGTGGGTGTACCGATACTACCGCAGAGTAACTGTGGGGGTACCGCTACTACCCCAGAACATCGGGTATGGGTGCCAAGCCTAATGCGGAGCATCAGGTAGGGATAGCAGGTCTAACCTGTGGGGTCCGGTAGGGAGGCCGGGTCTAGTCCAGCACGCACGAAGGACAGCTGGTGTTCTCTGGCGCATCACAAAGGGTTCCATTCCAACCCCAGAGTACCGGTGGGGGAACCGGTTCTACCTCGAAACATCGGGTAGGTATACCAGGCCTACCCCGGCGGGTCAGGTAGGAAGGGTGGCCGTAAATCGGCGCGCCCGTAGGGACAGCAGGTGTACCCCGGCACACCAGTAAGGGTTCCGGTACAATCCAGGAGTACCGGTGGGTATAGCAAAAGTACCGCGGAGTACCGGTGGGTGTACCGGTGCTACCCCAGATTGTCGGGTAAGGGGCCAGGCCTACCGCAGAGCATCAGGTAGGGATACCGGGCCTAGCCTGGAGGGTCAGGTAGGAATGTCTGGTCTACACAGCACGCCCGTAAGGTCAGCAGGTGTACCCCAGCGAACCAGTAAGGGTTCAGGTACTACCCTGGAGTACCGGTGGGTGTACCAATACCACCGCAGAATACCGGTGGGGGTACCGGTACTACCCCAGCATATCGGGTAGTGGTGCCAGGCCAACAACAGAGCATCAGGTAGGGATACCGGGACTAACACGGAGGGTCAGGTAGGAATGTCTGGTCTACACCGCGCGCCAGTAACGTCATCAGGTGTACCCCAGTGAGCCAGTAAGGGTTCACGTACTACCCCGGAGTACCGGTGGGTGTACCGATACTACCGCAGAGTAACGGTGGGGGTACCGCTACTACCCCAGAACATCAGGTATGGGTGCCAAGCCTAATGCGGAGCATCAGGTAGGGATACCGGGTGTAACATGTGGGGTCCGGTAGGGAGGCCAGGTCTAATGCAGCACGCACGAAGGGACAGCTGGTGCTCTCTGGCGCATCACAAATGGTTCTGTTCCAACCCCAGAGTACCGGTGGGGGAACCGGTACTACCTCGAATCATCGGGTAGGGATACCGGGCCTAACCCGGTGTGTCAGGTAGGAAGGGTGGGTGTAATGCAGCCCGCCTGTAGGGTCAGCAGGTGTACCCTGGCGCACCAGTAAGGGTTCCGGTACAATCGAGGAGTACCGGTGGGTATAGCAAAACAACCGCGGAGTACCGGTGGGTGTACCGGTACTACCCCAGATAGTCGGGTAAGGGGCCAGGCCAACCGCAGAGCATCAGGTCGGGATACCGGGCCTAAGCTGGAGGGTCAGGTAGGAATGTCTTGTCAACAGCGCGTGCCCGTAAGGTCAGCAGGTGTACCCCGGTGAACCAGGCAGGATTCAGGTACTACCCTGGAGTACTGGTGGGTGTACCGATACTACCGCAGAGTACCGGTGGGGGTACCGGTACTACCCCAGCATATCGGGTAGGGGTGCCAGGCCAACAACGGAGCATCAGGTAGGGATACCGGGCCTAACACAGAGGGTCAGGTAGGAATGTCTGGTATATACCGCGCGCCCGTAACGTCATCAGGTGCACCCCGGTGAACCAGTAAGGGTTCACGTACTACCCCGAATTACCGGTGGGTGTACCTATACTACCAGAGTAACGGTGGGGGTACCTCTACTACCCCTGAAGATCGGGTATGGGTGCCAAGCCTAATGCGGAGCATCAGGTAGGGATACCGGGTCTAACCTGTGGGTTCCGGTAGGGAGGCCAGGTCTAATCCAGCGTGCACGAAGGGACAGCTGGTGTTCTCTGGCGCATCACAAAGGGTTCCGTTCCAACCCCAGAGTACCGGTGGGGGAACCGGTTCTACCACAAAACATCGGGTAGGTATACCAGGAATACCCCGGCGGATCAGGTAGGAAGGGTGGGTGTAAAGCGGCGTGCACGTGGGGCCAGCAGGTGTACCCCGGCGCACCAGTAAGGGTTCCGGTACTACGCTGGAGTACCGGTGCGTATAGCAAAACAACCGCGGAGTACCGGTGGGTGTACCAGTACTACCCCAGAATATCGGGTAGGGGTGCCAGGCCAACAACAGAGCATCAGGTAGGGATACCGGGTCTAACACGGAGGGTCAGGTAGGAATGTCTGGTATATACCGCGCGCTCGTAACGTCATCAGTTGCACCCCGGTGAACCAGTAAGGGTTCACGTACTACCCCGAAGTACCGGTGGGTGTACCTATACTACCAGAGTAACGGTGGGGGTACCGCTACTACCCCAGGAGATCGGGTATGGGTGCCAAGCCTAATGCGGAGCATCAGGTAGGGATACCGGTTCTAACATGTGGGATCCTGTAGGGAGGCCAGGTCTAATCCAGCGCGCACGAAGGGACAGCTGGTGTTCTCTGGCGCATCACAAAGGGTTCCGTTCCAACCCCAGAGTAACGGTGGGGGAACCAGTTCTACCGCAAAACATCGGGTAGTTATACCAGGCCTACCCCGGCGGATGAGGTAGGAAGGGTGGGCGTAAAGCGGTGCGCAGGTAGGGTCAGCAGGTGTACCCCGGCGCAACAATAAGGCTTGCGGTATAATCCAGGAGTACCGGTGGGTATAGCAGAAGTACCGCGGAGTACCTGTGGGGGTACCGGTATTACCCCAGATTATCGGGGAGGGGGCCAGGCCTACCGCAGAGCATCAGGTATGGATAGCGGGCCTAGCCTGGAGGGTCAGGTAGGACTGTCTGGTCTACACAACACGCCCGTAAGGTCAGCAGGTGTACCCCAGCGAACCAGTAAGGGTTCAGGTACTACCCTGGAGTACCGGTGGGTGTACCAATACTACCGCAGAGTACCGTTGGGGGTACTGGTACTACCCCAGAATATCGGGTAGGTGTGCCAGGCCAACAACAGAGCATCAGGTAGGGATACCGGGTCTAACCTGTGGGGTCCGGTAGGGAGGCCAGGTCTAATCCAGCGCGCACGAAGGGAAAAGCTGGTGCTCTCTGGCGCATCACAAAGGGTTCCGTTCCAACCCCAGAGTACCGGTGGGGGAACCGGTTCTACCTCGAAACATCGGGTGGGGATACCAGTCCTACCCCGGCCGATCAGGAAGAAGGGTGGGTCTATAGCGGCGCGACCGTAAGGTCAGCAGGTGTACCCCAGAGAACCAGTAAGGGTTCAGGTAGTACCCTGGAGTATCGGTGCATGTACCGATACTACCGCAGAATACTGGTGGGGGTACAGGTACTACCCCAGAATATGGGTAAGGGATGCCTGGCCAACAACGGAGCATCAGGTAGGGATACCGGGCCTAACACGGAGGGTCAGGTAGGAATGTCTGGTATATACCGCGCGCCCGTAACGTCATCAAGTGCACCCCGGTGAACCAGTAAGGGTTCACGTACTACCCCGAAGTACCGGTGGGTGTACCTATACTACCAGAGTAACGGTGGGGGTACAGCTACTACACCAGAAGATCGGGTATGGGTGCCAAGCCTAATGCGGAGCATCAGGTAGGGATACCGGGTCTAACCTGTGGGGTCCGGTAGGGAGGCCAGGTCTAATCCAGCGCGCACGAAGGGACAGCTGGTGTTCTCTGGCGCATCACAAAGGGTTCCGTTCCAACCCCAGAGTACCGGTGGGGGAACCGGTACTACCTCGAATCATCGGGTAGGGATACCGGGCCTAACCTGGCGTGTCAGGTAGGAAGGGTGGGTGTAAAGCAGCCCGCCTGTAGGGTCAGCAGGTGTACCCCGGCGCACCAGTAAGGGTTCAGGTACTACCCTGGAGTACCGGTGGGTGTACCGATACTACCACAGAGTACCGGTGGCGGTACCAGTACTACCCCAGCAGATCGGGTAGGTGTGCCAGGCCAACAACGGATCATCAGGTAGGGATACCGGGCCTAACACGGAGGGTCAGGTAGGAATGTCTGGTCTACACCCCACACCCGTAACGTCATCAGGTGTAACCCAGTGAATCAGTAAGGGTTCACGTACAACCCCGGAGTACCGGTGGGTGTACTGATTCTACCGCAGAGTACCGGTGGGGGTACCGATACTACCCCAGCATATCGGGTAGGGGTGCCAGGCCAAAAATGGAGCATTCAGGTAGGGATACCAGGCCTAACACGGAGGGTCAGGTAGGAAAGTGTGGTTTACACCGCGCGCCCGTAACGTCAGCAGGTGTACTCCAGTGAACCAGAAAGGGTTCACGTACTACCACGGAATACCGGTGGGTGTACCGATACTACCGCAGAGTAACGGTGGGTGTACCGCTACTTCCCCAGAACATCGGGTATTGGTGCCAAGTCTAATGCCGAGCATCAGGTAGGGATACTGGGTCTAACATGTGGGGGCCCGTAGGGAGGCCGGGTCTAGTCCAGCGCTCACGTAGGGACAACTGATGTTCTCTGGCGCATCACAAAGGGTTCCGTTCCAACACCAGAGTACCGGTGGGGGAAACAGTTCTACCGCAAAACATCGGGTATGTATACCAGGCCTTCCCCGGCGGGTCAGGTAGGAAGGGTGGGAGTAAAGCGCTGCGCCTGTAGGGTTAGCAGGTGTACCACGGCACACCAGTAAGGGTTCCGGTACAATCCAGTAGTACCTGTGGGTATAGCAAAATTAACACGGAGTACCGGTGTGTGTACTGGTACTACCCCAGATAGTCAGGTAGGGGGCCCATTCCTACCGCAGAGCATCAGGTAGGGATACCGGGTCTAACCTGGAGGGTCAGGTAGGAATGTCTGGTCTACACCGCTCGCCCGCACGGTCAGCAGGTGTAACCCAACGAACCAGTAAGGGTTCAGGTACTACCCTGTAGTACCGGTGGGTGTACCGATACTACCGCAGAGTACCAGAGAGGGTACCGCTACTACCCCAGCATATCGGGTAGGGGTGCCAGGCCAACAACGAAGCATCAGGTAGGGATACCATGCCTAACACGGAGGGTCAGGTAGGAACGTCTGGTCTAAACTGCGCACCAGTAACGTCAGCAGGTGTACCCCAGTGAACCAGTAAGGGTTCACGTACTACCCCGGAGTACCGGTGGGTGTACCGCTAGTACCGCAGAGTAACGGTGGGGGTACCGCTACTACATCAGAAGATAGGGTAGGGGTGCCAAGCCTAATGCGGAGCATCAGGTAGGGATACCGGGTCTAACCTGTGGGGTCTGGTAGGGAGTCCGGGTCTAATCCAGCGCGCACGGAGGGACAGCTGGTGTTCTCTGGCGCATCATAAAGGGTTCCGTTCCAACCCCAGATTACCGGTCGGTGAACCGGTACTACCTTGAAACATCGGTTAGGGATACCGGGCATAACCCGGCGGGTCAGATAGGAAGGGTGGGTCTATAGCGGCGTGCCGGTAGGGCCAGCAGGTGTACCCCAGAGCACCAGTAAGGCTTCCGGTACAATCCAGGAGTACCGGTGGGTATAGCAAAAGTACCGCGGAGTAACGGTGGGTGTACTGGTACTACCCCAGATAGACGGGTAAGGGGCCAGGCCAACCGCAGAGCATCAGGTAGGGATACCGGGCCTCGCCTGGAGGGTCAGGTAGGAATGTCTGGTCAAGAGCGCGCGCCCGTAAGGTCAGCAGGTGTACCCCAGTGAACCAGGAAGGATTCAGGTACTACCCTGGAGTATCGGTGGGTTTACCGATACTACCGCAGAATACCGGTGGGGGTACAGGTACTACCCCAGAATATAGGGTAGGTGTGCCAGGCCAACAACGGAGTATCAGGTAGGGATACCGGGCCTAACACGGAGGGTCAGGTAGGAATGTCTGGTCTACACCGCGCGCCCGTTAGGTCAGCATGTGTACGCCAGTGAACCAGTAAGGGTTCACGTACTACCCCGGAGTACCGGTGGGTGTACCGATACTACCGCAGAGTAACGGTGGGGGTACCGCTAGTACCCCAGAACATCGGGTATGGGTGCCAAGCCTAATGCGGAGCATCAGGTAGGGATAGCGGGTCTAACCTGTGGGGTCCGGTAGGGAGGCCAGGTCTAATCCAGCGTGCACGAAGGGACAGCTGGTGTTCTCTGGCGCATCACAAAGGGTTCCGTTCCAACCCCAGAGTACCAGTGGTGGAACCGGTTCTACCGCAAAATATGGCGTAGGTATACCAGGCATACCCCATCGGATCAGGTAGGAAGGGTGGGCGTAAAGCGGTGCGCCCGTAGGGTCAGCAGGTGTAACCCGGCGCACCAGTAAGGGTTCTGGTACAATCCAGGTGTAACATTGTTCATACCCAAACAACCGCGGAGTAGCGGTGGGTGTACCGGTACTACCCCAAAGAGTCTGGCAGGGGGCCAGGCCTACCGCAGAGCATCAGGTAGGGATACCGGGCCTAAGCTGGAGGGTCAGGTAGGAATGTCTGGTCAGCAGCGCACGCCCGTAAGGTCAGCAGGTGTACCCCAGTGAACCAGGAAGGACTCAAGTACTACCCTGGAGTACCGGTGGGTGTACCGACACTACCGCAGAGTACCGGTGGGGGTACCGGTACTACCCCAGCATATCGGGTAGGGGTGCCAGGCCAACAACGGAGCATCAGGTAGGGATACCGGGCATAACGCGGCGGGTCAGGTAGGAAGGGTTGGTGTAAAGCCGTGCGCCTGTAGGGTCAGCAGGTGTACCCCGGCGCACCAGTAAGGGTTCCGGTACAATCCAGGAGTACCGTTGGGTATAGCAAAAGTACCGCGGAGTACCTGTGGGTATACCGGTACTACCCCAGATTGTCGGGTAAGCGGCCAGGCCTACCGCAGAGCATCAGGTAGGGATACCGGGCCTAGCCTGGAGGGTCAGGTAGGAATGTCTGGTCTACAGAGCACGCCCGTACGGTCTGGAGGTGTACCCCAGCGAACCAGTAAGGATTCAGGTACTACCCTGGAGTACCGGTGGGTGTACCAATACTACCGCAGAGTACCGGTGGGGGTAGCGGTACTACCCCAGCATATCGGGTAGGGGTGCCAGGCCAACAACGGGACATCAAGTAGGGATACCTGGCCTAACAGGGAGGGTCAGGTAGGAATGTCTGGTCTACACCGCGCGCCAGTAACGTCAGCAGGTGTACCCCAGTGAACCAGTAAGGGTTCACGTACTACCCCGGAGTATCGGTGGGTGCACCGATACTGCCGCAGAGTAACGATGGGGGTACCGCTACTACCCCAGAACATCGGGTATGTGTGCCAAGCCTAATGCGGAGCATCAGGTAGGGATACCGGGTCTAACCTGTGGGGTCCGGTAGGGAGGCCAGGTCTAATCCAGCGTGCACGAAGGGACAGCTGGTGTTCTCTGGCGCATCACAAAGAGTTCCGTTCCAACCCCAGAGTACCGGTGGGGGAACCAGTACTACCTCGAAACATCGGGTAGGGATACCGGGCCTAACCCGGCGGGTCAGGTAGGAAGGGTGGGTGTAAAGCGGCATGCACGTAGGGCCAGCAGGTGTACCCCAGAGCACCAATAAGGGTTCCGGTACAATCCAGGAGTACCGGTGGGTATAGCAAAACAACCGCGGAGTACCGGTGGGTGTACCTGTACTACCCCAGATAATCGGGTAGGGGGTCAGGCCGACCGCAGAGCATCAGGTAGGGATACTGGGCCTAGCGTGGAGAGTCAGGTAGAAATATATAGTCTACACAGCACGCCCGTAAGGTCAGCAGGTGTACCCCAGCGAACCAGTAAGGGTTCAGGTACTACCCTGGAGTACCGGTAGGTGTACCAATACTTCTGCAGAGTACCGGTGGGGGTACCGGTACTACCCCAGCATATCGGGTGGGGTGCCAGGCGAACAACGGAACATCAGGTAGGGATACCAGGTATAACACGGAGGGTCAGGTGGGAATGTCTGGTCTACACCGCGCGCCAGTAACGACAGCAGGTGTACCCCAGTGAACCAGTAAGGGTTTACGTACTACACCGGAGTACCGGTGGGTGTACCATTACTACCGCAGAGTAACAATGGGGGTACCGCTGCTACCCCAGAAGATCAGGTATGGGTGCCAAGCCTAATGCGTAGCATCAGGTAGGATACCGGGTCTAACCTGTGGGGTCCGGTAGGGAGGCCAGGTCTAATCCAGAGTGCACGAAGGGACAGCTGCTGTTCTCTGGCGCATCACAAAGGGTTCCGTTGCAACCCCAGAGTACCGGTGGGGGAACCGGTACTACATCGAAACATCGGGTAGGTATACCGGGCCTAACCTGGCGGGTCAGGTAGGAAGGGTGCGTGTAAAGCGACGGCGCCTGTAGGGTCAGCAGGTGTACCCCGGCGCACCAATAAGGGTTCCGGTACAATCCAGGAGTACCGGTGGGTATAGCAAAACTACCGCGGAGTACCGGTGGGTGTACCGGTACTACCCCAGATAGTCGGGTAGGGGGTCAGGCCTACCGCAAAGCATCAGATAGGGATACCGGGCCTAAGATGGAGGGTCAGGTAGGAATGTCTGGTCAACAGCGCGAGCCCGTAAGAGCAGCAGGTGTACCCCAGTGAAGCAGGAAGGATACAGGTACTACCCCGGAGTACCGGTGGGTGTACTGATACTACTGCACAGTAACGGTGGGGGTACCGCTACTACCCCAGAACATCGGGTATGGGTGCCAAGCCTAATGCGGAGCATCAGGTAGGGATACCGGGTCTAACCTGAGGGGTACGGTAGGGAGGCCGGGTCTAATCCAGCACGCACGAAGGGACAGCTGCTGTTCTCTGGCACATTACAAAGGGTTCCGTTCCAAGGCCAGAGTACCGGTGGGGAAACGGTTCTACCTAGAAACATCGGGTAGGGATATCAGGCCTACCCCGGCGGGTAAGGTAGGAAGGGTGGGTCTATAGCGGCGTGCCCGTAGGGCCAGCAGGTGTATCCCAGAGCACCAGTAAGGGTTCCGGTACAATCCAGGAGTACCGGTGGGTATAGCCAAAGTACCGCGGAGTACCGGTAGGTGTACCGGTACTACCCCAGATAGTCCGGTAAGGGGCCAGGCCTACCGCAGAGCATCAGGTAGGGATACCGGGCCTAGCCTGGAGGGTCAGGTAGGAATGTCTGGGCTACACAGCATGCCCGTAAGGTCAGCAGGTGTACCCCAGTGAACCAGGAAGGATTCAGGTACTACCCTGGAGTACCGGTGGGTGTACCGATACTACCGCAGAGTACCGGTGGGAGTACCGGTACTCACCCATCATATCGACTAGGGGTGCCAGGCCAACAACGGAGCATCAGGAAGGGATACGGGGCCTATCACAGAGGGTCAGGTAGGAATGTCAGGTATACACAGCACGCCCGTAAGGTCAGCAGCTGTACCCCAGTGAACCAGGAAGGTTTCAGGTACTACCCTGGAGTACCGGTGGGTGTACCTATACTACCGCAGAGTACCGTTGAGGGTACCGGTACTACCCCACTATATCGGGTAGGGGTGCCAGGCCAACAACGGAGCATCAGGTAGGGATACCAGGCCTAACACGGAGGGTCAGGTAGGAATGTCTGGTCCACACCACGCGCCCGTAACGTCAGCAGGTGTACCCCAGGGAACCAGTAAGGGTTCAGGTACTACCCTGGAGTGCCGGTGGGTGTACCGATACTACCGCAGAGTAACGATGGGGGTACCACTACTACCCCAGAAGACCGGGTATGGGTGCCAAGCCTAATGCGGAGCATCATGTAGGGATACCGGGTCTAACCTGTGGGGTCCGGTAGGGAGGCCAGGTCTAATCCAGCGTGCATGAAGGGACAGCTGGTGTTCTCTGGTGCATCACAAAGGATTCCGTTCCAACACCAGAGTACCGGTGGGGGAACCGGTTCTACCGCGAAACATCGGGTAGGGATACCTGGCCTACCCTGGCGCATCAGGTAGGAAGAGTGGGCGTAAAGCGGGGCTCCCGTAGGGTCAGCAGGTGTACCCCGGAGCAACAATAAGGGTTCCGATACAATGCAGGAGTACCGGTGGGTATAGCAAAACAACCGCGGAGTACTAGTGGTTGTACCGGTACTACCCCAGATTGTAGGGTAGGGGGCCTGGCCTACCGCAGAGCATCAGGTAGGGATACCGGGCCTAGCCTGGAGGGTCAGGTAGGAATTTCTTCAGTACAGCACGCCCGTAAGGTCAGCAGGTGTACCCCAGCGAACCAGTAAGGGTTCAGGTACTACCCTGCAGTACCGGTGGGTGTACCGATACTACCGCAGAGTACCGGTGGGGGTACCGGTACTACCCCAGCATATCGGGTAGGGGTGCCAGGCCAACAATGGAGCATCAGGTAGGGATACCGGGACTAAGACGTCGGGTCAGGTAGGAATGTCTGGTCGATACCGCGCGCCCGTAACGTCATCAGGTGTACCCCAGTGAACCAGTAAGTGTTCGCGTACTACCCCGGAGTACCGGTGGGTGCACCGATACTACCGCAGAGTAACAATGGGGGTACCGCTACTACCCCAGAAGATCGGGTATGGGTGCCAAGCCTAATGTGGAGCATCAGGTAGGGATACCGGGTGTAACCTGTGGGGTCCGCTAGGGAGGCCAGGTCTAATACAGCGTGCACGAAGGGACAGCTGGTGTTCTCTGGCGCATCACAAAGGGTTCCGTTCCAACCCCAGAGTAGCGGTAGGGAACCGGTACTACCTCGATACATCGGTTAGGGATACCGGGCCTAACCCGGCGGGTCAGGTAGGAAGGGTGGGTGTAAAGCGGCGCGCCTGTAGGGTCAGCAGGTGTACCCCGGCGCACCAATAAGGGTTCCGGTACAATCCAGGAGTACTGGTGGGTATAGCAAAACAACTGCGGAGTACCGGTGGGTGTACCGGTACTACCCCACATTGTCGGGTAGGGGGCCAGGCCTACCGCAGAGCATCAGGTAGGGATAACGGGCCTAAGCTGGAGGGTTAGGTAGGAGTGTCTGGTCTACACCGCGCGCCTGTATGGTCAGTTGGTGTACGCCAGTGAACCAGTAAGGGTTCAGGTACTACCCTGGAGTACCGGTGGGTGTACCGATACTACCGCAGAGTAACGGTGGGGGTAGCGGTACTACCCCAGCATATCGGGTAGGGGTGCCAGGCCAACAACGGAGCATCAGGTAGGGACACCGGGCCTAACTTGGTGGTCAGGTAGGAATGTCTGGTCTACACCGCGCGCCCCTAAGGTCAGCAGGTGTACCACAGTGAACCAGTAAGGGTTCAGGTACTACCCCGGAGTACCGGTGGGGGTACCGATACTACCGCAGAGTAACGGTGGGGGTACCGCTACTACCCCAGAACATCCCGTATGGGTGCCAAACCTTATGCGGAGCATCAGGTAGGGATACCGGATCTAACCTTTGGGGTCTGGTAGAGTGACCGGGTCTAATCCAGCGCACAGGAAGGGACAGCTGGTGTTCTCTGGCGCATCACAAAGGGTTCCGTTCCAACCCCAGAGTACCGGTGGGAGAACCGGTAGTACCGCAGAGTAACGGTGGGGGTACCGCTACTACCCCAGAACATCGGGTATGGGTGCCAAGCCTAATGCGGAGCATCAGGTAGGGATACCGGGTCTAACCTGTGGGGTCTGGTAGAGTGACCGGGTCTAATCCAGCGCACAGGAAGGGACAGCTGGTGTTCTCTGGCGCATCACAAAGGGTTCCGTTCCAACCCCAGAGTACCGGTGGGGGAACCGCTTCTACCTCGAAACATCGGGTAGGGATACTGGGCCTAACCCGGAGGGTTAGGTAGAAGGGTGGGTCTAAAGCGGCGTGACCATAGGGTCAGCAGGTGTACCCCGGCGCACCAGTAAGGGTTCCGGTACAATCCAGCAGTACCAGTGGGTATAGCAAAACTACCGCCGAGTACCGGTGGGTGTACCGCTACTACCCCAGAACATTGGGTATGGGTGCCAAGCCTAATGCGGAGCGTCAGGTAGGGATACCGGGTCTAACGTTTGGGGTCTGGTATGGTGGCCGGGTCTAATCCAGCGCACACGAAGGGACAGCTGGTGTTCTCTGGCGCATCACAAAGGGTTCCGTTCCAACCCCAGAGTACCGGTGGGGGAACCGCTTCTACCTCGAAACATCGGGTAGGGATACTGGGCCTAACCGCGCGCCCGTAACTTCAGCAGGTGTACCCCAGTGAACCAGTAAGTGTTCAGGTACTAACCTAGAGTAGCGGTGGAATTACCGATACTACCGCAGAGTACCGTTGGGGTACCGGTACTACCCAACCGTATCGGGTAGAGGTGCCAGGCCTACAACGGTGCATCAGGTAGGGATACCGGCTCTAACACGGAGAGTCAGGTAGGAATGTTTGGTCTACACCGCGCACCCATAACGTCTGCAGGTGTACCCCAGCGAACCACTAAGTACGCTATATCCCTACCTCATGCTCCGCATTAGTCTTGGAACCCATACCCGATGTTCTGGGGTAGTATCGGCACCCCCACCTTTACACTGCGGTAGTATCTGTTCACCCACCGGTACTCCGGGGTAGTACCTGAACCCTTACAGTTTCACTAGGGTACACCTGATGACGTTACGGGCGAACGGTGTAGACCAGACATTCCTACCCAACCCTCCGGGTTAGGCCCGGTATCTCTACCCGATATTTCGATGTAGAACCTGTTACCCCACTGGTACTCTGATCTTGGAATGGAACCCTTTGTGATGTGCCAGAGAACATCAGCTGTCCCTTCGTGCGTGCTGGATTACACCCTGCCTCCCTACCGGACCCCACAGGTTAAACCCGGTATCCCTATGTGATGCTCCGCCTTAGGCTTGGCACCCATACCCAATGTTGTGGGGTAGTAGCGGTACGCCCACCGTTACTCAGCGGTAGTATCGGTACAGCCACCGGTACAGCAGGTACAGCAGCATGGGGCATCTCTGCTTTCCGAGAGAATCACCATCTCACGCTGCTCCTTCTCGGCAGAGCCTTTTTTTTGAAAAGGCATAGATCCTGCTCCTACTCGCACAAGGAAGTTGCCAATGCTGAAAGCTCTGTCTTGTCTTCACTGTCTCCCTGCATGACATTCACATCCACACCAGCTTGGGGATCTCTGTTTTCCCAGAGACTCAGCATCTCACAGTGCTCGTTCTCGGCAGATCTTTGTTTTAAAAGGCAAAATTCCGGCTCATTCTCCACACAAGGATGGTGCCAACCCTGAAAGCTCTTGCTCGTCTTCACCGTTCCACTGTAGCCCATCCACAGGCACAGCAGTATGGAGCATCTCTGCTGTCCCAGGGACTCAGCATCTCACGGTGCTCATTCTCGGCAAAGCCTTTTTTTTTGAAGTAGGCAAACGTCCGACTCCTTCTCCCTCAAGGACGGAGCCACCCCTGAAAGCTCTTGCTGCTCTTCACCGTTTCCGTGCAACCCATCCACAGGCACAGCAGCAGGGGGCATATCAGCTTTCCCAGACGCTCAGCATATCATGGTGCTTGTTCTCGGCAGAGCTGTTTTCCGTAAAGCTAAACGTCCGGCTCCTTCTCCCACAAGGAATTTGCCACGCCTGAACACAGTTGCTGGTCTTCACCGTCTCCCTGCAGCATAACCACAGGCACAGCAGTATAAGGCATCTCTGCTTTCCCAGAGACTCAGCGTCTCACGGTGCTCGTTCTCGGCAGATCTTTTTTTTAAAAAGGCAAATTCCGACTCCTTCTCCCACAAGGAAGGTGCCAACCCTGAAATCTCTTGCTCGTCTTCACCGTTCCCCTGTAGCCCTTTCACAGGCACAGCAGTATGGGGCATCTCTGCTTTCCCAGAGACTCAGCATCTCACGGTTCTCATTCTAGTCAGAGCCTTTTTTTTTAAAAAGGCAAACTTCCGACTCCTTCTCCCTCAAGGACAGAGCCACCCCTGAAAGGTCTTGCTGCTCTTCTCCATTCCCATGCAGCCTATCCAGATGCACAACAGCACTGGGCATCTCTGCTTTCCCACAGACTCACCATCACACGGTGCTCATATACAGCAGAGCCTATTTTTTGAAAAGGCAAACATCCAGCTCCTACTCCTACATGGAAGTTACCAATGCTGAAAGCTCTTGCTGGTCTTCACTGTCCCATTGCAGCCTATCCACAGGCACAACAGCACTGGACATCTCTGCTTTCCAGAGACTCAGCATCTCACGGTGCTCGTTCTCGGCAGAAACATTTTCTGAAAAGGCGAACTTACGGCTCCTTCTCCCACAAGGAAGGTGCCAGCCCTGAAAGATCTTACTGGTCTTCACCATCCCTGTGCAGCCCTTCCACAGGCACAGAAGCATGGGGCATCTCTGCTTTCATAGACACTTAGGATGTCACGGTGCTCAGTCTCGGCAGAGCGTTTTTTTTGAAAAGGCAAATATCCGACTCCTCCTCAAAAAAGGAAGGACCCAGCCCTGAAAGCTCTTGCTGGTCTTCACCGTCCCCGTGCAGCCTATCCACAGGCACAACAGCACTGGACATCTCTGCTTTCCAGAAACTCAGCATCTCACGGTACTCTTTCTCGGCAGAGCCTTTTCTTGAAAAGGCAAACATTCAGCTCCTCCTCCCACAAGGAAGGTGCCACGCCTGAACGCTGTTGATGGTCTTCACCATCCCCGTGCAGCCCATCAACAGGCACAGCAGCATGGGGCATCTCTGCTTTCACTGACACTCAGCATCTGACAGTGCTCGTTATCGGCAGAGCCTTTTTTTGAAAAGGCAAACGCCCGTCTCCTACTCCCACATGGAAAGAGCCAGCCCTGAAAGCTCTTGCTGGTCTTCACCGTCTCCCTGCAGCCCATCCACAGGCACAGCAGCATAGGACATCTCTGCTTTCACAGAGGCTCAGCATGTCACGGTGCTCATTCTCGGCAGAGCCGTTTTCCGAAAAGAGAAACGTCCGGCTCCTTCTCCCAAAAGGAAGGTGCCAGACCTACACGATGATCCTTAGTCTTCACCGTCCCCATGCAGCCCATCCACAAGCACAACAGGAATGGGCATCTCTGCTTTTCTAGAGACTCAGCATCTCACGGTGCTCATTCAGGGCAGACCCTTTTTTTTGAAAATGCAAACGTCCGACTACTTCTCCCACAAGGAAGGTGCAAGCCCTGAAAGCTCTTCCTGCTCTTCACCGTCCACGTGCATCCTATACACACACAAGAGCACTGGGCATTTCTGCTTTCCCAGAGACTCAGCGTCTCACGGTGCTCTTTCTCGGCAGAGCCTTTTTTTTGAAAAGGCAAATCTCCGACTCTTTCTCCCACAAGGAAGGAGCCAGCCCTGAAAACTCTTGATGCTCTTCACCGTTCCCCTGCAGTCCATCCACAGGGACAGCAGCATGGGCCATTTCTGCTTTCCCAGAGATTTAGCATTTGACAGTGCTCGTTTTCGGCAGAGCCTTTTTTTGAAAAGGCAATCTTGCGGCCCCTTCTCCCACAAGGAAGGTGCCAGCCCTGAATGCTGCTGGTGGTCTTCAGTGTCACCGTGCACCTATCCAAATGCACAAGACACTGGGAATCTCTGCTTTACCAGAGACTCAGTATCTGCAATGTCTCGGCAGAGACTTTTTTTTGAAAAGGCTAACGTCCGTCTCCTACTCCCACAAGGAAGGAGCAAGCCCTGAAAGCTCTTCCTGCTCTTCACCGTCCCTGTGCAGCCCATCCACAAGCACAACAGCACTGGGCATGTCTGCTTTCCCAGAGACTCAGCATCTCACGGTGCTCGTTCAGGGCAGACCCTTTTTTTTTTGAAAAGGCAAACGTCCAGCTCCTACTCCCACAAGGAAGTTGCCAACGCTGAAAGCTCTGGCTGGTCTTCACCGTTCCCCTGTAGCCCATCCACAGTCACAGCAGCATGGGGATCTCTGTTTTCTCAGAGACTCAGCATCTCACGGTGCTCGTTCTTGGCAGATTTTTTTTTTTTTAACAGGCAAACGTCCGGTTCCTTCTCCCACAAGGAAGGTGCCAACCCTGAAAGCTCTTGCTGGTCTTCACCGTTCCCCTGTAGCCCATCCAAAGCCACAGCAGTATGGGGCATCTCTGCTTTCCCAGAGATTCAGCATCTCACAGTGCTCGTTCTCAGCAAAGCCTTTTTTTGAAAAGGCAAATGTCTAGCTCCTGCTCCCACAAGGAAGGTGCCAGCCCTGAAAGCTCTTCCTGCTCTTCACCGTCACGTGCATCCTATACACATGCACAAGAGCACTGGGCATCTCTGTTTTCCCAGAGACTCAGCATCTGACGGTGCTCGATCAGTTCAGACACTTTTTTTTAAAAAGGCAAACGTCCGACTCCTACTCCCATAAGGAAGGAGCCAGCCCTGAAAGCTCTTGCTGCTCTTCACTGTCTCCCTGCAGCCCATCCAGAGGCACAGCAGCATAGGGCATCTCTGCTTTCAGAGAGGCTCAGCATGTCACGGTGCTCGTTCTCGGCAGAGATGTATTCCGAAATGAGAAACGTCCGGCTCCTTCTCCCACAAGGAAGGTGCCGGACCTACACGGTGGTCCTAGTCTTCACCGTCCCCGTGCAGCCCATCCACAAGCACAACAGAACTGGGGCATGTCTGCTTTCCCAGAGACTCAGCATCTCACGGTGCTCGTTCAGGGCAGACACTTTTTTTTGAAAGGGTAAACGTCCGACTACTTCTCCCACAAGGAAGGTGCCAGTCCTGAAAGCTCTTGCTGGTCTTCACCGTCTCCATGCAGCACATCCACAGGCACAGCAGCATGGGGCATCTCTGCTTTCCCTGAGATTCACCATCTCACGTGCTCCATCTCGGCAGATCCTTTTTTTTGAAAAGGCAAAGATCCAGCTCCTACTCCCACAAGGAAGTTACCAATGATGAAAGCTCTGGCTGGTCTTCACCGTTCCCCTGTAGCCAATCCACATGCACCGCAGCAAGGGGATCTCTGTTTTCCCAGAGACTCAGCAACTCACAGTGCTCGTTCTCGGCAGATGTTTTTTTTAAGACAGAAAAATTCCGGCTCATTATCCTACAAGGAAGTGCCAAACCTGAAAGCTCTTGCTCGTCTTCAGCGTTCCCCTGTAGCCCATCCACAGGCACAGCAGTATGGGGCATCTCTGCTTTCCCAGAGACTCAGCATCTCACGGTGCTCATTCTCGGCAGAGCCTTTTTTTTGAAATAGGCAAACTTCCGACTCCTTCTCCCTCAAGGACGGAGCCACACCTGAAAGCTCTTGCTGCTCTTCACAATTCCCGTGCAGCCTATCCAGACGCACAGGAGCACTGGGCATATCTGCTTTCCCACAGACTCACTATTAAAAGGTGCTCATACACGGCAGAGCCTTTTTTGAAAAGGCAAACATCCAGCTCCTTCTCCCACAAGGAAGTTGCCAACAGTGAAAGCTCTGGCTGGTCTTCACCGTCTCCCTGCAGCACATACACAGGCACAGCAGCATGGGGATCTCTGTTTTCCCAGAGACTCAGCATCTCACGGTGCTCGTGGTCAGCAGATCTTTTTTCGAAAAAGTCAAACTTCCGGCTCCTTCTCCAACAAGGAAAGTGCCAACCCTGAAAGCTCTTGCTCGTCTTCACCGTACCCTTGTATCCCATCCACAGGCAGAGCAGTATGGGGCACCTCTGCTTTCCCAGAGACTCAGCATCTCACGGTGCTCATTCTCGGCAGAGCCTTTTTTTTGAAATAGGCAAACGTCCGACTCCTTCTCCCTCAAGGACGGAGACACCCCTGAATGCTCTTGCTGCTCTTCACCGTTACCGTGCAGCCTATCCAGACGCACAAGAGCACTGGGCATCTCTGCTTTCCCACAGACTCACCATCACACGGTGCTCATATATGGCAGAGACTTTTTTTTGAAAAGGCAAACATCCAGCTCCTACTCCTACATGGAAGGTGCCAATGCTTAAAGCTCTGGCTGGTCTTCACCGTCCCCGTGCAGCCTATCCACAGGCACAACAGCACTGGACATCTCTGCTTTCCAGAGACTCAGCATATCACGGTGCTCGTTCTCGGCAGAGCCTTTTCTTGTAAAGGCAAACAAACAGCTCCTACTCCCACAAGGAAGGTGCCACACCTGAACGCTCTTGCTGGTCTTCACCGTCCCTGTGCAGTCCATCCACAGTCACAGCAGCATGGGGCATGTCTGCTTTCACAGATGCTCAGCATATCATGGTGCTGGTTCTCGCCAGAGCCGTTTTCCGTAAAGCTAAACGTCCGGCTCAACTTCCCACAAGGAAGGTGCCACGCGTGAACCCTGTTGCTGGTCTTCTCCGTCCCCGTGCAGCCCATCCACAGGCACAGCAGCATGGGGCATTTCTTCTTTCACAGACGCTCAGCATCTGACAATGCTCGTTCTCGGCAGAGCCTTTTTTTGAAAAGGCAAACGTCTGGCCCCTGCTCCCACAAGGGAGGTGCCAGTCCTTAAAGCTCTTCCTGCTGTTCACCGTCTACGTGCATCCTATAGACACGCACAAGAGCACTGGGCATCTCTGCTTTCCCAGAGACTGAGCATCTCACGGTGCTCGTTCGCGGCACAGCCTTTTATTTGAAAAGGCAAATGTCCGACTCTTTCTCCCACAAGGAAGGAGCCAGCCCTGAAAAATCGCTGCTCTTCACCATCCACGTGCAGCCTATAGACACGCACAAGAGCACTGGGCATCTGGGCTTTCCCACAGACTCACCATTACACAGTGCTCAAATACGGCAGAGAGTTTTTTTTGAAAAGGCAATCATCCAGCTCCTCCTCCTTCAAGGAAGGTGCCAATGCTGAAAGCTCTGGCTGGTCTTCAGCGTCACCGTGCAGCATATCCACAGGCACAACAGCACTGGACATCTCTGCTTTCCAGGGACTAGCATCTCACGGTGCTCGTTCTCGGCAGAGCCTTTTCTTGAGAAGGCAAACAACCAGCTCCTGCTCCCACAAGGAAGGTGCCACACCTGAACGCTCTTGCTGGTCGTCACCGTCCCCGTGCAGCCCATCCACAGGCACAGCAGCATGGGGCATGTCTGCTTTCACAAACGCTCAGCATATCATGGTGCTCGTTCTCGGCAGAGCCGTTTTCCGTAAAGCTAAACGTCCGGCTCCTCTTCCCACAAGGAAGGTGCCACGCCTGATCGCTGTTGCTAGTCTTCACCATCCCCGAGCAGCCCATCCACAGGCACAGCAGCATGGGGCATCTCTGCTTTCACAGAGGCTCAGCATCTGACAGTGCTCGTTCTCGGCAGGCCCTTTTTTGGAAAAGGCAAAAGTCCAACTCCTGCTCACACAAGGAAGTGCCAGACCTGAAAGCTCTTCCTGCTCTTCATCGTCCACGTGCATCCTATAGACACGCACAAGAGCACTGGGCATCACTGCTTTCCCAGAGACTCAGCATCTCACGGTGCTCGTTCAGGGCAGACACTTTTTTTTGAAAAGGCAAATGTCCGACTCCTTCTCCCACAAAGAAGGTGCCAGTCATGAAAGATCTTGCTGGTCTTCACCGTCTCCCTGCAGCCCATCCACAGGCACAGCAGCATAGGGCATCTCTGCTTTAACAGAGGCTCAGCATGTCACGGTGCTGGTTCTCGGAAGAGTCTTTTTCCGAAAAGAGAAACGTCTGGCTCCTTCTCCCACAAGGAACGTGCTAGACCTACACGCTGGTCCTTAGTCTTCACCGTCCCCGTGCAGCCCATCCACAAGCACAGCAGTATGGGACATGTCTGCTTTCCCAGAGACTCAGCATCTCACGGTGCTCGTTCAGGGCAGATACTTTTTTTTGAAAAGGCAAACGTCCGACTAATTATCCCACAAGGAAGTTGCCAGTCCTGAAAGATCTTGCTGGTCTTCACCGTCTCCCTGCAGCATATCCACAGGCACAGCAGCATGGGGCATGTCTGCTTTCACAGACGCTCAGCATATCATGGTGCTCGTTCTCGGCAGAGCCGTTTTCCGTAAAGCTAAACGTCCGGCTCCTCTTCCCACAAGGAAGGTGCCATGCCTGATCGCTGTCGCTAGTCTTCACCATCCCCGAGCAGCCCATCCACAGGCACAGCAGCATGGGGCATCTCTACTTTCACAGAGGCTCAGCATCTGACAGTCCTCGTTCTCGGCAGAGCCTTTTTTGGAAAAGGCAAATGTCCAGCTCCTTCTCCCACAAGGAAGGTGCAACGCCTGAACGCTGTTGCTGGTCTTCACCATCCCCGTGCAGCCCATCCACAGGCACAGCAGCATGGGGCAGCTCTGCTTTCCCAGAGACTCAGCATCTCATGGTGCTCTTTCTCGGCAGAGCCCTTTTTTTGAAAAGGCAAACGTCCGACTCCTACTCCCACAAGGAAGGAGCCAGCCCTGAAAGATCTTGCTGGTCTTCACCATCTCCCTGCAGCCCATCCACAGGCACAACAGCATAGGGTGTCTCTGCTTTCACAGAGAATCACCATCACACGGTGCTCATATACGGCAGAGCCTTTTTTTTGAAAATGCAAACATCCAGCTCCTCCTCCTACAAGGAAGGTGCCAATGCTGAAAGCTTTGGTTGGTATTCACCGTCCCCGTGCAGCCTATCCACAGGCACAACAGCACTAGGCATCTCTGCTTTCCAGAGACTCAGCATCTCACGGTGCTCGTTCTCGGCAGATCTTTTTTTAAAAAGGGAAACTTCCGGCTCCTTCTCCCACAACGAAGGTGCCAACCCTGAAAGCTCTTGCTCGTCTTCACCGTTCCCCTGTAGCCCATCCACAGGCACAGCAGTATGGGGCATCTCTGCTTTCCCAGAGACTCAGCATCTCACGGTGCTCATTCTCGGCAGAGCCTTTTTTTTGAAATAGGTAAAACTTGTATTCCTTCTCCCTCAAGGACGGAGCCACACCTGAAAGCTCTTGCTCCTCTTCACTGTTCCCGTGCAGCCTATCCAGACACACAACAGCACTGGGCATCTCTGCTTTCCCACAGACTCACCATCACACGGTGCTCATATACGGCAGAGCCCTTTTTTTGAAAAGGCAAACATCCAGCTCCTCCACCTACAAGGAAGGTGCCACTGCTGAAAGCTCTGGCTGGTCTTCACCGTCCCCGTGCAACCTATCCACCGGCACAACAGCACTGGACATCTCTACTTTCGAGAGACTCAGCATGTGACAGTGTTCGTTCTCGGCAGAAACTTTTCTTGAAGAAGCAAACATCCAGCTTCTACTCCTACATGGAAGGTTCCACTGCTCAAAGCTCTTCCTGCTCGTCACCGTCCACGTGCATCCTATACACATGCACAAAAGCACTGGGCATCTCTGCTTTCCCAGAGACTCAGCATCTCACGGTGCTCGTAACCACAGAGCCTTTTTTTTGAAAAGGCAAATGTCCGGCCCTTACTCCAACAAGGAAGGTGCCAGTCCTGAAAGCTCTGGCTGGTCTTCACCGTCCCCGTGCAGCCTATCCACAGGCACAACAGCGTGGGGCATCTCTGCTTTCACAGAGACTCAGCATCTTACAGTGCTCGTTCTCGGCAGACCCTTTTTTGAAAAGTCAAAATTCCCGCCCCTTCTCCCACATGGAAGGTGCCAGCCCTGAACGCTGCTGGTGGTCTTCAGCGTCACCGTGCTGCCTATCCAGACGCAATACCGCACTGGGAACCTCTGCTTTACCAGAGTCTCAGCATCTGCTCTGTCTCTGCAGAGCCTTTTTTTTGAAAAGGCAAATCCCGTCTCCTACTCCCACATGGAAAGAGCCAGCCCTGAAAGCTCTTGCTGGTCTTCACCGTCTCCCTGTAGCCCATCCACAGGCACAGCAGCATAGGACATCTCTGCTTTCACAGAGGCTCAGCATGTCATGGTGCTCGTTCTCAGCAGAGCCGTTTTCCGAAAAGAGAAACGTCCGGCTCCTTCTCCCAAAAGGAAGGTGCCAGACCTACACGATGATCCTTAGTCTTCACCGTCCCCATGCAGCCCATCCACAAGCACAACAGGAATGGGCATCTCTGCTTTTCCAGAGACTCAGCATCTCACGGTGCTCATTCAGGGCAGACCCTTTTTTTTGAAAATGCAAACGTCCGACTACTTCTCCCACAAGGAAGATGCCAATCCTGAAAGCTCTTGCTGGTCTTCACTGTCTCCCTGCAGCACATCCACAGGCACAACAGCATGGGGCATCTCTGCTTTCCCAGAGACTCAGCATGTCACGGTGCTCGTTCCCGGCAGAGCCTTTTTTTGAAAAGGCAAACTTGCGGCCCCTTCTCCCTCAAGGAAGGAGCCAGCTCTGAAAGCTCTGGCTGGTATTCACCAACTCCCTGCAGCACATCCACAGGCACAGCAGCATGGGGATCTCTGTTTTTCCAGAGACTCAGCATCTCACGGTGCTCGTTCTCGGCAGATCTTGTTTTTAAAAAGGCAAAATTCCGGCTCCTGCTCCCACAAGGAATCTGCCAACCCTGAAAGCTCTTGCTCGTCTTCACCATTCCCCTGTAGCCCATGCACAGGCACAGCAGTATGGGGCATCTCTGCCTTCCCAGAGACTCAGCATCTCACGGTGCTCATACTCGTCAGTGCATCTTTTTTGAAATAGGCAAATGCCCGACTCCTTCTTCCTCAAGGACGGAGCCACCCCTGAAAGCTCTTGCTGCTCTTCACCGTTCCCGTGCAGCCTATCGAGACGCACAACAGCACTGGGCATATCTGCTTTCCCACAGACTTACCATCACAAGGTGCTCATATACGTCACAGCCTTTTTTTTGAAAAGGCAAACATCCATCTCCTCCTCCTTCAAGGAAGGTGCCAATGCTGAAAGCTCTGGCTGGGCTTCACCGTTCCCGTGCAGCCTATGCACAGGCACAACAGCACTGGACATCTCTGCTTTCCAGAGACTCAGCATCTCATGGTGCTCGTTCTCAGCAGAGCATTTTTTGAAAAGGCAAACATCCAGCTCCTACTCCCACAAGGAAGGTGTCACTCCTGAACGTTGATGCTGGTCTTCACCATCCCCGTGCAGCCCATCCACAGGCACAGCAGCATGGTGCATGTGAGCTTTCACAGACGCTCAGCATATCATGGTGCTCGTTCTCGGCAGAGCTGTTTTCCGTAAACCTAAACATCCGGCACCTCTTCCCACAAGGAAGGTGCCACGCCTGAACGCTGTTGCTGGTCTTCACCATCCCCGTGTAGCCCATCCACAGGCACAGCAGCATGGGACATCTCTGCTTTCCCAGAGACTCAGCATCTCACGGTGCTCGTAACCGCCAGCATTTCTTTTTTGAAAAGGAAAATGTCCAACTCCTTCTCCCACAATTAAGGAGCCAACCCTGAGAACTCGTTCTGCTCTTCACCGTTCTCCTGTAGCCCATCCAGAGGCACAGCAGCATGGGGCATTTCTGCTTTCCCAGAGACTCAGCATGTGACGGTGCTCGTTCTCGGCAGAGCCTTTTTTTGAAAAGGCAAACTTCCGGCCCCTTCTCCCACAAGGACGATGACAGCCCTGAACGGTGCTGGTGGTGTTCAGCGTCGCTGTGCAGCCTATCCAGACGCACAAAAGCACTGGGAATGTCTGCTTTCCCAGAGACTCAGCATCTCACTGTTCTCTGTCTCTGCAGCTCCTTTTTTTTGAAAAGGCAATGTCCGACTCGTACTCCCACAAGGAAGGAGCCAGCCCTGAAAGCTCTTGCTGGGCTTCACCGTCTCCCGGCAGCCCATTCACATGCACAGCAGCATAGGTTATCTATGCTTACACAGAGGTTCAGCATGTCACGGTGCTCGTTCTCGGCAGAGCCGTTTTTCGAAAAGAGAAATGTTCGGCTCTTTCTCCCACAGGGAACGTGCCAGACCTACACGTTGGTGCTAGTCTTCACCGTCCCCATGCAGCCCATCCACACGCACAACAGCACTGGGCATGTGTGCTTTCCCAGAGACTCAGCATTTCACGGTGCTCGTAACCGCAGAGGCTTTATTTTGAAAAGTCAAACGTCCGACTACGTCTCCCACAAGGAAGGTGCCAGTCCTGAAAGATCTTGGTGGTCTTCACTGTGTCCCTGCAGCATATCCGCAGGCACTGCAGCATGGAGCATCTCTGCTTTCCCAGAGATTCACCATCACACGGTGCTCATATACGGCAGAGCTTTTTTTTGAAAGGGCAAACATCCAGCTTCTAATCCCACAAGAAAGGAGCCATACCTGAAAACTCTTGCTGCTCTTCAACGTCCACGTGCATCCTATAGACATGCACAAGAGCACTGGACATCTCTGCTTTCCCAGAGAGTCACCATCACACGGTGCTCATATACGGTGGAGCCTTTTTTTTGAAAACGCAAACGTCCAGAACTTACTCCTACAAGGAAGGTTGCAATGCTGAAAGCTCTGGCTGGTCTTCACCGTCCCCCTGCAGCCTATCCACAGGCACAGCAGCATGGGGCATCTCTGCTTTCCCAGAGACTCAGCATGTCACGGTGCTCGTTCTCGGCAGAAACTTTTTCTCAAAAAGGCAAACGTCTGGCTACTTCTCCCACAAGGAACGTGCTAGCCCTGAAAGATCTTGCAGGTCTTCACCATCCCTCTGCAGCCTATCTTTAGCCGCAAGAGCACTGGGGATCTCTGCTTTCCCAGAGACTCAGCATGTCACGGTGCTCTTTCTCGAAAGAAACTTTTTCTGAAAAGGAAAACGTGTGGCTCCTTGTCCCACAAGGAAGGTGCCAGCCCTGAAAGATCTTGCTGGTCTTCATCGTCCCCCTGCAGCCTATCCACAGGCACAAGAGCACTGGGGATCTCTGCTTTCCCAGAGACTCAGCATGTAACGGTGCTCTTTCTCGACAGAAAATTTTTCTGAAAAGGCAAACGTGTGGCTCCTTGTCCCACAAGGAAGGTGCCAGCCCTGAAAGATCTTGCTGGTCTTCACTATCCCTCTGCAGCCTATCCACAGGCACAAGAGCACTGGGGATCTCTGCTTTCCCAGAGACTCAGCATGTAACGGTGCTCTTTCTCGACAGAAAATTTTTCTGAAAAGGCAAACGTGTGGCTCCTTGTCCCACAAGGAAGGTGCCAGACCTGAAAGATCGTGCTGGTCTTCACCGTCCCCCTGCAGCCTATCCACAGGCACAACAGCACTGGGGATCTCTGCTTTCCCAGAGACTCAGCATGTCACGGTGCTCGTTCTCGGCAAAAACATTTTCTGAAAAGGCAAACATTAGGCTCCTTGTCCCACAAGGAAGGTACGAGCCCTGAAATCTCTTGCAGGTCTTCACTATACCCCTGCAGCCTATCTTTAGCCGCAAGAGCACTGGGGATTTCTGTTTCCCAGAGACTCAGCATGTCACTGTGCTCGCTGTCGGCACAGGCTTTTTCTGAAAAGGCAAACGTCTGGCTCCTTCTCCCACAAAGAACGTGCCAGCCCTGAAATATCTTGCAGGTCTTCACTATACCTCTGCAGCCTATCTTTAGCCGCAACAGCTCTTTAGATCTCTGCTTTCCCAGATACTCCGCATGTCACAGTTCTCGTTCTCGGCAGAGCCTTTTTCTGAAAAGGCAAACGTCTGGCTCCTTCTCCCACAAGGAAGGTGCCAGCCCTGAAAGATTTGCTGGTCTTCACAATCCCCCTGCAGCCTATCCACAGTAACAACAGCACTGGGGATCTCAGCTTTCCCAGAGACTCAGCATCTCATGGTGCTCGCTCTCGGCAGAGCCTATTTCTGAAAAGGCAAACTTACGGCTGCTTCTCCCACAAGGAAGCTGCCAGCCCTGAAAGCTCTAGCAAGTCTTCAATACCCTCTGCAGCCTATCTTTAGCCACAACAGCACTGGGGATTTCTGCTTTCCCAGAGACTCAGCATTTCACGATGCTCGCTCTCGGCAGAGCCTTCTTCTGAAAAGGCAAACATGTAGCTCATTCTCCCTCAAGGAAGGTGCCAGCCCTGAAAGATCTTGCTGGTGTTCACCGTTCCCCTGCAGCCTATCCACAGGCACAACAGCATGGGGGATCTCTGCTTTCCCAGAGACTCAGCATCTCATGCTGCTTGGTCTCGGCAGAGGCTTTTTCTGAAAAGGCAAACATCTGGCTCCTTCTCCCAAAAGGAAGGTGCCAGCCCTGAAAGCTCTTTCTGGTCTGCACTATCCCCCTGCAGCCTATCTTTAGCCACAACAGCACTGGGGATCTCTGCTTTCCTAGAGACTCAGCATGTCACTGGCTCGTTCTCAGCAGAAACTTTTTCTGAAAAGGCAAAAGTCTGGCTCCTTCTCCCACAAGGAAGGTGCCACACCTGAAAGATCGTGCTGGTCTTCACCGTCCCCCTGCAGCCTATCCACAGGCACAACAACACTGGGGATGTCTGCTTTCCCGGAGACTCAGCATCTCATGGTGCTTGGTCGCGGCAGAGCCTTTTTCTGAAAAGGCAAACGTCTGGCTCCTTCTCCCACAAGGAAGGTGCCAGCCCTAAAAGCACTTGCAGGTCTTCAGTATCCCTCTGCAGCCTATCCATTGGCAAAACAGCACTGGGGATCTGTGCTTTCCCGGAGACTCAGCATCTCATGGTACTCGCTCTCGGCAGAGGCTTTTACTCAAAAGGCAAACTTATGGCTCCTTCTCCCACAAGGAAGGTGCCAGCTCTGAAAGCTCTTGCTGGTCTTCACCGTCCCCCTGCAGCCTATCTTTAGCCACAACAGCACTGGGGATCTCTGCTTTCCCAGAGACTCCGCATCTCATGGTGCTCGCTCTCGGCAGAGCCTTTTTCTGAAAAGGCAAACATCTGGCTCCTCCCACAAGGAAGGTGCTATCCCTGAAAGATCTTACTGGTCTTCACCATACCCCTGTAGCCTATCTACAGGCACAACAGCACTGGGGATCTCTGCTTTCCCAGAGACTCAGCATCTCATGGTGCTCGCTCTCGGCAGAAACTTTTTCTGAAAATGCAAACGTCTGGCTCCTTCTCCCAGAAGGAAGGTGCCAGCCCTGAAAGATCTTGCTGGTCTTCACAATCCCCCTGCAGCCTATCCACAGTAACAACAGCACTGGGGATCTCAGCTTTCCCAGAGACTCAGCATCTCATGGTGCTCGCTCTCGGCAGAGCCTATTTCTGAAAAGGCAAACTTACGGCTGCTTCTCCCACAAGGAAGCTGCCAGCCCTGAAAGCTCTAGCAAGTCTTCAATACCCTCTGCAGCCTATCTTTAGCCACAACAGCACTGGGGATTTCTGCTTTCCCAGAGACTCAGCATTTCACGATGCTCGCTCTCGGCAGAGCCTTCTTCTGAAAAGGCAAACGTAGCTCATTCTCCCTCAAGGAAGGTGCCAGCCCTGAAAGATCTTGCTGGTGTTCACCGTTCCCCTGCAGCCTATCCACAGGCACAACAGCATGGGGGATCTCTGCTTTCCCAGAGACTCAGCATCTCATGCTGCTTGGTCTCGGCAGAGGCTTTTTCTGAAAAGGCAAACATCTGGCTCCTTCTCCCAAAAGGAAGGTGCCAGCCCTGAAAGCTCTTTCTGGTCTGCACTATCCCCCTGCAGCCTATCTTTAGCCACAACAGCACTGGGGATCTCTGCTTTCCTAGAGACTCAGCATGTCACTGGCTCGTTCTCAGCAGAAACTTTTTCTGAAAAGGCAAAAGTCTGGCTCCTTCTCCCACAAGGAAGGTGCCACACCTGAAAGATCGTGCTGGTCTTCACCGTCCCCCTGCAGCCTATCCACAGGCACAACAACACTGGGGATGTCTGCTTTCCCGGAGACTCAGCATCTCATGGTGCTTGGTCGCGGCAGAGCCTTTTTCTGAAAAGGCAAACGTCTGGCTCCTTCTCCCACAAGGAAGGTGCCAGCCCTAAAAGCACTTGCAGGTCTTCAGTATCCCTCTGCAGCCTATCCATTGGCAAAACAGCACTGGGGATCTGTGCTTTCCCGGAGACTCAGCATCTCATGGTACTCGCTCTCGGCAGAGGCTTTTACTCAAAAGGCAAACTTATGGCTCCTTCTCCCACAAGGAAGGTGCCAGCTCTGAAAGCTCTTGCTGGTCTTCACCGTCCCCCTGCAGCCTATCTTTAGCCACAACAGCACTGGGGATCTCTGCTTTCCCAGAGACTCCGCATCTCATGGTGCTCGCTCTCGGCAGAGCCTTTTTCTGAAAAGGCAAACATCTGGCTCCTCCCACAAGGAAGGTGCTATCCCTGAAAGCTCTTACTGGTCTTCACCATACCCCTGTAGCCTATCTACAGGCACAACAGCACTGGGGATCTCTGCTTTCCCAGAGACTCAGCATCTCATGGTGCTCGCTCTCGGCAGAGGCTTTTACTCAAAAGGCAAACTTATGGCTCCTTCTCCCACAAGGAAGGTGCCAGCTCTGAAAGCTCTTGCTGGTCTTCACCGTCCCCCTGCAGCCTATCTTTAGCCACAACAGCACTGGGGATCTCTGCTTTCCCAGAGACTCCGCATCTCATGGTGCTCGCTCTCGGCAGAGCCTTTTTCTGAAAAGGCAAACATCTGGCTCCTCCCACAAGGAAGGTGCTAGCCCTGAAAGATCTTACTGGTCTTCACCATACCCCTGTAGCCTATCTACAGGCACAACAGCACTGGGGATCTCTGCTTTCCCAGAGACTCAGCATCTCATGGTGCTCGCTCTCGGCAGAAACTTTTTCTGAAAATGCAAACGTCTGGCTCCTTCTCCCAGAAGGAAGGTGCCAGCCCTGAATGATCTTGCTGGTCTTCACCGTCCTCCTGCAGCCTATCCACAGGCACAACAGCACTGGGGATGTCTGCTTTCCCAGAGACTCAGCATCTCATGGTGCTCGCTCTTGGCACAGCCTGTTTCTGAAAAGGCAAACGTCTGCCTCCTTCTCCCTCAAGGAAGGTGCCTGCCCTGAAAGCACTTGCAGGTCTTCAGTATCCCTCTGCAGCCTATCTTTAGCCACAACAGCACTTGGGATCTCTGCTTTCCCAGAGACTCAGCATCTCATGGTGCTCGGTCTCGGCAGAGCCTTATTCTGAAAAGGCAAACGTCTGGCTCCTTCTCCCACAAGGAAGGTGCCAGCCCTGAAAGCTCTTGCAGGTCTTCATTATCCCCCTGCAGCCTATCTTTAGCCACAACACCACTGGGGATCTCTGCTTTCCCAGAGACTCAGCATCTCATGGTGCCTTTTCTCTTCACAGCCTTTTTCTGAAAAGGCAAACGTCTGGCTCCTTCTCCCAGAAGGAAGGAGCCAGCCCTGAAAGCACTTGCAGGTCTTAAGTATCCCTCTGCAGCCTATCCATAGGCAAAACAGCACTGGGGATCTCTGCTTTCCCGGAGACTCAGCATCTCATGGTACTCGCTCTCGGAAGAGGCTTTTAATGAAAAGGCAAACTTATGGCTCCTTCTCCCACAACGAAGGTGCCAGCCCTGAAAGATCTTGCTGTTCTTCACCGTCCACATGCAGCCTATCCACAGGCACAACACCACTGGGGATCTCTGCTTTCGCAGAGACTCAGCATCTCATGGTACTCGCTCTCGGCAGAGCCTTTTTCTGAAAAGGCAAACATCTGGTTCCTCCCAGAAGGAAGTTGCCAGCCCTGAAAGATCTTGCTGGTCTTCACCATCCCCCTGCAGCCTATTCACAGGCACAACAGCACTGGGGATCTCTGCGTTCCCAGAGAATCAGCATCTCATGGTGCTCGCTCTCGGCAGAAACATTTTCTGAAAAGGCAAACTTACGGCTCCTTCTCCCACAAGGAAGGTGCCCTCCCTGCAAGATCTTGCTGGTCTTCTGTATCCCTCTGCACCCTATCCACAGGCACAACAGCACTGGGGATCTCTGCTTTCCCAGAGACTCAGCATCTCATGGTGCTCGTTCTCGACAGAGCCTTTTTCTGAAAAGGCAAATGTCTGGCTCCTTCTCCCAAAAGGAAGGTGCCAGCCCTGAAAGATCTTGCAGGTCTTCAGTATCCCCCTACAGCCTATCTTTAGCCGCAACAGCAGTGGGGATTTCTGCTTTCCCAGAGACTCATCATGTCACGGTGCTCGTTGTCGGCAGAAACTTTTTCTGACAATGCAAACGTCTGGCTCCTTCTCCCACAAGGAAGGTTCCAGCCCTGAAAGATCTTGCTGGTCTTCAGTATCCCTCCGCACCCTATCCACAGGCACAACACCACTTGGGATCTCTGCTTTCCCAGAGACTCAGCATCTCATGGTGCTCGCTCTTGGCATAAACATTTTATGAAAAGGCAAACATCTGGCTCCTTCTCCGACAAGGAAGGTGCCAGCCCTGAAAGATGTTGCTGGTGTTCACCGTCCCGCGGCAGCCTATCCACAGGCACAACAGCACTGGGGATCTCTGCTTTCCTAGAGACTCAGCATCTCATGGTGCTCACTCTCGGCAGAAACATTTTCTGAAAAGGCAAAATCTGGCTCCTTCTCCCACAAGGAAGGTGCCAGCCCTAAACACTTGCAGGTCTTCAGTATCCCTCTGCAGCCTATCCTCAGGCAAAACAGCACTGGGGATCTCTGCTTTCCCAGAGACTCAGCATGTCACGGTGCTCGTTCTCGGCAGAAACTTTTTCTGAAAAGGCCAACATCAGGCTCCTTCTCCCTGAAGAAAGGTGCCAGCCCTGAAAGACCTTCCTGGTCTTCACCGTCCCTCTGCGGGCTATCCACAGGCACAACAGCACTGGGGATCTCGTCTTTGCGAGAGAATCAGCATCTCATGGTGCTCGCTCTCGGCAGAGCCTTTTTCTGAAAAGGCAAGTTTACGGCTCATTCTCCCACAAGGAAGGTGCCAGCCCTGAAAGATCTTGCTGGTCTTCACCGTCCCCCTGCAGCCTATCCTCAAGCACAACAGCACTGGGGATCTCTGCTTTCCTAGAGAATCAGCATCTCATGGTGCTCACTCTCAGCAGAAACATTTTCTGAAAAGACAAACGTCTGGCTCCTTCTCCCAAAAGGAAGGTGCCAGCCCTGAAAGATCTTGCTGGTCTTCAGTATCCCTCTGCAGCCTATCCATAAGCAAAACAGCACTGGGGATCTCTGCTTTCCCGGAGACTCAGCATCTCATGTTACTCGCTCTCGGCAGAGGCTTTTTCTGAAAAGGCAAACTTATGGCTCCTTCTCCCACAAGGAAGGTGCCAGCCCTGAAAGATCTTGCTGGTCTTCACCATACACCTGCAGCCTATCCACAGGCACAACACCACTGGGGATCTCTGCTTTCGCAGAGACACAGCATCTCATGGTGCTCGCTCTCGGCAGAGACTTTTTCTGAAAAGGCAAACATCTGGCTCCTCCCACAAGGAAGGTGCCAGCCCTGAAAGATCTTACTGGTCTTCACCATCCCCCTGCAGCCTATCCACAGGCACAACAGCACTGGGGATCTCTGCTATCCCAGAGACTCAGCATCTCGTGGTGCTCGGTCTCGACAGCGCCTTATTCTGAAAAGGCAAATGTCTGGCTCCTTCTCCCACAAGGAAGGTGCCAGCCCTGAAAGATCTTACTGGTCTTCACCATCCCCCTGCAGCCTATTCACAGGCACAACAGCACTGGGGATCTCTGCGTTCCCAGAGAATCAGCATCTCATGGTGCTCGCTCTCGGCAGAAACATTTTCTGAAAAGGCAAACTTACGGCTCCTTCTCCCACAAGGAAGGTGCCCTCCCTGCAAGATCTTGCTGGTCTTCTGTATCCCTCTGCACCCTATCCACAGGCACAACAGCACTGGGGATCTCTGCTTTCCCAGAGACTCAGCATCTCATGGTGCTCGTTCTCGACAGAGCCTTTTTCTGAAAAGGCAAATGTCTGGCTCCTTCTCCCAAAAGGAAGGTGCCAGCCCTGAAAGATCTTGCAGGTCTTCAGTATCCCCCTACAGCCTATCTTTAGCCGCAACAGCAGTGGGGATTTCTGCTTTCCCAGAGACTCATCATGTCACGGTGCTCGTTGTCGGCAGAAACTTTTTCTGACAATGCAAACGTCTGGCTCCTTCTCCCACAAGGAAGGTTCCAGCCCTGAAAGATCTTGCTGGTCTTCAGTATCCCTCCGCACCCTATCCACAGGCACAACACCACTTGGGATCTCTGCTTTCCCAGAGACTCAGCATCTCATGGTGCTCGCTCTTGGCATAAACATTTTATGAAAAGGCAAACATCTGGCTCCTTCTCCGACAAGGAAGGTGCCAGCCCTGAAAGATGTTGCTGGTGTTCACCGTCCCGCGGCAGCCTATCCACAGGCACAACAGCACTGGGGATCTCTGCTTTCCTAGAGACTCAGCATCTCATGGTGCTCACTCTCGGCAGAAACATTTTCTGAAAAGGCAAAATCTGGCTCCTTCTCCCACAAGGAAGGTGCCAGCCCTAAACACTTGCAGGTCTTCAGTATCCCTCTGCAGCCTATCCTCAGGCAAAACAGCACTGGGGATCTCTGCTTTCCCAGAGACTCAGCATGTCACGGTGCTCGTTCTCGGCAGAAACTTTTTCTGAAAAGGCCAACATCAGGCTCCTTCTCCCTGAAGAAAGGTGCCAGCCCTGAAAGACCTTCCTGGTCTTCACCGTCCCTCTGCGGGCTATCCACAGGCACAACAGCACTGGGGATCTCGTCTTTGCGAGAGAATCAGCATCTCATGGTGCTCGCTCTCGGCAGAGCCTTTTTCTGAAAAGGCAAGTTTACGGCTCATTCTCCCACAAGGAAGGTGCCAGCCCTGAAAGATCTTGCTGGTCTTCACCGTCCCCCTGCAGCCTATCCTCAAGCACAACAGCACTGGGGATCTCTGCTTTCCTAGAGAATCAGCATCTCATGGTGCTCACTCTCAGCAGAAACATTTTCTGAAAAGACAAACGTCTGGCTCCTTCTCCCAAAAGGAAGGTGCCAGCCCTGAAAGATCTTGCTGGTCTTCAGTATCCCTCTGCAGCCTATCCATAAGCAAAACAGCACTGGGGATCTCTGCTTTCCCGGAGACTCAGCATCTCATGTTACTCGCTCTCGGCAGAGGCTTTTTCTGAAAAGGCAAACTTATGGCTCCTTCTCCCACAAGGAAGGTGCCAGCCCTGAAAGATCTTGCTGGTCTTCACCATACACCTGCAGCCTATCCACAGGCACAACACCACTGGGGATCTCTGCTTTCGCAGAGACACAGCATCTCATGGTGCTCGCTCTCGGCAGAGACTTTTTCTGAAAAGGCAAACATCTGGCTCCTCCCACAAGGAAGGTGCCAGCCCTGAAAGATCTTACTGGTCTTCACCATCCCCCTGCAGCCTATCCACAGGCACAACAGCACTGGGGATCTCTGCTATCCCAGAGACTCAGCATCTCGTGGTGCTCGGTCTCGACAGCGCCTTATTCTGAAAAGGCAAATGTCTGGCTCCTTCTCCCACAAGGAAGGTGCCAGCCCTGAAAGATCTTACTGGTCTTCACCATCCCCCTGCAGCCTATCCACAGGAACAACAGCACTGGGCATCTCTGCTTTCCCAGAGACTCAGCATGTCATGGTGCTCGCTCTCGGCAGAGGCTTTTTCTGAAAAGGGAAATGTTTGGCTCCTTCTCCCACAAGGAAGGTGCCAGCCCTGAAAGATCTTGCTGGACTTCTCCATCCCCCTGCAGCCTATCCTCAGGCACAACACCACTGGGAATCTCTGCTTTCGCAGAGACTCAGCATATCATGTTGCTCACTCTCGGCAGAGACTTTTTCTGAAAAGGCATACATCTGGCTCCTCCCACAAGGAAGGTGCCAGCCTTGAAAGATCTTACTGGTCTTCACCATCCCCCTGCAGCCTATCCTCAGGCACAACAGCACTGGGGATCTCTGCTTTCCTAGAGAATCAGCATCTCATCGTGCTCGCTCTCGGCAGAAACATTTTCGAAAAGGCAAACGTCTGGCTCCTTCTCCCACAAGGAAGGTGCCAGCCCTGAAATCTCTTGAAGGTCTTCACTATCCTCCTGCATCCTATCTTTAGCCACAACAGCACTGGGGATCTCTGCTTTCCCAAGAGACTCAGCATCTCATGGTGCTCCCTCTCGGCGGAGCCTTTTTCTGAAAAGTCAAAAATACGGCTCCTTCTCCCACAAGGAAGGTGCCAGCCCTGAAAGATCTTGCTGGTCTTCACCGTCCCCCTGCAGCCTATCCAAAGGCACAACAGCACTGGGGATCTCTGCTTTCCCAGAGACTCAGCATCTCATCGTGCTCGATCGCAGCAGAAACATTTTCTGAAAAGGCAAACGTCTGGCTCCTTCTCCCACAAGGAAGTTGCCTGCCCTGAAAGCACTTGCAGGTCTTCAGTATCCCTCTGCAGCCTATCCTCAGGCAGAACAGCACTGGGGATCTCTGCTTTCCCAGAGACTCAGCATCTCATGTTGCTCGCTCTCGGCAGAAACATTTTCTGAAAAGGCAAACGTCTGGCTCCTACTCCCACAAGGAAGGTGCCAGCCCTGAAAGATCTTGCTGGTCTTCACCATCCCCTTCCAGCCTATTCAGAGGCACAACAGCACTGGGGATCTCTGCTTTCCCAGACACTCAGCATCTCATGGTGCTCGCTCTCGGCAGAAACATTTTCTGAAAAGGCAAACTTACGGCTCCTTCTCCCACAAGGAAGGTGCCAGCCCTGAAAGATCTTGCTGGTCTTCACCGTCCCCCTGCAGCCTATCCACAGGCACAACAGCACTGGGGATCTCTGCTTTCCCAGAGACTCAGCATCTCATGGTGCTCGCTCTCGGCAGAGGCTTTTTCTGAAAAGGCAAACTTAAGGCTCCTTCTCCCACAAGGAAGGTGCCAGCTCTGAAAGCTCTTGCTGGTCTTCACCGTCCCCCTGCAGCCTATCTTTAGCCACAACAGCACTGGGGATCTCTGCTTTCCCAGAGACTCCGCATCTCATGGTGCTCGCTCCCGGCAGAGCCTTTTTCTGAAAAGGCAAACGTCTGGCTCCTACTCCCACAAGGAAGGTGCCAGCCCTGAAAGATCTTGCAGGTCTTCAGTACCCCTCTGCAGCCTATCCACAGGCACAACAGCACTGGGGATCTCTGCTTTCCCAGAGACTCAGCATCTCATGGTGCTCGCTCTCGGCAGAGCCTTTTTCTGAAAAGTCAAACGTCTGCCTCCTTCTCCCACAAGGAAGGTGCCAGCCCTGAAAGATGTTGCTGGTCTTCACCGTTCCCCTGTAGCCTATCTTTAGCCACAACAGCACTGGGGATCTCTGCTTTCCCAGAGACTCAGCATCTCATGGTGCTCGCTCTCGGCAGAAACATTTTCTGAAATTCAAACGTCTGATCCTTCTCCCACAAGGAAGGTGCCAGACGTAAAAGCACTTGCAGGTCTTCAGTAGCCCTCTGCAGCCTATGCTCAGGCACAACAGCACTGGGGATCTCTGCTTTCGCAGAGACTCAGCATCTCATGTTGCTTGCTCGCTCTCGGCAGAGACTTTTTCTGAAAAGGCAAACATCTGGCTCCTCCCACAAGGAAGGTGCCAGCCCTGAAAGATCTTACTGGTCTTCACCAACCCCCTGCAGCCTATCTACAGGCACAACAGCACTGGGGATCTCTGCTTTCCCAGAGACTCAGCATCTCATGGTGCTGCCTCTCGGCGGAGCCTTTTTCTGAAAAGTCAAAAATACGGCTCCTTCTCCCACAAGGAAGGTGCCAGCCCTGAAAGATCTTGCTGGTCTTCACCGTCCCCCTGCAGCCTATCCAAAGGCACAACAGCACTGGGGATCTCTGCTTTCCCAGAGACTCAGCATCTCATCGTGCTCGCTCTCGGCAGAAACATTTTCTGAAATTCAAACGTCTGATCCTTCTCCCACAAGGAAGGTGCCAGCCCTAAAAGCACTTGCAGGTCTTCAGTATCCCTCTGCAGCCTATCCATTGGCAAAACAGCACTGGGGATCTGTGCTTTCCCGGAGACTCAGCATCTCATGGTACTCGCTCTCGGCAGAGGCTTTTACTCAAAAGGCAAACTTATGGCTCCTTCTCCCACAAGGAAGGTGGCAGCCCTGAAAGATCTTACTGGTCTTCACCATCCCCCTGCAGCCTATCCACAGGCACAACACCACTGGGGATCTCTGCTTTCGCAGAGACTCAGCATCTCATGGTGCTCGCTCTCGGCAGAGCCTTTTTCTGAAAAGGCAAACATCTGGCTCCTCCCACAAGGAAGGTGCTAGCCCTGAAAGATCTTACTGGTCTTCACCATACCCCTGTAGCCTATCTACAGGCACAACAGCACTGGGGATCTCTGCTTTCCCAGAGACTCAGCATCTCATGGTGCTCGCTCTCGGCAGAAACTTTTTCTGAAAATGCAAACGTCTGGCTCCTTCTCCCAGAAGGAAGGTGCCAGCCCTGAAAGATCTTGCTGGTCTTCACAATCCCCCTGCAGCCTATCCACAGTAACAACAGCACTGGGGATCTCAGCTTTCCCAGAGACTCAGCATCTCATGGTGCTCGCTCTCGGCAGAGCCTATTTCTGAAAAGGCAAACTTACGGCTGCTTCTCCCACAAGGAAGCTGCCAGCCCTGAAAGCTCTAGCAAGTCTTCAATACCCTCTGCAGCCTATCTTTAGCCACAACAGCACTGGGGATTTCTGCTTTCCCAGAGACTCAGCATTTCACGATGCTCGCTCTCGGCAGAGCCTTCTTCTGAAAAGGCAAACATGTAGCTCATTCTCCCTCAAGGAAGGTGCCAGCCCTGAAAGATCTTGCTGGTGTTCACCGTTCCCCTGCAGCCTATCCACAGGCACAACAGCATGGGGGATCTCTGCTTTCCCAGAGACTCAGCATCTCATGCTGCTTGGTCTCGGCAGAGGCTTTTTCTGAAAAGGCAAACATCTGGCTCCTTCTCCCAAAAGGAAGGTGCCAGCCCTGAAAGCTCTTTCTGGTCTGCACTATCCCCCTGCAGCCTATCTTTAGCCACAACAGCACTGGGGATCTCTGCTTTCCTAGAGACTCAGCATGTCACTGGCTCGTTCTCAGCAGAAACTTTTTCTGAAAAGGCAAAAGTCTGGCTCCTTCTCCCACAAGGAAGGTGCCACACCTGAAAGATCGTGCTGGTCTTCACCGTCCCCCTGCAGCCTATCCACAGGCACAACAACACTGGGGATGTCTGCTTTCCCGGAGACTCAGCATCTCATGGTGCTTGGTCGCGGCAGAGCCTTTTTCTGAAAAGGCAAACGTCTGGCTCCTTCTCCCACAAGGAAGGTGCCAGCCCTAAAAGCACTTGCAGGTCTTCAGTATCCCTCTGCAGCCTATCCATTGGCAAAACAGCACTGGGGATCTGTGCTTTCCCGGAGACTCAGCATCTCATGGTACTCGCTCTCGGCAGAGGCTTTTACTCAAAAGGCAAACTTATGGCTCCTTCTCCCACAAGGAAGGTGCCAGCTCTGAAAGCTCTTGCTGGTCTTCACCGTCCCCCTGCAGCCTATCTTTAGCCACAACAGCACTGGGGATCTCTGCTTTCCCAGAGACTCCGCATCTCATGGTGCTCGCTCTCGGCAGAGCCTTTTTCTGAAAAGGCAAACATCTGGCTCCTCCCACAAGGAAGGTGCTATCCCTGAAAGCTCTTACTGGTCTTCACCATACCCCTGTAGCCTATCTACAGGCACAACAGCACTGGGGATCTCTGCTTTCCCAGAGACTCAGCATCTCATGGTGCTCGCTCTCGGCAGAGGCTTTTACTCAAAAGGCAAACTTATGGCTCCTTCTCCCACAAGGAAGGTGCCAGCTCTGAAAGCTCTTGCTGGTCTTCACCGTCCCCCTGCAGCCTATCTTTAGCCACAACAGCACTGGGGATCTCTGCTTTCCCAGAGACTCCGCATCTCATGGTGCTCGCTCTCGGCAGAGCCTTTTTCTGAAAAGGCAAACATCTGGCTCCTCCCACAAGGAAGGTGCTAGCCCTGAAAGATCTTACTGGTCTTCACCATACCCCTGTAGCCTATCTACAGGCACAACAGCACTGGGGATCTCTGCTTTCCCAGAGACTCAGCATCTCATGGTGCTCGCTCTCGGCAGAAACTTTTTCTGAAAATGCAAACGTCTGGCTCCTTCTCCCAGAAGGAAGGTGCCAGCCCTGAATGATCTTGCTGGTCTTCACCGTCCTCCTGCAGCCTATCCACAGGCACAACAGCACTGGGGATGTCTGCTTTCCCAGAGACTCAGCATCTCATGGTGCTCGCTCTCGGCACAGCCTGTTTCTGAAAAGGCAAACGTCTGCCTCCTTCTCCCTCAAGGAAGGTGCCTGCCCTGAAAGCACTTGCAGGTCTTCAGTATCCCTCTGCAGCCTATCTTTAGCCACAACAGCACTTGGGATCTCTGCTTTCCCAGAGACTCAGCATCTCATGGTGCTCGGTCTCGGCAGAGCCTTATTCTGAAAAGGCAAACGTCTGGCTCCTTCTCCCACAAGGAAGGTGCCAGCCCTGAAAGCTCTTGCAGGTCTTCATTATCCCCCTGCAGCCTATCTTTAGCCACAACACCACTGGGGATCTCTGCTTTCCCAGAGACTCAGCATCTCATGGTGCCTTTTCTCTTCACAGCCTTTTTCTGAAAAGGCAAACGTCTGGCTCCTTCTCCCAGAAGGAAGGAGCCAGCCCTGAAAGCACTTGCAGGTCTTAAGTATCCCTCTGCAGCCTATCCATAGGCAAAACAGCACTGGGGATCTCTGCTTTCCCGGAGACTCAGCATCTCATGGTACTCGCTCTCGGAAGAGGCTTTTAATGAAAAGGCAAACTTATGGCTCCTTCTCCCACAACGAAGGTGCCAGCCCTGAAAGATCTTGCTGTTCTTCACCGTCCACATGCAGCCTATCCACAGGCACAACACCACTGGGGATCTCTGCTTTCGCAGAGACTCAGCATCTCATGGTACTCGCTCTCGGCAGAGCCTTTTTCTGAAAAGGCAAACATCTGGTTCCTCCCAGAAGGAAGGTGCCAGCCCTGAAAGATCTTGCTGGTCTTCACCATCCCCCTGCAGCCTATTCACAGGCACAACAGCACTGGGGATCTCTGCGTTCCCAGAGAATCAGCATCTCATGGTGCTCGCTCTCGGCAGAAACATTTTCTGAAAAGGCAAACTTACGGCTCCTTCTCCCACAAGGAAGGTGCCCTCCCTGCAAGATCTTGCTGGTCTTCTGTATCCCTCTGCACCCTATCCACAGGCACAACAGCACTGGGGATCTCTGCTTTCCCAGAGACTCAGCATCTCATGGTGCTCGTTCTCGACAGAGCCTTTTTCTGAAAAGGCAAATGTCTGGCTCCTTCTCCCAAAAGGAAGGTGCCAGCCCTGAAAGATCTTGCAGGTCTTCAGTATCCCCCTACAGCCTATCTTTAGCCGCAACAGCAGTGGGGATTTCTGCTTTCCCAGAGACTCATCATGTCACGGTGCTCGTTGTCGGCAGAAACTTTTTCTGACAATGCAAACGTCTGGCTCCTTCTCCCACAAGGAAGGTTCCAGCCCTGAAAGATCTTGCTGGTCTTCAGTATCCCTCCGCACCCTATCCACAGGCACAACACCACTTGGGATCTCTGCTTTCCCAGAGACTCAGCATCTCATGGTGCGCGCTCTTGGCATAAACATTTTATGAAAAGGCAAACATCTGGCTCCTTCTCCGACAAGGAAGGTGCCAGCCCTGAAAGATGTTGCTGGTGTTCACCGTCCCGCGGCAGCCTATCCACAGGCACAACAGCACTGGGGATCTCTGCTTTCCTAGAGACTCAGCATCTCATGGTGCTCACTCTCGGCAGAAACATTTTCTGAAAAGGCAAAATCTGGCTCCTTCTCCCACAAGGAAGGTGCCAGCCCTAAACACTTGCAGGTCTTCAGTATCCCTCTGCAGCCTATCCTCAGGCAAAACAGCACTGGGGATCTCTGCTTTCCCAGAGACTCAGCATGTCACGGTGCTCGTTCTCGGCAGAAACTTTTTCTGAAAAGGCCAACATCAGGCTCCTTCTCCCTGAAGAAAGGTGCCAGCCCTGAAAGACCTTCCTGGTCTTCACCGTCCCTCTGCGGGCTATCCACAGGCACAACAGCACTGGGGATCTCGTCTTTGCGAGAGAATCAGCATCTCATGGTGCTCGCTCTCGGCAGAGCCTTTTTCTGAAAAGGCAAGTTTACGGCTCATTCTCCCACAAGGAAGGTGCCAGCCCTGAAAGATCTTGCTGGTCTTCACCGTCCCCCTGCAGCCTATCCTCAAGCACAACAGCACTGGGGATCTCTGCTTTCCTAGAGAATCAGCATCTCATGGTGCTCACTCTCAGCAGAAACATTTTCTGAAAAGACAAACGTCTGGCTCCTTCTCCCAAAAGGAAGGTGCCAGCCCTGAAAGATCTTGCTGGTCTTCAGTATCCCTCTGCAGCCTATCCATAAGCAATACAGCACTGGGGATCTCTGCTTTCCCGGAGACTCAGCATCTCATGTTACTCGCTCTCGGCAGAGGCTTTTTCTGAAAAGGCAAACTTATGGCTCCTTCTCCCACAAGGAAGGTGCCAGCCCTGAAAGATCTTGCTGGTCTTCACCATACACCTGCAGCCTATCCACAGGCACAACACCACTGGGGATCTCTGCTTTCGCAGAGACACAGCATCTCATGGTGCTCGCTCTCGGCAGAGACTTTTTCTGAAAAGGCAAACATCTGGCTCCTCCCACAAGGAAGGTGCCAGCCCTGAAAGATCTTACTGGTCTTCACCATCCCCCTGCAGCCTATCCACAGGCACAACAGCACTGGGGATCTCTGCTATCCCAGAGACTCAGCATCTCGTGGTGCTCGGTCTCGACAGCGCCTTATTCTGAAAAGGCAAATGTCTGGCTCCTTCTCCCACAAGGAAGGTGCCAGCCCTGAAAGATCTTACTGGTCTTCACCATCCCCCTGCAGCCTATCCACAGGAACAACAGCACTGGGCATCTCTGCTTTCCCAGAGACTCAGCATGTCATGGTGCTCGCTCTCGGCAGAGGCTTTTTCTGAAAAGGGAAATGTTTGGCTCCTTCTCCCACAAGGAAGGTGCCAGCCCTGAAAGATCTTGCTGGACTTCTCCATCCCCCTGCAGCCTATCCTCAGGCACAACACCACTGGGAATCTCTGCTTTCGCAGAGACTCAGCATATCATGTTGCTCACTCTCGGCAGAGACTTTTTCTGAAAAGGCATACATCTGGCTCCTCCCACAAGGAAGGTGCCAGCCTTGAAAGATCTTACTGGTCTTCACCATCCCCCTGCAGCCTATCCTCAGGCACAACAGCACTGGGGATCTCTGCTTTCCTAGAGAATCAGCATCTCATCGTGCTCGCTCTCGGCAGAAACATTTTCGAAAAGGCAAACGTCTGGCTCCTTCTCCCACAAGGAAGGTGCCAGCCCTGAAATCTCTTGAAGGTCTTCACTATCCTCCTGCATCCTATCTTTAGCCACAACAGCACTGGGGATCTCTGCTTTCCCAAGAGACTCAGCATCTCATGGTGCTCCCTCTCGGCGGAGCCTTTTTCTGAAAAGTCAAAAATACGGCTCCTTCTCCCACAAGGAAGGTGCCAGCCCTGAAAGATCTTGCTGGTCTTCACCGTCCCCCTGCAGCCTATCCAAAGGCACAACAGCACTGGGGATCTCTGCTTTCCCAGAGACTCAGCATCTCATCGTGCTCGATCGCAGCAGAAACATTTTCTGAAAAGGCAAACGTCTGGCTCCTTCTCCCACAAGGAAGTTGCCTGCCCTGAAAGCACTTGCAGGTCTTCAGTATCCCTCTGCAGCCTATCCTCAGGCAGAACAGCACTGGGGATCTCTGCTTTCCCAGAGACTCAGCATCTCATGTTGCTCGCTCTCGGCAGAAACATTTTCTGAAAAGGCAAACGTCTGGCTCCTACTCCCACAAGGAAGGTGCCAGCCCTGAAAGATCTTGCTGGTCTTCACCATCCCCTTCCAGCCTATTCAGAGGCACAACAGCACTGGGGATCTCTGCTTTCCCAGACACTCAGCATCTCATGGTGCTCGCTCTCGGCAGAAACATTTTCTGAAAAGGCAAACTTACGGCTCCTTCTCCCACAAGGAAGGTGCCAGCCCTGAAAGATCTTGCTGGTCTTCACCGTCCCCCTGCAGCCTATCCATAGGCACAACAGCACTGGGGATCTCTGCTTTCCCAGAGACTCAGCATCTCATGGTGCTCGCTCTCGGCAGAGGCTTTTTCTGAAAAGGCAAACTTAAGGCTCCTTCTCCCACAAGGAAGGTGCCAGCTCTGAAAGCTCTTGCTGGTCTTCACCGTCCCCCTGCAGCCTATCTTTAGCCACAACAGCACTGGGGATCTCTGCTTTCCCAGAGACTCCGCATCTCATGGTGCTCGCTCCCGGCAGAGCCTTTTTCTGAAAAGGCAAACGTCTGGCTCCTACTCCCACAAGGAAGGTGCCAGCCCTGAAAGATCTTGCAGGTCTTCAGTACCCCTCTGCAGCCTATCCACAGGCACAACAGCACTGGGGATCTCTGCTTTCCCAGAGACTCAGCATCTCATGGTGCTCGCTCTCGGCAGAGCCTTTTTCTGAAAAGTCAAACGTCTGCCTCCTTCTCCCACAAGGAAGGTGCCAGCCCTGAAAGATGTTGCTGGTCTTCACCGTTCCCCTGTAGCCTATCTTTAGCCACAACAGCACTGGGGATCTCTGCTTTCCCAGAGACTCAGCATCTCATGGTGCTCGCTCTCGGCAGAAACATTTTCTGAAATTCAAACGTCTGATCCTTCTCCCACAAGGAAGGTGCCAGACGTAAAAGCACTTGCAGGTCTTCAGTAGCCCTCTGCAGCCTATGCTCAGGCACAACAGCACTGGGGATCTCTGCTTTCGCAGAGACTCAGCATCTCATGTTGCTTGCTCGCTCTCGGCAGAGACTTTTTCTGAAAAGGCAAACATCTGGCTCCTCCCACAAGGAAGGTGCCAGCCCTGAAAGATCTTACTGGTCTTCACCAACCCCCTGCAGCCTATCTACAGGCACAACAGCACTGGGGATCTCTGCTTTCCCAGAGACTCAGCATCTCATGGTGCTGCCTCTCGGCGGAGCCTTTTTCTGAAAAGTCAAAAATACGGCTCCTTCTCCCACAAGGAAGGTGCCAGCCCTGAAAGATCTTGCTGGTCTTCACCGTCCCCCTGCAGCCTATCCAAAGGCACAACAGCACTGGGGATCTCTGCTTTCCCAGAGACTCAGCATCTCATCGTGCTCGATCGCAGCAGAAACATTTTCTGAAAAGGCAAACGTCTGGCTCCTTCTCCCACAAGGAAGTTGCCTGCCCTGAAAGCACTTGCAGGTCTTCAGTATCCCTCTGCAGCCTATCCTCAGGCAGAACAGCACTGGGGATCTCTGCTTTCCCAGAGACTCAGCATCTCATGTTGCTCGCTCTCGGCAGAAACATTTTCTGAAAAGGCAAACGTCTGGCTCCTACTCCCACAAGGAAGGTGCCAGCCCTGAAAGATCGTGCTGGTCTTCACCATCCCCTTCCAGCCTATTCAGAGGCACAACAGCACTGGGGATCTCTGCTTTCCCAGACACTCAGCATCTCATGGTGCTCGCTCTCGGCAGAAACATTTTCTGAAAAGGCAAACTTACGGCTCCTTCTCCCACAAGGAAGGTGCCAGCCCTGAAAGATCTTGCTGGTCTTCACCGTCCCCCTGCAGCCTATCCATAGGCACAACAGCACTGGGGATCTCTGCTTTCCCAGAGACTCAGCATCTCATGGTGCTCGCTCTCGGCAGAGGCTTTTTCTGAAAAGGCAAACTTAAGGCTCCTTCTCCCACAAGGAAGGTGCCAGCTCTGAAAGCTCTTGCTGGTCTTCACCGTCCCCCTGCAGCCTATCTTTAGCCACAACAGCACTGGGGATCTCTGCTTTCCCAGAGACTCCGCATCTCATGGTGCTCGCTCCCGGCAGAGCCTTTTTCTGAAAAGGCAAACGTCTGGCTCCTACTCCCACAAGGAAGGTGCCAGCCCTGAAAGATCTTGCAGGTCTTCAGTACCCCTCTGCAGCCTATCCACAGGCACAACAGCACTGGGGATCTCTGCTTTCCCAGAGACTCAGCATCTCATGGTGCTCGCTCTCGGCAGAGCCTTTTTCTGAAAAGTCAAACGTCTGCCTCCTTCTCCCACAAGGAAGGTGCCAGCCCTGAAAGATGTTGCTGGTCTTCACCGTTCCCCTGTAGCCTATCTTTAGCCACAACAGCACTGGGGATCTCTGCTTTCCCAGAGACTCAGCATCTCATGGTGCTCGCTCTCGGCAGAAACATTTTCTGAAATTCAAACGTCTGATCCTTCTCCCACAAGGAAGGTGCCAGACGTAAAAGCACTTGCAGGTCTTCAGTAGCCCTCTGCAGCCTATGCTCAGGCACAACAGCACTGGGGATCTCTGCTTTCGCAGAGACTCAGCATCTCATGTTGCTTGCTCGCTCTCGGCAGAGACTTTTTCTGAAAAGGCAAACATCTGGCTCCTCCCACAAGGAAGGTGCCAGCCCTGAAAGATCTTACTGGTCTTCACCAACCCCCTGCAGCCTATCTACAGGCACAACAGCACTGGGGATCTCTGCTTTCCCAGAGACTCAGCATCTCATGGTGCTGCCTCTCGGCGGAGCCTTAATCTGAAAAGTCAAACTTACGGCTCCTTCTCCCACAAGGAAGGTGCCAGCCCTGAAAGATGTTGCTGGTCTTCACCGTCCCCCTGCAGCCTATCCAAAGGCACAACAGCACTGGGGATCTCTGCTTTCCCAGAGACTCAGCATCTCATCGTGCTCGATCTCGGCAGAAACATTTTCTGAAAAGGCAAAAGTCTGGCTCCATCTCCCACAAGGAAGTTGCCTGCCCTGAAAGCACTTGCAGGTCTTCAGTATCCCTCTGCAGCCTATCCTCAGGCACAACAGCACTGGGGATCTCTGCTTTCCCAGAGACTCAGCATCTCATGGTGCTCGCTCTCGGCAGAAACTTTTTCTGAAAAGGCGAACGTCTGGCTCCTTCTCCCACAACGAAGGTGCCAGCCCTGAAAGATCTTGCTGGTCTTCACCGTCCTCCTGCAGCCTATCCACAGGCACAACAGCACTGGGGATGTCTGCTTTCCCAGAGACTCAGCATCTCATGGTGCTCGCTCTCGGCAGAAACATTTTCTGAAAAGGCAAACGTCTGGCTCCATCTCCCACAAGGAAGGTGCCAGCCCTGAAAGATCTTGCAGGTCTTCAGTATCCCTCTGCAGCCTATCCACAGGCACAACAGCACTGGGGATCTCTGCTTTCCCAGAGACTCAGCATCTCATGGTGCTCGCTCTCGGCAGAGGCTTTTTCTGAAAAGGCAAACTTAAGGCTCCTTCTCCCACAAGGAAGGTGCCAGCTCTGAAAGCTCTTGCTGGTCTTCACCGTCCCCCTGCAGCCTATCTTTAGCCACAACAGCACTGGGGATCTCTGCTTTCCCAGAGACTCCGCATCTCATGGTGCTCGCTCCCGGCAGAGCCTTTTTCTGAAAAGGCAAACGTCTGGCTCCTACTCCCACAAGGAAGGTGCCAGCCCTGAAAGATCTTGCAGGTCTTCAGTACCCCTCTGCAGCCTATCCACAGGCACAACAGCACTGGGGATCTCTGCTTTCCCAGAGACTCAGCATCTCATGGTGCTCGCTCCCGGCAGAGCCTTTTTCTGAAAAGGCAAACGTCTGGCTCCTACTCCCACAAGGAAGGTGCCTGCCCTGAAAGCACTTGCAGGTCTTCAGTATCCCTCTGCAGCCTATCCTCAGGCACAACAGCACTGGGGATCTCTGCTTTCCCAGAGACTCAGCATCTCATGGTGCTCGCTCTCGGCAGAAAGTTTTTCTGAAAAGGCGAACGTCTGGCTCCTTCTCCCACAACGAAGGTGCCAGCCCTGAAAGATCTTGCTGGTCTTCACCGTCCTCCTGCAGCCTATCCACAGGCACAACAGCACTGGGGATGTCTGCTTTCCCAGAGACTCAGCATCTCATGGTGCTCGCTCTCGGCAGAAACATTTTCTGAAAAGGCAAACGTCTGGCTCCATCTCCCACAAGGAAGGTGCCAGCCCTGAAAGATCTTGCAGGTCTTCAGTGTCCCTCTGCAGCCTATCCACAGGCACAACAGCACTGGGGATCTCTGCTTTCCCAGAGACTCAGCATCTCATGGTGCTCGCTCTCGGCAGAGGCTTTTTCTGAAAAGGCAAACTTAAGGCTCCTTCTCCCACAAGGAAGGTGCCAGCTCTGAAAGCTCTTGCTGGTCTTCACCGTCCCCCTGCAGCCTATCTTTAGCCACAACAGCACTGGGGATCTCTGCTTTCCCAGAGACTCCGCATCTCATGGTGCTCGCTCCCGGCAGAGCCTTTTTCTGAAAAGGCAAACGTCTGGCTCCTACTCCCACAAGGAAGGTGCCAGCCCTGAAAGATCTTGCAGGTCTTCAGTACCCCTCTGCAGCCTATCCACAGGCACAACAGCACTGGGGATCTCTGCTTTCCCAGAGACTCAGCATCTCATGGTGCTCGCTCTCGGCAGAGCCTTTTTCTGAAAAGTCAAACGTCTGCCTCCTTCTCCCACAAGGAAGGTGCCAGCCCTGAAAGATGTTGCTGGTCTTCACCGTTCCCCTGTAGCCTATCTTTAGCCACAACAGCACTGGGGATCTCTGCTTTCCCAGAGACTCAGCATCTCATGGTGCTCGCTCTCGGCAGAAACATTTTCTGAAATTCAAACGTCTGATCCTTCTCCCACAAGGAAGGTGCCAGACGTAAAAGCACTTGCAGGTCTTCAGTAGCCCTCTGCAGCCTATGCTCAGGCACAACAGCACTGGGGATCTCTGCTTTCGCAGAGACTCAGCATCTCATGTTGCTTGCTCGCTCTCGGCAGAGACTTTTTCTGAAAAGGCAAACATCTGGCTCCTCCCACAAGGAAGGTGCCAGCCCTGAAAGATCTTACTGGTCTTCACCAACCCCCTGCAGCCTATCTACAGGCACAACAGCACTGGGGATCTCTGCTTTCCCAGAGACTCAGCATCTCATGGTGCTGCCTCTCGGCGGAGCCTTAATCTGAAAAGTCAAACTTACGGCTCCTTCTCCCACAAGGAAGGTGCCAGCCCTGAAAGATGTTGCTGGTCTTCACCGTCCCCCTGCAGCCTATCCAAAGGCACAACAGCACTGGGGATCTCTGCTTTCCCAGAGACTCAGCATCTCATCGTGCTCGATCTCGGCAGAAACATTTTCTGAAAAGGCAAAAGTCTGGCTCCATCTCCCACAAGGAAGTTGCCTGCCCTGAAAGCACTTGCAGGTCTTCAGTATCCCTCTGCAGCCTATCCTCAGGCACAACAGCACTGGGGATCTCTGCTTTCCCAGAGACTCAGCATCTCATGGTGCTCGCTCTCGGCAGAAACTTTTTCTGAAAAGGCGAACGTCTGGCTCCTTCTCCCACAACGAAGGTGCCAGCCCTGAAAGATCTTGCTGGTCTTCACCGTCCTCCTGCAGCCTATCCACAGGCACAACAGCACTGGGGATGTCTGCTTTCCCAGAGACTCAGCATCTCATGGTGCTCGCTCTCGGCAGAAACATTTTCTGAAAAGGCAAACGTCTGGCTCCATCTCCCACAAGGAAGGTGCCAGCCCTGAAAGATCTTGCAGGTCTTCAGTGTCCCTCTGCAGCCTATCCACAGGCACAACAGCACTGGGGATCTCTGCTTTCCCAGAGACTCAGCATCTCATGGTGCTCGCTCTCGGCAGAGGCTTTTTCTGAAAAGGCAAACTTAAGGCTCCTTCTCCCACAAGGAAGGTGCCAGCTCTGAAAGCTCTTGCTGGTCTTCACCGTCCCCCTGCAGCCTATCTTTAGCCACAACAGCACTGGGGATCTCTGCTTTCCCAGAGACTCCGCATCTCATGGTGCTCGCTCCCGGCAGAGCCTTTTTCTGAAAAGGCAAACGTCTGGCTCCTACTCCCACAAGGAAGGTGCCAGCCCTGAAAGATCTTGCAGGTCTTCAGTACCCCTCTGCAGCCTATCCACAGGCACAACAGCACTGGGGATCTCTGCTTTCCCAGAGACTCAGCATCTCATGGTGCTCGCTCTCGGCAGAGCCTTTTTCTGAAAAGTCAAACGTCTGCCTCCTTCTCCCACAAGGAAGGTGCCAGCCCTGAAAGATGTTGCTGGTCTTCACCGTTCCCCTGTAGCCTATCTTTAGCCACAACAGCACTGGGGATCTCTGCTTTCCCAGAGACTCAGCATCTCATGGTGCTCGCTCTCGGCAGAAACATTTTCTGAAATTCAAACGTCTGATCCTTCTCCCACAAGGAAGGTGCCAGACGTAAAAGCACTTGCAGGTCTTCAGTAGCCCTCTGCAGCCTATGCTCAGGCACAACAGCACTGGGGATCTCTGCTTTCGCAGAGACTCAGCATCTCATGTTGCTTGCTCGCTCTCGGCAGAGACTTTTTCTGAAAAGGCAAACATCTGGCTCCTCCCACAAGGAAGGTGCCAGCCCTGAAAGATCTTACTGGTCTTCACCAACCCCCTGCAGCCTATCTACAGGCACAACAGCACTGGGGATCTCTGCTTTCCCAGAGACTCAGCATCTCATGGTGCTGCCTCTCGGCGGAGCCTTAATATGAAAAGTCAAACTTACGGCTCCTTCTCCCACAAGGAAGGTGCCAGCCCTGAAAGATGTTGCTGGTCTTCACCGTCCCCCTGCAGCCTATCCAAAGGCACAACAGCACTGGGGATCTCTGCTTTCCCAGAGACTCAGCATCTCATCGTGCTCGATCTCGGCAGAAACATTTTCTGAAAAGGCAAAAGTCTGGCTCCATCTCCCACAAGGAAGTTGCCTGCCCTGAAAGCACTTGCAGGTCTTCAGTATCCCTCTGCAGCCTATCCTCAGGCACAACAGCACTGGGGATCTCTGCTTTCCCAGAGACTCAGCATCTCATGGTGCTCGCTCCCGGCAGAGCCTTTTTCTGAAAAGGCAAACGTCTGGCTCCTACTCCCACAAGGAAGGTGCCAGCCCTGAAAGATCTTGCAGGTCTTCAGTACCCCTCTGCAGCCTATCCACAGGCACAACAGCACTGGGGATCTCTGCTTTCCCAGAGACTCAGCATCTCATGGTGCTCGCTCCCGGCAGAGCCTTTTTCTGAAAAGGCAAACGTCTGGCTCCTACTCCCACAAGGAAGGTGCCTGCCCTGAAAGCACTTGCAGGTCTTCAGTATCCCTCTGCAGCCTATCCTCAGGCACAACAGCACTGGGGATCTCTGCTTTCCCAGAGACTCAGCATCTCATGGTGCTCGCTCTCGGCAGAAACTTTTTCTGAAAAGGCGAACGTCTGGCTCCTTCTCCCACAACGAAGGTGCCAGCCCTGAAAGATCTTGCTGGTCTTCACCGTCCTCCTGCAGCCTATCCACAGGCACAACAGCACTGGGGATGTCTGCTTTCCCAGAGACTCAGCATCTCATGGTGCTCGCTCTCGGCAGAAACATTTTCTGAAAAGGCAAACGTCTGGCTCCATCTCCCACAAGGAAGGTGCCAGCCCTGAAAGATCTTGCAGGTCTTCAGTGTCCCTCTGCAGCCTATCCACAGGCACAACAGCACTGGGGATCTCTGCTTTCCCAGAGACTCAGCATCTCATGGTGCTCGCTCTCGGCAGAGGCTTTTTCTGAAAAGGCAAACTTAAGGCTCCTTCTCCCACAAGGAAGGTGCCAGCTCTGAAAGCTCTTGCTGGTCTTCACCGTCCCCCTGCAGCCTATCTTTAGCCACAACAGCACTGGGGATCTCTGCTTTCCCAGAGACTCCGCATCTCATGGTGCTCGCTCCCGGCAGAGCCTTTTTCTGAAAAGGCAAACGTCTGGCTCCTACTCCCACAAGGAAGGTGCCAGCCCTGAAAGATCTTGCAGGTCTTCAGTACCCCTCTGCAGCCTATCCACAGGCACAACAGCACTGGGGATCTCTGCTTTCCCAGAGACTCAGCATCTCATGGTGCTCGCTCTCGGCAGAGCCTTTTTCTGAAAAGTCAAACGTCTGCCTCCTTCTCCCACAAGGAAGGTGCCAGCCCTGAAAGATGTTGCTGGTCTTCACCGTTCCCCTGTAGCCTATCTTTAGCCACAACAGCACTGGGGATCTCTGCTTTCCCAGAGACTCAGCATCTCATGGTGCTCGCTCTCGGCAGAAACATTTTCTGAAATTCAAACGTCTGATCCTTCTCCCACAAGGAAGGTGCCAGACGTAAAAGCACTTGCAGGTCTTCAGTAGCCCTCTGCAGCCTATGCTCAGGCACAACAGCACTGGGGATCTCTGCTTTCGCAGAGACTCAGCATCTCATGTTGCTTGCTCGCTCTCGGCAGAGACTTTTTCTGAAAAGGCAAACATCTGGCTCCTCCCACAAGGAAGGTGCCAGCCCTGAAAGATCTTACTGGTCTTCACCAACCCCCTGCAGCCTATCTACAGGCACAACAGCACTGGGGATCTCTGCTTTCCCAGAGACTCAGCATCTCATGGTGCTGCCTCTCGGCGGAGCCTTAATCTGAAAAGTCAAACTTACGGCTCCTTCTCCCACAAGGAAGGTGCCAGCCCTGAAAGATGTTGCTGGTCTTCACCGTCCCCCTGCAGCCTATCCAAAGGCACAACAGCACTGGGGATCTCTGCTTTCCCAGAGACTCAGCATCTCATCGTGCTCGATCTCGGCAGAAACATTTTCTGAAAAGGCAAAAGTCTGGCTCCATCTCCCACAAGGAAGTTGCCTGCCCTGAAAGCACTTGCAGGTCTTCAGTATCCCTCTGCAGCCTATCCTCAGGCACAACAGCACTGGGGATCTCTGCTTTCCCAGAGACTCAGCATCTCATGGTGCTCGCTCTCGGCAGAAACTTTTTCTGAAAAGGCGAACGTCTGGCTCCTTCTCCCACAACGAAGGTGCCAGCCCTGAAAGATCTTGCTGGTCTTCACCGTCCTCCTGCAGCCTATCCACAGGCACAACAGCACTGGGGATGTCTGCTTTCCCAGAGACTCAGCATCTCATGGTGCTCGCTCTCGGCAGAAACATTTTCTGAAAAGGCAAACGTCTGGCTCCATCTCCCACAAGGAAGGTGCCAGCCCTGAAAGATCTTGCAGGTCTTCAGTGTCCCTCTGCAGCCTATCCACAGGCACAACAGCACTGGGGATCTCTGCTTTCCCAGAGACTCAGCATCTCATGGTGCTCGCTCTCGGCAGAGGCTTTTTCTGAAAAGGCAAACTTAAGGCTCCTTCTCCCACAAGGAAGGTGCCAGCTCTGAAAGCTCTTGCTGGTCTTCACCGTCCCCCTGCAGCCTATCTTTAGCCACAACAGCACTGGGGATCTCTGCTTTCCCAGAGACTCCGCATCTCATGGTGCTCGCTCCCGGCAGAGCCTTTTTCTGAAAAGGCAAACGTCTGGCTCCTACTCCCACAAGGAAGGTGCCAGCCCTGAAAGATCTTGCAGGTCTTCAGTACCCCTCTGCAGCCTATCCACAGGCACAACAGCACTGGGGATCTCTGCTTTCCCAGAGACTCAGCATCTCATGGTGCTCGCTCTCGGCAGAGCCTTTTTCTGAAAAGTCAAACGTCTGCCTCCTTCTCCCACAAGGAAGGTGCCAGCCCTGAAAGATGTTGCTGGTCTTCACCGTTCCCCTGTAGCCTATCTTTAGCCACAACAGCACTGGGGATCTCTGCTTTCCCAGAGACTCAGCATCTCATGGTGCTCGCTCTCGGCAGAAACATTTTCTGAAATTCAAACGTCTGATCCTTCTCCCACAAGGAAGGTGCCAGACGTAAAAGCACTTGCAGGTCTTCAGTAGCCCTCTGCAGCCTATGCTCAGGCACAACAGCACTGGGGATCTCTGCTTTCGCAGAGACTCAGCATCTCATGTTGCTTGCTCGCTCTCGGCAGAGACTTTTTCTGAAAAGGCAAACATCTGGCTCCTCCCACAAGGAAGGTGCCAGCCCTGAAAGATCTTACTGGTCTTCACCAACCCCCTGCAGCCTATCTACAGGCACAACAGCACTGGGGATCTCTGCTTTCCCAGAGACTCAGCATCTCATGGTGCTGCCTCTCGGCGGAGCCTTAATATGAAAAGTCAAACTTACGGCTCCTTCTCCCACAAGGAAGGTGCCAGCCCTGAAAGATGTTGCTGGTCTTCACCGTCCCCCTGCAGCCTATCCAAAGGCACAACAGCACTGGGGATCTCTGCTTTCCCAGAGACTCAGCATCTCATCGTGCTCGATCTCGGCAGAAACATTTTCTGAAAAGGCAAAAGTCTGGCTCCATCTCCCACAAGGAAGTTGCCTGCCCTGAAAGCACTTGCAGGTCTTCAGTATCCCTCTGCAGCCTATCCTCAGGCACAACAGCACTGGGGATCTCTGCTTTCCCAGAGACTCAGCATCTCATGGTGCTCGCTCTCGGCAGAAACTTTTTCTGAAAAGGCGAACGTCTGGCTCCTTCTCCCACAACGAAGGTGCCAGCCCTGAAAGATCTTGCTGGTCTTCACCGTCCTCCTGCAGCCTATCCACAGGCACAACAGCACTGGGGATGTCTGCTTTCCCAGAGACTCAGCATCTCATGGTGCTCGCTCTCGGCAGAAACATTTTCTGAAAAGGCAAACGTCTGGCTCCATCTCCCACAAGGAAGGTGCCAGCCCTGAAAGATCTTGCAGGTCTTCAGTGTCCCTCTGCAGCCTATCCACAGGCACAACAGCACTGGGGATCTCTGCTTTCCCAGAGACTCAGCATCTCATGGTGCTCGCTCTCGGCAGAGGCTTTTTCTGAAAAGGCAAACTTAAGGCTCCTTCTCCCACAAGGAAGGTGCCAGCTCTGAAAGCTCTTGCTGGTCTTCACCGTCCCCCTGCAGCCTATCTTTAGCCACAACAGCACTGGGGATCTCTGCTTTCCCAGAGACTCCGCATCTCATGGTGCTCGCTCCCGGCAGAGCCTTTTTCTGAAAAGGCAAACGTCTGGCTCCTACTCCCACAAGGAAGGTGCCAGCCCTGAAAGATCTTGCAGGTCTTCAGTACCCCTCTGCAGCCTATCCACAGGCACAACAGCACTGGGGATCTCTGCTTTCCCAGAGACTCAGCATCTCATGGTGCTCGCTCTCGGCAGAGCCTTTTTCTGAAAAGTCAAACGTCTGCCTCCTTCTCCCACAAGGAAGGTGCCAGCCCTGAAAGATGTTGCTGGTCTTCACCGTTCCCCTGTAGCCTATCTTTAGCCACAACAGCACTGGGGATCTCTGCTTTCCCAGACACTCAGCATCTCATGGTGCTCGCTCTCGGCAGAAACATTTTCTGAAATTCAAACGTCTGATCCTTCTCCCACAAGGAAGGTGCCAGACGTAAAAGCACTTGCAGGTCTTCAGTAGCCCTCTGCAGCCTATGCTCAGGCACAACAGCACTGGGGATCTCTGCTTTCGCAGAGACTCAGCATCTCATGTTGCTTGCTCGCTCTCGGCAGAGACTTTTTCTGAAAAGGCAAACATCTGGCTCCTCCCACAAGGAAGGTGCCAGCCCTGAAAGATCTTACTGGTCTTCACCAACCCCCTGCAGCCTATCTACAGGCACAACAGCACTGGGGATCTCTGCTTTCCCAGAGACTCAGCATCTCATGGTGCTACCTCTCGGCGGAGCCTTAATCTGAAAAGTCAAACTTACGGCTCCTTCTCCCACAAGGAAGGTGCCAGCCCTGAAAGATGTTGCTGGTCTTCACCGTCCCCCTGCAGCCTATCCAAAGGCACAACAGCACTGGGGATCTCTGCTTTCCCAGAGACTCAGCATCTCATCGTGCTCGATCTCGGCAGAAACATTTTCTGAAAAGGCAAAAGTCTGGCTCCATCTCCCACAAGGAAGTTGCCTGCCCTGAAAGCACTTGCAGGTCTTCAGTATCCCTCTGCAGCCTATCCACAGGCACAACAGCACTGGGGATCTCTGCTTTCCCAGAGACTCAGCATCTCATGTTGCTCGCTCTCGGCAGAAACTTTTTCTGAAAAGGCGAACGTCTGGCTCCTTCTCCCACAACGAAGGTGCCAGCCCTGAAAGATCTTGCTGGTCTTCACCGTCCTCCTGCAGCCTATCCACAGGCACAACAGCACTGGGGATGTCTGCTTTCCCAGAGACTCAGCATCTCATGGTGCTCGCTCTCGGCAGAAACATTTTCTGAAAAGGCAAACGTCTGGCTCCATCTCCCACAAGGAAGGTGCCAGCCCTGAAAGATCTTGCAGGTCTTCAGTGTCCCTCTGCAGCCTATCCACAGGCACAACAGCACTGGGGATCTCTGCTTTCCCAGAGACTCAGCATCTCATGGTGCTCGCTCTCGGCAGACACATTTTCAGAAAAGGCAAACGTCTGGCTCCTTCTCCCACAAAGAAGGTGCCAGCCCTGAAAGATGTTGCTGGTTCACCGTCCCCCTGCAGCCTACCCTCAGGCACAACACCACTGGGGATCTCTGCTTTCGCAGAGACTCCGCATCTCATGGTGCTCGCTCTCGGCAGAGCCTTTTTCTGAAAAGGCATACATCTGGCTCCTCCAACAAGGAAGCTGCCAGCCCTGAAAGCTCCTGCTGGTCTTCACTATCCCCCTGCAGCCTATCTTTAGCCACAACAGCACTGGCGATCTCTGCTTTCCCAGAGACTCAGCATCTCATGGTGCTCGCTCTCGGCAGAGCCTTTTTCTGAAAAGGCAAACGTCTGGCTCCTTCTCCCACAAGGAAGGTGCCAGCCCTGAAAGATCTTGCAGGTCTTCAGTACCCCTCTGCAGCCTATCCACAGGCACAACAGCACTGGGGATCTCTGCTTTCCCAGAGACTCAGCATCTCATGGTGCTCGTTCTCGACAGAGCCTTTTTCTGAAAAGGCAAACGTCTGGCTCCTCCCACAAGGAAGGTGCCAGCCCTGAAAGATCTTACTGGTCTTCACCAACCCCCTGCAGCCTATCTACAGGCACAACAGCACTGGGGATCTCTGCTTTCCCAGAGACTCAGCATCTCATGGTGCTGCCTCTCGGCGGAGCCTTAATCTGAAAAGTCAAACTTACGGCTCCTTCTCCCACAAGGAAGGTGCCAGCCCTGAAAGATGTTGCTGGTCTTCACCGTCCCCCTGCAGCCTATCCAAAGGCACAACAGCACTGGGGATCTCTGCTTTCCCAGAGACTCAGCATCTCATCGTGCTCGATCTCGGCAGAAACATTTTCTGAAAAGGCAAAAGTCTGGCTCCATCTCCCACAAGGAAGTTGCCTGCCCTGAAAGCACTTGCAGGTCTTCAGTATCCCTCTGCAGCCTATCCTCAGGCACAACAGCACTGGGGATCTCTGCTTTCCCAGAGACTCAGCATCTCATGGTGCTCGCTCTCGGCAGAAACTTTTTCTGAAAAGGCGAACGTCTGGCTCCTTCTCCCACAACGAAGGTGCCAGCCCTGAAAGATCTTGCTGGTCTTCACCGTCCTCCTGCAGCCTATCCACAGGCACAACAGCACTGGGGATGTCTGCTTTCCCAGAGACTCAGCATCTCATGATGCTCGCTCTCGGCAGAAACATTTTCTGAAAAGGCAAACGTCTGGCTCCATCTCCCACAAGGAAGGTGCCAGCCCTGAAAGATCTTGCAGGTCTTCAGTGTCCCTCTGCAGCCTATCCACAGGCACAACAGCACTGGGGATCTCTGCTTTCCCAGAGACTCAGCATCTCATGGTGCTCGCTCTCGGCAGAAACATTTTCAGAAAAGGCAAACGTCTGGCTCCTTCTACCACAAAGAAGGTGCCAGCCCTGAAAGATGTTGCTGGTTCACCGTCCCCCTGCAGCCTACCCTCAGGCACAACACCACTGGGGATCTCTGCTTTCGCAGAGACTCAGCATCTCATGGTGCTCGCTCTCGGCAGAGCCTTTTTCTGAAAAGGCATACATCTGGCTCCTCCAACAAGGAAGCTGCCAGCCCTGAAAGCTCCTGCTGGTCTTCACTATCCCCCTGCAGCCTATCTTTAGCCACAACAGCACTGGCGATCTCTGCTTTCCCAGAGACTCAGCATCTCATGGTGCTCGCTCTCGGCAGAGCCTTTTTCTGAAAAGGCAAACGTCTGGCTCCTTCTCCCACAAGGAAGGTGCCAGCCCTGAAAGATCTTGCAGGTCTTCAGTACCCCTCTGCAGCCTATCCACAGGCACAACAGCACTGGGGATCTCTGCTTTCCCAGAGACTCAGCATCTCATGGTGCTCGTTCTCGACAGAGCCTTTTTCTGAAAAGGCAAACGTCTGGCTCCTTCTCCCACAAGGAATGTGCCAGCCCTGAAAGATCTTGCTGGTCTTCACTGTCCCCCTGCAGCCTATTTTAGCCGCAACAGCACTGGGGATCTCTGCTTTCCCAGAGTCTCAGCATCTCATGTTGCTCGCTCTCGGCAGAGCCTTTTTCTGAAAAGTCAAACGTCTGCCTCCTTCTCCCACAAGGAAGGTGCCAGCCCTGAAAGATGTTGCTGGTCTTCACTGTTCCCCTGTAGCCTATCTTTAGCCACAACAGCACTGGGGATCTCTGCTTTCCTAGAGACTCAGCATCTCATGGTGCTCGCTCTCGGCAGAAACATTTTCTGAAATGCAAACGTCTGGATCCTTCTCCCACAAGGAAGGTGCCAGACCTAAAAGCACTTGCAGGTCTTCAGTATCCCTCTGCAGCCTATCCTCAGGCACAACAGCACTGGGGATCTCTGCTTTCCCAGAGACTCAGTATCTCATGGTGCTCGTTCTCGGCAGAAACTTTTTCTGAAAAGGCCAACATCTGGCTCCTTCTCCCACAAGGAAGGTGCCACCCTGAAAGATCTTGCTGGTCTTCACCGTCCCCCTGCAGCCTATCAACAGGCACAACAGCACTGGGGATCTCTGCTTTCCCAGAGACTCAGCATATCATGGTGCTCGCTCTCGGCAGAGGCTTATTCTGAAAAGGCAAACTTACTGCTCCTTCTCCCACAAGGAAGGTGCCAGCCCTGAAAGATCTTGCTGGTCTTCACCGTCCCCCTGCAGCCTATCCATAGGCACAACAGCACTGGGGATCTCTGCTTTCCCAGAGACTCAGCATCTCATGGTGCTCGGTCTCGACAGTGCCGTATTCTGAAAAGGCAAATGTCTGGCTCCTTCTCCCAAAAGGAAGGTGCCAGCCCTGAAAGATCTTGCAGGTCTTCAGTATCCCCCTACAGCCTATCTTTAGCCGCAACAGCAGTGGGGATTTCTGCTTTCCCAGAGACTCATCATGTCACGGTGCTCGTTGTCGGCAGAAACTTTTTCTGACAATGCAAACGTCTGGCTCCTTCTCCCACAAGGAAGGTTCCAGCCCTGAAATTTATTGCTGGTCTTCAGTATCCCTCCGCACCCTATCCACAGGCATAACACCACTTGGGATCTCTGCTTTCCCAGAGACTCAGCATCTCATGGTGCTCGCTCTTGGCATAAACATTTTATGAAAAGGCAAACATCTGGCTCCTTCTCCGACAAGGAAGGTGCCAGCCCTGAAAGATGTTGCTGGTGTTTACTGTCCCGCGGCAGCCTATCCACAGGCACAACAGCACTGGGGATCTCTGCTTTCCTAGAGACTCAGCATCTCATGGTGCTCACTCTCGGCAGAAACATTTTCTGAAAAGGCAAAATCTGGCTCCTTCTCCCACAAGGAAGGTGCCAGCCCTAAACACTTGCAGGTCTTCAGTATCCCTCTGCAGCCTATCCTCAGGCAAAACAGCACTGGGGATCTCTGCTATCCCAGAGACTCAGCATCTCGTGGTGCTCGGTCTCGACAGTGCCTTATTCTGAAAAGGCAAATGTCTGGCTCCTTCTCCCACAAGGAAGGTGCCAGCCCTGAAAGATCTTACTGCTCTTCACCATCCCCCTGCAGCCTATCCACAGGCACAACAGCACTGGGCATCTCTGCTTTCCCAGAGACTCAGCATGTCATGGTGCTCGCTCTCGGCAGAGGTTTTTTCTGAAAAGGGAAATGTTTGGCTCCTTCTCCCACAAGGAAGGTGCCAGCCCTGAAAGATCTTGCTGGACTTCACCGTCCCCCTGCAGGCTATCCACAGGCACAACAGCACTAGGGATCTCTGCTTTCCCAGAGACTCAGCATCTCATGCTGCTTGGTCTCGGCAGACCCTTTTTCTGAAAAGGCAAACTTACGGCTGCTTCTCCCACAAGGAAGGTGCCAGCCCTGAAAGATGTTGCTGGTCTTCACCGTCCCACGGCAGCCTATCCACAGGCACAACAGCAATGGGGATCTCTGCTTTCCTAGAGCCTCATCATCTCATAGTGCTCACTCTCGGCTGAAACATTTTCTGAAAAGGCAAACGTCTGGCTCCTTCTCCCACAAGGAAGGTGCCAGCCCTGAAAGATCTTATTGGTCTTCACCATCCCCCTGCAGCCTATCCTCAGGCACAACAGCACTGGTGATATCTGCTTTCCCAGAGACTCAGCATGTCACGGTGCTCGTTCTCAGCAGAAACTTTTTCTGAAAAGGCCAACATCAGGCTCCTTCTCCCTCAAGAAAGGTGCCAGCCCTGAAAGACCTTGCTGGCCTTCACCGTCCCCCTGCGGGCTATCCACAGGCACAACAGCACTGGGGATCTCGTCTTTGCCAGAGAATCAGCATCTCATGGTGCTCGCTCTCGGCAGAGCCTTTTTCTGAAAAGGCAAGTTTACGGCTCATTCTCCCACAAGGAAGGTGCCAGCCCTGAAAGATCTTGCTGGTCTTCACCGTCCCCCTGCAGCCTATCCTCAGGCACAACAGCACTGGGGATCTCTGCTTTCCTAGAGAATCAGCATCTCATGGTGCTCATTCTCGGCAGAAACATTTTCTGAAAAGACAAACGTCTGGCTCCTTCTCCCACAAGGAAGGTGCCAGCCCTAAAAGCACTTGCCGGTCTTCAGTATCCCTCTGCAGCCTATCCATAAGCAAAACAGCACTGGGGATCTCTGCTTTCCCGGAGACTCAGCATCTCATGGTACTCGCTCTCGGCAGAGGCTTTTTCTGAAAAGGCAAACTTATGGCTCCTTCTCCCACAAGGAAGGTGCCAGCCCTGAAAGATCTTGCTGGCCTTCACCGTCGACCTGCAGCCTATCCACAGGCACAACACCACTGGGGACCTCTGCTTTCGCAGAGACTCAGAATCTCATGGTGCTCGCTCTCGGCAGAGACGTTTTCTGAAAAGGCAATCATCTGGCTCCTCCCACAAGGAAGGTGCCAGCCCTGAAAGATCTTACTGGTCTTCACCATCCCCCTGCAGCCTATCTACAGGCACAACAGCACTGGGGATCTCTGCTTTCCCAGAGACTCAGCATCTCATGGTGCTCGCTCTCGGCAGAGACTTTTTCTGTAAAGGCAAACATCTGGCTCCTCCCACAAGGAAGGTGCCAGCCCTGAAAGATCTTGCTGGTCTTCACCGTCCCCCTGCAGCCTATCCTCAGGCACAACAGCACTGGGGATCTCTGCTTTCCTAGAGAATCAGCATCTCATGGTGCTCATTCTCGGCAGAAACATTTTCTGAAAAGACAAACGTCTGGCTCCTTCTCCCACAAGGAAGGTGCCAGCCCTAAAAGCACTTGCCGGTCTTCAGTATCCCTCTGCAGCCTATCCATAAGCAAAACAGCACTGGGGATCTCTGCTTTCCCGGAGACTCAGCATCTCATGGTACTTGCTCTCGGCAGAGGCTTTTTCTGAAAAGGCAAACTTATGGCTCCTTCTCCCACAAGGAAGGTGCCAGCCCTGAAAGATCTTGCTGGCCTTCACCGTCGACCTGCAGCCTATCCACAGGCACAACACCACTGGGGACCTCTGCTTTCGCAGAGACTCAGAATCTCATGGTGCTCGCTCTCGGCAGAGACGTTTTCTGAAAAGGCAATCATCTGGCTCCTCCCACAAGGAAGGTGCCAGCCCTGAAAGATCTTACTGGTCTTCACCATCCCCCTGCAGCCTATCTACAGGCACAACAGCACTGGGGATCTCTGCTTTCCCAGAGACTCAGCATCTCATGTTGCTCGCTCTCGGCAGAGACTTTTTCTGTAAAGGCAAACATCTGGCTCCTCCCACAAGGAAGGTGCCAGCCCTGAAAGCTCTTGCTGGTCTTCTCCATCCCCCTGCAGCCTATCCTCAGGCACAACAGCACTGGGGATCTCTGCTTTCCTAGAGAATCAGCATCTCATGGTGCTCACTCTCGGCAGAAACATTTTCTGAAAAGACAAACGTCTGGCTCCTTCTCCCACAAGGAAGGTGCCAGCCCTAAAAGCACTTGCCGGTCTTCAGTATCCCTCTGCAGCCTATCCATAGGCAAAACAGCACTGGGGATCTCTGCTTTCCCGGAGACTCAGCATCTCATGGTACTCGCTCTCGGCAGAGGCTTTTTCAGAAAAGGCAAACTTATGGCTCCTTCTCCCACAAGGAAGGTGCCAGCCCTGAAAGATCTTGCTGGCCTTCACCGTCCACCTGCAGCCTATCCACAGGCACAACACCACTGGGAATCTCTGCTTTCGCAGAGACTCAGCATATCATGTTGCTCACTCTCGGCAGAGACTTTTTCTGAAAAGGCATACATCTGGCTCCTCCCACAAGGAAGGTGCCAGCCTTGAAAGATTTTTCTGGTCTTCACCATCCCCCTGCAGCCTATCCTCAGGCACAACAGCACTGGGGATCTCTGCTTTCCTAGAGAATCAGCATCTCATCGTGCTCGCTCTCGGCAGAAACATTTTCGAAAAGGCAAACGTCTGGCTCCTTCTCCCACAAGGAAGGTGCCAGCCCTGAAATCTCTTGAAGGTCTTCACTATCCTCCTGCATCCTATCTTTAGCCACAACAGCACTGGGGATCTCTGCTTTCCCAAGAGACTCAGCATCTCATGGTGCTCCCTCTCGGCGGAGACGTTTTCTGAAAAGTCAAAAATACGGCTCCTTCTCCCACAAGGAAGGTGCCAGCCCTGAAAGATGTTGCTGGTCTTCACCGTCCCCCTGCAGCCTATCCAAAGGCACAACAGCACTGGGGATCTCTGCTTTCCCAGAGACTCAGCATCTCATCGTGCTCGATCTCAGCAGAAGCATTTTCTGAAAAGGCAAACGTCAGGCTCCTTCTCCCACAAGGAAGTTACCTGCCCTGAAAGCACTTGCAGGTCTTCAGTATCCCTCTGCAGCCTATCCTCAGGCAGAACAGCACTGGGGATCTCTGCTTTCCCAGAGACTCAGCATCTCATGTTGCTCGCTCTCGGCAGAAACATTTTCTGAAAAGGAAAACGTCTGGCTCCTTCTCCCACAAGGAAGGTGCCAGCCCTGAAAGATCTTATTGGTCTTCACCATCCCCCTGCAGCCTATCCTCAGGCACAACAGCACTGGTGATATCTGCTTTCCCAGAGACTCAGCATGTCACGGTGCTCGTTCTCAGCAGAAACTTTTTCTGAAAAGGCCAACATCAGGCTCCTTCTCCCTCAAGAAAGGTGCCAGCCCTGAAAGATCTTGCTGGTCTTCACCGTCCCCCTGCAGCCTATCCATAGGCACAACAGCACTGGGGATCTCTGCTTTCCCAGAGACTCAGCATCTCATGGTGCTCGCTCTCGGCAGAGGCTTTTTCTGAAAAGGCAAACTTAAGGCTCCTTCTCCCACAAGGAAGGTGCCAGCCCTGAAAGATGTTGCTGGTCTTCACCGTCCCCCTGCAGCCTATCTTTAGCCACAACAGCACTGGGGATCTCTGCTTTCCCAGAGACTCCGCATCTCATGGTGCTCGCTCCCGGCAGAGCCTTTTTCTGAAAAGGCAAACGTCTGGCTCCTTCTCCCACAAGGAAGGTGCCAGCCCTGAAAGATCTTGCAGGTCTTCAGTACCCCTCTGCAGCCTATCCACAGGCACAACAGCACTGGGGATCTCTGCTTTCCCAGAGACTCAGCATCTCATGGTGCTCGCTCTCGGCAGAGCCTTTTTCTGAAAAGTCAAACGTCTGCCTCCTTCTCCCACAAGGAAGGTGCCAGCCCTGAAAGATGTTGCTGGTCTTCACCGTTCCCCTGTAGCCTATCTTTAGCCACAACAGCACTGGGGATCTCTGCTTTCCCAGAGACTCAGCATCTCATGGTGCTCGCTCTCGGCAGAAACATTTTCTGAAATTCAAACGTCTGGCTCCTTCTCCCACAAGGAAGGTGCCAGACGTAAAAGCACTTGCAGGTCTTCAGTAGCCCTCTGCAGCCTATGCTCAGGCACAACAGCACTGGGGATCTCTGCTTTCGCAGAGACTCAGCATCTCATGTTGCTTGCTCGCTCTCGGCAGAGACTTTTTCTGAAAAGGCAAACATCTGGCTCCTCCCACAAGGAAGGTGCCAGCCCTGAAAGATCTTACTGGTCTTCACCAACCCCCTGCAGCCTATCTACAGGCACAACAGCACTGGGGATCTCTGCTTTCCCAGAGACTCAGCATCTCATGGTGCTGCCTCTCGGCGGAGCCTTAATCTGAAAAGTCAAACTTACGGCTCCTTCTCCCACAAGGAAGGTGCCAGCCCTGAAAGATGTTGCTGGTCTTCACCGTCCCCCTGCAGCCTATCCAAAGGCACAACAGCACTGGGGATCTCTGCTTTCCCAGAGACTCAGCATCTCATCGTGCTCGATCTCGGCAGAAACATTTTCTGAAAAGGCAAAAGTCTGGCTCCATCTCCCACAAGGAAGTTGCCTGCCCTGAAAGCACTTGCAGGTCTTCAGTATCCCTCTGCAGCCTATCCTCAGGCACAACAGCACTGGGGATCTCTGCTTTCCCAGAGACTCAGCATCTCATGGTGCTCGCTCTCGGCAGAAACTTTTTCTGAAAAGGCGAACGTCTGGCTCCTTCTCCCACAACGAAGGTGCCAGCCCTGAAAGATCTTGCTGGTCTTCACAGTCCTCCTGCAGCCTATCCACAGGCACAACAGCACTGGGGATGTCTGCTTTCCCAGAGACTCAGCATCTCATGGTGCTCGCTCTCGGCAGAAACATTTTCTGAAAAGGCAAACGTCTGGCTCCATCTCCCACAAGGAAGGTGCCAGCCCTGAAAGATCTTGCAGGTCTTCAGTGTCCCTCTGCAGCCTATCCACAGGCACAACAGCACTGGGGATCTCTGCTTTCCCAGAGAGTCAGCATCTCATGGTGCTCGCTCTCGGCAGAAACATTTTCAGAAAAGGCAAACGTCTGGCTCCTTCTCCCACAAAGAAGGTGCCAGCCCTGAAAGATGTTGCTGGTTCACCGTCCCCCTGCAGCCTACCCTCAGGCACAACACCACTGGGGATCTCTGCTTTCGCAGAGACTCAGCATCTCATGGTGCTCGCTCTCGGCAGAGCCTTTTTCTGAAAAGGCATACATCTGGCTCCTCCAACAAGGAAGCTGCCAGCCCTGAAAGCTCCTGCTGGTCTTCACTATCCCCCTGCAGCCTATCTTTAGCCACAACAGCACTGGCGATCTCTGCTTTCCCAGAGACTCAGCATCTCATGGTGCTCGCTCTCGGCAGAGCCTTTTTCTGAAAAGGCAAACGTCTGGCTCCTTCTCCCACAAGGAAGGTGCCAGCCCTGAAAGATCTTGCTGGTCTTCGCCATCCCACTGCAGCCTATTCACAGGCACAACAGCACTGGGGATCTCTGCTTTCTCAGCGACTCAGCATCTCATGGTGCTCGCTCTCGGCAGAAACATTTTCTGAAAAGGCAAACTTACGGCTCCTTCTCCCACAAGGAAGGTGCCAGCCCTGAAAGATCTTGCTGGTCTTCAGTATCCCTCTGCACCCTATCCACAGGCACAACAGCACTGGGGATCTCTGCTTTCTCAGCGACTCAGCATCTCATGGTGCTCGCTCTCGGCAGAAACATTTTCTGAAAAGGCAAACTTACGGCTCCTTCTCCCACAAGGAAGGTGCCAGCCCTGAAAGATCTTGCTGGTCTTAAGTATCCCTCTGCACCATATCCGCAGGCACAACAGCACTGTGGATCTCTGCTTTCCCAGAGACTCAGTATGTCATGGTGCTCGTTCTCGACAGAGCCTATTTCTGAAAAGGCAAACGTCTGGCTCCTTCTCCCACAAGGAAGGTGCCAGCCCTGAAAGATCTTGCTGGTCTTCACCGTCCCCCTGCAGCCTATTTTAGCCGCAACAGCACTGGGGATCTCTGCTTTCCCAGAGTCTCAGCATCTCATGTTGCTCGCTCTCGGCAGAGCCTTTTTCTGAAAAGGCAAACGTCTGGTTCCTTCTCCCACAAGGAAGGTGCCAGCCCTGAAAGATCTTGCTGGTCTTCACCGTTCCCCTGTAGCCTATCTTTAGCCACAACAGCAGTGGGGATCTCTGCTTTCCCAGAGACTCAGCATCTCATGGTGCTCGCTCTCGGCAGAAACATTTTCTGAAAAGGCAAGTTTACGGCTCATTCTCCCACAAGGAAGGTAATAGCCCTGAAAGATCTTGCTGGTCTTCACCATCCCCCTGCAGCCTATTCACAGGCACAACAGCACTGGGGATCTCTACTTTCCGAGAGACTCAGCATCTCATGGTGCTCGCTCTCGGCAGAGGCTTTTTCTGAAAAGGCAAACGTCTGGCTCCTTCTCCCACAAGGAAGGTGCCAGCCCTGAAATCTCTTGAAGGTCTTCACTATCCTCCTGCATCCTATCTTTAGCCACAACAGCACTGGGGATCTCTGCTTTCCCAAGAGACTCAGCATCTCATGGTGCTCCCTCTCGGCGGAGCCTTTTTCTGAAAAGTCAAAAATACGTCTCCTTCTCCCACAAGGAAGGTGCCAGCCCTGAAAGATCTTGCTGGTCTTCACCGTCCCCCTGCAGCCTATCCAAAGGCACAACAGCACTGGGGATCTCTGCTTTCCCAGAGATTCAGCATCTCATGGTGCTCGCTCTCGGCAGAAACTTTTCCTGAAAAGGCAAACGTCTGGCTCCTTCTCCCACAAGGAAGGTGCCAGCCCTGAAAGATCTTGCTGGTCTTCACCGTTCCCCTGTAGCCTATCTTTAGCCACAACAGCACTGGGGATCTCTGCTTTCCCAGACACTCAGCATCTCATGGTGCTCGCTCTCGGCAGAAACATTTTCGGAAATTCAAACGTCTGGCTCCTTCTCCCACAAGGAAGGTGCCAGACGTAAAAGCACTTGCAGGTCTTCAGTAGCCCTCTGCAGCCTATGCTCAGGCACAACAGCACTGGGGATCTCTGCTTTCCCAGAGACTCAGCATCTCATGTTGCTTGCTCGCTCTCGGCAGAGACTTTTTCTGAAAAGGCAAACATCTGGCTCCTCCCACAAGGAAGGTGCCAGCCCTGAAAGATCTTACTGGTCTTCACCAACCCCCTGCAGCCTATCTACAGGCACAACAGCACTGGGGATCTCTGCTTTCCCAGAGACTCAGCATCTCATGGTGCTGCCTCTCGGCGGAGCCTTAATCTGAAAAGTCAAACTTACGGCTCCTTCTCCCACAAGGAAGGTGCCAGCCCTGAAAGATCTTGCTGGTCTTCACCGTCCCCCTGCAGCCTATCCACAGGCACAACAGCACTGGGGATCTCTGCTTTCCCAGAGACTCAGCATCTCATCGTGCTCGATCTCGGCAGAAACATTTTCTGAAAAGGCAAAAGTCTGGCTCCATCTCCCACAAGGAAGTTGCCTGCCCTGAAAGCACTTGCAGGTCTTCAGTATCCCTCTGCAGCCTATCCTCAGGCACAACAGCACTGGGGATCTCTGCTTTCCCAGAGACTCAGCATCTCATGGTGCTCGCTCTCGGCAGAAACTTTTTCTGAAAAGGCGAACGTCTGGCTCCTTCTCCCACAACGAAGGTGCCAGCCCTGAAAGATCTTGCTGGTCTTCACCGTCCTCCTGCAGCCTATCCACAGGCACAACAGCACTGGGGATGTCTGCTTTCCCAGAGACTCAGCATCTCATGGTGCTCGCTCTCGGCAGAAACATTTTCTGAAAAGGCAAACGTCTGGCTCCATCTCCCACAAGGAAGGTGCCAGCCCTGAAAGATCTTGCAGGTCTTCAGTGTCCCTCTGCAGCCTATCCACAGGCACAACAGCACTGGGGATCTCTGCTTTCCCAGAGACTCAGCATCTCATGGTGCTCGCTCTCGGCAGAAACATTTTCAGAAAAGGCAAACGTCTGGCTCCTTCTCCCACAAAGAAGGTGCCAGCCCTGAAAGATGTTGCTGGTTCACCGTCCCCCTGCAGCCTACCCTCAGGCACAACACCACTGGGGATCTCTGCTTTCGCAGAGACTCAGCATCTCATGGTGCTCGCTCTCGGCAGAGCCTTTTTCTGAAAAGGCATACATCTGGCTCCTCCAACAAGGAAGCTGCCAGCCCTGAAAGCTCCTGCTGGTCTTCACTATCCCCCTGCAGCCTATCTTTAGCCACAACAGCACTGGGGATCTCTGCTTTCCCAGAGACTCAGCATCTCATGGTGCTCGCTCTCGGCAGAGCCTTTTTCTGAAAAGGCAAACGTCTGGCTCCTTCTCCCACAAGGAAGGTGCCAGCCCTGAAAGATCTTGCTGGTCTTCGCCATCCCCCTGCAGCCTATTCACAGGCACAACAGCACTGGGGATCTCTGCTTTCTCAGCGACTCAGCATCTCATGGTGCTCGCTCTCGGCAGAAACATTTTCTGAAAAGGCAAACTTACGACTCCTATTCCCACAAGGAAGGTGCCAGCCCTGAAAGATCTTGCTGGTCTTCAGTATCCCTCTGCACCCTATCCACAGGCACAACAGCACTGGGGATCTCTGCTTTCTCAGCGACTCAGCATCTCATGGTGCTCGCTCCCGGCAGAGCCTTTTTCTGAAAAGGCAAACGTCTGGCTCCTTCTCCCACAAGGAAGGTGCCAGCCCTGAAAGATCTTGCAGGTCTTCAGTACCCCTCTGCAGCCTATCCACAGGCACAACAGCACTGGGGATCTCTGCTTTCCCAGAGACTCAGCATCTCATGGTGCTCGCTCTCGGCAGAGCCTTTTTCTGAAAAGTCAAACGTCTGCCTCCTTCTCCCACAAGGAAGGTGCCAGCCCTGAAAGATGTTGCTGGTCTTCACCGTTCCCCTGTAGCCTATCTTTAGCCACAACAGCACTGGGGATCTCTGCTTTCGCAGACACTCAGCATCTCATGGTGCTCGCTCTCGGCAGAAACATTTTCTGAAATTCAAACGTCTGGCTCCTTCTCCCACAAGGAAGGTGCCAGACGTAAAAGCACTTGCAGGTCTTCAGTAGCCCTCTGCAGCCTATGCTCAGGCACAACAGCACTGGGGATCTCTGCTTTCGCAGAGACTCAGCATCTCATGTTGCTTGCTCGCTCTCGGCAGAGACTTTTTCTGAAAAGGCAAACATCTGGCTCCTCCCACAAGGAAGGTGCCAGCCCTGAAAGATCTTACTGGTCTTCACCAACCCCCTGCAGCCTATCTACAGGCACAACAGCACTGGGGATCTCTGCTTTCCCAGAGACTCAGCATCTCATGGTGCTGCCTCTCGGCGGAGCCTTAATCTGAAAAGTCAAACTTACGGCTCCTTCTCCCACAAGGAAGGTGCCAGCCCTGAAAGATGTTGCTGGTCTTCACCGTCCCCCTGCAGCCTATCCAAAGGCACAACAGCACTGGGGATCTCTGCTTTCCTAGAGAATCAGCATCTCATGGTGCTCGCTCTCGGCAGAGCCTTTTTCTGAAAAGGCAAACGTCTGGCTCCTTCTCCCACAACGAAGGTGCCAGCCCTGAAAGATCTTGCTGGTCTTCACCGTCCTCCTGCAGCCTATCCACAGGCACAACAGCACTGGGGATGTCTGCTTTCCCAGAGACTCAGCATCTCATGGTGCTCGCTCTCGGCAGAAACATTTTCTGAAAAGGCAAACGTCTGGCTCCATCTCCCACAAGGAAGGTGCCAGCCCTGAAAGATCTTGCAGGTCTTCAGTGTCCCTCTGCAGCCTATCCACAGGCACAACAGCACTGGGGATCTCTGCTTTCCCAGAGACTCAGCATCTCATGGTGCTCGCTCTCGGCAGAAACATTTTCAGAAAAGGCAAACGTCTGGCTCCTTCTCCCACAAAGAAGGTGCCAGCCCTGAAAGATGTTGCTGGTTCACCGTCCCCCTGCAGCCTACCCTCAGGCACAACACCACTGGGGATCTCTGCTTTCGCAGAGACTCAGCATCTCATGGTGCTCGCTCTCGGCAGAGCCTTTTTCTGAAAAGGCATACATCTGGCTCCTCCAACAAGGAAGCTGCCAGCCCTGAAAGCTCCTGCTGGTCTTCACTATCCCCCTGCAGCCTATCTTTAGCCACAACAGCACTGGCGATCTCTGCTTTCCCAGAGACTCAGCATCTCATGGTGCTCGCTCTCGGCAGAGCCTTTTTCTGAAAAGGCAAACGTCTGGCTCCTTCTCCCACAAGGAAGGTGCCAGCCCTGAAAGATCTTGCTGGTCTTCGCCATCCCCCTGCAGCCTATTCACAGGCACAACAGCACTGGGGATCTCTGCTTTCTCAGCGACTCAGCATCTCATGGTGCTCGCTCTCGGCAGAAACATTTTCTGAAAAGGCAAACTTACGGCTCCTTCTCCCACAAGGAAGGTGCCAGCCCTGAAAGATCTTGCTGGTCTTCAGTATCCCTCTGCACCCTATCCACAGGCACAACAGCACTGGGGATCTCTGCTTTCTCAGCGACTCAGCATCTCATGGTGCTCGCTCTCGGCAGAAACATTTTCTGAAAAGGCAAACTTACGGCTCCTTCTCCCACAAGGAAGGTGCCAGCCCTGAAAGATCTTGCTGGTCTTAAGTATCCCTCTGCACCCTATCCACAGGCACAACAGCACTGGGGATCTCTGCTTTCCCAGAGACTCAGTATGTCATGGTGCTCGTTCTCGACAGAGCCTATTTCTGAAAAGGCAAACGTCTGGCTCCTTCTACCACAAGGAAGGTGCCAGCCCTGAAAGATCTTGCTGGTCTTCACCGTCCCCCTGCAGCCTATTTTAGCCGCAACAGCACTGGGGATCTCTGCTTTCCCAGAGTCTCAGCATCTCATGTTGCTCGCTCTCGGCAGAGCCTTTTTCTGAAAAGGCAAACGTCTGGTTCCTTCTCCCACAAGGAAGGTGCCAGCCCTGAAAGATCTTGCTGGTCTTCACCGTTCCCCTGTAGCCTATCTTTAGCCACAACAGCACTGGGGATCTCTGCTTTCCCAGAGACTCAGCATCTCATGGTGCTCGCTCTCGGCAGAAACATTTTCTGAAAAGGCAAGTTTACGGCTCATTCTCCCACAAGGAAGGTAATAGCCCTGAAAGATCTTGCTGGTCTTCACCATCCCCCTGCAGCCTATTCACAGGCACAACAGCACTGGGGATCTCTACTTTCCCAGAGACTCAGCATCTCATGGTGCTCGCTCTCGGCAGAGGCTTTTTCTGAAAAGGCAAACGTCTGGCTCCTTCTCCCACAAGGAAGGTGCCAGCCCTGAAATCTCTTGAAGGTCTTCACTATCCTCCTGCATCCTATCTTTAGCCACAACAGCACTGGGGATCTCTGCTTTCCCAAGAGACTCAGCATCTCATGGTGCTCCCTCTCGGCGGAGCCTTTTTCTGAAAAGTCAAAAATACGTCTCCTTCTCCCACAAGGAAGGTGCCAGCCCTGAAAGATCTTGCTGGTCTTCACCGTCCCCCTGCAGCCTATCCAAAGGCACAACAGCACTGGGGATCTCTGCTTTCCCAGAGATTCAGCATCTCATGGTGCTCGCTCTCGGCAGAAACTTTTCCTGAAAAGGCAAACGTCTGGCTCCTTCTCCCACAAGGAAGGTGCCAGCCCTGAAAGATCTTGCTGGTCTTCACCGTTCCCCTGTAGCCTATCTTTAGCCACAACAGCACTGGGGATCTCTGCTTTCCCAGACACTCAGCATCTCATGGTGCTCGCTCTCGGCAGAAACATTTTCGGAAATTCAAACGTCTGGCTCCTTCTCCCACAAGGAAGGTGCCAGACGTAAAAGCACTTGCAGGTCTTCAGTAGCCCTCTGCAGCCTATGCTCAGGCACAACAGCACTGGGGATCTCTGCTTTCCCAGAGACTCAGCATCTCATGTTGCTTGCTCGCTCTCGGCAGAGACTTTTTCTGAAAAGGCAAACATCTGGCTCCTCCCACAAGGAAGGTGCCAGCCCTGAAAGATCTTACTGGTCTTCACCAACCCCCTGCAGCCTATCTACAGGCACAACAGCACTGGGGATCTCTGCTTTCCCAGAGACTCAGCATCTCATGGTGCTGCCTCTCGGCGGAGCCTTAATCTGAAAAGTCAAACTTACGGCTCCTTCTCCCACAAGGAAGGTGCCAGCCCTGAAAGATGTTGCTAGTCTTCACCGTCCCCCTGCAGCCTATCCAAAGGCACAACAGCACTGGGGATCTCTGCTTTCCCAGAGACTCAGCATCTCATCGTGCTCGATCTCGGCAGAAACATTTTCTGAAAAGGCAAAAGTCTGGCTCCATCTCCCACAAGGAAGTTGCCTGCCCTGAAAGCACTTGCAGGTCTTCAGTATCCCTCTGCAGCCTATCCTCAGGCACAACAGCACTGGGGATCTCTGCTTTCCCAGAGACTCAGCATCTCATGGTGCTCGCTCTCGGCAGAAACTTTTTCTGAAAAGGCGAACGTCTGGCTCCTTCTCCCACAACGAAGGTGCCAGCCCTGAAAGATCTTGCTGGTCTTCACCGTCCTCCTGCAGCCTATCCACAGGCACAACAGCACTGGGGATGTCTGCTTTCCCAGAGACTCAGCATCTCATGGTGCTCGCTCTCGGCAGAAACATTTTCTGAAAAGGCAAACGTCTGGCTCCATCTCCCACAAGGAAGGTGCCAGCCCTGAAAGATCTTGCAGGTCTTCAGTGTCCCTCTGCAGCCTATCCACAGGCACAACAGCACTGGGGATCTCTGCTTTCCCAGAGACTCAGCATCTCATGGTGCTCGCTCTCGGCAGAAACATTTTCAGAAAAGGCAAACGTCTGGCTCCTTCTCCCACAAAGAAGGTGCCAGCCCTGAAAGATGTTGCTGGTTCACCGTCCCCCTGCAGCCTACCCTCAGGCACAACACCACTGGGGATCTCTGCTTTCGCAGAGACTCAGCATCTCATGGTGCTCGCTCTCGGCAGAGCCTTTTTCTGAAAAGGCATACATCTGGCTCCTCCAACAAGGAAGCTGCCAGCCCTGAAAGCTCCTGCTGGTCTTCACTATCCCCCTGCAGCCTATCTTTAGCCACAACAGCACTGGGGATCTCTGCTTTCCCAGAGACTCAGCATCTCATGGTGCTCGCTCTCGGCAGAGCCTTTTTCTGAAAAGGCAAACGTCTGGCTCCTTCTCCCACAAGGAAGGTGCCAGCCCTGAGAGATCTTGCTGGTCTTCGCCATCCCCCTGCAGCCTATTCACAGGCACAACAGCACTGGGGATCTCTGCTTTCTCAGCGACTCAGCATCTCATGGTGCTCGCTCTCGGCAGAAACATTTTCTGAAAAGGCAAACTTACGGCTCCTATTCCCACAAGGAAGGTGCCAGCCCTGAAAGATCTTGCTGGTCTTCAGTATCCCTCTGCACCCTATCCACAGGCACAACAGCACTGGGGATCTCTGCTTTCTCAGCGACTCAGCATCTCATGGTGCTCGCTCCCGGCAGAGCCTTTTTCTGAAAAGGCAAACGTCTGGCTCCTTCTCCCACAAGGAAGGTGCCAGCCCTGAAAGATCTTGCAGGTCTTCAGTACCCCTCTTCAGCCTATCCACAGGCACAACAGCACTGGGGATCTCTGCTTTCCCAGAGACTCAGCATCTCATGGTGCTCGCTCTCGGCAGAGCCTTTTTCTGAAAAGTCAAACGTCTGCCTCCTTCTCCCACAAGGAAGGTGCCAGCCCTGAAAGATGTTGCTGGTCTTCACCGTTCCCCTGTAGCCTATCTTTAGCCACAACAGCACTGGGGATCTCTGCTTTCCCAGACACTCAGCATCTCATGGTGCTCGCTCTCGGCAGAAACATTTTCTGAAATTCAAACGTCTGGCTCCTTCTCCCACAAGGAAGGTGCCAGACGTAAAAGCACTTGCAGGTCTTCAGTAGCCCTCTGCAGCCTATGCTCAGGCACAACAGCACTGGGGATCTCTGCTTTCGCAGAGACTCAGCATCTCATGTTGCTTGCTCGCTCTCGGCAGAGACTTTTTCTGAAAAGGCAAACATCTGGCTCCTCCCACAAGGAAGGTGCCAGCCCTGAAAGATCTTACTGGTCTTCACCAACCCCCTGCAGCCTATCTACAGGCACAACAGCACTGGGGATCTCTGCTTTCCCAGAGACTCAGCATCTCATGGTGCTGCCTCTCGGCGGAGCCTTAATCTGAAAAGTCAAACTTACGGCTCCTTCTCCAACAAGGAAGGGGCCAGCCCTGAAAGATGTTGCTGGTCTTCACCGTCCCCCTGCAGCCTATCCAAAGGCACAACAGCACTGGGGATCTCTGCTTTCCCAGAGACTCAGCATCTCATCGTGCTCGATCTCGGCAGAAACATTTTCTGAAAAGGCAAAAGTCTGGCTCCATCTCCCACAAGGAAGTTGCCTGCCCTGAAAGCACTTGCAGGTCTTCAGTATCCCTCTGCAGCCTATCCTCAGGCACAACAGCACTGGGGATCTCTGCTTTCCCAGAGACTCAGCATCTCATGGTGCTCGCTCTCGGCAGAAACTTTTTCTGAAAAGGCGAACGTCTGGCTCCTTCTCCCACAACGAAGGTGCCAGCCCTGAAAGATCTTGCTGGTCTTCACCGTCCTCCTGCAGCCTATCCACAGGCACAACAGCACTGGGGATGTCTGCTTTCCCAGAGACTCAGCATCTCATGGTGCTCGCTCTCGGCAGAAACATTTTCTGAAAAGGCAAACGTCTGGCTCCTTCTCCCACAAGGAAGGTGCCAGCCCTGAAAGATCTTGCAGGTCTTCAGTGTCCCTCTGCAGCCTATCCACAGGCACAACAGCACTGGGGATCTCTGCTTTCCCAGAGACTCAGCATCTCATGGTGCTCGCTCTCGGCAGAAACATTTTCAGAAAAGGCAAACGTCTGGCTCCTTCTCCCACAAAGAAGGTGCCAGCCCTGAAAGATCTTGCTGGTCTTCAGTATCCCTCTGCACCCTATCCACAGGCACAACAGCACTGGGGATCTGTGCTTTCTCAGCGACTCAGCATCTCATGGTGCTCGCTCTCGGCAGAAACATTTTCTGAAAAGGCAAACTTACGGCTCCTTCTCCCACAAGGAAGGTGCCAGCCCTGAAAGATCTTGCTGGTCTTCAGTATCCCTCTGCACCCTATCCACAGGCACAACAGCACTGGGGATCTCTGCTTTCCCAGAGACTCAGTATGTCATGGTGCTCGTTCTCGACAGAGCCTATTTCTGAAAAGGCAAACGTCTGGCTCCTTCTCCCACAACGAAGGTGCCAGCCCTGAATGATCTTGCTGGTCTTCACCGTCCCCCTGCAGCCTATTTTAGCCGCAACAGCACTGGGGATCTCTGCTTTCCCAGAGTCTCAGCATCTCATGTTGCTCGCTCTCGGCAGAGCCTTTTTCTGAAAAGGCAAACGTCTGGTTCCTTCTCCCACAAGGAAGGTGCCAGCCCTGAAAGATCTTGCTGGTCTTCACCGTTCCCCTGTAGCCTATCTTTAGCCACAACAGCACTGGGGATCTCTGCTTTCCCAGAGACTCAGCATCTCATGGTGCTCGCTCTCGGCAGAAACATTTTCTGAAAAGGCAAGTTTACGGCTCATTCTCCCACAAGGAAGGCAATAGCCCTGAAAGATCTTGCTGGTCTTCACCATCCCCCTGCAGCCTATTCACAGGCACAACAGCACTGGGGATCTCTACTTTCCCAGAGACTCAGCATCTCATGGTGCTCGCTCTCGGCAGAGGCTTTTTCTGAAAAGGCAAACGTCTGGCTCCTTCTCCCACAAGGAAGGTGCCAGCCCTGAAATCTCTTGAAGGTCTTCACTATCCTCCTGCATCCTATCTTTAGCCACAACAGCACTGGGGATCTCTGCTTTCCCAAGAGACTCAGCATCTCATGGTGCTCCCTCTCGGCGGAGCCTTTTTCTGAAAAGTCAAAAATACGTCTCCTTCTCCCACAAGGAAGGTGCCAGCCCTGAAAGATCTTGCTGGTCTTCACCGTCCCCCTGCAGCCTATCCAAAGGCACAACAGCACTGGGGATCTCTGCTTTCCCAGAGATTCAGCATCTCATGGTGCTCGCTCTCGGCAGAAACTTTTTCTGAAAAGGCGAACGTCTGGCTCCTTCTCCCACAAGGAAGGTGCCAGCCCTGAAAGATCTTGCTGGTCTTCACCGTTCCCCTGTAGCCTATCTTTAGCCACAACAGCACTGGGGATCTCTGCTTTCCCAGAGACTCAGCATCTCATGGTGCTCGCTCTCGGCAGAAACATTTTCTGAAATTCAAACGTCTGGCTCCTTCTCCCACAAGGAAGGTGCCAGACGTAAAAGCACTTGCAGGTCTTCAGTAGCCCTCTGCAGCCTATGCTCAGGCACAACAGCACTGGGGATCTCTGCTTTCGCAGAGACTCAGCATCTCATGTTGCTTGCTCGCTCTCGGCAGAGACTTTTTCTGAAAAGGCAAACATCTGGCTCCTCCCACAAGGAAGGTGCCAGCCCTGAAAGATCTTACTGGTCTTCACCAACCCCCTGCAGCCTATCTACAGGCACAACAGCACTGGGGATCTCTGCTTTCCCAGAGACTCAGCATCTCATGGTGCTGCCTCTCGGCGGAGCCTTAATCTGAAAAGTCAAACTTACGGCTCCTTCTCCCACAAGGAAGGTGCCAGCCCTGAAAGATCTTGCTGGTCTTCACCGTCCCCCTGCAGCCTATCCAAAGGCACAACAGCACTGGGGATCTCTGCTTTCCCAGAGACTCAGCATCTCATCGTGCTCGATCTCGGCAGAAACATTTTCTGAAAAGGCAAAAGTCTGGCTCCATCTCCCACAAGGAAGTTGCCTGCCCTGAAAGCACTTGCAGGTCTTCAGTATCCCTCTGCAGCCTATCCTCAGGCACAACAGCACTGGGGATCTCTGCTTTCCCAGAGACTCAGCATCTCATGGTGCTCGCTCTCGGCAGAAACTTTTTCTGAAAAGGCGAACGTCTGGCTCCTTCTCCCACAACGAAGGTGCCAGCCCTGAAAGATCTTGCTGGTCTTCACCGTCCTCCTGCAGCCTATCCACAGGCACAACAGCACTGGGGATGTCTGCTTTCCCATAGACTCAGCATCTCATGGTGCTCGCTCTCGGCAGAAACATTTTCTGAAAAGGCAAACGTCTGGCTCCATCTCCCACAAGGAAGGTGCCAGCCCTGAAAGATCTTGCAGGTCTTCAGTGTCCCTCTGCAGCCTATCCACAGGCACAACAGCACTGGGGATCTCTGCTTTCCCAGAGACTCAGCATCTCATGGTGCTCGCTCTCGGCAGAAACATTTTCAGAAAAGGCAAACGTCTGGCTCCTTCTCCCACAAAGAAGGTGCCAGCCCTGAAAGATGTTGCTGGTTCACTGTCCCCCTGCAGCCTACCCTCAGGCACAACACCACTGGGATCTCTGCTTTCACAGAGACTCAGCATCTCATGGTGCTCGCTCTCGGCAGAGCCTTTTTCTGAAAAGGCATACATCTGGCTCCTCCAACAAGGAAGCTGCCAGCCCTGAAAGCTCCTGCTGGTCTTCACTATCCCCCTGCAGCCTATCTTTAGCCACAACAGCACTGGGGATCTCTGCTTTCCCAGAGACTCAGCATCTCATGGTGCTCGCTCTCGGCAGAGCCTTTTTCTGAAAAGGCAAACGTCTGGCTCCTTCTCCCACAAGGAAGGTGCCAGCCCTGAAAGATCTTGCTGGTCTTCGCCATCCCACTGCAGCCTATTCACAGGCACAACAGCACTGGGGATCTCTGCTTTCTCAGCGACTCAGCATCTCATGGTGCTCGCTCTCGGCAGAAACATTTTCTGAAAAGGCAAACTTACGGCTCCTTCTCCCACAAGGAAGGTGCCAGCCCTGAAAGATCTTGCTGGTCTTCAGTATCCCTCTGCACCCTATCCACAGGCACAACAGCACTGGGGATCTCTGCTTTCCCAGCGACTCAGCATCTCATGGTGCTCGCTCTCGGCAGAAACATTTTCTGAAAAGGCAAACTTACGGCTCCTTCTCCCACAAGGAAGGTGCCAGCCCTGAAAGATCTTGCTGGTCTTCAGTATCCCTCTGCACCCTATCCACAGGCACAACAGCACTGGGGATCTCTGCTTTCCCAGAGACTCAGTATGTCATGGTGCTCGTTCTCGACAGAGCCTATTTCTGAAAAGGCAAACGTCTGGCTCCTTCTCCCACAACGAAGGTGCCAGCCCTGAATGATCTTGCTGGTCTTCACCGTCCCCCTGCAGCCTATTTTAGCCGCAACAGCACTGGGGATCTCTGCTTTCCCAGAGTCTCAGCATCTCATGTTGCTCGCTCTCGGCAGAGCCTTTTTCTGAAACGGCAAACGTCTGGTTCCTTCTCCCACAAGGAAGGTGCCAGCCCTGAAAGATCTTGCTGGTCTTCACCGTTCCCCTGTAGCCTATCTTTAGCCACAACAGCACTGGGGATCTCTGCTTTCCCAGAGACTCAGCATCTCATGGTGCTCGCTCTCGGCAGAAACATTTTCTGAAAAGGCAAGTTTACGGCTCATTCTCCCACAAGGAAGGTAATAGCCCTGAAAGATCTTGCTGGTCTTCACCATCCCCCTGCAGCCTATTCACAGGCACAACAGCACTGGGGATCTCTACTTTCCCAGAGACTCAGCATCTCATGGTGCTCGCTCTCGGCAGAGGCTTTTTCTGAAAAGGCAAACGTCTGGCTCCTTCTCCCACAAGGAAGGTGCCAGCCCTGAAATCTCTTGAAGGTCTTCACTATCCTCCTGCATCCTATCTTTAGCCACAACAGCACTGGGGATCTCTGCTTTCCCAAGAGACTCAGCATCTCATGGTGCTCCCTCTCGGCGGAGCCTTTTTCTGAAAAGTCAAAAATACGTCTCCTTCTCCCACAAGGAAGGTGCCAGCCCTGAAAGATCTTGCTGGTCTTCACCGTCCCCCTGCAGCCTATCCAAAGGCACAACAGCACTGGGGATCTCTGCTTTCCCAGAGATTCAGCATCTCATGGTGCTCGCTCTCGGCAGAAACTTTTTCTGAAAAGGCGAACGTCTGGCTCCTTCTCCCACAAGGAAGGTGCCAGCCCTGAAAGATCTTGCTGGTCTTCACCGTCCTCCTGCAGCCTATCCACAGGCACAACAGCACTGGGGATGTCTGCTTTCCCAGAGACTCAGCATCTCATGGTGCTCGCTCTCAGCAGAGCCTTTTTCTGAAAAGGCATACATCTGGCTCCTCCAACAAGCAAGCTGCCAGCCCTGAAAGCTCCTGCTGGTCTTCACTATCCCCCTGCAGCCGATCTTTAGCCACAACAGCACTGGGGATCTCTGCTTTCCCAGAGACTCAGCATCTCATGGTGCTCGCTCTCGGCAGAGCCTTTTTCTGAAAAGGCAAACGTCTGGCTCCTTCTCCCACAAGGAAGGTGCCAGCCCTGAAAGCTCCTGCTGGTCTTCGCCATCCCCCTGCAGCCTATTCACAGGCACAACAGCACTGGGGATCTCTGCTTTCCCAGCGACTCAGCATCTCATGGTGCTCGCTCTCGGCAGAAACATTTTCTGAAAAGGCAAACTTACGGCTCCTTCTACCACAAGGAAGGTGCCAGCCCTGAAAGATCTTGCTAGTCTTCAGTATCCCTCTGCACCCTATCCACAGGCACAACAGCACTGGGGATCTCTGCTTTCCCAGAGACTCAGCATGTCATGGTGCTCGTTCTCGACAGAGCCTATTTCTGAAAAGGCAAACGTCTGGCTCCTTCTCCCACAACGAAGGTGCCAGCCCTGAATGATCTTGCTGGTCTTCACCGTCCCCCTGCAGCCTATTTTAGCCGCAACAGCACTGGGGATCTCTGCTTTCCCAGAGTCTCAGCATCTCATGTTGCTCGCTCTCGGCAGAGCCTTTTTCTGAAAAGGCAAACGTCTGGTTCCTTCTCCCACAACGAAGGTGCCAGCCCTGAAAGATGTTGCTGGTCTTCACCGTTCCCCTGTAGCCTATCTTTAGCCACAACAGCACTGGGGATCTCTGCTTTCCTAGAGACTCAGCATATCATGGTGCTCGCTCTCGGCAGAGGCTTTTTCTGAAAAGGCAAACTTACTGCTTCTTCTCCCACAAGGAAGGTGCCAGCCCTGAAAGATCTTGCTGGTCTTCACCGTCCCCCTGCAGCCTATCCTCAGGCAGAACAGCACTGGGGATCTCTGCTTTCCTAGAGAATCAGCATCTCATGGTGCTCACTCTCGGCAGAAACATTTTCTGAAAAGACAAACGTCTGGCTCCTTCTCCCACAAGGAAGGTGCAAGCCCTGAAATTTATTGCTGGTCTTCAGTATCCCTCCGCACTCTATCCTCAGGCACAACAGCACTGGGGATCTCTGCTTTCCCAGAGACTCAGCATCTCATGGTGCTCGCTCTAGGTAGAGCCTTTTTCTGAAAAGACAAACGTCTGGCTCCTTCTCCCACAAGGAAGGTGCCAGCCCTGAAAGATCTTGCTGGTCTTCAGTATCCCTCTGCACCCTATCCACAGGCACAACAGCACTGGGGATCTCTGCTTTCCCAGCGACTCAGCATCTCATGGTGCTCGCTCTCGGCAGAAACATTTTCTGAAAAGGCAAACTTACGGCTCCTTCTCCCACAAGGAAGGTGCCAGCCCTGAAAGATCTTGCTGGTCTTCAGTATCCCTCTGCACCCTATCCACAGGCACAACAGCACTGGGGATCTCTGCTTTCCCAGAGACTCAGTATGTCATGGTGCTCGTTCTCGACAGAGCCTATTTCTGAAAAGGCAAACGTCTGGCTCCTTCTCCCACAACGAAGGTGCCAGCCCTGAATGATCTTGCTGGTCTTCACCGTCCCCCTACAGCCTATTTTAGCCGCAACAGCACTGGGGATCTCTGCTTTCCCAGAGTCTCAGCATCTCATGTTGCTCGCTCTCGGCAGAGCCTTTTTCTGAAAAGGCAAACGTCTGGTTCCTTCTCCCACAAGGAAGGTGCCAGCCCTGAAAGATCTTGCTGGTCTTCACCGTTCCCCTGTAGCCTATCTTTAGCCACAACAGCACTGGGGATCTCTGCTTTCCTAGAGACTCAGCATCTCATGGTGCTCGCTCTCGGAAGAAACATTTTCTGAAAAGGCAAGTTTACGGCTCATTCTCCCACAAGGAAGGTACCAGCCCTGAAAGATATTGCTGGTCTTCACCATCCCCCTGCAGCCTATTCACAGGCACAACAGCACTGGGGTCTCTACTTTCCCAGAGACTCAGCATCTCATGGTGCTCGCTCTCGGCAGAGCCTTTTTCTGAAAAGGCAAACGTCTGGCTCCTTCTCCCACAAGGAAGGTGCCAGCCCTGAAATCTCTTGAAGGTCTTCACTATCCTCCTGCATCCTATCTTTAGCCACAACAGCACTGGGGATCTCTGCTTTCCCAAGAGACTCAGCATCTCATGGTGCTCCCTCTCGGCGGAGCTTTTTTCTGAAAAGTCAAAAATACGTCTCCTTCTCCCACAAGGAAGGTGCCAGCCCTGAAAGATCTTGCAGGTCTTCAATGTCCCTCTGCAGCCTATCCACAGGCACAACAGCACTGGGGATCTCTGCTTTCCCAGAGACTCAGCATCTCATGGTGCTCGCTCTCGGCAGAAACATTTTCAGAAAAGGCAAACGTCTGGCTCCTTCTCCCACAAAGAAGGTGCCAGCCCTGAAAGATGTTGCTGGTTCACCGTCCCCCTGCAGCCTACCCTCAGGCACAACACCACTGGGGATCTCTGCTTTCGCAGAGACTCAGCATCTCATGGTGCTCGCTCTCGGCAGAGCCTTTTTCTGAAAAGGCATACATCTGGCTCCTCCAACAAGGAAGCTGCCAGCCCTGAAAGCTCCTGCTGGTCTTCACTATCCCCCTGCAGCCTATCTTTAGCCACAACAGCACTGGCGATCTCTGCTTTCCCAGAGACTCAGCATCTCATGGTGCTCGCTCTCGGCAGAGCCTTTTTCTGAAAAGGCAAACGTCTGGCTCCTTCTCCCACAAGGAAGGTGGCAGCCCTGAAAGATCTTGCTGGTCTTCGCCATCCCCCTGCAGCCTATTCACAGGCACAACAGCACTGGGGATCTCTGCTTTCCCAGCGACTCAGCATCTCATGGTGCTCGCTCTCGGCAGAAACATTTTCTGAAAAGGCAAACTTACGGCTCCTTCTACCACAAGGAAGGTGCCAGCCCTGAAAGATCTTGCTAGTCTTCAGTATCCCTCTGCACCCTATCCACAGGCACAACAGCACTGGGGATCTCTGCTTTCCCAGAGACTCAGCATGTCATGGTGCTCGTTCTCGACAGAGCCTATTTCTGAAAAGGCAAACGTCTGGCTCCTTCTCCCACAACGAAGGTGCCAGCCCTGAATGATCTTGCTGGTCTTCACCATCCCCTTCCAGCCTATTCACAGGCACAACAGCACTGGGGATCTCTGCTTTCCCAGAGACTCAGCATCTCATGGTGCTCGCTCTCGGCAGAAACATTTTCAGAAAAGGCAAACGTCTGGCTCCTTCTCCCACAAGGAAGGTGCCAGCCCTGAAAGATGTTGCTGGTTCACCGTCCCCCTTCAGCCTACCCACATGCACAACAGCACTGGGGATCTCTGCTTTCCTAGACACTCAGCATCTCATGGTGCTCGCTCTTGGCAGAAACATTTTCTGAAAAGGCAAACGTCTGGCTCCTTCTCCCTCAAGGAAGGTGCCTGCCCTGAAAGCACTTGCAGGACTTCAGTATCCCTCTGCAGCCTATCTATAGCCGCAACAGCACTGGGGATGTCTGCTTTCCCAGAGACTCAGCATCTCATGGTGCTCGGTCTCGACAGAGCATTATTCTGAAAAGGCAAACGTCTGGCTCCTTCTCTCACAAGGAAGGTGCCAGCCCTGAAAGATCTTGCTGGTCTTCACCGTCGCCCTGCAGCCTATCCACAGGCACAACAGCACTGGGGATCTCTGCTTTCCCAGAGACTCAGCATCTCATGGTGCTCGCTCTCGGCAGAGGCTTTTTCTGAAAAGTCAAACTTACGGCTCCTTCTCCCACAAGGAAGGTGCCAGCCCTGAAAGATGTTGCTGGTCTTCACCGTCCCCCTGCAGCCTATCCAAAGGCACAACAGCACTGGGGATCTCTGCTTTCCCAGAGACTCAGCATCTCATGGAGCTCGCTCTCGGCAGAAACATTTTCTGAAAAGGCAAACGTCTGGCTCCTCCTCCCACAAGGACGTTGCCTGCCCTGAAAGCACTTGCAGGTCTTTAGTATCCCTCTGCAGCCTATCCTCAGGCACAACAGCACTGGGGATCTCTGCTTTCCCAGAGACTCAGCATGTCATGGTGCTCGCTCTCGGCAGAGCCTTCTTCTGAAAAGGCAAATATCTGGCTCCTTCTCCTACAAGGAAGGTGCCAGCCCTGAAAGATCTTGCTTGTCTTCACCGTCCCCCTGCAGCCTATCCACAGGCACAACAGCACTGGGGATCTCTGCTTTCCCAGAGACTCAGCATCTCATGGTGCTCGCTCTCAGCAGAAACTTTTTCTGAAAAGGCGAACGTCTGGCTCCTTCTCCCACAAGGAAGGTGCCAGCCCTGAAAGATCTTGCTGGTCTTCACCGTCCTCCTGCAGCCTATCCACAGGCACAACAGCACTGGGGATGTCTGCTTTCGCAGAGACTCAGCATCTCATGGTGCTCGCTCTCGGCAGAAACATTTTCTGAAAAGGCAAACGTCTGGCTCCTTCTCCCACAAGGAAGGTGCCAGCCCTGAAAGATGTTGCTGGTCTTCACCGTTCCCCTGTAGCCTATCTTTAGCCACAACAGCACTGGGGATCTCTGCTTTCCTAGAGACTCAGCATCTCATGGTGCTCGCTCTCGTCAGAGGCTTTTTCTGAAAAGGCAAACGTCTGGCTCCTTCTCCCACAAGGAAGGTGCAAGCCCTGAAATTTATTGCTGGTCTTCACCGTCCCCCTGCAGCCTATCCACAGGCACAACAGCACTGGGGATCTCTGCTTTCCCCGAGACTCAGCATCTCATGGTGCTCGCTCTCGGCAGAGGCTTTTTCTGAAAAGGCAAACGTCTGGCTCCTTCTCCCACAAGGAAGGTGCCAGCCCTGAAAGCTCTTGCTGGTCTTCACCGTCCCCCTGCAGCCTATCTTTAGCCACAACAGCACTGGGGATCTCTGCTTTCCCAGAGACTCAGCATCTCATGGTGCTCGGTCTCGACAGTGCCTTATTCTGAAAAGGCAAACGTCTGGCTCCTTCTCCCACAAGGAAGGTGCCAGCCCTGAAAGATGTTGCTGGTCTTCACCGTTCCCCTGTAGCCTATCTTTAGCCACAACAGCACTGGGGACCTCTGCTTTCCTAGAGACTCAGCATCTCATGGTGCTCGCTCTCGGCAGAAACATTTTCTGAAATGCAAATGTCTGGCTCCTTCTCCCACAAGGCAGGTGCCAGACCTAAAAGCACTTGCAGGTCTTCAGTATCCCTCTGCAGCCTATCCTCAGGCACAACAGCACTGGGGATCTCTGCTTTCCCAGAGACTCAGCATCTCATGGTGCTCGTTCTCGGCAGAAACTTTTTCTGAAAAGGCCAACATCTGGCTCCTTCTCCCACAAGGAAGGTGCCAGCCCTGAAAGATCTTGCTGGTCTTCACCGTCCCCCTGCAGCCTATCCACAGGCACAACAGCACTGGGGATCTCTGCTTTCCCAGACACTCAGCATCTCATGGTGCTCGCTCTCGGCAGAAACATTTTCTGAAAAGGTAAACGTCTGGCTCCTTCTCCCACAAGGAAGGTGCCAGCCCTGAAAGATCTTGCTTGTCTTCACCGTCCCCCTGCAGCCTATCCACAGGCACAACAGCACTGGGGATCTCTGCTTTCCCAGAGACTCAGCATCTCATGGTGCTCGCTCTCAGCAGAAACTTTTTCTGAAAAGGCGAACGTCTGGCTCCTTCTCCCACAAGGAAGGTGCCAGCCCTGAAAGATCTTGCTGGTCTTCACCGTCCTCCTGCAGCCTATCCACAGGCACAACAGCACTGGGGATGTCTGCTTTCGCAGAGACTCAGCATCTCATGGTGCTCGCTCTCGGCAGAAACATTTTCTGAAAAGGCAAACGTCTGGCTCCTTCTCCCACAAGGAAGGTGCCAGCCCTGAAAGATGTTGCTGGTCTTCACCGTTCCCCTGTAGCCTATCTTTAGCCACAACAGCACTGGGGATCTCTGCTTTCCTAGAGACTCAGCATCTCATGGTGCTCGCTCTCGTCAGAGGCTTTTTCTGAAAAGGCAAACGTCTGGCTCCTTCTCCCACAAGGAAGGTGCAAGCCCTGAAATTTATTGCTGGTCTTCACCGTCCCCCTGCAGCCTATCCACAGGCACAACAGCACTGGGGATCTCTGCTTTCCCCGAGACTCAGCATCTCATGGTGCTCGCTCTCGGCAGAGCCTTTTTCTGAAAAGGCAAACGTCTGGCTCCTTCTCCCACAAGGAAGGTGCCAGCTCTGAAAGCTCTTGCTGGTCTTCACCGTCCCCCTGCAGCCTATCTTTAGCCACAACAGCACTGGGGATCTCTGCTTTCCCAGAGACTCAGCATCTCATGGTGCTCGGTCTCGACAGTGCCTTATTCTGAAAAGGCAAACGTCTGGCTCCTTCTCCCACAAGGAAGGTGCCAGCCCTGAAAGATGTTGCTGGTCTTCACCGTTCCCCTGTAGCCTATCTTTAGCCACAACAGCACTGGGGACCTCTGCTTTCCTAGAGACTCAGCATCTCATGGTGCTCGCTCTCGGCAGAAACATTTTCTGAAATGCAAATGTCTGGCTCCTTCTCCCACAAGGCAGGTGCCAGACCTAAAAGCACTTGCAGGTCTTCAGTATCCCTCTGCAGCCTATCCTCAGGCACAACAGCACTGGGGATCTCTGCTTTCCCAGAGACTCAGCATCTCATGGTGCTCGTTCTCGGCAGAAACTTTTTCTGAAAAGGCCAACATCTGGCTCCTTCTCCCACAAGGAAGGTGCCAGCCCTGAAAGATCTTGCTGGTCTTCACCGTCCCCCTGCAGCCTATCCACAGGCACAACAGCACTGGGGATCTCTGCTTTCCCAGACACTCAGCATCTCATGGTGCTCGCTCTCGGCAGAAACATTTTCTGAAAAGGTAAACGTCTGGCTCCTTCTCCCACAAGGAAGGTGCCAGCCCTGAAAGCTCTTGCTGGTCTTCACCGTCCCCCTGCAGCCTATCTATAGCCGCAACAGCACTGGGGATCTCTGCTTTCCCAGAGACTCAGCATCTCATGGTGCTCGCTCTCGGCACAGGCTTTTTCTGAAAAGGCAAACTTACGGCTCCTTCTCCCACAAGGAAGGTGCCAGCCCTGAAAAATCTTGCTGGTCTTCACCGTTCCCCTGTAGCCTATCTTTAGCCACAACAGCACTGGGGATCTCTGCTTTCCTAGAGACTCAGCATCTCATGGTGCTCGCTCTCGGCAGAGGCTTTTTCTGAAAAGGCAAACGTCTGGCTCCTTCTCCCACAAGGAAGGTGCCTGCCCTGAAAGCACTTGCAGGTCTTCAGTATCCCTCTGCAGCCTAACCTCAGGCACAACAGCACTGGGGATCTCTGCTTTCCCAGAGACTCAGCATCTCATGGTGCTCGCTCTCGGCAGAGGCTTTTTCTGAAAAGGCAAACTTACGGCTCCTTCTCCCACAAGGAAGGTGCCAGCCCTGAAAGATCTTGCTGGTCTTCACCGTCCCCCTGCAGCCTATCCACAGGCACAACATCACTGGGGATCTCTGCTTTCCCAGAGACTCAGCATCTCATGGTGCTCGCTCTCGGCAGAAAGTTTTTCTGAAAAGGCAAACGTCTGGCTCCTTCTCCCACAAGGAAGGTGCCAGCCCTGAAAGATGTTGCTGGTCTTCACCGTTCCCCTGTAGCCTATCTTTAGCCACAACAGCACTGGGGATCTCTGCTTTCCTAGAGACTCAGCATCTCATGGTGCTCGCTCTCGGCAGAGCCTTTTTCTGAAAAGGCAAACGTCTGGCTCCTTCTCCCACAAGGAAGGTGCCAGCCCTGAAAGATCTTGCTGGTCTTCACCGTCCCCCTGCAGCCTATCTTTAGCCACAACAGCACTGGGGATCTCTGCGATCCCAGAGACTCAGCATCTCATGGTGCTCGCTCTCGGCAGAGGCTTTTTCTGAAAAGGCAAACGTCTGGCTCCTTCTCCCACAAGGAAGGTGCCAGCCCTGAAAGATCTTGCTGGTCTTCAGTATCCCTCTGCAGCCTATCCACAGGCACAACAGCACTGGGGATCTCTGCTTTCCCAGAGACTCAGCATCTCATGGTGCTCGCTCTCGGCAGAGCCTTTTTCTGAAAAGGCAAACGTCTGGCTCCTTCTCCCACAAGGAAGGTGCCAGCCCTGAAAGATGTTGCTGGTCTTCACCGTTCCCCTGTAGCCTATCTTTAGCCACAACAGCACTGGGGACCTCTGCTTTCCTAGAGACTCAGCATCTCATGGTGCTCGCTCTCGGCAGAAACATTTTCTGAAACGCAAACGTCTGGCTCCTTCTCCCACAAGGCAGGTGCCAGACCTAAAAGCACTTGCAGGTCTTCAGTATCCCTCTGCAGCCTATCCACAGGCACAACAGCACTGGGGATCTCTGCTTTCCCAGAGACTCAGCATCTCATGGTGCTCGCTCTCGGCAGAAACATTTTCTGAAAAGGCAAACGTCTGGCTCCTTCTCCCACAAGGAAGGTGCCAGCCCTGAAAGATCTTGCTGGTCTTCACCGTTCCCCTGTAGCCTATCTTTAGCCACAACAGCACTGGGGATCTCTGCTTTCCTAGAGACTCAGCATCTCATGGTGCTCGCTCTCGGCAGAGGCTTTTTCTGAAAAGGCAAACGTCTGGCTCCTTCTCCCACAAGGAAGGTGCCAGCCCTGAAAGATCTTGCTGGTCTTCACCGTTCCCCTGTAGCCTATCTTTAGCCACAACAGCACTGGGGATCTCTGCTTTCCCAGCGACTCAGCATCTCATGGTGCTCGCTCTCGGCAGAAACATTTTCTGAAAAGGCAAACTTACGGCTCCTTCTACCACAAGGAAGGTGCCAGCCCTGAAAGATCTTGCTAGTCTTCAGTATCCCTCTGCACCCTATCCACAGGCACAACAGCACTGGGGATCTCTGCTTTCCCAGAGACTCAGCATGTCATGGTGCTCGTTCTCGACAGAGCCTATTTCTGAAAAGGCAAACGTCTGGCTCCTTCTCCCACAACGAAGGTGCCAGCCCTGAATGATCTTGCTGGTCTTCACCGTCCCCCTGCAGCCTATTTTAGCCGCAACAGCACTGGGGATCTCTGCTTTCCCAGAGTCTCAGCATCTCATGTTGCTCGCTCTCGGCAGAGCCTTTTTCTGAAAAGGCAAACGTCTGGTTCCTTCTCCCACAACGAAGGTGCCAGCCCTGAAAGATGTTGCTGGTCTTCACCGTTCCCCTGTAGCCTATCTTTAGCCACAACAGCACTGGGGATCTCTGCTTTCCTAGAGACTCAGCATATCATGGTGCTCGCTCTCGGCAGAGGCTTTTTCTGAAAAGGCAAACTTACTGCTTCTTCTCCCACAAGGAAGGTGCCAGCCCTGAAAGATCTTGCTGGTCTTCACCGTCCCCCTGCAGCCTATCCTCAGGCAGAACAGCACTGGGGATCTCTGCTTTCCTAGAGAATCAGCATCTCATGGTGCTCACTCTCGGCAGAAACATTTTCTGAAAAGACAAACGTCTGGCTCCTTCTCCCACAAGGAAGGTGCAAGCCCTGAAATTTATTGCTGGTCTTCAGTATCCCTCCGCACCCTATCCTCAGGCACAACAGCACTGGGGATCTCTGCTTTCCCAGAGACTCAGCATCTCATGGTGCTCGCTCTAGGTAGAGCCTTTTTCTGAAAAGACAAACGTCTGGCTCCTTCTCCCACAAGGAAGGTGCCAGCCCTGAAAGATCTTGCTGGTCTTCAGTATCCCTCTGCACCCTATCCACAGGCACAACAGCACTGGGGATCTCTGCTTTCCCAGCGACTCAGCATCTCATGGTGCTCGCTCTCGGCAGAAACATTTTCTGAAAAGGCAAACTTACGGCTCCTTCTCCCACAAGGAAGGTGCCAGCCCTGAAAGATCTTGCTGGTCTTCAGTATCCCTCTGCACCCTATCCACAGGCACAACAGCACTGGGGATCTCTGCTTTCCCAGAGACTCAGTATGTCATGGTGCTCGTTCTCGACAGAGCCTATTTCTGAAAAGGCAAACGTCTGGCTCCTTCTCCCACAACGAAGGTGCCAGCCCTGAATGATCTTGCTGGTCTTCACCGTCCCCCTACAGCCTATTTTAGCCGCAACAGCACTGGGGATCTCTGCTTTCCCAGAGTCTCAGCATCTCATGTTGCTCGCTCTCGGCAGAGCCTTTTTCTGAAAAGGCAAACGTCTGGTTCCTTCTCCCACAAGGAAGGTGCCAGCCCTGAAAGATCTTGCTGGTCTTCACCGTTCCCCTGTAGCCTATCTTTAGCCACAACAGCACTGGGGATCTCTGCTTTCCTAGAGACTCAGCATCTCATGGTGCTCGCTCTCGGAAGAAACATTTTCTGAAAAGGCAAGTTTACGGCTCATTCTCCCACAAGGAAGGTACCAGCCCTGAAAGATATTGCTGGTCTTCACCATCCCCCTGCAGCCTATTCACAGGCACAACAGCACTGGGGTCTCTACTTTCCCAGAGACTCAGCATCTCATGGTGCTCGCTCTCGGCAGAGCCTTTTTCTGAAAAGGCAAACGTCTGGCTCCTTCTCCCACAAGGAAGGTGCCAGCCCTGAAATCTCTTGAAGGTCTTCACTATCCTCCTGCATCCTATCTTTAGCCACAACAGCACTGGGGATCTCTGCTTTCCCAAGAGACTCAGCATCTCATGGTGCTCCCTCTCGGCGGAGCTTTTTTCTGAAAAGTCAAAAATACGTCTCCTTCTCCCACAAGGAAGGTGCCAGCCCTGAAAGATCTTGCAGGTCTTCAATGTCCCTCTGCAGCCTATCCACAGGCACAACAGCACTGGGGATCTCTGCTTTCCCAGAGACTCAGCATCTCATGGTGCTCGCTCTCGGCAGAAACATTTTCAGAAAAGGCAAACGTCTGGCTCCTTCTCCCACAAAGAAGGTGCCAGCCCTGAAAGATGTTGCTGGTTCACCGTCCCCCTGCAGCCTACCCTCAGGCACAACACCACTGGGGATCTCTGCTTTCGCAGAGACTCAGCATCTCATGGTGCTCGCTCTCGGCAGAGCCTTTTTCTGAAAAGGCATACATCTGGCTCCTCCAACAAGGAAGCTGCCAGCCCTGAAAGCTCCTGCTGGTCTTCACTATCCCCCTGCAGCCTATCTTTAGCCACAACAGCACTGGCGATCTCTGCTTTCCCAGAGACTCAGCATCTCATGGTGCTCGCTCTCGGCAGAGCCTTTTTCTGAAAAGGCAAACGTCTGGCTCCTTCTCCCACAAGGAAGGTGGCAGCCCTGAAAGATCTTGCTGGTCTTCGCCATCCCCCTGCAGCCTATTCACAGGCACAACAGCACTGGGGATCTCTGCTTTCCCAGCGACTCAGCATCTCATGGTGCTCGCTCTCGGCAGAAACATTTTCTGAAAAGGCAAACTTACGGCTCCTTCTACCACAAGGAAGGTGCCAGCCCTGAAAGATCTTGCTAGTCTTCAGTATCCCTCTGCACCCTATCCACAGGCACAACAGCACTGGGGATCTCTGCTTTCCCAGAGACTCAGCATCTCATGGTGCTCGTTCTCGACAGAGCCTATTTCTGAAAAGGCAAACGTCTGGCTCCTTCTCCCACAACGAAGGTGCCAGCCCTGAATGATCTTGCTGGTCTTCACCATCCCCTTCCAGCCTATTCACAGGCACAACAGCACTGGGGATCTCTGCTTTCCCAGAGACTCAGCATCTCATGGTGCTCGCTCTCGGCAGAAACATTTTCAGAAAAGGCAAACGTCTGGCTCCTTCTCCCACAAGGAAGGTGCCAGCCCTGAAAGATGTTGCTGGTTCACCGTCCCCCTTCAGCCTACCCACATGCACAACAGCACTGGGGATCTCTGCTTTCCTAGACACTCAGCATCTCATGGTGCTCGCTCTTGGCAGAAACATTTTCTGAAAAGGCAAACGTCTGGCTCCTTCTCCCTCAAGGAAGGTGCCTGCCCTGAAAGCACTTGCAGGTCTTCAGTATCCCTCTGCAGCCTATCTATAGCCGCAACAGCACTGGGGATGTCTGCTTTCCCAGAGACTCAGCATCTCATGGTGCTCGGTCTCGACAGAGCATTATTCTGAAAAGGCAAACGTCTGGCTCCTTCTCTCACAAGGAAGGTGCCAGCCCTGAAAGATCTTGCTGGTCTTCACCGTCGCCCTGCAGCCTATCCACAGGCACAACAGCACTGGGGATCTCTGCTTTCCCAGAGACTCAGCATCTCATGGTGCTCGCTCTCGGCAGAGGCTTTTTCTGAAAAGTCAAACTTACGGCTCCTTCTCCCACAAGGAAGGTGCCAGCCCTGAAAGATGTTGCTGGTCTTCACCGTCCCCCTGCAGCCTATCCAAAGGCACAACAGCACTGGGGATCTCTGCTTTCCCAGAGACTCAGCATCTCATGGAGCTCGCTCTCGGCAGAAACATTTTCTGAAAAGGCAAACGTCTGGCTCCTCCTCCCACAAGGACGTTGCCTGCCCTGAAAGCACTTGCAGGTCTTTAGTATCCCTCTGCAGCCTATCCTCAGGCACAACAGCACTGGGGATCTCTGCTTTCCCAGAGACTCAGCATGTCATGGTGCTCGCTCTCGGCAGAGCCTTCTTCTGAAAAGGCAAATATCTGGCTCCTTCTCCTACAAGGAAGGTGCCAGCCCTGAAAGATCTTGCTTGTCTTCACCGTCCCCCTGCAGCCTATCCACAGGCACAACAGCACTGGGGATCTCTGCTTTCCCAGAGACTCAGCATCTCATGGTGCTCGCTCTCAGCAGAAACTTTTTCTGAAAAGGCGAACGTCTGGCTCCTTCTCCCACAAGGAAGGTGCCAGCCCTGAAAGATCTTGCTGGTCTTCACCGTCCTCCTGCAGCCTATCCACAGGCACAACAGCACTGGGGATGTCTGCTTTCGCAGAGACTCAGCATCTCATGGTGCTCGCTCTCGGCAGAAACATTTTCTGAAAAGGCAAACGTCTGGCTCCTTCTCCCACAAGGAAGGTGCCAGCCCTGAAAGATGTTGCTGGTCTTCACCGTTCCCCTGTAGCCTATCTTTAGCCACAACAGCACTGGGGATCTCTGCTTTCCTAGAGACTCAGCATCTCATGGTGCTCGCTCTCGTCAGAGGCTTTTTCTGAAAAGGCAAACGTCTGGCTCCTTCTCCCACAAGGAAGGTGCAAGCCCTGAAATTTATTGCTGGTCTTCACCGTCCCCCTGCAGCCTATCCACAGGCACAACAGCACTGGGGATCTCTGCTTTCCCCGAGACTCAGCATCTCATGGTGCTCGCTCTCGGCAGAGGCTTTTTCTGAAAAGGCAAACGTCTGGCTCCTTCTCCCACAAGGAAGGTGCCAGCCCTGAAAGCTCTTGCTGGTCTTCACCGTCCCCCTGCAGCCTATCTTTAGCCACAACAGCACTGGGGATCTCTGCTTTCCCAGAGACTCAGCATCTCATGGTGCTCGGTCTCGACAGTGCCTTATTCTGAAAAGGCAAACGTCTGGCTCCTTCTCCCACAAGGAAGGTGCCAGCCCTGAAAGATGTTGCTGGTCTTCACCGTTCCCCTGTAGCCTATCTTTAGCCACAACAGCACTGGGGACCTCTGCTTTCCTAGAGACTCAGCATCTCATGGTGCTCGCTCTCGGCAGAAACATTTTCTGAAATGCAAATGTCTGGCTCCTTCTCCCACAAGGCAGGTGCCAGACCTAAAAGCACTTGCAGGTCTTCAGTATCCCTCTGCAGCCTATCCTCAGGCACAACAGCACTGGGGATCTCTGCTTTCCCAGAGACTCAGCATCTCATGGTGCTCGTTCTCGGCAGAAACTTTTTCTGAAAAGGCCAACATCTGGCTCCTTCTCCCACAAGGAAGGTGCCAGCCCTGAAAGATCTTGCTGGTCTTCACCGTCCCCCTGCAGCCTATCCACAGGCACAACAGCACTGGGGATCTCTGCTTTCCCAGACACTCAGCATCTCATGGTGCTCGCTCTCGGCAGAAACATTTTCTGAAAAGGTAAACGTCTGGCTCCTTCTCCCACAAGGAAGGTGCCAGCCCTGAAAGATCTTGCTTGTCTTCACCGTCCCCCTGCAGCCTATCCACAGGCACAACAGCACTGGGGATCTCTGCTTTCCCAGAGACTCAGCATCTCATGTTGCTCGCTCTCAGCAGAAACTTTTTCTGAAAAGGCGAACGTCTGGCTCCTTCTCCCACAAGGAAGGTGCCAGCCCTGAAAGATCTTGCTGGTCTTCACCGTCCTCCTGCAGCCTATCCACAGGCACAACAGCACTGGGGATGTCTGCTTTCGCAGAGACTCAGCATCTCATGGTGCTCGCTCTCGGCAGAAACATTTTCTGAAAAGGCAAACGTCTGGCTCCTTCTCCCACAAGGAAGGTGCCAGCCCTGAAAGATGTTGCTGGTCTTCACCGTTCCCCTGTAGCCTATCTTTAGCCACAACAGCACTGGGGATCTCTGCTTTCCTAGAGACTCAGCATCTCATGGTGCTCGCTCTCGTCAGAGGCTTTTTCTGAAAAGGCAAACGTCTGGCTCCTTCTCCCACAAGGAAGGTGCAAGCCCTGAAATTTATTGCTGGTCTTCACCGTCCCCCTGCAGCCTATCCACAGGCACAACAGCACTGGGGATCTCTGCTTTCCCCGAGACTCAGCATCTCATGGTGCTCGCTCTCGGCAGAGGCTTTTTCTGAAAAGGCAAACGTCTGGCTCCTTCTCCCACAAGGAAGGTGCCAGCCCTGAAAGCTCTTGCTGGTCTTCACCGTCCCCCTGCAGCCTATCTTTAGCCACAACAGCACTGGGGATCTCTGCTTTCCCAGAGACTCAGCATCTCATGGTGCTCGGTCTCGACAGTGCCTTATTCTGAAAAGGCAAACGTCTGGCTCCTTCTCCCACAAGGAAGGTGCCAGCCCTGAAAGATGTTGCTGGTCTTCACCGTTCCCCTGTAGCCTATCTTTAGCCACAACAGCACTGGGGACCTCTGCTTTCCTAGAGACTCAGCATCTCATGGTGCTCGCTCTCGGCAGAAACATTTTCTGAAATGCAAATGTCTGGCTCCTTCTCCCACAAGGCAGGTGCCAGACCTAAAAGCACTTGCAGGTCTTCAGTATCCCTCTGCAGCCTATCCTCAGGCACAACAGCACTGGGGATCTCTGCTTTCCCAGAGACTCAGCATCTCATGGTGCTCGTTCTCGGCAGAAACTTTTTCTGAAAAGGCCAACATCTGGCTCCTTCTCCCACAAGGAAGGTGCCAGCCCTGAAAGATCTTGCTGGTCTTCACCGTCCCCCTGCAGCCTATCCACAGGCACAACAGCACTGGGGATCTCTGCTTTCCCAGACACTCAGCATCTCATGGTGCTCGCTCTCGGCAGAAACATTTTCTGAAAAGGTAAACGTCTGGCTCCTTCTCCCACAAGGAAGGTGCCAGCCCTGAAAGCTCTTGCTGGTCTTCACCGTCCCCCTGCAGCCTATCTATAGCCGCAACAGCACTGGGGATCTCTGCTTTCCCAGAGACTCAGCATCTCATGGTGCTCGCTCTCGGCAGAGGCTTTTTCTGAAAAGGCAAACTTACGGCTCCTTCTCCCACAAGGAAGGTGCCAGCCCTGAAAAATCTTGCTGGTCTTCACCGTTCCCCTGTAGCCTATCTTTAGCCACAACAGCACTGGGGATCTCTGCTTTCCTAGAGACTCAGCATCTCATGGTGCTCGCTCTCGGCAGAGGCTTTTTCTGAAAAGGCAAACGTCTGGCTCCTTCTCCCACAAGGAAGGTGCCTGCCCTGAAAGCACTTGCAGGTCTTCAGTATCCCTCTGCAGCCTAACCTCAGGCACAACAGCACTGGGGATCTCTGCTTTCCCAGAGACTCAGCATCTCATGGTGCTCGCTCTCGGCAGAGGCTTTTTCTGAAAAGGCAAACTTACGGCTCCTTCTCCCACAAGGAAGGTGCCAGCCCTGAAAGATCTTGCTGGTCTTCACCGTCCCCCTGCAGCCTATCCACAGGCACAACATCACTGGGGATCTCTGCTTTCCCAGAGACTCAGCATCTCATGGTGCTCGCTCTCGGCAGAAAGTTTTTCTGAAAAGGCAAACGTCTGGCTCCTTCTCCCACAAGGAAGGTGCCAGCCCTGAAAGATGTTGCTGGTCTTCACCGTTCCCCTGTAGCCTATCTTTAGCCACAACAGCACTGGGGATCTCTGCTTTCCTAGAGACTCAGCATCTCATGGTGCTCGCTCTCGGCAGAGCCTTTTTCTGAAAAGGCAAACGTCTGGCTCCTTCTCCCACAAGGAAGGTGCCAGCCCTGAAAGATCTTGCTGGTCTTCACCGTCCCCCTGCAGCCTATCTTTAGCCACAACAGCACTGGGGATCTCTGCGATCCCAGAGACTCAGCATCTCATGGTGCTCGCTCTCGGCAGAGGCTTTTTCTGAAAAGGCAAACGTCTGGCTCCTTCTCCCACAAGGAAGGTGCCAGCCCTGAAAGATCTTGCTGGTCTTCAGTATCCCTCTGCAGCCTATCCACAGGCACAACAGCACTGGGGATCTCTGCTTTCCCAGAGACTCAGCATCTCATGGTGCTCGCTCTCGGCAGAGCCTTTTTCTGAAAAGGCAAACGTCTGGCTCCTTCTCCCACAAGGAAGGTGCCAGCCCTGAAAGATGTTGCTGGTCTTCACCGTTCCCCTGTAGCCTATCTTTAGCCACAACAGCACTGGGGACCTCTGCTTTCCTAGAGACTCAGCATCTCATGGTGCTCGCTCTCGGCAGAAACATTTTCTGAAACGCAAACGTCTGGCTCCTTCTCCCACAAGGCAGGTGCCAGACCTAAAAGCACTTGCAGGTCTTCAGTATCCCTCTGCAGCCTATCCACAGGCACAACAGCACTGGGGATCTCTGCTTTCCCAGAGACTCAGCATCTCATGGTGCTCGCTCTCGGCAGAAACATTTTCTGAAAAGGCAAACGTCTGGCTCCTTCTCCCACAAGGAAGGTGCCAGCCCTGAAAGATCTTGCTGGTCTTCACCGTTCCCCTGTAGCCTATCTTTAGCCACAACAGCACTGGGGATCTCTGCTTTCCTAGAGACTCAGCATCTCATGGTGCTCGCTCTCGGCAGAGGCTTTTTCTGAAAAGGCAAACGTCTGGCTCCTTCTCCCACAAGGAAGGTGCCAGCCCTGAAAGATCTTGCTGGTCTTCAGTATCCCTCTGCAGCCTATCCTCAGGCACAACAGCACTGGGGATCTCTGCTTTCCCAGAGACTCAGCATCTCATGGTGCTCGTTCTCGGCAGAGCCTTTTTCTGAAAAGGCAAACTTACGGCTCCTTCTCCCACAAGGAAGGTGCCAGCCCTGAAAGATCTTGCTGGTCTTCACTGTCCCCCTGCAGCCTATCCACAGGCACAACAGCACTGGGGATCTCTGCTTTCCCAGACAGTCAGCATCTCATGGTGCTTGCTCTTGGCAGAAACATTTTCTGAAAAGGCAAACGTCTGGCTCCTTCTCCCACAAGGAAGGTGCCTGCCCTGAAAGCACTTGCAGGTCTTCAGTATCCCTCTGCAGCCTAACCTCAGGCACAACAGCACTGGGGATCTCTGCTTTCCCAGAGACTCAGCATCTCATGGTGCTCGCTCTCGGCAGAGGCTTTTTCTGAAAAGGCAAACTTACGGCTCCTTCTCCCACAAGGAAGGTGCCAGCCCTGAAAGATCTTGCTGGTCTTCACCGTCCCCCTGCAGCCTATCCACAGGCACAACATCACTGGGGATCTCTGCTTTCCCAGAGACTCAGCATCTCATGGTGCTCGCTCTCGGCAGAAAGTTTTTCTGAAAAGGCAAACGTCTGGCTCCTTCTCCCACAAGGAAGGTGCCAGCCCTGAAAGATGTTGCTGGTCTTCACCGTTCCCCTGTAGCCTATCTTTAGCCACAACAGCACTGGGGATCTCTGCTTTCCTAGAGACTCAGCATCTCATGGTGCTCGCTCTCGGCAGAGCCTTTTTCTGAAAAGGCAAACGTCTGGCTCCTTCTCCCACAAGGAAGGTGCCAGCCCTGAAAGATCTTGCTGGTCTTCACCGTCCCCCTGCAGCCTATCTTTAGCCACAACAGCACTGGGGATCTCTGCGATCCCAGAGACTCAGCATCTCATGGTGCTCGCTCTCGGCAGAGGCTTTTTCTGAAAAGGCAAACGTCTGGCTCCTTCTCCCACAAGGAAGGTGCCAGCCCTGAAAGATCTTGCTGGTCTTCAGTATCCCTCTGCAGCCTATCCTCAGGCACAACAGCACTGGGGATCTCTGCTTTCCCAGAGACTCAGCATCTCATGGTGCTCGTTCTCGGCAGAGCCTTTTTCTGAAAAGGCAAACTTACGGCTCCTTCTCCCACAAGGAAGGTGCCAGCCCTGAAAGATCTTGCTGGTCTTCACTGTCCCCCTGCAGCCTATCCACAGGCACAACAGCACTGGGGATCTCTGCTTTCCCAGACAGTCAGCATCTCATGGTGCTTGCTCTTGGCAGAAACATTTTCTGAAAAGGCAAACGTCTGGCTCCTTCTCCCACAAGGAAGGTGCCTGCCCTGAAAGCACTTGCAGGTCTTCAGTATCCCTCTGCAGCCTAACCTCAGGCACAACAGCACTGGGGATCTCTGCTTTCCCAGAGACTCAGCATCTCATGGTGCTCGCTCTCGGCAGAGGCTTTTTCTGAAAAGGCAAACTTACGGCTCCTTCTCCCACAAGGAAGGTGCCAGCCCTGAAAGATCTTGCTGGTCTTCACCGTCCCCCTGCAGCCTATCCACAGGCACAACATCACTGGGGATCTCTGCTTTCCCAGAGACTCAGCATCTCATGGTGCTCGCTCTCGGCAGAAAGTTTTTCTGAAAAGGCAAACGTCTGGCTCCTTCTCCCACAAGGAAGGTGCCAGACCTAAAAGCTCTTGCTGGTCTTCACCGTTCCCCTGTAGCCTATCTTTAGCCACAACAGCACTGGGGATCTCTGCTTTACTAGAGACTCAGCATCTCATGGTGCTCGCTCTCGGCAGAGGCTTTTTCTGAAAAGGCAAACTTACGGCTCCGTCTCCCACAAGGAAGGTGCCAGCCCTGAAAGATCTTGCTGGTCTTCACCGTCCGTCTGCAGCCTATCCACAGGCACAACAGCACTGGGGATCTCTGCTTTCCCAGAGACTCAGCATCTCATGGTGCTCGCTCTCGGCAGAGCCTTTTTCTGAAAAGGCAAACGTCTGGCTCCTTCTCCCACAAGGAAGGTGCCAGCCCTGAAAGCTCTTGCTGGTCTTCACCGTCCCCCTGCAGCCTATCTTTAGCCACAACAGCACTGGGGATCTCTGCTTTCCCAGAGACTCAGCATCTCATGGTGCTCGGTCTCGACATTGCCTTATTCTGAAAAGGCAAACGTCTGGCTCCTTCTCCCACAAGGAAGGTGCCAGCCCTGAAAGCTCTTGCAGGTCTTCAGTATCCCTCTGCAGCCTATCCACAGGCACAACAGCACTGGGGATCTCTGCTTTCCCAGAGACTCAGCATCTCATGGTGCTCGCTCTCGGCAGAGGCTTTTTCTGAAAAGGCAAACTTACGGCTCCTTCTCCCACAAGGAAGGTGCCAGCCCTGAAAGCTCTTGCTGGTCTTCACCGTCCCCCTGCAGCCTATCTTTAGCCACAACAGCACTGGGGATCTCTGCGATCCCAGAGACTCAGCATCTCATGGTGCTCGCTCTCGGCAGAGGCTTTTTCTGAAAAGGCAAACGTCTGGCTCCTTCTCCCACAAGGAAGGTGCCAGCCCTGAAAGATCTTGCTGGTCTTCAGTATCCCTCTGCAGCCTATCCACAGGCACAACAGCACTGGGGATCTCTGCTTTCCCAGAGACTCAGCATCTCATGGTGCTCGCTCTCGGCAGAGCCTTTTTCTGAAAAGGCAAACGTCTGGCTCCTTCTCCCACAAGGAAGGTGCCAGCCCTGAAAGATGTTGCTGGTCTTCACCGTTCCCCTGTAGCCTATCTTTAGCCACAACAGCACTGGGGACCTCTGCTTTCCTAGAGACTCAGCATCTCATGGTGCTCGCTCTCGGCAGAAACATTTTCTGAAACGCAAACGTCTGGCTCCTTCTCCCACAAGGCAGGTGCTAGACCTAAAAGCACTTGCAGGTCTTCAGTATCCCTCTGCAGCCTATCCACAGGCACAACAGCACTGGGGATCTCTGCTTTCCCAGAGACTCAGCATCTCATGGTGCTCGCTCTCGGCAGAAACATTTTCTGAAAAGGCAAACGTCTGGCTCCTTCTCCCACAAGGAAGGTGCCAGCCCTGAAAGATCTTGCTGGTCTTCACCGTTCCCCTGTAGCCTATCTTTAGCCACAACAGCACTGGGGATCTCTGCTTTCCTAGAGACTCAGCATCTCATGGTGCTCGCTCTCGGCAGAGGCTTTTTCTGAAAAGGCAAACGTCTGGCTCCTTCTCCCACAAGGAAGGTGCCAGCCCTGAAAGATCTTGCTGGTCTTCAGTATCCCTCTGCAGCCTATCCTCAGGCACAACAGCACTGGGGATCTCTGCTTTCCCAGAGACTCAGCATCTCATGGTGCTCGTTCTCGGCAGAGCCTTTTTCTGAAAAGGCAAACTTACGGCTCCTTCTCCCACAAGGAAGGTGCCAGCCCTGAAAGATCTTGCTGGTCTTCACTGTCCCCCTGCAGCCTATCCACAGGCACAACAGCACTGGGGATCTCTGCTTTCCCAGACACTCAGCATCTCATGGTGCTTGCTCTTGGCAGAAACATTTTCTGAAAAGGCAAACGTCTGGCTCCTTCTCCCACAAGGAAGGTGCCTGCCCTGAAAGCACTTGCAGGTCTTCAGTATCCCTCTGCAGCCTAACCTCAGGCACAACAGCACTGGGGATCTCTGCTTTCCCAGAGACTCAGCATCTCATGGTGCTCGCTCTCGGCAGAGGCTTTTTCTGAAAAGGCAAACTTACGGCTCCTTCTCCCACAAGGAAGGTGCCAGCCCTGAAAGATCTTGCTGGTCTTCACCGTCCCCCTGCAGCCTATCCACAGGCACAACATCACTGGGGATCTCTGCTTTCCCAGAGACTCAGCATCTCATGGTGCTCGCTCTCGGCAGAAAGTTTTTCTGAAAAGGCAAACGTCTGGCTCCTTCTCCCACAAGGAAGGTGCCAGCCCTGAAAGATCTTGCTGGTCTTCACCGTCCCCCTGCAGCCTATCTTTAGCCACAACAGCACTGGGGATCTCTGCTTTCCCAGAGACTCAGCATCTCATGGTGCTCGGTCTCGACAGTGCCTTATTCTGAAAAGGCAAACGTCTGGCTCCTTCTCCCACAAGGAAGGTGCCAGCCCTGAAAGCTCTTGCAGGTCTTCAGTATCCCTCTGCAGCCTATCCACAGGCACAACAGCACTGGGGATCTCTGCTTTCCCAGACACTCAGCATCTCATGGTGCTCGATCTCGGCAGAAACATTTTCTGAAAAGGTAAACGTCTGGCTCCTTCTCCCACAAGGAAGGTGCCAGCCCTGAAAGCTCTTGCAGGTCTTCAGTATCCCTCTGCAGCCTATCTTTAGCCACAACAGCACTGGGGATCTCTGCTTTCCCAGAGACTCAGCATCTCATGGTGCTCGCTCTCGGCAGAGGCTTTTTCTGAAAAGGCAAACTTACGGCTCCTTCTCCCACAAGGAAGGTGCCAGCCCTGAAAAATCTTGCTGGTCTTCACCGTTCCCCTGTAGCCTATCTTTAGCCACAACAGCACTGGGGATCTCTGCTTTCCTAGAGACTCAGCATCTCATGGTGCTCGCTCTCGGCAGAGGCTTTTTCTGAAAAGGCAAACTTACGGCTCCTTCTCCCACAAGGAAGGTGCCAGCCCTGAAAGATATTGCTGGTCTTCACCGTCCCCCTGCAGCCTATCCACAGGCACAACAGCACTGGGGATCTCTGCTTTCCCAGAGACTCAGCATCTCATGGTGCTCGCTCTCGGCAGAGGCTTTTTCTGAAAAGGCAAACGTCTGGCTCCTTCTCCCACAAGGAAGGTGCCAGCCCTGAAAGCTCTTGCTGGTCTTCACCGTCCCCCTGCAGCCTATCTTTAGCCACAACAGCACTGGGGATCTCTGCTTTCCTAGAGACTCAGCATCTCATGGTGCTCGCTCTCAGCAGAGGCTTTTTCTAAAAAGGCAAACTTACGGCTCCTTCTCCCACAAGGAAGGTGCCAGCCCTGAAAGATCTTGCAGGTCTTCAGTATCCCTCTGCAGCCTATCCACAGGCACAACAGCACTGGGGATCTCTGCTTTCCCAGAGACTCAGCATCTCATGGTGCTCGCTCTCGGCAGAGCCTTTTTCTGAAAAGGCAAACGTCTGGCTCCTTCTCCCACAAGGAAGGTGCCAGCCCTGAAAGATGTTGCTGGTCTTCACCGTTCCCCTGTAGCCTATCTTTAGCCACAACAGCACTGGGGACCTCTGCTTTCCTAGAGACTCAGCATCTCATGGTGCTCGCTCTCGGCAGAAACATTTTCTGAAATGCAAACGTCTGGCTCCTTCTCCCACAAGGCAGGTGCCAGACCTAAAAGCACTTGCAGGTCTTCAGTATCCCTCTGCAGCCTATCCTCAGGCACAACAGCACTGGGGATCTCTGCTTTCCCAGAGACTCAGCATCTCATGGTGCTCGTTCTCGGCAGAAACTTTTTCTGAAAAGGCCAACATCTGGCTCCTTCTCCCACAAGGAAGGTGCCAGCCCTGAAAGATCTTGCTGGTCTTCACCGTCCCCCTGCAGCCTATCCACAGGCACAACAGCACTGGGGATCTCTGCTTTCCCAGACACTCAGCATCTCATGGTGCTCGATCTCGGCAGAAACATTTTCTGAAAAGGTAAACGTCTGGCTCCTTCTCCCACAAGGAAGGTGCCTGCCCTGAAAGCACTTGCAGGTCTTCAGTATCCCTCTGCTATCTATCTATAACCGCAACAGCACTGGGGATCTCTGCTTTCCCAGAGACTCAGCATCTCATGGTGCTCGCTCTCGGCAGAGGCTTTTTCTGAAAAGGCAAACTTACGGCTCCTTCTCCCACAAGGAAGGTGCCAGCCCTGAAAAATCTTGCTGGTCTTCACCGTTCCCCTGTAGCCTATCTTTAGCCACAACAGCACTGGGGATCTCTGCTTTCCTAGAGACTCAGCATCTCATGGTGCTCGCTCTCGGCAGAGGCTTTTTCTGAAAAGGCAAACTTACGGCTCCTTCTCCCACAAGGAAGGTGCCAGCCCTGAAAGATATTGCTGGTCTTCACCGTCCCCCTGCAGCCTATCCACAGGCACAACAGCACTGGGGATCTCTGCTTTCCCAGACACTCAGCATCTCATGGTGCTCGCTCTCGGCAGAGGCTTTTTCTGAAAAGGCAAACGTCTGGCTCCTTCTCCCACAAGGAAGGTGCCAGCCCTGAAAGCTCTTGCTGGTCTTCACCCTCCCCCTGCAGCCTATCCACAGGCACAACAGCACTGGGGATCTCTGCTTTCCCAGAGACTCAGCATCTCATGGTGCTCGCTCTCGGCAGAGGCTTTTTCTGAAAAGGCAAACGTCTGGCTCCTTCTCCCACAAGGAAGGTGCCAGCCCTGAAAGCTCTTGCTGGTCTTCACCGTCCCCCTGCAGCCTATCTTTAGCCACAACAGCACTGGGGATATCTGCGTTCCCAGAGACTCAGCATCTCATGGTGCTCGCTCTCGGCAGAGGCTTTTTCTGAAAAGGCAAACGTCTGGCTCCTTCTCCCACAAGGAAGGTGCCAGCCCTGAAAGATCTTGCTTGTCTTCACCGTCCCCCTGCAGCCTATCCACAGGCACAACAGCACTGGGGATCTCTGCTTTCCCAGAGACTCAGCATCTCATGGTGCTCGCTCTCGGCAAAAACATTTTCTGAAAAGGCAAACGTCTGGCTTCTTCTCCCACAAGGAAGGTGCCAGCCCTGAAAGATCTTGCTGGTCTTCACCGTCCCCCTGCAGCCTATACAGAGGCACAACAGCACTGGGGATCTCTGCTTTCCCAGAGACTCAGCATGTCACGGTGCTCGTTCTCGGCAGAAAGTTTTTCTGAAAAGGCAAACGTCTGGCTCCTTCTCCCACAAGGAAGGTGCCTGCCCTGAAAGCACTTGCAGGTCTTCAGTATCCCTCTGCAGCCTAACCTCAGGCACAACAGCACTGGGGATCTCTGCTTTCCCAGAGACTCAGCATCTCATGGTGCTCGCTCTCGGCAGAGGCTTTTTCTGAAAAGGCAAACTTACGGCTCCTTCTCCCACAAGGAAGGTGCCAGCCCTGAAAAATCTTGCTGGTCTTCACCGTTCCCCTGTAGCCTATCTTTAGCCACAACAGCACTGGGGATCTCTGCTTTCCAAGAGACTCAGCATCTCATGGTGCTCGCACTCGGCAGAGGCTTTTTCTGAAAAGGCAAACTTACGGCTCCTTCTCCCACAAGGAAGGTGCCAGCCCTGAAAGATATTGCTGGTCTTCACCGTCACCCTGCAGCCTATCCACAGAAACAACAGCACTGGGGAACTCTGCTTTCCCAGAGACTCAGCATCTCATGGTGCTCGCTCTCGGCAGAGGCTTTTTCTGAAAAGGCAAACGTCTGCCTCCTTCTCCCACAAGGAAGGTGCCAGCCCTGAAAGCTCTTGCTGGTCTTCACCGTCCCCCTGCAGCCTATCTTTAGCCACAACAGCACTGGGGATCTCTGCGTTCCCAGAGACTCAGCATCTCATGGTGCTCGCTCTCGGCAGAGGCTTTTTCTGAAAAGGCAAACGTCTGGCTCCTTCTCCCACAAGGAAGGTGCCTGCCCTGAAATATCTTGCAGGTCTTCAGTATCCCTCTGCAGCCTATCCACAGGCACAACAGCACTGGGGATCTCTGCTTTCCCAGAGACTCAGCATCTCATGGTGCTCGCTCTCGGCAGAGCCTTTTTCTGAAAAGGCAAACGTCTGGCTCCTTCTCCCACAAGGAAGGTGCCAGCCCTGAAAGATGTTGCTGGTCTTCACCGTTCCCCTGTACCCTATATTTAGCCACAACATCACTGGGGATCTCTGCTTTCCTAGAGACTCAGCATCTTATGTTGCTCGCTCTCGGCAGAGGCTTTTTCTGAAAAGGCAAACTTACGGCTCCTTCTCCCACAAGGAAGGTGCCAGCCCTGAAAGATGTTGCTGGTCTTCACCGTCCCCCTGCAGCCTATCCACAGGCACAACAGCACTGGGGATCTCTTTTTTCCCAGAGACTCAGCATCTCATGGTGCTCGTTCTCGGCAGAAACTTATTCTGAAAAGGCAAACGTCTGGCTCCTTCTCCCACAAGGAAGGTGCCAGCCCTGAAAGCTCTTGCTGGTCTTCACCGTCCCCCTGCAGCCTATCTTTAGCCACAACAGCACTGGGGATCTCTGCGTTCCCAGAGACTCAGCATCTCATGGTGCTCGCTCTCGGCAGAGGCTTTTTCTGAAAAGGCAAACGTCTGGCTCCTTCTCCCACAAGGAAGGTGCCAGCCCTGAAAGATCTTGCAGGTCTTCAGTATCCCTCTGCAGCCTATCCACAGGCACAACAGCACTGGGGATCTCTGCTTTCCCAGAGACTCAGCATCTCATGGTGCTCGCTCTCGGCAGAAACATTTTCTGAAAAAGCAAACGTCTGGCTCCTTCTCCCACAAGGAAGGTGCCAGCCCTGAAAAATCTTGCTGGTCTTCACCGTTCCCCTGTAGCCTATCTTTAGCCACAACAGCACTGGGGACCTCTGCTTTCCTAGAGACTCAGCATCTCATGGTGCTCGCTCTCGGCAGAAACATTTTCTGAAATGCAAACGTCTGGCTCCTTCTCCCACAAGGCAGGTGCCAGACCTAAAAGCACTTGCAGGTCTTCAGTATCCCTCTGCAGCCTATCCTCAGGCACAACAGCACTGGGGATCTCTGCTTTCCCAGAGACTCAGCATCTCATGGTGCTCGTTCTCGGCAGAAACTTTTTCTGAAAAGGCCAACATCTGGCTCCTTCTCCCACAAGGAAGGTGCCAGCCCTGAAAGATCTTGCTGGTCTTCACCGTCCCCCTGCAGCCTATCCACAGGCACAACAGCACTGGGGATCTCTGCTTTCCCAGACACTCAGCATCTCATGGTGCTCGATCTCGGCAGAAACATTTTCTGAAAAGGTAAACGTCTGGCTCCTTCTCCCACAAGGAAGGTGCCAGCCCTGAAAGCTCTTGCAGGTCTTCAGTATCCCTCTGCTATCTATCTATAACCGCAACAGCACTGGGGATCTCTGCTTTCCCAGAGACTCAGCATCTCATGGTGCTCGCTCTCGGCAGAGGCTTTTTCTGAAAAGGCAAACTTACGGCTCCTTCTCCCACAAGGAAGGTGCCAGCCCTGAAAAATCTTGCTGGTCTTCACCGTTCCCCTGTAGCCTATCTTTAGCCACAACAGCACTGGGGATCTCTGCTTTCCTAGAGACTCAGCATCTCATGGTGCTCGCTCTCGGCAGAGGCTTTTTCTGAAAAGGCAAACTTACGGCTCCTTCTCCCACAAGGAAGGCGCCAGCCCTGAAAGATCTTGCTGGTCTTCACCGTCCCCCTGCAGCCTATCCACAGGCACAACAGCACTGGGGATCTCTGCTTTCCCAGACACTCAGCATCTCATGGTGCTCGCTCTCGGCAGAGGCTTTTTCTGAAAAGGCAAACGTCTGGCTCCTTCTCCCACAAGGAAGGTGCCAGCCCTGAAAGCTCTTGCTGGTCTTCACCGTCCCCCTGCAGCCTATCCACAGGCACAACAGTACTGGGGATCTCTGCTTTCCCAGAGACTCAGCATCTCATGGTGCTCGCTCTCGGCAGAGCCTTTTTCTGAAAAGGCAAACCTCTGGCTCCTTCTCCCACAAGGAAGGTGCCAGCCCTGAAAGATGTTGCTGGTCTTCACCGTTCCCCTGTACCCTATATTTAGCCACAACATCACTGGGGATCTCTGCTTTCCCAGAGACTCAGCATCTCATAGTGCTCGCTCTCGGCAGAGGCTTTTTCTGAAAAGGCAAACTTACGTCTCCTTCTCCCACAAGGAAGGTGCCAGCCCTGAAAGATGTTGCTGGTCTTCACCGTCCCCCTGCAGCCTATCCACAGGCACAACAGCACTGGGGATCTCTTTTTTCCCAGAGACTCAGCATCTCATGGTGCTCGTTCTCGGCAGAAACTTTTTCTGAAAAGGCAAACGTCTGGCTCCTTCTCCCACAAGGAAGGTGCCAGCCCTGAAAGCTCTTGCTGGTCTTCACCGTCCCCCTGCAGCCTATCTTTAGCCACAACAGCACTGGGGATCTCTGCGTTCCCAGAGACTCAGCATCTCATGGTGCTCGCTCTCGGCAGAGGCTTTTTCTGAAAAGGCAAACGTCTGGCTCCTTCTCCCACAAGGAAGGTGCCAGCCCTGAAAGATCTTGCAGGTCTTCAGTATCCCTCTGCAGCCTATCCACAGGCACAACAGCACTGGGGATCTCTGCTTTCCTAGAGACTCAGCATCTCATGGTGCTCGCTCTCGGCAGAAACATTTTCTGAAAAAGCAAACGTCTGGCTCCTTCTCCCACAAGGAAGGTGCCAGCCCTGAAAAATCTTGCTGGTCTTCACCGTTCCCCTGTAGCCTATCTTTAGCCACAACAGCACTGGGGACCTCTGCTTTCCTAGAGACTCAGCATCTCATGGTGCTCGCTCTCGGCAGAAACATTTTCTGAAATGCAAACGTCTGGCTCCTTCTCCCACAAGGCAGGTGCCAGACCTAAAAGCACTTGCAGGTCTTCAGTATCCCTCTGCAGCCTATCCTCAGGCACAACAGCACTGGGGATCTCTGCTTTCCCAGAGACTCAGCATCTCATGGTGCTCGTTCTCGGCAGAAACTTTTTCTGAAAAGGCCAACATCTGGCTCCTTCTCCCACAAGGAAGGTGCCAGCCCTGAAAGATCTTGCTGGTCTTCACCGTCCCCCTGCAGCCTATCCACAGGCACAACAGCACTGGGGATCTCTGCTTTCCCAGACACTCAGCATCTCATGGTGCTCGATCTCGGCAGAAACATTTTCTGAAAAGGTAAACGTCTGGCTCCTTCTCCCACAAGGAAGGTGCCAGCCCTGAAAGATCTTGCAGGTCTTCAGTATCCCTCTGCTATCTATCTATAACCGCAACAGCACTGGGGATCTCTGCTTTCCCAGAGACTCAGCATCTCATGGTGCTCGCTCTCGGCAGAGGCTTTTTCTGAAAAGGCAAACTTACGGCTCCTTCTCCCACAAGGAAGGTGCCAGCCCTGAAAAATCTTGCTGGTCTTCACCGTTCCCCTGTAGCCTATCTTTAGCCACAACAGCACTGGGGATCTCTGCTTTCCTAGAGACTCAGCATCTCATGGTGCTCGCTCTCGGCAGAGGCTTTTTCTGAAAAGGCAAACTTACGGCTCCTTCTCCCACAAGGAAGGTGCCAGCCCTGAAAGATCTTGCTGGTCTTCACCGTCCCCCTGCAGCCTATCCACAGGCACAACAGCACTGGGGATCTCTGCTTTCCCAGACACTCAGCATCTCATGGTGCTCGCTCTCGGCAGAGGCTTTTTCTGAAAAGGCAAACGTCTGGCTCCTTCTCCCACAAGGAAGGTGCCAGCCCTGAAAGCTCTTGCTGGTCTTCACCCTCCCCCTGCAGCCTATCCACAGGCACAACAGCACTGGGGATCTCTGCTTTCCCAGAGACTCAGCATCTCATGGTGCTCGCTCTCGGCAGAGGCTTTTTCTGAAAAGGCAAACGTCTGGCTCCTTCTCCCACAAGGAAGGTGCCAGCCCTGAAAGCTCTTGCTGGTCTTCACCGTCCCCCTGCAGCCTATCTTTAGCCACAACAGCACTGGGGATCTCTGCGTTCCCAGAGACTCAGCATCTCATGGTGCTCGCTCTCGGCAGAGGCTTTTTCTGAAAAGGCAAACGTCTGGCTCCTTCTCCCACAAGGAAGGTGCCAGCCCTGAAAGATCTTGCTTGTCTTCACCGTCCCCCTGCAGCCTATCCACAGGCACAACAGCACTGGGGATCTCTGCTTTCCCAGAGACTCAGCATCTCATGGTGCTCGCTCTCGGCAGAAACATTTTCTGAAAAGGCAAACGTCTGGCTTTTTCTCCCACAAGGAAGGTGCCAGCCCTGAAAGATCTTGCTGGTCTTCACCGTCCCCCTGCAGCCTATACAGAGGCACAACAGCACTGGGGATCTCTGCTTTCCCAGAGACTCAGCATGTCACGGTGCTCGTTCTCGGCAGAAAGTTTTTCTGAAAAGGCAAACGTCTGGCTCCTTCTCCCACAAGGAAGGTGCCTGCCATGAAAGCACTTGCAGGTCTTCAGTATCCCTCTGCAGCCTAACCTCAGGCACAACAGCACTGGGGATCTCTGCTTTCCCAGAGACTCAGCATCTCATGGTGCTCGCTCTCGGCAGAGGCTTTTTCTGAAAAGGCAAACTTACGGCTCCTTCTCCCACAAGGAAGGTGCCAGCCCTGAAAAATCTTGCTGGTCTTCACCGTTCCCCTGTAGCCTATCTTTAGCCACAACAGCACTGGGGATCTCTGCTTTCCAAGAGACTCAGCATCTCATGGTGCTCGCACTCGGCAGAGGCTTTTTCTGAAAAGGCAAACTTACGGCTCCTTCTCCCACAAGGAAGGTGCCAGCCCTGAAAGATATTGCTGGTCTTCACCGTCACCCTGCAGCCTATCCACAGAAACAACAGCACTGGGGATCTCTGCTTTCCCAGAGACTCAGCATCTCATGGTGCTCGCTCTCGGCAGAGGCTTTTTCTGAAAAGGCAAACGTCTGGCTCCTTCTCCCACAAGGAAGGTGCCAGCCCTGAAAGCTCTTGCTGGTCTTCACCGTCCCCTTGCAGCCTATCTTTAGCCACAACAGCACTGGGGATCTCTGCGTTCCCAGAGACTCAGCATCTCATGGTGCTCGCTCTCGGCAGAGGCTTTTTCTGAAAAGGCAAACGTCTGGCTCCTTCTCCCACAAGGAAGGTGCCAGTCCTGAAAGATCTTGCAGGTCTTCAGTATCCCTCTTCAGCCTATCCACAGGCACAACAGCACTGGGGATCTCTGCTTTCCCGGAGACTCAGCATCTCATGGTGCTCGCTCTCGGCAGAGCCTTTTTCTGAAAAGGCAAACGTCTGGCTCCTTCTCCCACAAGGAAGGTGCCAGCCCTGAAAGATGTTGCTGGTCTTCACCGATCCCCTGTACCCTATATTTAGCCACAACATCACTGGGGATCTCTGCTTTCCTAGAGACTCAGCATCTTATGTTGCTCGCTCTCGCCAGAGGCTTTTTCTGAAAAGGCAATCTTAAGGCTCCTTCTCCCACAAGGAAGGTGCCAGCCCTGAAAGATGTTGCTGGTCTTCACCGTCCCCCTGCAGCCTATCCACAGGCACAACAGCACTGGGGATCTCTGTTTTCCCAGAGACTCAGCATCTCATGGTGCTCGTTCTCGGCAGAAACTTTTTCTGAAAAGGCAAACTTACGGCTCCTTCTCCCACAAGGAAGGTGCCAGCCCTGAAAGATCTTGCTGGTCTTCACCGTCCCCCTGCAGCCTATACAGAGGCACAACAGCACTGGGGATCTCTGCTTTCCCAGAGACTCAGCATCTCATGGTGCTCGCTCTCGGCAGAGGCTTTTTCTGAAAAGGCAAACGTCTGGCTCCTTCTCCCACAAGGAAGGTGCCAGCCCTGAAAGATGTTGCTGGTCTTCACCGTTCCCCTGTAGCCTATCTTTAGCCACAACAGCACTGGGGACCTCTGCTTTCCTAGAGACTCAGCATCTCATGGTGCTCGCTCTCGGCAGAAACATTTTCTGAAATGCAAACGTCTGGCTCCTTCTCCCACAAGGCAGGTGCCAGACCTAAAAGCACTTGCAGGTCTTCAGTATCCCTCTGCAGCCTATCCTCAGGCACAACAGCACTGGGGATCTCTGCTTTCCCAGAGACTCAGCATCTCATGGTGCTCGTTCTCGGCAGAAACTTTTTCTGAAAAGGCCAACATCTGGCTCCTTCTCCCACAAGGAAGGTACCAGCCCTGAAAGACCTTGCTGGTCTTCACCGTCCCCCTGCAGCCTATCCACAGGCACAACAGCACTGGGGATCTCTGCTTTCCCAGACACTCAGCATCTCATGGTGCTCGATCTCCGCAGAAACATTTTCTGAAAAGGTAAACGTCTGGCTCCTTCTCCCACAAGGAAGGTGCCAGCCCTGAAAGCTCTTGCAGGTCTTCAGTATCCCTCTGCAGCCTATCTATAGCCGCAACAGCACTGGGGATCTCTGCTTTCCCAGAGACTCAGCATCTCATGGTGCTCGCTCTCGGCAGAGGCTTTTTCTGAAAAGGCAAACTTACGGCTCCTTCTCCCACAAGGAAGGTGCCAGCCCTGAAAAATCTTGCTGGTCTTCACCGTCCCCCTGCAGCCTATCTTTAGCCACAACAGCACTGGGGATATCTGTTTTCCCAGAGACTCAGCAGCTCATGGTGCTCGCTCTCGGCAGAGGCTTTTTCTGAAAAGGACAACATCTGGCTCCTTCTCCCACAAGGAAGGTGCCAGCCCTGAAAGATGTTGCTGGTCTTCACCGTCCCCCTGCAGCCTATCCACAGGCACAACAGCACTGGGGATCTCTGTTTTCCCAGAGACTCAGCATCTCATGGTGCTCGCTCTCGGCAGAGGCTTTTTCTGAAAAGGCAAACGTCTGGCTCCTTCTCCCACAAGGAAGGTGCCAGCCCTGAAAGCTCTTGCTGGTCTTCACCGTCCCCCTGCAGCCTATCTTTAGCCACAACAGCACTGGGGATCTCTGCGTTCCCAGAGACTCAGCATCTCATGGTGCTCGCTCTCGGCAGAGGCTTTTTCTGAAAAGGCAAACGTCTGGCTCCTTCTCCCACAAGGAAGGTGCCAGCCCTGAAAGATCTTGCAGGTCTTCAGTATCCCTCTGCAGCCTATCCACAGGCACAACAGCACTGGGGATCTCTGCTTTCCCAGAGACTCAGCATCTCATGGTGCTCGCTCTCGGCAGAGCCTTTTTCTGAAAAGGCAAACGTCTGGCTCCTTCTCCCACAAGGAAGGTGCCAGCCCTGAAAGATGTTGCTGGTCTTCACCGTTCCCCTGCAGCCTATCTTTAGCCACAACATCACTGGGGATCTCTGCTTTCCTAGAGACTCAGCATCTTATGTTGCTCGCTCTCGGCAGAGGCTTTTTCTGAAAAGGCAATCTTACGGCTCCTTCTCCCACAAGGAAGGTGCCAGCCCTGAAAGATGTTGCTGGTCTTCACCGTCCCCCTGCAGCCTATCCACAGGCACAACAGCACTGGGGATCTCTGCTTTCCCAGACACTCAGCATCTCATGGTGCTCGCTCTCGGCAGAAACATTTTCTGAAAAGGCAAACGTCTGGGTTCTTCTCCCACAAGGAAGGTGCCAGCCCTGAAAGATCTTGCTGGTCTTCACCGTCCCCCTGCAGCCTATACAGAGGCACAACAGCACTGGGGATCTCTGCTTTCCCAGACACTCAGCATGTCACGGTGCTCGTTCTCGGCAGAAAGTTTTTCTGAAAAGGCAAACGTCTGGCTCCTTCTCCCACAAGGAAGGTGCCTGCCCTGAAAGCACTTGCAGGTCTTCAGTATCCCTCTGCAGCCTAACCTCAGGCACAACAGCACTGGGGATCTCTGCTTTCCCAGAGACTCAGCATCTCATGGTGCTCGCTCTCGGCAGAGGCTTTTTCTGAAAAGGCAAACTTACGGCTCCTTCTCCCACAAGGAAGGTGCCAGCCCTGAAAGCTCTTGCTGGTCTTCACCGTCCCCCTGCAGCCTATCTTTAGCCACAACAGCACTGGGGATCTCTGCGTTCCCAGAGACTCAGCATCTCATGGTGCTCGCTCTCGGCAGAGCCTTTTTCTGAAAAGGCAAACGTCTGGCTCCTTCTCCCACAAGGAAGGTGCCAGCCCTGAAAGATGTTGCTGGTCTTCACCGTTCCCCTGTACCCTATATTTAGCCACAACATCACTGGGGATCTCTGCTTTCCTAGAGACTCAGCATCTCATGGTGCTCGCTCTCGGCAGAGCCTTTTTCTGAAAAGGCAATCTTACGGCTCCTTCTCCCACAAGGAAGGTGCCAGCCCTGAAAGATGTTGCTGGTCTTCACCGTCCCCCTGCAGCCTATCCACAGGCACAACAGCACTGGGGATCTCTGTTTTCCCAGAGACTCAGCATCTCATGGTGCTCGCTCTCGGCAGAGGCTTTTTCTGAAAAGGCAAACGTCTGGCTCCTTCTCCCACAAGGAAGGTGCCAGCCCTGAAAGCTCTTGCTGGTCTTCACCGTCCCCCTGCAGCCTATCTTTAGCCACAACAGCACTGGGGATCTCTGCGTTCCCAGAGACTCAGCATCTCATAGTGCTCGCTCTCGGCAGAGGCTTTTTCTGAAAAGGCAAACGTCTGGCTCCTTCTCCCACAAGGAAGGTGCCAGCCCTGAAAGATCTTGCAGGTCTTCAGTATCCCTCTGCAGCCTATCCACAGGCACAACAGCACTGGGGATCTCTGCTTTCCCAGAGACTCAGCATCTCATGGTGCTCGCTCTCGGCAGAGCCTTTTTCTGAAAAGGCAAACGTCTGGCTCCTTCTCCCACAAGGAAGGTGCCAGCCCTGAAAGATGTTGCTAGTCTTCACCGTTCCCCTGTACCCTATATTTAGCCACAACATCACTGGGGATCTCTGCTTTCCTAGAGACTCAGCATCTTATGTTGCTCGCTCTCGGCAGAGGCTTTTTCTGAAAAGGCAATCTTACGGCTCCTTCTCCCACAAGGAAGGTGCCAGCCCTGAAAGATGTTGCTGGTCTTCACCGTCCCCCTGCAGCCTATCCACAGGCACAACAGCACTGGGGATCTCTGCTTTCCCAGAGACTCAGCAGGTCATGGTGCTCGTTCTCGGCAGAAACTTTTTCTGAAAAGGCCAACATCTGGCTCCTTCTCCCACAAGGAAGGTGCCAGCCCTGAAAGATCTTGCTGGTCTTCACCGTCCCCCTGCAGCCTATCCACAGGCACAACAGCACTGGGGATCTCTGCTTTCCCAGAGACTCTGCATCTCATGGAGCTCGATCTCGGCAGAAACATTTTCTGAAAAGGCAAACGTCTGGCTCCTTCTCCCACAAGGAAGGTGCCCTCCCTGAAAGATCTTGCTGGTCTTCACCGTCCCCCTGCAGCCTATCCACAGGCACAACAGCACTGGGGATCTCTGCTTTCCCAGAGACTCAGCATCTCATGGTGCTCGGTGTCGACATAGCCTTATTCTGAAAAGGCGAACGTCTGGCTCCTTCTCCCACAAGGAAGGTGCCAGCCCTGAAAGATATTGCTGGTCTTCACCGTCCCCCTGCAGCCTATCCACAGGCACAACAGCACTGGGGATCTCTGCTTTCCCAGAGACTCAGCATCTCATGGTGCTCGCTCTCGGCAGAGCCTTTTTCTGAAAAGGCAAACGTCTGGCTCCTTCTCCCACAAGGAAGGTGCCAGCCCTGAAAGATGTTGCTGGTCTTCACCGTCCCCCTGTAGCCTATCTTTAGCCACAACAGCACTGGGGACCTCTGCTTTCCTAGAGACTCAGCATCTCATGGTGCTCGCTCTCGGCAGAAACATTTTCTGAAATGCAAACGTCTGGCTCCTTCTCCCACAAGGCAGGTGCCAGACCTAAAAGCACTTGCAGGTCTTCAGTATCCCTCTGCAGCCTATCCTCAGGCACAACAGCACTGGGGATCTCTGCTTTCCCAGAGACTCAGCATCTCATGGTGCTCGTTCTCGGCAGAAACTTTTTCTGAAAAGGCCAACATCTGGCTCCTTCTCCCACAAGGAAGGTGCCAGCCCTGAAAGATCTTGCTGGTCTTCACCGTCCCCCTGCAGCCTATCCACAGGCACAACAGCACTGGGGATCTCTGCTTTCCCAGACACTCAGCATCTCATGGTGCTCGATCTCCGCAGAAACATTTTCTGAAAAGGTAAACGTCTGGCTCCTTCTCCCACAAGGAAGGTGCCAGCCCTGAAAGCTCTTGCAGGTCTTCAGTATCCCTCTGCAGCCTATCTATAGCCGCAACAGCACTGGGGATCTCTGCTTTCCCAGAGACTCAGCATCTCATGGTGCTCGCTCTCGGCAGAGGCTTTTTCTGAAAAGGCAAACTTACGGCTCCTTCTCCCACAAGGAAGGTGCCAGCCCTGAAAAATCTTGCTGGTCTTCACCGTTCCCCTGTAGCCTATCTTTAGCCACAACAGCACTGGGGATCTCTGCTTTCCTAGAGACTCAGCATCTCATGGTGCTCGCTCTCGGCAGAGGCTTTTTCTGAAAAGGCAAACGTCTGGCTCCTTCTCCCACAAGGAAGGTGCCAGCCCTGAAAGATATTGCTGGTCTTCACCGTCCCCCTGCAGCCTATCCACAGGCACAACAGCACTGGGGATCTCTGCTTTCCCAGACACTCAGCATCTCATGGTGCTCGCTCTCGGCAGAGCCTTTTTCTGAAAAGGCAAACGTCTGGCTCCTTCTCCCACAAGGAAGGTGCCAGCCCTGAAAGCTCTTGCTGGTCTTCACCCTCCCCCTGCACCCTATCCACAGGCACAACAGCACTGGGGATCTCTGCTTTCCCAGACACTCAGCATCTCATGGTGCTCGCTCTCGGCAGAGGCTTTTTCTGAAAAGGCAAACGTCTGGCTCCTTCTCCCACAAGGAAGGTGCCAGCCCTGAAAGCTCTTGCTGGTCTTCACCGTCCCCCTGCAGCCTATCCACAGGCACAACAGCACTGGGGATCTCTGCTTTCCCAGACACTCAGCATCTCATGGTGCTCGCTCTCGGCAGAGGCTTTTTCTGAAAAGGCAAACGTCTGGCTCCTTCTCCCACAAGGAAGGTGCCAGCCCTGAAAGCTCTTGCTGGTCTTCACCGTCCCCCTGCAGCCTATCTTTAGCCACAACAGCACTGGGGACATCTGCGTTCCCAGAGACTCAGCATCTCATGGTGCTCGCTCTCGGCAGAGGCTTTTTCTGAAAAGGCAAACGTCTGGCTCCTTCTCCCACAAGGAAGGTGCCAGCCCTGAAAGATGTTGCTGGTCTTCACCGTTCCCCTGTACCCTATATTTAGCCACAACATCACTGGGGATCTCTGCTTTCCTAGAGACTCAGCATCTTATGTTGCTCGCTCTCGGCAGAGGCTTTTTCTGAAAAGGCAATCTTACGGCTCCTTCTCCCACAAGGAAGGTGCCAGCCCTGAAAGATGTTGCTGGTCTTCACCGTCCCCCTGCAGCCTATCCACAGGCACAACAGCACTGGGGATCTCTGTTTTCCCAGAGACTCAGCATCTCATGGAGCTCGATCTCGGCAGAAACATTTTCTGAAAAGGCAAACGTCTGGCTCCTTCTCCCACAAGGAAGGTGCCAGCCCTGAAAGATCTTGCTGGTCTTCACCGTCCCCCTGCAGCCTATCCACAGGCACAACAGCACTGGGGATCACTGCTTTCCCAGAGACTCTGCATCTCATGGAGCTCGATCTCGGCAGAAACATTTTCTGAAAAGGCAAACGTCTGGCTCCTTCTCCCACAAGGAAGGTGCCAGCCCTGAAAGCTCTTGCTGGTCTTCACCGTCCCCCTGCAGCCTATCTTTAGCCACAACAGCACTGGTGATCTCTGCGTTCCCAGAGACTCAGCATCTCATGGTGCTCGCTCTCGGCAGAGGCTTTTGCTGAAAAGGCAAACGTCTGGCTCCTTCTCCCACAAGGAAGGTGCCAGCCCTGAAAGATCTTGCAGGTCTACACTATCCCTCTGCAGCCTATCTTTAGCCGCAACAGCACTGGGGATCTCTGCTTTCCCAGAGACTCATCATATCACGGTGCTCGTTCTCGGCAGAGCCTTTTTCTTAAAAGGCAAACGTCTGGCTCCTTCTCCCACAAGGAAGGTGCCAGCCCTGAAAGATCTTGCTGGTCTTCACCATCCCCCTGGAGCCTATTCACAGGCACAACAGCACTGGGGATCTCTGCTTTCGCAGAGACTCAGCATCTCATGGTGCTCGCTCTCGGCAGAAACATTTTCTGAAAAGGCAAACGTCTGGCTCCTTCTCCCACAAGGAAGGTACCAGCCCTGAAAGATCTTGCTGGTCTTCACCGTTCCCCTGTAGCCTATCTTTAGCCACAACAGCACTGGGGATCTCTGCTTTCCCAGAGACTCAGCATCTCATGGTGCTCGTTCTCGGAAGAAACTTTTTCTGAAAAGGCAAACTTACGGCTCCTTCTCCTACAAGGAAGGTGCCAGCCCTGAAAGATCTTGCTGGTCTTCACCGTCCCCCTGCAGCCTATCCACAGGCACAACAGCACTGGGGATCTCTGCTTTCCCAGAGACTCAGCATCTCATGGTGCTCGCTCTCGGCAGAGGCTTTTTCTGAAAAGGCAAACGTCTGGCTCCTTCTCCCACAAGGAAGGTGCCAGCCCTGAAAGCTCTTGCTGGTCTTCACCGTCCCCCTGCAGCCTATCTGTAGCCACAACAGCACTGGGGATCTCTGCGTTCCCAGAGACTCAGCATCTCATGGTGCTCGCTCTCGGCAGAGGCTTTTTCTGAAAAGGCAAACTTACGGCTCCTTCTCCCACAAGGAAGGTGCCAGCCCTGAAAGATCTTGCAGGTCTTCAGTATCCCTCTGCAGCCTATCCACAGGCACAACAGCACTGGGGATCTCTGCTTTCCCAGACACTCAGCATCTCATGGAGCTCGATATCGGCAGAAACATTTTCTGAAAAGGCAAACGTCTGGCTCCTTCTCCCACAAGGAAGGTGCCAGCCCTGAAAGATCTTGCAGGTCTTCAGTATCCCTCTGCAGCCTATCCACAGGCACAACAGCACTGGGGATCTCTGCTTTCCCAGAGACTCAGCATCTCATGGTGCTCGCTCTCGGCAGAGCCTTTGTCTGAAAAGGCAAACGTCTGGCTCCTTCTCCCACAAGGAAGGTGCCAGCCCTGAAAGCTCTTGCTGGTCTTCACCGTCCCCCTGTACCCTATATTTAGCCACAACATCACTGGGGATCTCTGCTTTCCTAGAGAATCAGCATCTTATGTTGCTCGCTCTCGGCAGAGGCTTTTTCTGAAAAGGCAATCTTACGGCTCCTTCTCCCACAAGGAAGGTGCCAGCCCTGAAAGATGTTGCTGCTCTTCACCGTCCCCCTGCAGCCTATCCACAGGGACAACAGCACTGGGGATCTCTGCTTTCCCAGAGACTCAGCATCTCATGGTGCTCGTTCTCGGCAGAAACATTTTCTGAAATGCAAACATCTGGCTCCTTCTCCCACAAGGAAGGTGCCAGACCTAAAAGCACTTGCAGGTCTTCAGTATCCCTCTGCAGCCTATCCTCAGGCACAACAACACTGGGGATCTCTGCTTTCCCAGAGACTCAGCATGTCATGGTGCTCGTTCTCGGCAGAAACTTTTTCTGAAAAGGCCAACATCTGACTCCTTCTCCCACGAGGAAGGTGCCAGCCCTGAAAGATCTTGCTGGTCTTCACCGTCCCCCTGCAGCCTATCCACAGGCACAACAGCACTGGGGATCTCTGCTTTCCCAGAGACTCAGCATCTCATGGTGCTCCGTCTTGACAGAGCCTTATTCTGAAAAGGCAAAATTATGGCTCCTTCACTCACAAGGAAGGTGCCAGCCCTGAAAGCTCTTGCAGGTCTACACTATCCCTCTGCAGCCTATCTTTACCCGCAACAGCACTGGGGATCTCTGCTTTCCCAGAGACTCATCATATCACGGTGCTCGTTCTCGGCAGAGCCTTTTTCTTAAAAGGCAAACGTCTGGCTCCTTCTCCCACAAGGAAGGTGCCAGCCCTGAAAGATGTTGCTGCTCTTCACCGTCCCCCTGCAGCCTATCCACAGGGACAACAGCACTGGGGATCTCTGCTTTCCCAGAGACTCAGCATCTCATGGTGCTCGTTCTCGGCAGAAACATTTTCTGAAATGCAAACATCTGGCTCCTTCTCCCACAAGGAAGGTGCCAGACCTAAAAGCACTTGCAGGTCTTCAGTATCCCTCTGCAGCCTATCCTCAGGCACAACAACACTGGGGATCTCTGCTTTCCCAGAGACTCAGCATGTCATGGTGCTCGTTCTCGGCAGAAACTTTTTCTGAAAAGGCCAACATCTGACTCCTTCTCCCACGAGGAAGGTGCCAGCCCTGAAAGATCTTGCTGGTCTTCACCGTCCCCCTGCAGCCTATCCACAGGCACAACAGCACTGGGGATCTCTGCTTTCCCAGAGACTCAGCATCTCATGGTGCTCCGTCTTGACAGAGCCTTATTCTGAAAAGGCAAAATTATGGCTCCTTCACTCACAAGGAAGGTGCCAGCCCTGAAAGCTCTTGCAGGTCTACACTATCCCTCTGCAGCCTATCTTTACCCGCAACAGCACTGGGGATCTCTGCTTTCCCAGAGACTCATCATATCACGGTGCTCGTTCTCGGCAGAGCCTTTTTCTTAAAAGGCAAACGTCTGGCTCCTTCTCCCACAAGGAAGGTGCCAGCCCTGAAAGATCTTGCTGGTCTTCACCATCCCCCTGGAGCCTATTCACAGGCACAACAGCACTGGGGATCTCTGCTTTCGCAGACACTCAGCATCTCATGGTGCTCGCTCTCGGCAGAAACATTTTCTGAAAAGGCAAACGTCTGGCTCCTTCTCCCACAAGGAAGGTACCAGCCCTGAAAGATCTTGCTGGTCTTCACCGTTCCCCTGTAGCCTATCTTTAGCCACAACAGCACTGGGGATCTCTGCTTTCCCAGAGACTCAGCATCTCATGGTGCTCGTTCTCGGAAGAAACTTTTTCTGAAAAGGCAAACTTACGGCTCCTTCTCCTACAAGGAAGGTGCCAGCCCTGAAAGATCTTGCAGGTCTTCAGTATCCCTCTGCAGCCTATCCACAGGTACAACAGCACTGGGGATCTCTGCTTTCCCAGAGACTCAGCATCTCATGGTGCTCGGTCTCGACATAGCCTTATTCTGAAAAGGCAAACGTCTGGCTCCTTCTCCCACAAGGAAGGTGCCAGCCCTGAAAGATCTTGCAGGTCTTCACCCTCCCCCTGCAGCCTATCCACAGGCACAACAGCACTGGGGATCTCTGCTTTCCCAGACACTCAGCATCTCATGGTACTCGGTCTCGACAGAGCCTTATTCTAAAAAGGCAAACGTCTGGCTCCTTCTCCCACAAGGAAGGTGCCAGCCCTGAAAGATCTTGCTGGTCTTCACCGTCCCCCTGCAGCCTATCCACAGGCACAACAGCACTGGGGATCTCTGCTTTCCCAGAGACTCAGCAGCTCATGGTGCTCGCTCTCGGCAGAGGCTTTTTCTGAAAAGGACAACATCTGGCTCCTTCTCCCACAAGGAAGGTGCCAGCCCTGAAAGATCTTGCTGGTCTTCACCATCCCCTTCCAGCCTATTCACAGGCACAACAGCACTGGGGATCTCTGCTTTCCCAGAGACTCAGCATCTCATGGTGCTCGCTCTCGGCAGAAACATTTTCAGAAAAGGCAAACGTCTGGCTCGTTCTCCCACAAAGAAGGTGCCAGCCCTGAAAGATGTTGCTGGTTCACCGTCCCCCTTCAGCCTACCCACATGCACAACAGCACTGGGGATCTCTGTTTTCCCAGAGACTCAGCATCTCATGGTGCTCGCTCTCGGCAGAGGCTTTTTCTGAAAAGGCAAACGTCTGGCTCCTTCTCCCACAAGGAAGGTGCCAGCCCTGAAAGATGTTGCTGGTCTTCACCGTTCCCCTGTAGTCTATCTTTAGCCACAACAGCACTGGGGATCTCTGCTTTCCTAGAGACTCAGCATCTCATGGTGCTCGCTCTCGGCAGAGGCTTTTTCTGAAAAGGCAAACTTACGGCTCCTTCTCCCACAAGGAAGGTGCCAGCCCTGAAAGATCTTGCTGGTCTTCACCGTCCCCCTGCAGCCTATCCACAGGCACAACAGCACTGGGGATCTCTGCTTTCCCAGAGACTCAGCATCTCATGGTGCTCGCTCTCGGCAGAGGCTTTTTCTGAAAAGGCAAACGTCTGGCTCCTTCTCCCACAAGGAAGGTGCCAGCCCTGAAAGCTCTTGCTGGTCTTCACCGTCCCCCTGCAGCCTATCTTTAGCCACAACAGCACTGGGGATCTCTGCTTTCCCAGAGACTCAGCATCTCATGGTGCTCGGTCTCGACAGTGCCTTATTCTGAAAAGGCAAACGTCTGGCTCCTTCTCCCACAAGGAAGGTGCCAGCCCTGAAAGATCTTGCAGGTCTTCAGTATCCCTCTGCAGCCTATCCACAGGCACAACAGCACTGGGGATGTCTGCTTTCGCAGAGACTCATCATCTCATGGTGCTCGCTCTCGGCAGAAACATTTTCTGAAAAGGCCAACATCTGGCTCCTTCTCCCACAAGGAAGGTGCCAGCCCTGAAAGATCTTGCTGGTCTTCACCGTCCCCCTGCAGCCTATCCACAGGCACAACAGCACTGGGGATCTCTGCTTTCCCAGAGACTCAGCATCTCATGGTGCTCCGTCTTGACAGAGCCTTATTCTGAAAAGGCAAAATTATGGCTCCTTCACTCACAAGGAAGGTGCCAGCCCTGAAAGCTCTTGCAGGTCTACACTATCCCTCTGCAGCCTATCTTTACCCGCAACAGCACTGGGGATCTCTGCTTTCCCAGAGACTCATCATATCACGGTGCTCGTTCTCGGCAGAGCCTTTTTCTTAAAAGGCAAACGTCTGGCTCCTTCTCCCACAAGGAAGGTGCCAGCCCTGAAAGATCTTGCTGGTCTTCACCATCCCCCTGGAGCCTATTCACAGGCACAACAGCACTGGGGATCTCTGCTTTCGCAGACACTCAGCATCTCATGGTGCTCGCTCTCGGCAGAAACATTTTCTGAAAAGGCAAACGTCTGGCTCCTTCTCCCACAAGGAAGGTACCAGCCCTGAAAGATCTTGCTGGTCTTCACCGTTCCCCTGTAGCCTATCTTTAGCCACAACAGCACTGGGGATCTCTGCTTTCCCAGAGACTCAGCATCTCATGGTGCTCGTTCTCGGAAGAAACTTTTTCTGAAAAGGCAAACTTACGGCTCCTTCTCCTACAAGGAAGGTGCCAGCCCTGAAAGATCTTGCAGGTCTTCAGTATCCCTCTGCAGCCTATCCACAGGTACAACAGCACTGGGGATCTCTGCTTTCCCAGAGACTCAGCAGCTCATGGTGCTCGCTCTCGGCAGAGGCTTTTTCTGAAAAGGACAACATCTGGCTCCTTCTCCCACAAGGAAGGTGCCAGCCCTGAAAGATCTTGCTGGTCTTCACCATCCCCTTCCAGCCTATTCACAGGCACAACAGCACTGGGGATCTCTGCTTTCCCAGAGACTCAGCATCTCATGGTGCTCGCTCTCGGCAGAAACATTTTCAGAAAAGGCAAACGTCTGGCTCGTTCTCCCACAAAGAAGGTGCCAGCCCTGAAAGATGTTGCTGGTTCACCGTCCCCCTTCAGCCTACCCACATGCACAACAGCACTGGGGATCTCTGTTTTCCCAGAGACTCAGCATCTCATGGTGCTCGCTCTCGGCAGAGGCTTTTTCTGAAAAGGCAAACGTCTGGCTCCTTCTCCCACAAGGAAGGTGCCAGCCCTGAAAGATGTTGCTGGTCTTCACCGTTCCCCTGTAGTCTATCTTTAGCCACAACAGCACTGGGGATCTCTGCTTTCCTAGAGACTCAGCATCTCATGGTGCTCGCTCTCGGCAGAGGCTTTTTCTGAAAAGGCAAACTTACGGCTCCTTCTCCCACAAGGAAGGTGCCAGCCCTGAAAGATCTTGCTGGTCTTCACCGTCCCCCTGCAGCCTATCCACAGGCACAACAGCACTGGGGATCTCTGCTTTCCCAGAGACTCAGCATCTCATGGTGCTCGCTCTCGGCAGAGGCTTTTTCTGAAAAGGCAAACGTCTGGCTCCTTCTCCCACAAGGAAGGTGCCAGCCCTGAAAGCTCTTGCTGGTCTTCACCGTCCCCCTGCAGCCTATCTTTAGCCACAACAGCACTGGGGATCTCTGCTTTCCCAGAGACTCAGCATCTCATGGTGCTCGGTCTCGACAGTGCCTTATTCTGAAAAGGCAAACGTCTGGCTCCTTCTCCCACAAGGAAGGTGCCAGCCCTGAAAGATCTTGCAGGTCTTCAGTATCCCTCTGCAGCCTATCCACAGGCACAACAGCACTGGGGATGTCTGCTTTCGCAGAGACTCATCATCTCATGGTGCTCGCTCTCGGCAGAAACATTTTCTGAAAAGGCCAACATCTGGCTCCTTCTCCCACAAGGAAGGTGCCAGCCCTGAAAGATCTTGCTGGTCTTCACCGTCCCCCTGCAGCCTATCCACAGGCACAACAGCACTGGGGATCTCTGCTTTCCCAGAGACTCAGCATCTCATGGTGCTCCGTCTTGACAGAGCCTTATTCTGAAAAGGCAAAATTATGGCTCCTTCACTCACAAGGAAGGTGCCAGCCCTGAAAGCTCTTGCAGGTCTACACTATCCCTCTGCAGCCTATCTTTACCCGCAACAGCACTGGGGATCTCTGCTTTCCCAGAGACTCATCATATCACGGTGCTCGTTCTCGGCAGAGCCTTTTTCTTAAAAGGCAAACGTCTGGCTCCTTCTCCCACAAGGAAGGTGCCAGCCCTGAAAGATCTTGCTGGTCTTCACCATCCCCCTGGAGCCTATTCACAGGCACAACAGCACTGGGGATCTCTGCTTTCGCAGACACTCAGCATCTCATGGTGCTCGCTCTCGGCAGAAACATTTTCTGAAAAGGCAAACGTCTGGCTCCTTCTCCCACAAGGAAGGTACCAGCCCTGAAAGATCTTGCTGGTCTTCACCGTTCCCCTGTAGCCTATCTTTAGCCACAACAGCACTGGGGATCTCTGCTTTCCCAGAGACTCAGCATCTCATGGTGCTCGTTCTCGGAAGAAACTTTTTCTGAAAAGGCAAACTTACGGCTCCTTCTCCTACAAGGAAGGTGCCAGCCCTGAAAGATCTTGCAGGTCTTCAGTATCCCTCTGCAGCCTATCCACAGGTACAACAGCACTGGGGATCTCTGCTTTCCCAGAGACTCAGCATCTCATGGTGCTCGGTCTCGACATAGCCTTATTCTGAAAAGGCAAACGTCTGGCTCCTTCTCCCACAAGGAAGGTGCCAGCCCTGAAAGATCTTGCTGGTCTTCACCGTCCCCCTGCAGCCTATCCACAGGCACAACAGCACTGGGGATCTCTGCTTTCCCAGAGACTCAGCAGCTCATGGTGCTCGCTCTCGGCAGAGGCTTTTTCTGAAAAGGACAACATCTGGCTCCTTCTCCCACAAGGAAGGTGCCAGCCCTGAAAGATCTTGCTGGTCTTCACCATCCCCTTCCAGCCTATTCACAGGCACAACAGCACTGGGGATCTCTGCTTTCCCAGAGACTCAGCATCTCATGGTGCTCGCTCTCGGCAGAAACATTTTCAGAAAAGGCAAACGTCTGGCTCGTTCTCCCACAAAGAAGGTGCCAGCCCTGAAAGATGTTGCTGGTTCACCGTCCCCCTTCAGCCTACCCACATGCACAACAGCATTGGGGATCTCTGTTTTCCCAGAGACTCAGCATCTCATGGTGCTCGCTCTCGGCAGAGGCTTTTTCTGAAAAGGCAAACGTCTGGCTCCTTCTCCCACAAGGAAGGTGCCAGCCCTGAAAGATGTTGCTGGTCTTCACCGTTCCCCTGTAGTCTATCTTTAGCCACAACAGCACTGGGGATCTCTGCTTTCCTAGAGACTCAGCATCTCATGGTGCTCGCTCTCGGCAGAGGCTTTTTCTGAAAAGGCAAACTTACGGCTCCTTCTCCCACAAGGAAGGTGCCAGCCCTGAAAGATCTTGCTGGTCTTCACCGTCCCCCTGCAGCCTATCCACAGGCACAACAGCACTGGGGATCTCTGCTTTCCCAGAGACTCAGCATCTCATGGTGCTCGCTCTCGGCAGAGGCTTTTTCTGAAAAGGCAAACGTCTGGCTCCTTCTCCCACAAGGAAGGTGCCAGCCCTGAAAGCTCTTGCTGGTCTTCACCGTCCCCCTGCAGCCTATCTTTAGCCACAACAGCACTGGGGATCTCTGCTTTCCTAGAGACTCAGCATCTCATGGTGCTCGCTCTCGGCAGAGGCTTTTTCTGAAAAGGCAAACTTACGGCTCCTTCTCCCACAAGGAAGGTGCCAGCCCTGAAAGATATTGCTGGTCTGCACTATCCCTCTGCAGCCTATCCACAGGCACAACAGCACTGGGGATCTCTGCTTTCCCAGAGACTCAGCATGTCACGGTGCTAGTTCGCGGCTGTAACCTCTTCTGAAAAGGCAAAAGTCCGGCTGCTTCTCCCACAAGGAAGGTGCCAGCCCTGAAAGATCTCGCTGGTCTTCACCGTCCAGCTGTAGCCTATCCACAGGCACAACAGCACTGGGGATCTCTGCTTTCCCAGAGACTCAGCATCTCATGGTGCTCGCTCTCGGCAGAGGCTTTTTCTGAAAAGGCAAACGTCTGGCTCCTTCTCCCACAAGGAAGGTGCCAGCCCTGAAAGCTCTTGCTGGTCTTCACCGTCCCCCTGCAGCCTATCTTTAGCCACAACAGCACTGGGGACCTCTGCGTTCCCAGAGACTCAGCATCTCATGGTGCTCGCTCTCGGCAGAGGCTTTTTCTGAAAAGGCAAACGTCTGGCTCCTTCTCCCACAAGGAAGGTGCCAGCCCTGAAACATCTTGCAGGTCTTCAGTATCCCTCTGCAGCCTATCCACAGGCACAACAGCACTGGGGATCTCTGCTTTCCCAGAGACTCAGCATCTCATGGTGCTCGCTCTCGGCAGAGCCTTTTTCTGAAAAGGCAAACGTCTGGCTCCTTCTCTCACAAGGAAGGTGCCAGCCCTGAAAGATGTTGCTGGTCTTCACCGTTCCCCTGTAGCCTATCTTTACCCACAACAGCACTGGGGACCTCTGCTTTCCTAGAGACTCAGCATCTCATGGTGCTCGCTCTCGGCAGAAACATTTTCTGAAACGCAAACGTCTGGCTCCTTCTCCCACAAGGCAGGTGCCAGACCTAAAAGCACTTGCAGGTCTTCAGTATCCCTCTGCAGCCTATCCTCAGGCACAACAGCACTGGGGATCTCTGCTTTCCCAGAGACTCAGCATCTCATGGTGCTCGCTCTCGGCAGAAACATTTTCTGAAAAGGCAAACGTCTGGCTCCTTCTCCCACAAGGAAGGTGCCAGCCCTGAAAGATCTTGCTGGTCTTCACCGTCCTCCTGCAGCCTATCCACAGGCACAACAGCACTGGGGATGTCTGCTTTCGCAGAGACTCAGCATCTCATGGTGCTCGCTCTCGGCAGAAACATTTTCTGAAAAGGCAAACGTCTGGCTCCTTCTCCCACAAGGAAGGTGCCAGCCCTGAAAGCTCTTGCTGGTCTTCACCGTCCCCCTGCAGCCTATCTTTAGCCACAACAGCACTGGGGATCTCTGCTTTCCTAGAGACTCAGCATCTCATTGTGCTCGCTCTCGGCAGAGGCTTTTTCTGAAAAGGCAAACTTACGGCTCCTTCTCCCACAAGGAAGGTGCCAGCCCTGAAAGCTCTTGCTGGTCTTCACCGTCCCCCTGCAGCCTATCTTTAGCCACAACAGCACTGGGGATCTCTGCTTTCCCAGAGACTCAGCATCTCATGGTGCTCGTTCTCGACAGTGCCTTTTTCTGAAAAGGCAAACGTCTGGCTCCTTCTCCCACAAGGAAGGTGCCAGCCCTGAAAGATGTTGCTGGTCTTCACCGTTCCCCTGTAGCCTATCTTTAGCCACAACAGCACTGGGGACCTCTGCTTTCCTAGAGACTCAGCATCTCATGGTGCTCGCTCTCGGCAGAAACATTTTCTGAAATGCAAACGTCTGGCTCCTTCTCCCACAAGGAAGGTGCCACACCTAAAAGCACTTGCAGGTCTTCAGTATCCCTCTGCAGCCTATCCTCAGGCACAACAGCACTGGGGATCTCTGCTTTCCCAGAGACTCAGCATCTCATGGTGCTCGTTCTCGGCAGAAACTTTTTCTGAAAAGGCCAACATCTGGCTCCTTCTCCCACAAGGAAGGTGCCAGCCCTGAAAGATCTTGCTGGTCTTCACCGTCCCCCTGCAGCCTATCCACAGGCACAACAGCACTGGGGATCTCTGCTTTCCCAGACACTCAGCATCTCATGGTGCTCGTTCTCGGCAGAAACTTTTTCTGAAAAGGCCAACATCTGACTCCTTCTCCCACAAGGAAGGTTCCAGCCCTGAAAGATCTTGCTGGTCTTCACCGTCCCCCTGCAGCCTATCCACAGGCACAACAGCACTGGGGATCTCTGCTTTCCCAGAGACTCAGCATCTCATGGTGCTCCGTCTTGACAGAGCCTTATGCTGAAAAGGCAAAATTATGGCGCCTTCACTCACAAGGAAGGTGCCAGCCCTGAAAGCTCTTGAAGGTCTACACTATCCCTCTGCAGCCTATCTTTAGCCGCAACAGCACTGGGGATCTCTGCTTTCCCAGAGACTCATCATATCACGGTGCTCGTTCTCGGCAGAGCCTTTTTCTTAAAAGGCAAACGTCTGGCTCCTTCTCCCACAAGGAAGGTGCCAGCCCTGAAAGATCTTGCTGGTCTTCACCATCCCCCTGGAGCCTATTCACAGGCACAACAGCACTGGGGATCTCTGCTTTCGCAGAGACTCAGCATCTCATGGTGCTCGCTCTCGGCAGAAACATTTTCTGAAAAGGCAAACGTCTGGCTCCTTCTCCCACAAGGAAGGTACCAGCCCTGAAAGATCTTTCTGGTCTTCACCGTTCCCCTGTAGCCTATCTTTAGCCACAACAGCACTGGGGATCTCTGCTTTCCCAGAGACTCAGCATCTCATGGTGCTCGTTCTCGGCAGAAACTTTTTCTGAAAAGGCAAACTTACGGCTCCTTCTCCTACAAGAAATTTGCCAGCCCTGAAAGATCTTGCTGGTCTTCACCGTCCCCCTGCAGCCTATCCACAGGCACAACAGCACTGGGGATCTCTGCTTTCCCAGAGACTCTGCATCTCATGGAGCTCGATCTCGGCAGAAACATTTTCTGAAAAGGCAAACGTCTGGCTCCTTCTCCCACAAGGAAGGTGCCTGCCCTGAAAGCACTTGCAGGTCTTCAGTATCCCTCTGCAGCCTATCCACAGGTACAACAGCACTGGGGATCTCTGCTTTCCCAGAGACTCAGCATCTCATGGTGCTCGGTCTCGACATAGCCTTATTCTGAAAAGGCAAACGTCTGGCTCCTTCTCCCACAAGGAAGGTGCCAGCCCTGAAAGATCTTGCAGGTCTTCACCCTCCCCCTGCAGCCTATCCACAGGCACAACAGCACTGGGGATCTCTGCTTTCCCAGAGACTCAGCATCTCATGGTGCTCCGTCTTGACAGAGCCTTATTCTGAAAAGGCAAAATTATGGCTCCTTCACTCACAAGGAAGGTGCCAGCCCTGAAAGCTCTTGCAGGTCTACACTATCCCTCTGCAGCCTATCTTTACCCGCAACAGCACTGGGGATCTCTGCTTTCCCAGAGACTCATCATATCACGGTGCTCGTTCTCGGCAGAGCCTTTTTCTTAAAAGGCAAACGTCTGGCTCCTTCTCCCACAAGGAAGGTGCCAGCCCTGAAAGATCTTGCTGGTCTTCACCATCCCCCTGGAGCCTATTCACAGGCACAACAGCACTGGGGATCTCTGCTTTCGCAGACACTCAGCATCTCATGGTGCTCGCTCTCGGCAGAAACATTTTCTGAAAAGGCAAACGTCTGGCTCCTTCTCCCACAAGGAAGGTACCAGCCCTGAAAGATCTTGCTGGTCTTCACCGTTCCCCTGTAGCCTATCTTTAGCCACAACAGCACTGGGGATCTCTGCTTTCCCAGAGACTCAGCATCTCATGGTGCTCGTTCTCGGAAGAAACTTTTTCTGAAAAGGCAAACTTACGGCTCCTTCTCCTACAAGGAAGGTGCCAGCCCTGAAAGATCTTGCAGGTCTTCAGTATCCCTCTGCAGCCTATCCACAGGTACAACAGCACTGGGGATCTCTGCTTTCCCAGAGACTCAGCATCTCATGGTGCTCGGTCTCGACATAGCCTTATTCTGAAAAGGCAAACGTCTGGCTCCTTCTCCCACAAGGAAGGTGCCAGCCCTGAAAGATCTTGCAGGTCTTCACCCTCCCCCTGCAGCCTATCCACAGGCACAACAGCACTGGGGATCTCTGCTTTCCCAGACACTCAGCATCTCATGGTACTCGGTCTCGACAGAGCCTTATTCTAAAAAGGCAAACGTCTGGCTCCTTCTCCCACAAGGAAGGTGCCAGCCCTGAAAGATCTTGCTGGTCTTCACCGTCCCCCTGCAGCCTATCCACAGGCACAACAGCACTGGGGATCTCTGCTTTCCCAGAGACTCAGCAGCTCATGGTGCTCGCTCTCGGCAGAGGCTTTTTCTGAAAAGGACAACATCTGGCTCCTTCTCCCACAAGGAAGGTGCCAGCCCTGAAAGATCTTGCTGGTCTTCACCATCCCCCTGGAGCCTATTCACAGGCACAACAGCACTGGGGATCTCTGCTTTCCCAGAGACTCAGCATCTCATGGTGCTCGCTCTCGGCAGAAACATTTTCAGAAAAGGCAAACGTCTGGCTCGTTCTCCCACAAAGAAGGTGCCAGCCCTGAAAGATGTTGCTGGTTCACCGTCCCCCTTCAGCCTACCCACATGCACAACAGCACTGGGGATCTCTGTTTTCCCAGAGACTCAGCATCTCATGGTGCTCGCTCTCGGCAGAGGCTTTTTCTGAAAAGGCAAACGTCTGGCTCCTTCTCCCACAAGGAAGGTGCCAGCCCTGAAAGATGTTGCTGGTCTTCACCGTTCCCCTGTAGTCTATCTTTAGCCACAACAGCACTGGGGATCTCTGCTTTCCTAGAGACTCAGCATCTCATGGTGCTCGCTCTCGGCAGAGGCTTTTTCTGAAAAGGCAAACTTACGGCTCCTTCTCCCACAAGGAAGGTGCCAGCCCTGAAAGATCTTGCTGGTCTTCACCGTCCCCCTGCAGCCTATCCACAGGCACAACAGCACTGGGGATCTCTGCTTTCCCAGAGACTCAGCATCTCATGGTGCTCGCTCTCGGCAGAGGCTTTTTCTGAAAAGGCAAACGTCTGGCTCCTTCTCCCACAAGGAAGGTGCCAGCCCTGAAAGCTCTTGCTGGTCTTCACCGTCCCCCTGCAGCCTATCTTTAGCCACAACAGCACTGGGGATCTCTGCTTTCCCAGAGACTCAGCATCTCATGGTGCTCGGTCTCGACAGTGCCTTATTCTGAAAAGGCAAACGTCTGGCTCATTCTCCCACAAGGAAGGTGCCAGCCCTGAAAGATCTTGCAGGTCTTCAGTATCCCTCTGCAGCCTATCCACAGGCACAACAGCACTGGGGATGTCTGCTTTCGCAGAGACTCATCATCTCATGGTGCTCGCTCTCGGCAGAAACATTTTCTGAAAAGGCCAACATCTGGCTCCTTCTCCCACAAGGAAGGTGCCAGCCCTGAAAGATCTTGCTGGTCTTCACCGTCCCCCTGCAGCCTATCCACAGGCACAACAGCACTGGGGATCTCTGCTTTCCCAGACACTCAGCATCTCATGGTGCTCACTCTCGGCAGAAACATTTTCTGAAAAGGTAAACGTCTGGCTCCTTCTCCCACAAGGAAGGTGCCAGCCCTGAAAGCTCTTGCAGGTCTTCAGTATCCCTCTGCAGCCTATCTATAGCCGCAACAGCACTGGGGATCTCTGCTTTCCCAGAGACTCAGCAGCTCATGGTGCTCGCTCTCGGCAGAGGCTTTTTCTGAAAAGGCAAACTTACGGCTCCTTCTCCCACAAGGAAGGTGCCAGCCCTGAAAAATCTTGCTGGTCTTCACCGTTCCCCTGTAGCCTATCTTTAGCCACAACAGCACTGGGGATCTCTGCTTTCCTAGAGACTCAGCATCTCATGGTGCTCGCTCTCGGCAGAGGCTTTTTCTGAAAAGGCAAACTTACGGCTCCTTCTCCCACAAGGAAGGTGCCAGCCCTGAAAGATATTGCTGGTCTGCACTATCCCTCTGCAGCCTATCCACAGGCACAACAGCACTGGGGATCTCTGCTTTCCCAGAGACTCAGCATGTCACGGTGCTAGTTCGCGGCTGTAACCTCTTCTGAAAAGGCAAAAGTCCGGCTGCTTCTCCCACAAGGAAGGTGCCAGCCCTGAAAGATCTCGCTGGTCTTCACCGTCCAGCTGTAGCCTATCCACAGGCACAACAGCACTGGGGATCTCTGCTTTCCCAGAGACTCAGCATCTCATGGTGCTCGCTCTCGGCAGAGGCTTTTTCTGAAAAGGCAAACGTCTGGCTCCTTCTCCCACAAGGAAGGTGCCAGCCCTGAAAGCTCTTGCTGGTCTTCACCGTCCCCCTGCAGCCTATCTTTAGCCACAACAGCACTGGGGACCTCTGCGTTCCCAGAGACTCAGCATCTCATGGTGCTCGCTCTCGGCAGAGGCTTTTTCTGAAAAGGCAAACGTCTGGCTCCTTCTCCCACAAGGAAGGTGCCAGCCCTGAAACATCTTGCAGGTCTTCAGTATCCCTCTGCAGCCTATCCACAGGCACAACAGCACTGTGGATCTCTGCTTTCCCAGAGACTCAGCATCTCATGGTGCTCGCTCTCGGCAGAGCCTTTTTCTGAAAAGGCAAACGTCTGGCTCCTTCTCTCACAAGGAAGGTGCCAGCCCTGAAAGATGTTGCTGGTCTTCACCGTTCCCCTGTAGCCTATCTTTACCCACAACAGCACTGGGGACCTCTGCTTTCCTAGAGACTCAGCATCTCATGGTGCTCGCTCTCGGCAGAAACATTTTCTGAAACGCAAACGTCTGGCTCCTTCTCCCACAAGGCAGGTGCCAGACCTAAAAGCACTTGCAGGTCTTCAGTATCCCTCTGCAGCCTATCCTCAGGCACAACAGCACTGGGGATCTCTGCTTTCCCAGAGACTCAGCATCTCATGGTGCTCGCTCTCGGCAGAAACATTTTCTGAAAAGGCAAACGTCTGGCTCCTTCTCCTACAAGGAAGGTGCCAGCCCTGAAAGCTCTTGCTGGTCTTCACCGTCCCCCTGCAGCCTATCTTTAGCCACAACAGCACTGGGGATCTCTGCTTTCCCAGAGACTCAGCATCTCATGGTGCTCGGTCTCGACAGTGCCTTATTCTGAAAAGGCAAACGTCTGGCTCCTTCTCCCACAAGGAAGGTGCCAGCCCTGAAAGATCTTGCAGGTCTTCAGTATCCCTCTGCAGCCTATCCACAGGCACAACAGCACTGGGGATCTCTGCTTTCCCAGAGACTCAGCATCTCATGGTGCTCGTTCTCGGCAGAAACTATTTCTGAAAAGGCCAACATCTGGCTCCTTCTCCCACAAGGAAGGTGCCAGCCCTGAAAGCTCTTGCTGGTCTTCACCGTCCCCCTGCAGCCTATCTTTAGCCACAACAGCACTGGGAATCTCTGCTTTCCCAGAGACTCAGCATCTCATGGTGCTCGCTCTCGGCAGAGGCTTTTTCTGAAAAGGCAAACTTACGGCTCCTTCTCCCACAAGGAAGGTGCCAGCCCTGAAAAATCTTGCTGGTCTTCACCGTTCCCCTGTAGCCTATCTTTAGCCACAACAGCACTGGGGATCTCTGCTTTCCTAGAGACTCAGCATCTCATGGTGCTCGCTCTCGGCAGAGGCTTTTTCTGAAAAGGCAAACGTCTGGCTCCTTCTCCCACAAGGAAGGTGCCAGCCCTGAAAGATATTGCTGGTCTTCACCGTCCCCCTGCAGCCTATCCACAGGCACAACAGCACTGGGGATCTCTGCTTTCCCAGAGACTCAGCATCTCATGGTGCTCGCTCTCGGCAGAGGCTTTTTCTGAAAAGGCAAACGTCTGGCTCCTTCTCCCACAAGGAAGGTGCCAGCCCTGAAAGCTCTTGCTGGTCTTCACCGTCCCCCTGCAGCCTATCTTTAGCCACAACAGCACTGGGGATCTCTGCGTTCCCAGAGACTCAGCATCTCATGGTGCTCGCTCTCGGCAGAGGCTTTTTCTGAAAAGGCAAACGTCTGGCTCCTTCTCCCACAAGGAAGGTGCCAGCCCTTGAACATCTTGCAGGTCTTCAGTATCCCTCTGCAGCCTATCCACAGGCACAACAGCACTGGGGATCTCTGCTTTCCCAGAGACTCAGCATCTCATGGTGCTCGCTCTCGGCAGAGCCTTTTTCTGAAAAGGCAAACGTCTGGCTCCTTCTCCCACAAGGAAGGTGCCAGCCCTGAAAGATGTTGCTGGTCTTCACCGTTCCCCTGTAGCCTATCTTTAGCCACAACAGCACTGGGGACCTCTGCTTTCCTAGAGACTCAGCATCTCATGGTGCTCGCTCTCGGCAGAAACATTTTCTGAAACGCAAACGTCTGGCTCCTTCTCCCACAAGGCAGGTGCCAGACCTAAAAGCTCTTGCAGGTCTTCAGTATCCCTCTGCAGCCTATCCTCAGGCACAACAGCACTGGGGATCTCTGCTTTCCCAGAGACTCAGCATCTCATGGTGCTCGCTCTCGGCGGAAACATTTTCTGAAAAGGCAAACGTCTGGCTCCTTCTCCCACAAGGAAGGTGCCAGCCCTGAAAGATCTTGCTGGACTTCACCGTTCCCCTGTAGCCTATCTTTAGCCACAACAGCACTGGGGATCTCTGCTTTCCTAGAGACTCAGCATCTCATGGTGCTCGCTCTCGGCAGAGGCTTTTTCTGAAAAGGCAAACGTCTGGCTCCTTCTCCCACAAGGAAGGTGCCAGCCCTGAAAGATCTTGCTGGTCTTCACCGTCCCCCTGCAGCCTATCTTTAGCCACAACAGCACTGGGGATCTCTGCTTTCCCAGAGACTCTGCATCTCATGGAGCTCGATCTCGGCAGAGGCTTTTTCTGAAAAGGCAAACGTCTGGCTCCTTCTCCCACAAGGAAGGTGCCTGCCCTGAAAGCACTTGCAGGTCTTCAGTATCCCTCTGCAGCCTATCCACAGGTACAACAGCACTGGGGATCTCTGCTTTCCCAGAGACTCAGCATCTCATGGTGCTCGGTCTCGACATAGCCTTATTCTGAAAAGGCAAACGTCTGGCTCCTTCTCCCACAAGGAAGGTGCCAGCCCTGAAAGATCTTGCAGGTCTTCACCCTCCCCCTGCAGCCTATCCACAGGCACAACAGCACTGGGGATCTCTGCTTTCCCAGACACTCAGCATCTCATGGTGCTCGGTCTCGACAGAGCCTTATTCTAAAAAGGCAAACGTCTGGCTCCTTCTCCCACAAGGAAGGTGCCAGCCCTGAAAGATCTTGCTGGTCTTCACCGTCCCCCTGCAGCCTATCCACAGGCACAACAGCACTGGGGATCTCTGCTTTCCCAGAGACTCAGCATCTCATGGTGCTCGCTCTCGGCAGAGGCTTTTTCTGAAAAGGACAACATCTGGCTCCTTCTCCCACAAGGAAGTTGCCAGCCCTGAAAGATCTTGCTGGTCTTCACCATCCCCTTCCTGCCTATTCACAGGCACAACAGCACTGGGGATCTCTGCTTTCCCAGAGACTCAGCATCTCATGGTGCTCGCTCTCGGCAGAAACATTTTCAGAAAAGGCAAACGTCTGGCTCGTTCTCCCACAAAGAAGGTGCCAGCCCTGAAAGACGTTGCTGGTTCACCGTCCCCCTTCAGCCTACCCACATGCACAACAGCACTGGGGATCTCTGTTTTCCCAGAGACTCAGCATCTCATGGTGCTCGCTCTCGGCAGAGGCTTTTTCTGAAAAGGCAAACGTCTGGCTCCTTGTCCCACAAGGAAGGTGCCAGCCCTGAAAGATCTTGCTGGTCTTCACCGTTCCCCTGTAGTCTATCTTTAGCCACAACAGCACTGGGGATCTCTGCTTTCCTAGAGACTCAGCATCTCATGGTGCTCGCTCTCGGCAGAGGCTTTTTCTGAAAAGGCAAACTTACGGCTCCTTCTCCCACAAGGAAGGTGCCAGCCCTGAAAGATCTTGCTGGTCTTCACCGTCCCCCTGCAGCCTATCCACAGGCACAACAGCACTGGGGATCTCTGCTTTCCCAGAGACTCAGCATCTCATGGTGCTCGCTCTCGGCAGAGGCTTTTTCTGAAAAGGCAAACGTCTGGCTCCTTCTCCCACAAGGAAGGTGCCAGCCCTGAAAGCTCTTGCTGGTCTTCACCGTCCCCCTGCAGCCTATCTTTAGCCACAACAGCACTGGGGATCTCTGCTTTCCCAGAGACTCAGCATCTCATGGTGCTCGGTCTCGACAGTGCCTTATTCTGAAAAGGCAAACGTCTGGCTCCTTCTCCCACAAGGAAGGTGCCAGCCCTGAAAGATCTTGCAGGTCTTCAGTATCCCTCTGCAGCCTATCCACAGGCACAACAGCACTGGGGATCTCTGCTTTCCCAGAGACTCAGCATCTCATGGTGCTCGTTCTCGGCAGAAACTATTTCTGAAAAGGCCAACATCTGGCTCCTTCTCCCACAAGGAAGGTGCCAGCCCTGAAAGATCTTGCTGGTCTTCACCGTCCCCCTGCAGCCTATCCACAGGCACAACAGCACTGGGGATCTCTGCTTTCCCAGAGACTCAGCATCTCATGGTGCTCGCTCTCGGCAGAGGCTTTTTCTGAAAAGGCAAACTTACGGCTCCTTCTCCCACAAGGAAGGTGCCAGCCCTGAAAGCTCTTGCAGGTCTTCAGTATCCCTCTGCAGCCTATCTATAGCCGCAACAGCACTGGGGATCTCTGCTTTCCCAGAGACTCAGCATCTCATGGTGCTCGCTCTCGGCAGAGGCTTTTTCTGAAAAGGCAAACTTACGGCTCCTTCTCCCACAAGGAAGGTGCCAGCCCTGAAAAATCTTGCTGGACTTCACCGTTCCCCTGTAGCCTATCTTTAGCCACAACAGCACTGGGGATCTCTGCTTTCCTAGAGACTCAGCATCTCATGGTGCTCGCTCTCGGCAGAGGCTTTTTCTGAAAAGGCAAACTTACGGCTCCTTCTCCCACAAGGAAGGTGCCAGCCCTGAAAGATATTGCTGGTCTTCACCGTCCCCCTGCAGCCTATCCACAGGCACAACAGCACTGGGGATCTCTGCTTTCCCAGACACTCAGCATCTCATGGTGCTCGCTCTCGGCAGAGGCTTTTTCTGAAAAGGCAAACGTCTGGCTCCTTCTCCCACAAGGAAGGTGCCAGCCCTGAAAGCTCTTGCTGGTCTTCACCGTCCCCCTGCAGCCTATCTTTAGCCACAACAGCACTGGGGATCTCTGCGTTCCCAGAGACTCAGCATCTCATGGTGCTCGCTCTCGGCAGAGGCTTTTTCTGAAAAGGCAAACGTCTGGCTCCTTCTCCCACAAGGAAGGTGCCAGCCCTGAAACATCTTGCAGGTCTTCAGTATCCCTCTGCAGCCTATCCACAGGCACAACAGCACTGGGGATCTCTGCTTTCCCAGAGACTCAGCATCTCATGGTGCTCGCTCTCGGCAGAGCCTTTTTCTGAAAAGGCAAACGTCTGGCTCCTTCTCCCACAAGGAAGGTGCCAGCCCTGAAAGATGTTGCTGGTCTTCACCGTTCCCCTGTAGCCTATCTTTACCCACAACAGCACTGGGGACCTCTGCTTTCCTAGAGACTCAGCATCTCATGGTGCTCGCTCTCGGCAGAAACATTTTCTGAAACGCAAACGTCTGGCTCCTTCTCCCACAAGGCAGGTGCCAGACCTAAAAGCACTTGCAGGTCTTCAGTATCCCTCTGCAGCCTATCCTCAGGCACAACAGCACTGGGGATCTCTGCTTTCCCAGAGACTCAGCATCTCATGGTGCTCGCTCTCGGCGGAAACATTTTCTGAAAAGGCAAACGTCTGGCTCCTTCTCCCACAAGGAAGGTGCCAGCCCTGAAAGATCTTGCTGGTCTTCACCGTTCCCCTGTAGCCTATCTTTAGCCACAACAGCACTGGGGATCTCTGCTTTCCTAGAGACTCAGCATCTCATGGTGCTCGCTCTCGGCAGAGGCTTTTTCTGAAAAGGCAAACTTACGGCTCCTTCTCCCACAAGGAAGGTGCCAGCCCTGAAAGCTCTTGCTGGTCTTCACCGTCCCCCTGCAGCCTATCTTTAGCCACAACAGTACTGGGGATCTCTGCTTTCCCAGAGACTCAGCATCTCATGGTGCTCGCTCTCGGCAGAAACTTTTTCTGAAAAGGCAAACGTCTGGCTCCTTCTCCCACAAGGAAGGTGCCAGCCCTGAAAGCTCTTGCTGGTCTTCACCGTCCCCCTGCAGCCTATCTTTAGCCACAACAGCACTGGGGATCTCTGCTTTCCTAGAGACTCAGCATCTCATGGTGCTCGCTCTCGACAGTGCCTTATTCTAGAAAAGGCAAACGTCTGGCTCCTTCTCCCACAAGGAAGGTGCCAGCCCTGAAAGCTCTTGCAGGTCTTCAGTATCCCTCTGCAGCCTATCCACAGGCACAACAGCACTGGGGATCTCTGCTTTCCCAGAGACTCAGCATCTCATGGTGCTCGCTCTCGGCAGAGCCTTTTTCTGAAAAGGCAAACGTCTGGCTCCTTCTCCCACAAGGAAGGTGCCAGCCCTGAAAGATGTTGCTGGTCTTCACCGTTCCCCTGTAGCCTATCTTTAGCCACAACAGCACTGGGGACCTCTGCTTTCCTAGAGACTCAGCATCTCATGGTGCTCGCTCTCGGCAGAAATATTTTCTGAAATGCAAACGTCTGGCTCCTTCTCCCACAAGGAAGGTGCCAGACCTAAAAGCACTTGCAGGTCTTCAGTATCCCTCTGCAGCCTATCCTCAGGCACAACAGCACTGGGGATCTCTGCTTTCCCAGAGACTCAGCATCTCATGGTGCTCGTTCTCGGCAGAAACATTTTCTGAAAAGGCCAACATCTGGCTCCTTCTCCCACAAGGAAGGTGCCAGCCCTGAAAGATCTTGCTGGTCTTCACCGTCCCCCTGCAGCCTATCCACAGGCACAACAGCACTGGGGATCTCTGCTTTCCCAGACACTCAGCATCTCATGGTGCTCGCTCTCGGCAGAAACATTTTCTGAAAAGGTAAACGTCTGGCTCCTTCTCCCACAAGGAAGGTGCCAGCCCTGAAAGCTCTTGCAGGTCTTCAGTATCCCTCTGCAGCCTATCTATAGCCGCAACAGCACTGGGGATCTCTGCTTTCCCAGAGACTCAGCATCTCATGGTGCTCGCTCTCGGCAGAGGCTTTTTCTGAAAAGGCAAACTTACGGCTCCTTCTCCCACAAGGAAGGTGCCAGCCCTGAAAGATCTTGCAGGTCTTCAGTATCCCTCTGCAGCCTATCCACAGGCACAACAGCACTGGGGATCTCTGCTTTCCCAGAGACTCAGCATCTCATGGTGCTCGCTCTCGGCAGAGCCTTATTCTGAAAAGGCAAACGTCGGGCTCCTTCTCCCACAAGGAAGGTGCCAGCCCTGAAAGATGTTGCTGGTCTTCACCGTTCCCCTGTAGCCTATCTTTAGCCACAACAGCACTGGGGACCTCTGCTTTCCTAGAGACTCAGCATCTCATGGTGCTCGCTCTCGGCAGAAACATTTTCTGAAACGCAAACGTCTGGCTCCTTCTCCCACAAGGCAGGTGCCAGACCTAAAAGCACTTGCAGGTCTTCAGTATCCCTCTGCAGCCTATCCTCAGGCACAACAGCACTGGGGATCTCTGCTTTCCCAGAGACTCAGCATCTCATGGTGCTCGTTCTCGGCAGAGCCTTTTTCTGAAAAGGCAAACTTACGGCTCCTTCTCCCACAAGGAAGGTGCCAGCCCTGAAAGATCTTGCTGGTCTTCACTGTCCCCCTGCAGCCTATCCACAGGCACAACAGCACTGGGGATCTCTGCTTTCCCAGACACTCAGCATCTCATGGTGCTTGCTCTTGGCAGAAACATTTTCTGAAAAGGCAAACGTCTGGCTCCTTCTCCCACAAGGAAGGTGCCTGCCCTGAAAGCACTTGCAGGTCTTCAGTATCCCTCTGCAGCCTAACCTCAGGCACAACAGAACTGGGGATCTCTGCTTTCCCAGAGACTCAGCATCTCATGGTGCTCGCTCTCGGCAGAGGCTTTTTCTGAAAAGGCAAACTTACGGCTCCTTCTCCCACAAGGAAGGTGCCAGCCCTCAAAGATCTTGCTGGTCTTCACCGTCCCCCTGCAGCCTATCCACAGGCACAACATCACTGGGGATCTCTGCTTTCCCAGAGACTCAGCATCTCATGGTGCTCGCTCTCGGCAGAAAGTTTTTCTGAAAAGGCAAACTTACGGCTCCTTCTCCCACAAGGAAGGTGCCAGCCCTGAAACATCTTGCAGGTCTTCACCGTTCCCCTGTAGCCTATCTTTAGCCACAACAGCACTGGGGATCTCTGCTTTCCTAGAGACTCAGCATCTCATGGTGCTCGCTCTCGGCAGAGCCTTTTTCTGAAAAGGCAAACGTCTGGCTCCTTCTCCCACAAGGAAGGTGCCAGCCCTGAAAGATGTTGCTGGTCTTCACCGTTCCCCTGTAGCCTATCTTTAGCCACAACAGCACTGGGGACCTCTGCTTTCCTAGAGACTCAGCATCTCATGGTGCTCGCTCTCGGCAGAAACATTTTCTGAAATGCAAACGTCTGGCTCCTTCTCCCACAAGGCAGGTGCCAGACCTAAAAGCACTTGCAGGTCTTCAGTATCCCTCTGCAGCCTATCCTCAGGCACAACAGCACTGGGGATCTCTGCTTTCCCAGAGACTCAGCATCTCATGGTGCTCGTTCTCGGCAGAAACTTTTTCTGAAAAGGCCAACATCTGGCTCCTTCTCCCACAAGGAAGGTGCCAGCCCTGAAAGATCTTGCTGGTCTTCACCGTCCCCCTGCAGCCTATCCACAGGCACAACAGCACTGGGGATCTCTGCTTTCCCAGACACTCAGCATCTCATGGTGCTCGATCTCGGCAGAAACATTTTCTGAAAAGGTAAACGTCTGGCTCCTTCTCCCACAAGGAAGGTGCCAGCCCTGAAAGCTCTTGCAGGTCTTCAGTATCCCTCTGCAGCCTATCTATAGCCGCAACAGCACTGGGGATCTCTGCTTTCCCAGAGACTCAGCATCTCATGGTGCTCGCTCTCGGCAGAGGCTTTTTCTGAAAAGGCAAACTTACGGCTCCTTCTCCCACAAGGAAGGTGCCAGCCCTGAAAAATCTTGCTGGTCTTCACCGTTCCCCTGTAGCCTATCTTTAGCCACAACAGCACTGGGGATCTCTGCTTTCCTAGAGACTCAGCATCTCATGGTGCTCGCTCTCGGCAGAGGCTTTTTCTGAAAAGGCAAACTTACGGCTCCTTCTCCCACAAGGAAGGTGCCAGCCCTGAAAGATATTGCTGGTCTTCACCGTCCCCCTGCAGCCTATCCACAGGCACAACAGCACTGGGGATCTCTGCTTTCCCAGACACTCAGCATCTCATGGTGCTCGCTCTCGGCAGAGCCTTTTTCTGAAAAGGCAAACGTCTGGCTCCTTCTCCCACAAGGAAGGTGCCAGCCCTGAAAGCTCTTGCTGGTCTTCACCCTCCCCCTGCACCCTATGCACAGGCACAACAGCACTGGGGATCTCTGCTTTCCCAGAGACTCAGCATCTCATGGTGCTCGCTCTCGGCAGAGGCTTTTTCTGAAAAGGCAAACGTCTGGCTCCTTCTCCCACAAGGAAGGTGCCAGCCCTGAAAGCTCTTGCTGGTCTTCACCGTCCCCCTGCAGCCTATCTTTAGCCACAACAGCACTGGGGATATCTGCGTTCCCAGAGACTCAGCATCTCATGGTGCTCGCTCTCGGCAGAGGCTTTTTCTGAAAAGGCAAACGTCTGGCTCCTTCTCCCACAAGGAAGGTGCCAGCCCTGAAAGATCTTGCTTGTCTTCACCGTCCCCCTGCAGCCTATCCACAGGCACAACAGCACTGGGGATCTCTGCTTTCCCAGAGACTCAGCATCTCATGGTGCTCGCTCTCGGCAGAAACATTTTCTGAAAAGGCAAACGTCTGGCTTCTTCTCCCACAAGGAAGGTGCCAGCCCTGAAAGATCTTGAGGGTCTTCACCGTCCCCCTGCAGCCTATACAGAGGCACAACAGCACTGGGGATCTCTGCTTTCCCAGAGACTCAGCATGTTACGGTGCTCGTTCTCGGCAGAAAGTTTTTCTGAAAAGGCAAACGTCTGGCTCCTTCTCCCACAAGGAAGGTGCCTGCCCTGAAAGCACTTGCAGGTCTTCAGTATCCCTCTGCAGCCTAACCTCAGGCACAACAGCACTGGGGATCTCTGCTTTCCCAGAGACTCAGCATGTTACGGTGCTCGTTCTCGGCAGAAACTTTTTCTGAAAAGGCCAACATCTGGCTCCTTCTCCCACAAGGAAGGTGCCAGCCCTGAAAGATCTTGCTGGTCTTCACCGTCCCCCTGCAGCCTATCCACAGGCACAACAGCAATGGGGGTCTCTGCTTTCCCAGACACTCAGCATCTCATGGTGCTCGATCTCGGCAGAAACATTTTCTGAAAAGGTAAACGTCTGGCTCCTTCTCCCACAAGGAAGGTGCCAGCCCTGAAAGCTCTTGCAGGTCTTCAGTATCCCTCTGCAGCCTATCTATAGCCGCAACAGCACTGGGGATCTCTGCTTTCCCAGAGACTCAGCATCTCATGGTGCTCGCTCTCGGCAGAGGCTTTTTCTGAAAAGGCAAACTTACGGCTCCTTCTCCCACAAGGAAGGTGCCAGCCCTGAAAAATCTTACTGGTCTTCACCGTTCCCCTGTAGCCTATCTTTAGCCACAACAGCACTGGGGATCTCTGCTTTCCTAGAGACTCAGCATCTCATGGTGCTCGCTCTCGGCAGAGGCTTTTTCTGAAAAGGCAAACTTACGGCTCCTTCTCCCACAAGGAAGGTGCCAGCCCTGAAAGCTCTTGCTGGTCTTCACCGTCCCCCTGCAGCCTATCTTTAGCCACAACAGCACTGGGGATATCTGCGTTCCCAGAGACTCAGCATCTCATTGTGCTCGCTCTCGGCAGAGGCTTTTTCTGAAAAGGCAAACGTCTGGCTCCTTCTCCCACAAGGAAGGTGCCAGCCCTGAAAGATCTTGCTTGTCTTCACCGTCCCCCTGCAGCCTATCCACAGGCACAACAGCACTGGGGATCTCTGCTTTCCCAGAGACTCAGCATCTCATGGTGCTCGCTCTCGGCAGAGGCTTTTTCTGAAAAGGCAAACGTCTGGCTTCTTCTCCCACAAGGAAGGTGCCAGCCCTGAAAGATCTTGAGGGTCTTCACCGTCCCCCTGCAGCCTATACAGAGGCACAACAGCACTGGGGATCTCTGCTTTCCCAGAGACTCAGCATGTTACGGTGCTCGTTCTCGGCAGAAAGTTTTTCTGAAAAGGCAAACGTCTGGCTCCTTCTCCCACAAGGAAGGTGCCTGCCCTGAAAGCACTTGCAGGTCTTCAGTATCCCTCTGCAGCCTAACCTCAGGCACAACAGCACTGGGGATCTCTGCTTTCCCAGAGACTCAGCATCTCATGGTGCTCGCTCTCGGCAGAGGCTTTTTCTGAAAAGGCAAACTTACGGCTCCTTCTCCCACAAGGAAGGTGCCAGCCCTGAAAAATCTTGCTGGTCTTCACCGTTCCCCTGTAGCCTATCTTTAGCCACAACAGCACTGGGGATCTCTGCTTTCCAAGAGACTCAGCATCTCATGGTGCTCGCACTCGGCAGAGGCTTTTTCTGAAAAGGCAAACTTACGGCTCCTTCTCCCACAGGGAAGGTGCCAGCCCTGAAAGATCTTGCTGGTCTTCACCGTCCCCCTGCAGCCTATCCACAGAAACAACAGCACTGGGGAACTCTGCTTTCCCAGAGACTCAGCATCTCATGGTGCTCGCTCTCGGCAGAGGCTTTTTCTGAAAAGGCAAACGTCTGGCTCCTTCTCCCACAAGGAAGGTGCCAGCCCTGAAAGATCTTGCAGGTCTTCAGTATCCCTCTGCAGCCTATCCACAGGCACAACAGCACTGGGGATCTCTGCTTTCCCAGAGACTCAGCATCTCATGGTGCTCGCTCTCGGCAGAAACATTTTCTGAAAAGGCAAACGTCTGGCTCCTTCTCCCACAAGGAAGGTGCCAGCCCTGAAAGATGTTGCTGGTCTTCACCGTTCCCCTGTACCCTATATTTAGCCACAACATCACTGGGGATCTCTGCTTTCCTAGAGACTCAGCATCTTATGTTGCTCGCTCTCGCCAGAGGCTTTTTCTGAAAAGGCAATCTTACGGCTCCTTCTCCCACAAGGAAGGTGCCAGCCCTGAAAGATCTCGCTGGTCTTCACCCTCCCCCTGCAGCCTATCCACAGGCACAACAGCACTGGGGATCTCTGCTTACCCAGAGACTCAGCATCTCATGGTGCTCGCTCTCGGCAGAGCCTTTTTCTGAAAAGGCAAACGTCTGGCTCCTTCTCCCACAAGGAAGGTGCCAGCCCTGAAAGATGTTGCTGGTCTTCACCGTTCCCCTGTACCCTATATTTAGCCACCACATCACTGGGGATCTCTGCTTTCCTAGAGACTCAGCATCTTATGTTGCTCGCTCTCGCCAGAGGCTTTTTCTGAAAAGGCAATCTTACGGCTCCTTCTCCCACAAGGAAGGTGCCAGCCCTGAAAGATGTTGCTGGTCTTCACCGTCCCCCTGCAGCCTATCCACAGGCACAACAGCACTGGGGATCTCTGCTTTCCCAGACACTCAGCATCTCATGGTGCTCGCTCTCGGCAGAGCCTTTTTCTGAAAAGGCAAACGTCTGGCTCCTTCTCCCACAAGGAAGGTGCCAGCCCTGAAAGCTCTTGCTGGTCTTCACCCTCCCCCTGCAGCCTATCCACAGAAACAACAGCACTGGGGATCTCTGCTTTCCCAGAGACTCAGCATCTCATGGTGCTCGCTGTCGGCAGAGGCTTTTTCTGAAAAGGCAAACGTCTGCCTCCTTCTCCCACAAGGAAGGTGCCAGCCCTGAAAGCTCTTGCTGGTCTTCACCGTCCCCCTGCAGCCTATCTTTAGCCACAACAGCACTGGGGATCTCTGCGTTCCCAGAGACTCAGCATCTCATTGTGCTCGCTCTCGGCAGAGGCTTTTTCTGAAAAGGCAAACGTCTGGCTCCTTCTCCCACAAGGAAGGTGCCAGCCCTGAAAGATCTTGCTTGTCTTCACCGTCCCCCTGCAGCCTATCCACAGGCAAAACAGCACTGGGGATCTCTGCTTTCCCAGAGACTCAGCATCTCATGGTGCTCGCTCTCGGCAGAGGCTTTTTCTGAAAAGGCAAACGTCTGGCTTCTTCTCCCACAAGGAAGGTGCCAGCCCTGAAAGATCTTGAGGGTCTTCACCGTCCCCCTGCAGCCTATACAGAGGCACAACAGCACTGGGGATCTCTGCTTTCCCAGAGACTCAGCATGTTACGGTGCTCGTTCTCGGCAGAAAGTTTTTCTGAAAAGGCAAACGTCTGGCTCCTTCTCCCACAAGGAAGGTGCCTGCCCTGAAAGCACTTGCAGGTCTTCAGTATCCCTCTGCAGCCTAACCTCAGGCACAACAGCACTGGGGATCTCTGCTTTCCCAGAGACTCAGCATCTCACGGTGCTCGCTCTCGGCAGAGGCTTTTTCTGAAAAGGCAAACTTACGGCTCCTTCTCCCACAAGGAAGGTGCCAGCCCTGAAAAATCTTGCTGGTCTTCACCGTTCCCCTGTAGCCTATCTTTAGCCACAACAGCACTGGGGATATCTGCGTTCCCAGAGACTCAGCATCTCATGGTGCTCGCTCTCGGCAGAGGCTTTTTCTGAAAAGGCAAACGTCTGGCTCCTTCTCCCACAAGGAAGGTGCCAGCCCTGAAAGCTCTTGCTGGTCTTCACCGTCCCCCTGCAGCCTATCCACAGGCACAACAGCACTGGGGATCTCTGCTTTCCCAGAGACTCAGCATCTCATGGTGCTCGCTCTCGGCAGAAACATTTTCTGAAAAGGCAAACGTCTGGCTTCTTCTCCCACAAGGAAGGTGCCAGCCCTGAAAGCTGTTGCTGGTCTTCACTGTCCCCCTGCAGCCTATTCACAGGCACAACAGAATTAGGGACCCGGGCTTGCCCAGAGGAGGAACATCTCATGGCTCTCGTCCTCGGCAGAGCCTGATTCCGGAAAGGCACACGTTCGGCTCCTTGTCCCACACGGAAGGTGGCAGCCCTGAAAGCTGTTGCTGGTCTTCACCGTCCCCCTGCAGCCTATTCACAGGCACAACAGGATTCAGGACCCGGGCATGCCCAGAGGAGGAACATCTCATGGCTCTCTTCCTCGGCAGGGCCTCTTTCCGAAAAGGCACACGTCCGGCTCCTTGTCCCACAAGGAAGGTGGCAGCCCTCAAAGCTGTTGCTGGTCTTCACCATCCCCCTGCAGCCTATTCACAGGCACAACAGGATCTGGGGCCCGGGCTTGCCCAGAGGAGGAACATCTCATGGCTCTCGTCCTCGGCAGAGCCTTTTCCGAAAAGGCACACGTCCGGCTCCTTGTCCCACACGGAAGGTGGCAGCCCTGAAAGATGTTGCTGGTCTTCACCGTCCCCCTGCAGCCTATTCACAGGCACAACAGGATCTGGGACCCGGGCTTGCCCAGAGGAGGAACATCTCATGGCTCTCGTCCTCGGCAGGGCCTCTTTCCGAAAAGGCACACGTCCGGCTCCTTGTCCCACACGGAAGGTGGCAGCCCTGAAAGATGTTGCTGGTCTTCACCGTCCCCCTGCAGCCTATTGACAGGTACGACAGGATCTGGGACCCGGGCTTGCCCAGAGGAGGAACATCTCATGGCTCTCGTCCTCGGCAGACTCTGATTCTGGAAAGGCACACATCCGGCTCCTTGTCCCACACGGAAGGTGGCAGGCCGGAAAGATGTTGCTGGTCTTCACCGTCCCCCTGCAGCCTATTCACAGGCACAATAGGATTTAGGACCCGGGCATGCCCAGAGGAGGAACATCTCATGGCTCTCTTCCTCGGCAGAGCCTGATTCCGAAAAGGCACACATCCGGCTCCTTGTCCCACACGGAAGGTGGCAGGCCGGAAAGATGTTGCTGGTCTTCACCGTCCCCCTGCAGCCTATTAACAGGCACAACAGGATCTGAGACCGGGGCTTGCCCAGAGGAGGAACATCTCATGGCTCTAGTCCTCTGCAGAGCCTGATTCTGGAAAAGCACACGTCCGGCTCCTTGTCCCACACGGAAGGTGGCAGGCTGGAAAGATGTTGCTGGTCTTCACCGTCCCCCTGCAGCCTATTCACAGGCACAACAGGATTCGGGACCCGGGCATGCCCAGAGGAGGAACATCTCATGGCTCTCGTCCTCGGCAGGGCCTCTTTCCGAAAAGGCATACGTCCGGCTCCTTGTCCCACACGGAAGGTGGCAGCCCTGAAAGATGTTGCTGGTCTTCACCGTCCCCCTGCAGCCTATTCACAGGCACAACAGGATTCACGATGCGGGCTTGCCCAGAGGAGGAACATCTCATGGCTCTCGTCCTCGGCAGGGCCTCTTTCCGAAAAGGCACACGTCTGGCTCCTTGTCCCACACGGAAGGTGGCAGCCCTGAAAGCTGTTGCTGGTCTTCACCGTCCCCCTGCAGCCTATTCACAGGCACATCAGGATCTGGGACCCGGGCTTGCCCAGAGGAGGGACATCTCATGGCTCTCGTCCTCGGCAGGGCCTCTTTCCGAAAAGGCACACGTCCGTCTCCTTATACCACACGGAAGGTGGTAGGCCGGAAAGCTGTTGCTCGTCTTCACCGTCCCCCTGCAGCCCATTCACAGGCACAACAGGATCTGGGACCCGGGCTTGCCCAGAGGAGGAACATCTCATGGCTCTCGTCCTCGGCAGGGCCTCTTTCCGAAAAGGCACACGTATGGCTCCTTATACCACACGGAAGGTGGTAGGGCGGAAAGCTGTTGCTGGTCTTCACCGTCCCCCTGCAGCCCATTCACGGGCACAACAGGATCTGGGACCCGGGCTTGCCCAGAGGAGGAACATCTCATGGCTCTCGTCCTCGGCAGGGCCTCTTTCCGAAAAGGCACACGTCCGGCTCCTTGTCCCACACGGAAGGTGGCAGCCCTGAAAGCTGTTGCTGGTCTTCACCGTCCCCCTGCAGCCTATTCACAGGCACAACAGGATCTGGGACCCGGGCTTGCCCAGAGGAGGAACATCTCATGGCTCTCGTCCTCGGCAGAGCCTTTTCCGAAAAGGCACACGTCCGGCTCCTTGTCCCACACGGAAGGTGGCAGCCCTGAAAGATGTTGCTGGTCTTCACCGACCCCTGCAGCCTATTCACAGGCACAACACGATCTGGGACCCGGGCTTGCCCAGAGGAGGAACATCTCATGGCTCTCTTCCTCGGCAGAGCCCGATTCCGAAAAGGCACACGTCCGGCTCCTTGTCCCACAAGGAAGGTGGCAGCCCTGAAAGCTGTTGCTGGTCTTCACCGTCCCCCTGCAGCCTATTGACAGGTACGACAGGATCTGGGACCCGGGCTTGCAAAGAGGAGGAACATCTCATGGCTCTCGTCCTCGGCAGAGCCTGATTCCGGAAAGGCACAAGTTCGGCTCCTTGTCCCACACGGAAGGTGGCAGCCCTGAAAGCTGTTGCTGGTCTTCACCGTCCCCCTGCAGCCTATTCACAGGCACAATAGGATTTAGGACCCGGGCATGCCCAGAGGAGGAACATCTCATGGCTGTCTTCCTCGGCAGAGCCTGATTCCGAAAAGGCACACATCCGGCTCCTTGTGCCACACGGAAGGTGGCAGGCCGGAAAGATGTTGCTGGTCTTCACCGTCCCCCTGCAGCCTATTCACAGGCACAACAGGATCTGAGACCGGGGCTTGCCCAGAGGAGGAACATCTCATGGCTCTAGTCCTCTGCAGAGCCTGATTCTGGAAAAGCACACGTCCGGCTCCTTGTCCCACACGGAAGGTGGCAGGCTGGAAAGATGTTGCTGGTCTTCACCGTCCCCCTGCAGCCTATTGAAAGGCACAACAGGATTCGGGACCCGGGCATGCCCAGAGGAGGAACATCTCATGGCTCTCGTCCTCGGCAGGGCCTCTTTCCGAAAAGGCATAAGTCCGGCTCCTTGTCCCACACGGAAGGTGGCAGCCCTGAAAGATGTTGCTGGTCTTCACCGTCCCCCTGCAGCCTATTCACAGGCACAACACGATCTGGGACCCGGGCTTGCCCAGAGGAGGAACATCTCATGGCTCTCTTCCTCGGCAGAGCCCGATTCCGAAAAGGCACACGTCCGGCTCCTTGTCCCACAAGGAAGGTGGCAGCCCTGAAAGCTGTTGCTGGTCTTCACCGTCCCCCTGCAGCCTATTGACAGGTACGACAGGATCTGGGACCCGGGCTTGCCCAGAGGAGGAACATCTCATGGCTCTCGTCCTCGGCAGAGCCTGATTCCGGAAAGGCACACGTTCGGCTCCTTGTCCCACACGGAAGGTGGCAGCCCTGAAAGCTGTTGCTGGTCTTCACCGTCCCCCTGCAGCCTATTCACAGGCACAATAGGATTTAGGACCCGGGCATGCCCAGAGGAGGAACATCTCATGGCTGTCTTCCTCGGCAGAGCCTGATTCCGAAAAGGCACACATCCGGCTCCTTGTGCCACACGGAAGGTGGCAGGCCGGAAAGATGTTGCTGGTCTTCACCGTCCCCCTGCAGCCTATTCACAGGCACAACAGGATCTGAGACCGGGGCTTGCCCAGAGGAGGAACATCTCATGGCTCTAGTCCTCGGCAGAGCCTGATTCTGGAAAAGCACACGTCCGGCTCCTTGTCCCACACGGAAGGTGGCAGGCTGGAAAGATGTTGCTGGTCTTCACCGTCCCCCTGCAGCCTATTGAAAGGCACAACAGGATTCGGGACCCGGGCATGCCCAGAGGAGGAACATCTCATGGCTCTCGTCCTCGGCAGGGCCTCTTTCCGAAAAGGCATAAGTCCGGCTCCTTGTCCCACACGGAAGGTGGCAGCCCTGAAAGATGTTGCTGGTCTTCACCGTCCCCCTGCAGCCTATTCACAGGCACAACAGGATTCACGATGCGGGCTTGCCCAGAGGAGGAACATCTCATGGCTCTCGTCCTCGGCAGGGCCTCTTTCCGAAAAGGCACACGTCTGGCTCCTTGTCCCACACGGAATGTGGCAGACCGGAAAGCTGTTGCTGGTCTTCACCGTCCCCCTGCAGCCTATTCACAGGCACATCAGGATCTGGGACCCGGGCTTGCCCAGAGGAGGGACATCTCATGGCTCTCGTCCTCGGCAGGGCCTCTTTCCGAAAAGGCACACGTCCGGCTCCTTGTCCCACACGGAAGGTGGTAGGCCGGAAAGCTGTTGCTGGTCTTCACCGTCCCCCTGCAGCCTATTCACAGGCACAACAGGATCTGGGACCCGGGCATGCCCAGAGGAGGAACATCTCATGGCTCTCGTCCTCGGCAGGGCCTCTTTCCGAAAAGGCACACGTCTGGCTCCTTATACCACACGGAAGGTGGTAGGCCGGAAAGCTGTTGCTGGTCTTCACCGTCCCCCTGCAGCCCATTCACAGGCACAACAGGATCTGGGACCCGGGCTTGCCCAGAGGAGGAACATCTCATGGCTCTCGTCCTCGGCAGGGCCTCTTTCCGAAAAGGCACACGTATGGCTCCTTATACCACACGGAAGGTGGCAGGCCGGAAAGCTGTTGCTGGTCTTAACCGTCCCCCTGCAGCCCATTCACGGGCACAACAGGATCTGGGACCCGGGCTTGCCCAGAGGAGGAACATCTCATGGCTCTCGTCCTCGGCAGGGCCTCTTTCCGAAAAGGCACACGTCCGGCTCCTTGTCCCACACGGAAGGTGGCAGCCCTGAAAGCTGTTGCTGGTCTTCACCGTCCCCCTGCAGCCTATTCACAGGCACAACAGGATCTGGGACCCGGGCTTGCCCAGAGGAGGAACATCTCATGGCTCTCGTCCTCGTCAGAGCCTTTTCCGAAAAGGCACACGTCCGGCTCCTTGTCCCACACGGAAGGTGGCAGCCCTGAAAGATGTTGCTGGTCTTCACCGACCCCTGCAGCCTATTCACAGGCACAACACGATCTGGGACCCGGGCTTGCCCAGAGGAGGAACATCTCATGGCTCTCGTCCTCGGCAGGGCCTCTTTCCGAAAAGGCACACGTCCGGCTCCTTGTCCCACACGGAAGGTGGCAGCCCTGAAAGCTGTTGCTGGTCTTCACCGTCCCCCTGCAGCCTATTCACAGGCACAACAGGATCTGGGACCCGGGCTTGCCCAGAGGAGGAACATCTCATGGCTCTCGTCCTCGGCAGAGTCTGATTCTGGAAAGGCACACATCCGGCTCCTTGTCCCACACGGAAGGTGGCAGCCCTGAAAGCTGTTGCTGGTCTTCACCGTCCCCCTGCAGCCTATTCACAGGCAGAACAGGATTCAGGACCGGGGCTTGCCCAGAGGAGGAACATCTCATGGCTCTAGTCCACGGCAGAGCCTGATTCTGGAAAGGCAAACGTCCGGCTCCTTGTCCCACACGGAAGGTGGCAGGCTGGAAAGATGTTGCTGGTCTTCACCGTCCCCCTGCAGCCTATTCAAAGGCACAACAGGATTCGGGACCCGGGCATGCCCAGAGGAGGAACATCTCATGGCTCTCGTCCTCGGCAGAGTCTGATTCTGGAAAGGCACACATCCGTCTCCTTGTCACACACGGAAGTTGGCACCCCTGAAGGATGTTGCTGGTCTTCACCGTCCCCCTGCAGCCTATTCACAGGCACAACAGGATTCATGATGCGGGCTTGCCCAGAGGAGGAACATCTCATGGCTCTCGTCCTCGGCAGGGCCTCTTTCCGAAAAGGCACACGTCTGGATCCTTGTCCCACACGGAAGGTGGCAGGCCGGAAAGCTGTTGCTGGTCTTCACCGTCCCCCTGCAGCCTATTCACAGGCACATCAGGATCTGGGACCCGGGCTTGCCCAGAGGAGGAACATCTCATGGCTCTCGTCCTCGGCAGGGCCTCTTTCCGAAAAGGCACACGTCTGGCTCCTTGTCCCACACGGAAGTTGGTAGGCCGGAAAGCTGTTGCTGGTCTTCACTGTCCCCCTGCAGCCTATTCAAAGGCACAACAGAATTCACGACGCGGGCTTGCCCAGAGGAGGAACATCTCATGGCTCTCGTCCTCGGCAGAGCCTGATTCCGGAAAGGCACACGTTCGGCTCCTTGTCCCACACGGAAGGTGGCAGCCCTGAAAGCTGTTGCTGGTCTTCACCGTCCCCCTGCAGCCTATTCACAGGCACAACAGGATTCAGGACCCGGGCATGCCCAGAGGAGGAACATCTCATGGCTCTCTTCCTCGGCAGAGCCCGATTCCTAAAAGGCACACGTCCGGCTCCTTGTCCCACACGGAAGGTGGCAGCCCTGAAAGATGTTGCTGGTCTTCACCATCCCCCTGCAGCCTATTCACAGGCACAACAGGATCTGGGACCCGGGCTTGCCCAGAGGAGGAACATCTCATGGCTCTCGTCCTCGGCAGAGCCTGATTCCGAAAAGGCACACGTCCGGCTCCTTTTCCCACACGGAAGGTGGCAGCCCTGAAAGATGTTGCTGGTCTTCACCGTCCCCCTGCAGCCTATTCACAGGCACAACAGGATCTGGGACCCGGGCTTGCCCAGAGGAGGAACATCTCATGGATCTCGTCCTCGGCAGAGCCTGATTCCGAAAAGGCACACGTCCGGCTCCTTGTCCCACACGGAAGGTGGCAGCCCTGAAAGATGTTGCTGGTCTTCACCGTCCCCCTGCAGCCTATTCACAGGCACATCAGGATCTGGGACCCGGGCTTGCCCAGAGGAGGAACATCTCATGGCTCTCGTCCTCGGCAGACTCTTATTCTGGAAAGGCACACATCCGGCTCCTTGTCCCACACGGAAGGTGGCAGGCCGGAAAGCTGTTGCTGGTCTTCACCGTCCCCCTGCAGCCTATTGAAAGGCACAACAGGATTCGGGACGCGGGCATGCCCAGAGGAGGAACATCTCATGGCTCTCGTCCTCGGCAGAGCCTTATTCCGAAAAGGCACACGTCCGGCTCCTTGTCCCACACGGAAGGTGGCAGCCCTGAAAGCTGTTGCTGGTCTTCACCATCCCCCTGCAGCCTATTCACAGGCACAACTGAATCTGGGACCCGGGCTTGCCCAGAGGAGGAACATCTCATGGCTCTAGTCCTCGGCAGAGCCTCTTTCCGAAAAGGCACACGTCCGGCTCCTTGTCCCACACGGAAGGTGGTAGGCCGGAAAGCTGTTGCTGGTCTTCACCGTCCCCCTGCAGCCCATTCACAGGCACAACAGGATCTGGGACCCGGGCTTGCCCAGAGGAGGAACATCTCATGGCTCTCGTCCTCGGCAGGGCCTCTTTCCGAAAAGGCACACGTATGGCTCCTTATACCACACGGAAGGTGGTAGGCCGGAAAGTTGTTGCTGGTCTTCACCGTCCCCCTGCAGCCCATTCACGGGCACAACAGGATCTGGGACCCGGGCTTGCCCAGAGGAGGAACATCTCATGGCTCTCGTCCTCTGCAGAGCCTGATTCTGGAAAGGCACACATCCGGCTCCTTGTCCCACACGGAAGGTGGCAGGCCGGAAAGATGTTGCTGGTCTTCACCGTCCCCCTGCAGCCTATTCACAGGCACAACAGGATCTGGGACCCGGGCTTGCCCAGAGGAGGAACATCTCATGGCTCTCGTCCTCGGCAGAGTCTGATTCCGAAAAGGCACACGTTCGGCTCCTTGTCCCACACGGAAGGTGGCAGCCCTAAAAGCTGTTGCTGGTCTTCACCATCCCCCTGCAGCCTATTCACAGGCACAACAGGATTCAGGACCCGGGCATGCCCAGAGGAGGAACATCTCATGGCTCTCTTCCTCGGCAGAGCCTGATTCCGAAAAGGCACACATCCGGCTCCTTGTCCCACACGGAAGGTGGTAGGCCGGAAAGCTGTTGCTGGTCTTCACCGTCCCCCTGCAGCCTATTCACAGGCACAACAGGATCTGGGACCCGGGCTTGCCCAGAGGAGGAACATCTCATGGCTCTCTTCCTCGGCAGAGCCTGATTCCGAAAAGGCACACGTCCGGCTCCTTGTCCCACAAGGAAGGTGGCAGCCCTGAAAGCTGTTGCTGGTCTTCACCGTCCCCCTGCAGCCTATTGACAGGTACGACAGGATCTCGGACCCGGGCATGCCCAGAGGAGGAACATCTCATGGCTCTCGTCCTCGGCAGAGCCTGATTCCGGAAAGGCACACGTCCGGCTCCTTGTCCCACACGGAAGGTGGCAGCCCTGAAAGCTGTTGCTGGTCTTCACCGTCCCTCTGCAGCCTATTCACAGGCACAATAGGATTTAGGACCCGGGCATGCCCAGAGGAGGAACATCTCATGGCTCTCTTCCTCGGCAGAGCCCGATTCCGAAAAGGCACACGTCCGGCTCCTTGTCCCACAAGGAAGGTGGCAGCCCTCAAAGCTGTTGCTGGTCTTCACCATCCCCCTGCAGCCTATTCACAGGCACAACAGGATCTGGGACCCGGGCTTGCCCAGAGGAGGAACATCTCATGGCTCTCGTCCTCGGCAGAGCCTGATTCCGAAAAGGCACACGTCCGGCTCCTTGTCCCACACGGAAGGTGGCAGCCCTGAAAGATGTTGCTGGTCTTCACCGTCCCCCTGCAGCCTATTCACAGGCACAACAGGATCTGGGACCCGGGCTTGCCCAGAGGAGGAACATCTCATGGATCTCGTCCTCGGCAGAGCCTGATTCCGAAAAGGCACACGTCCGGCTCCTTGTCCCACACGGAAGGTGGCAGCCCTGAAAGATGTTGCTGGTCTTCACCGTCCCCCTTCAGCCTATTCACAGGCACATCAGGATCTGGGACCCGGGCTTGCCCAGAGGAGGAACATCTCATGGCTCTCGTCCTCGGCAGACTCTGATTCTGGAAAGGCACACATCCGGCTCCTTGTCCCACACGGAAGGTGGCAGGCCGGAAAGATGTTGCTGGTCTTCACCGTCCCCCTGCAGCCTATTCACAGGCACAACAGGATCTGAGACCGGGGCTTGCCCAGAGGAGGAACATCTCATGGCTCTAGTCCTCTGCAGAGCCTGATTTTGGAAAAGCACACGTCCGGCTCCTTGTCCCACACGGAAGGTGGCAGGCTGGAAAGATGTTGCTGGTCTTCACCGTCCCCCTGCAGCCTATTCAAAGGCACAACAGGATTCGGGACGCGGGCATGCCCAGAGGAGGAACATCTCATGGCTCTCGTCCTCAGCAGAGCCTTATTCCGAAAAGGCACACGTCCGGCTCCTTGTCCCACACGGAAGGTGGCAGCCCTGAAAGATGTTGCTGGTCTTCACCATCCCCCTGCAGCCTATTCACAGGCACAACAGGATTCACGATGCGGGCTTGCCCAGAGGAGGAACATCTCATGGCTCTCGTCCTCGGCAGGGCCTCTTTCCGATAAGGCACACGTCTGGCTCCTTGTCCCACACGGAAGGTGGCACCCCTGAAGGATGTTGCTGGTCTTCACCGTCCCCCTGCAGCCTATTCACAGGCACAACAGGATTCACGATGCGGGCTTGCCCAGAGGAGGAACATCTCATGGCTCTCGTCCTCGGCAGGGCCTCTTTCCGAAAAGGCACACGTCTGGCTCCTTGTCCCACACGGAAGGTGGCAGCCCTGAAAGCTGTTGCTGGTCTTCACCGTCCCCCTGCAGCCTATTCACAGGCACAACAGGATCTGGGACCCGGGCTTGCCCAGAGGAGGAACATCTCATGGCTCTCGTCCTCGGCAGAGTCTGATTCCGAAAAGGCACACGTTCGGCTCCTTGTCCCACACGGAAGGTGGCAGCCCTTAAAGCTGTTGCTGGTCTTCACCATCCCCCTGCAGCCTATTCACAGGCACAACAGGATTCAGGACCCGGGCATGCCCAGAGGAGGAACATCTCATGGCTCTCTTCCTCGGCAGAGCCTGATTCCGAAAAGGCACACATCCGGCTCCTTGTCCCACACGGAAGGTGGTAGGCCGGAAAGCTGTTGCTGGTCTTCACCGTCCCCCTGCAGCCTATTCACAGGTACAACAGGATCTGGGACCCGGGCTTGCCCAGAGGAGGAACATCTCATGGCTCTCTTCCTCGGCAGAGCCCGATTCCGAAAAGGCACACGTCCGGCTCCTTGTCCCACAATGAAGGTGGCAGCCCTGAAAGCTGTTGCTGGTCTTCACCGTCCCCCTGCAGCCTATTGACAGGTACGACAGGATCTCGGACCCGGGCATGCCCAGAGGAGGAACATCTCATGGCTCTCCTCCTCGGCAGAGCCTGATTCCGGAAAGGCACACGTCCGGCTCCTTGTCCCACACGGAAGGTGGCAGCCCTGAAAGCTGTTGCTGGTCTTCACCGTCCCCCTGCAGCCTATTCACAGGCACAATAGGATTTAGGACCCGGGCATGCCCAGAGGAGGAACATCTCATGGCTCTCTTCCTCGGCAGAGCCCGATTCCGAAAAGGCACACGTCCGGCTCCTTGTCCCACAAGGAAGGTGGCAGCCCTCAAAGCTGTTGCTGGTCTTCACCATCCCCCTGCAGCCTATTCACAGGCAAAACAGGATCTGGGACCCGGGCTTGCCCAGAGGAGGAACATCTCATGGCTCTCGTCCTCGGCAGAGCCTTTTCCGAAAAGGCACACGTATGGCTCCTTGTCCCACACGGAAGGTGGCAGCCCTGAAAGCTGTTGCTGGTCTTCACCGTCCCCCTGCAGCCTATTCACAGGCACAACAGGATCTGGGACCCGGGCTTGCCCAGAGGAGGAACATCTCATGGATTTCGTCCTCGGCAGAGCCTGATTCCGAAAAGGCACACGTCCGGCTCCTTGTCCCACACGGAAGGTGGCAGCCCTGAAAGATGTTGCTGGTCTTCACCGTCCCCCTGCAGCCTATTCACAGGCACAACAGGATCTGGGACCCGCGCTTGCCCAGAGGAGGAACATCTCATGGCTCTCGTCCTCGGCAGACTCTGATTCTGGAAAGGCACACATCCGGCTCCTTGTCCCACACGGAAGGTGGCAGGCCGGAAAGATGTTGCTGGTCTTCACCGTCCCCCTGCAGCCTATTCACAGGCACAACAGGATCTGAGACCGGGGCTTGCAAAGAGGAGGAACATCTCATGGCTCTAGTCCTCTGCAGAGCCTGATTCCGGAAAAGCACACGTCCGGCTCCTTGTCCCACACGGAAGGTGGCAGGCTGGAAAGATGTTGCTGGTCTTCACCGTCCCCCTGCAGCCTATTAACAGGCACAACAGGATCTGAGACCGGGGCTTGCCCAGAGGAGGAACATCTCATGGCTCTAGTCCTCGGCAGAGCCTGATCCTGGAAAGGCACACGTCCGGCTCCTTGTCCCACACGGAAGGTGGCAGGCCGGAAAGCTGTTGCTGGTCTTCACCGTCCCCCTGCAGCCTATTCACAGGCACAACAGGATCTGGGACCCGGGCTTGCCCAAATGAGGAACATCTCATGGCTCTCGTCCTCGGCAGAGCCTGATTCCGGAAAGGCATACGTTCGGCTCCTTGTCCCACACGGAAGCTGGCAGCCCTGAAAGCTGTTGCTGGTGTTCACCGTCCCCCTGCAGCCTATTCACAGGCACAACAGGATTCACGATGCGGGCTTGCCCAGAGGAGGAACATTTCTTGGCTCTCGTCCTCGGCAGGGCCTCTTTCCGAAAAGGCACACGTCTGGCTCCTTGTCCCACAAGGAAGGTGGCAGCCCTCAAAGCTGTTGCTGGTCTTCACCATCCCCCTGCAGCCTATTCACAGGCACAACAGGATCTGGGACCCGGGCTTGCCCAGAGGAGGAACATCTCATGGCTCTCGTCCTCGGCAGAGCCTTTTCCGAAAAGGCACACGTCCGGCTCCTTGTCCCACACGGAAGGTGGCAGCCCTGAAAGATGTTGCTGGTCTTCACCGTCCCCCTGCAGCCTATTCACAAGCACAACAGGATCTGGGACCCGGGCTTGCCCAGAGGAGGAACATCTCATGGATCTCGTCCTCGGCAGAGCCTGATTCCGAAAAGGCACACGTCCGGCTCCTTGTCCCACACGGAAGGTGGCAGGCCGGAAAGATGTTGCTGGTCTTCACCGTCCCCCTGCAGCGTATTAACAGGCACAACAGGATCTGAGACCGGGGCTTGCCCAGAGGAGGAACATCTCATGGCTCTAGTCCTCGGCAGAGCCTGATCCTGGAAAGGCACACGTCCGGCTCCTTGTCCCACACGGAAGGTGGCAGGTTGGAAAGATGTTGCTGGTCTTCACCGTCCCCCTGCAGCCTATTCACAGGCACAACAGGATCTGGGACCCGGGCTTGCCCAAATGAGGAACATCTCATGGCTCTCGTCCTCGGCAGAGCCTGATTCCGAAAAGGCATACGTCCGGCTCCTTGTCCCACACGGAAGGTGGCAGCCCTGAAAGATGTTGCTGGTCTTCACCGTCCCTCTGCAGCCTATTCACAGGCACAACAGGATTCACGATGCGGGCTTGCCCAGAGGAGGAACATTTCATGGCTCTCGTCCTCGGCAGGGCCTCTTTCCGAAAAGGCACACGTCTGGCTCCTTGTCCCACAAGGAAGGTGGCAGCCCTCAAAGCTGTTGCTGGTCTTCACCATCCCCCTGCAGCCTATTCACAGGCACAACAGGATCTGGGACCCGGGCTTGCCCAGAGGAGGAACATCTCATGGCTCTCGTCCTCGGCAGAGCCTTTTCCGAAAAGGCACACGTCCGGCTCCTTGTCCCACACGGAAGGTGGCAGCCCTGAAAGCTGTTGCTGGTCTTCACCGTCCCCCTGCAGCCTATTCACAAGCACAACAGGATCTGGGACCCGGGCTTGCCCAGAGGAGGAACATCTAATGGCTCTCGTCCTCGGCAGAGCCTTATTCCGAAAAGGCACACGTCCGGCTCCTTGTCCCACACGGAAGGTGGCAGCCCTGAAAGATGTTGCTGGTCTTCACCGTCCCCCTGCAGCCTATTCACAGGCACAACAGGATCTGGGACCCGGGCTTGCCCAGAGGAGGAACATCTCATGGCTCTCGTCCTCGGCAGTCTCTGATTCTGGAAAGGCACACATCCGGCTCCTTGTCCCACACGGAAGGTGGCAGGCTGGAAAGATGTTGCTGGTCTTCACCATCCCCCTGCAGCCTATTCACAGGCACAACAGGATTCAGGACCCGGGCATGCCCAGAGGAGGAACATCTCATGGCTCTCGTCCTCGGCAGGGCCTCTTTCCGAAAAGGCACACGTCTGGCTCCTTGTCCCACACGGAAGGTGGCAGGCCGGAAAGCTGTTGCTGGTCTTCACCGTCCCCCTGCAGCCTATTCACAGGCACATCAGGATCTGGGACCCGGGCTTACCCAGAAGAGGGACATCTCATGGCTCTCGTCCTCGGCAGGGCCTCTTTCCGAAAAGGCACACGTCCGGCTCCTTGTCCCACACGGAAGGTGGTAGGCCGGAAAGCTGTTGCTGGTCTTCACCGTCCCCCTGCAGCCCATTCACAGGCACAACAGGATCTGGGACCCGGGCTTGCCCAGAGGAGGAACATCTCATGGCTCTCGTCCTCGGCAGTCTCTGATTCTGGAAAGGCACACATCCGGCTCCTTGTCCCACACGGAAGGTGGCAGGCTGGAAAGATGTTGCTGGTCTTCACCATCCCCCTGCAGCCTATTCACAGGCACAACAGGATTCAGGACCCGGGCATGCCCAGAGGAGGAACATCTCATGGCTCTCGTCCTCGGCAGGGCCTCTTTCCGAAAAGGCACACGTCTGGCTACTTGTCCCACACGGAAGGTGGCAGGCCGGAAAGCTGTTGCTGGTCTTCACCGTCCCCCTGCAGCCTATTCACAGGCACATCAGGATCTGGGACCCGGGCTTGCCCAGAAGAGGGACATCTCATGGCTCTCGTCCTCGGCAGGGCCTCTTTCCGAAAAGGCACACGTCCGGCTCCTTGTCCCACACGGAAGGTGGTAGGCCGGAAAGCTGTTGCTGGTCTTCACCGTCCCCCTGCAGCCCATTCACAGGCACAACAGGATCTGGGACCCGGGCTTGCCCAGAGGAGGAACATCTCATGGCTCTCGTCCTCGGCAGGGCCTCTTTCCGAAAAGGCACACGTATGGCTCCTTATACCACACGGAAGGTGGTAGGCCGGAAAGTTGTTGCTGGTCTTCACCGTCCCCCTGCAGCCCATTCACGGGCACAACAGGATCTGGGACCCGGGCTTGCCCAGAGGAGGAACATCTCATGGCTCTCGTCCTCGGCAGACTCTGATTCTGGAAAGGCACACATCCGGCTCCTTGTCCCACACGGAAGGTGGCAGGCCGGAAAGATGTTGCTGGTCTTCACCGTCCCCCTGCAGCCTATTCACAGGCACAACAGGATCTGGGACCCGGGCTTGCCCAGAGGAGGAACATCTCATGGCTCTCGTCCTCGGCAGAGTCTGATTCCGAAAAGGCACACGTTCGGCTCCTTGTCCCACACGGAAGGTGGCAGCCCTAAAAGCTGTTGCTGGTCTTCACCATCCCCCTGCAGCCTATTCACAGGCACAACAGGATTCAGGACCCGGGCATGCCCAGAGGAGGAACATCTCATGGCTCTCTTCCTCGGCAGAGCCTGATTCCGAAAAGGCACACATCCGGCTCCTTGTCCCACACGGAAGGTGGTAGGCCGGAAAGCTGTTGCTGGTCTTCACCGTCCCCCTGCAGCCTATTCACAGGCACAACAGGATCTGGGACCCGGGCTTGCCCAGAGGAGGAACATCTCATGGCTCTCTTCCTCGGCAGAGCCCGATTCCGAAAAGGCACACGTCCGGCTCCTTGTCCCACAAGGAAGGTGGCAGCCCTGAAAGCTGTTGCTGGTCTTCACCGTCCCCCTGCAGCCTATTGACAGGTACGACAGGATCTCGGACCCGGGCATGCCCAGAGGAGGAACATCTCATGGCTCTCGTCCTCGGCAGAGCCTGATTCCGAAAAGGCACACGTCCGGCTCCTTGTCCCACACGGAAGGTGGCAGCCCTGAAAGCTGTTGCTGGTCTTCACCGTCCCCCTGCAGCCTATTCACAGGCACAATAGGATTTAGGACCCGGGCATGCCCAGAGGAGGAACATCTCATGGCTCTCTTCCTCGGCAGAGCCCGATTCCGAAAAGGCACACGTCCGGCTCCTTGTCCCACAAGGAAGGTGGCAGCCCTCAAAGCTGTTGCTGGTCTTCACCATCCCCCTGCAGCCTATTCACAGGCACAACAGGATCTGGGACCCGGGCTTGCCCAGAGGAGGAACATCTCATGGCTCTCGTCCTCGGCAGAGCCTGATTCCGAAAAGGCACACGTCCGGCTCCTTGTCCCACACGGAAGGTGGCAGCCCTGAAAGATGTTGCTGGTCTTCACCGTCCCCCTGCAGCCTATTCACAGGCACAACAGGATCTGGGACCCGGGCTTGCCCAGAGGAGGAACATCTCATGGATCTCGTCCTCGGCAGAGCCTGATTCCGAAAAGGCACACGTCCGGCTCCTTGTCCCACACGGAAGGTGGCAGCCCTGAAAGATGTTGCTGGTCTTCACCGTCCCCCTTCAGCCTATTCACAGGCACATCAGGATCTGGGACCCGGGCTTGCCCAGAGGAGGAACATCTCATGGCTCTCGTCCTCGGCAGACTCTGATTCTGGAAAGGCACACATCCGGCTCCTTGTCCCACACGGAAGGTGGCAGGCCGGAAAGATGTTGCTGGTCTTCACCGTCCCCCTGCAGCCTATTCACAGGCACAACAGGATCTGAGACCGGGGCTTGCCCAGAGGAGGAACATCTCATGGCTCTAGTCCTCTGCAGAGCCTGATTCTGGAAAAGCACACGTCCGGCTCCTTGTCCCACACGGAAGGTGGCAGGCTGGAAAGATGTTGCTGGTCTTCACCGTCCCCCTGCAGCCTATTCAAAGGCACAACAGGATTCGGGACGCGGGCATGCCCAGAGGAGGAACATCTCATGGCTCTCGTCCTCAGCAGAGCCTTATTCCGAAAAGGCACACGTCCGGCTCCTTGTCCCACACGGAAGGTGGCAGCCCTGAAAGCTGTTGCTGGTCTTCACCATCCCCCTGCAGCCTATTCACAGGCACAACAGGATTCACGATGCGGGCTTGCCCAGAGGAGGAACATCTCATGGCTCTCGTCCTCGGCAGGGCCTCTTTCCGAAAAGGCACACGTCTGGCTCCTTGTCCCACACGGAAGGTGGCACCCCTGAAGGATGTTGCTGGTCTTCACCGTCCCCCTGCAGCCTATTCACAGGCACAACAGGATTCACGATGCGGGCTTGCCCAGAGGAGGAACATCTCATGGCTCTCGTCCTCGGCAGGGCCTCTTTCCGAAAAGGCACACGTCTGGCTCCTTGTCCCACACGGAAGGTGGCAGCCCTGAAAGCTGTTGCTGGTCTTCACCGTCCCCCTGCAGCCTATTCACAGGCACAACAGGATCTGGGACCCGGGCTTGCCCAGAGGAGGAACATCTCATGGCTCTCGTCCTCGGCAGAGTCTGATTCCGAAAAGGCACACGTTCGGCTCCTTGTCCCACACGGAAGGTGGCAGCCCTAAAAGCTGTTGCTGGTCTTCACCATCCCCCTGCAGCCTATTCACAGGCACAACAGGATTCAGGACCCGGGCATGCCCAGAGGAGGAACATCTCATGGCTCTCTTCCTCGGCAGAGCCTGATTCCGAAAAGGCACACATCCGGCTCCTTGTCCCACACGGAAGGTGGTAGGCCGGAAAGCTGTTGCTGGTCTTCACCGTCCCCCTGCAGCCTATTCACAGGCACAACAGGATGTGGGACCCGGGCTTGCCCAGAGGAGGAACATCTCATGGCTCTCTTCCTCGGCAGAGCCCGATTCCGAAAAGGCACACGTCCGGCTCCTTGTCCCACAAGGAAGGTGGCAGCCCTGAAAGCTGTTGCTGGTCTTCACCGTCCCCCTGCAGCCTATTGACAGGTACGACAGGATCTCGGACCCGGGCATGCCCAGAGGAGGAACATCTCATGGCTCTCGTCCTCGGCAGAGCCTGATTCCGGAAAGGCACACGTCCGGCTCCTTGTCCCACACGGAAGGTGGCAGCCCTGAAAGCTGTTGCTGGTCTTCACCGTCCCCCTGCAGCCTATTCACAGGCACAATAGGATTTAGGACCCGGGCATGCCCAGAGGAGGAACATCTCATGGCTCTCTTCCTCGGCAGAGCCCGATTCCGAAAAGGCACACGTCCGGCTCCTTGTCCCACAAGGAAGGTGGCAGCCCTCAAAGCTGTTGCTGGTCTTCACCATCCCCCTGCAGCCTATTCACAGGCACAACAGGATCTGGGACCCGGGCTTGCCCAGAGGAGGAACATCTCATGGATCTCGTCCTCGGCAGAGCCTGATTCCGAAAAGGCACACGTCCGGCTCCTTGTCCCACACGGAAGGTGGCAGCCCTGAAAGATGTTGCTGGTCTTCACCGTCCCCCTTCAGCCTATTCACAGGCACATCAGGATCTGGGACCCGGGCTTGCCCAGAGGAGGAACATCTCATGGCTCTCGTCCTCGGCAGACTCTGATTCTGTAAAGGCACACATCCGGCTCCTTGTCCCACACGGAAGGTGGCAGGCCGGAAAGATGTTGCTGGTCTTCACCGTCCCCCTGCAGCCTATTCACAGGCACAACAGGATCTGAGACCGGGGCTTGCCCAGAGGAGGAACATCTCATGGCTCTAGTCCTCTGCAGAGCCTGATTCTGGAAAAGCACACGTCCGGCTCCTTGTCCCACACGGAAGGTGGCAGGCTGGAAAGATGTTGCTGGTCTTCACCGTCCCCCTGCAGCCTATTCAAAGGCACAACAGGATTCGGGACGCGGGCATGCCCAGAGGAGGAACATCTCATGGCTCTCGTCCTCAGCAGAGCCTTATTCCGAAAAGGCACACGTCCGGCTCCTTGTCCCACACGGAAGGTGGCAGCCCTGAAAGCTGTTGCTGGTCTTCACCATCCCCCTGCAGCCTATTCACAGGCACAACAGGATTCACGATGCGGGCTTGCCCAGAGGAGGAACATCTCATGGCTCTCGTCCTCGGCAGGGCCTCTTTCCGAAAAGGCACACGTCTGGCTCCTTGTCCCACACGGAAGGTGGCACCCCTGAAGGATGTTGCTGGTCTTCACCGTCCCCCTGCAGCCTATTCACAGGCACAACAGGATTCAGGACCCGGGTACGCCCAGAGGAGGAACATCTCATGGCTCTCGTCCTCGGCAGGGCCTCTTTCCGAAAAGGCACACGTCTGGCTCCTTGTCCCACACGGAAGGTGGCAGCCCTGAAAGCTGTTGCTGGTCTTCACCGTCCCCCTGCAGCCTATTCACAGGCACAACAGGATCTGGGACCCGGGCTTGCCCAGAGGAGGAACATCTCATGGCTCTCGTCCTCGGCAGAGTCTGATTCCGAAAAGGCACACGTTCGGCTCCTTGTCCCACACGGAAGGTGGCAGCCCTAAAAGCTGTTGCTGGTCTTCACCATCCCCCTGCAGCCTATTCACAGGCACAACAGGATTCAGGACCCGGGCATGCCCAGAGGAGGAACATCTCATGGCTCTCTTCCTCGGCAGAGCCTGATTCCGAAAAGGCACACATCCGGCTCCTTGTCCCACACGGAAGGTGGTAGGCCGGAAAGCTGTTGCTGGTCTTCACCGTCCCCCTGCAGCCTATTCACAGGCACAACAGGATCTGGGACCCGGGCTTGCCCAGAGGAGGAACATCTCATGGCTCTCTTCCTCGGCAGAGCCCGATTCCGAAAAGGCACACGTCCGGCTCCTTGTCCCACAATGAAGGTGGCAGCCCTGAAAGCTGTTGCTGGTCTTCACCGTCCCCCTGCAGCCTATTGACAGGTACGACAGGATCTCGGACCCGGGCATGCCCAGAGGAGGAACATCTCATGGCTCTCCTCCTCGGCAGAGCCTGATTCCGGAAAGGCACACGTCCGGCTCCTTGTCCCACACGGAAGGTGGCAGCCCTGAAAGCTGTTGCTGGTCTTCACCGTCCCCCTGCAGCCTATTCACAGGCACAATAGGATTTAGGACCCGGGCATGCCCAGAGGAGGAACATCTCATGGCTCTCTTCCTCGGCAGAGCCCGATTCCGAAAAGGCACACGTCCGGCTCCTTGTCCCACAAGGAAGGTGGCAGCCCTCAAAGCTGTTGCTGGTCTTCACCATCCCCCTGCAGCCTATTCACAGGCACAACAGGATCTGGGACCCGGGCTTGCCCAGAGGAGGAACATCTCATGGCTCTCGTCCTCGGCAGAGCCTTTTCCGAAAAGGCACACGTCCGGCTCCTTGTCCCACACGGAAGGTGGCAGCCCTGAAAGCTGTTGCTGGTCTTCACCGTCCCCCTGCAGCCTATTCACAGGCACAACAGGATCTGGGACCCGGGCTTGCCCAGAGGAGGAACATCTCATGGATTTCGTCCTCGGCAGAGCCTGATTCCGAAAAGGCACACGTCCGGCTCCTTGTCCCACACGGAAGGTGGCAGCCCTGAAAGATGTTGCTGGTCTTCACCGTCCCCCTGCAGCCTATTCACAGGCACAACAGGATCTGGGACCCGCGCTTGCCCAGAGGAGGAACATCTCATGGCTCTCGTCCTCGGCAGACTCTGATTCTGGAAAGGCACACATCCGGCTCCTTGTCCCACACGGAAGGTGGCAGGCCGGAAAGATGTTGCTGGTCTTCACCGTCCCCCTGCAGCCTATTCACAGGCACAACAGGATCTGAGACCGGGGCTTGCCCAGAGGAGGAACATCTCATGGCTCTAGTCCTCTGCAGAGCCTGATTCCGGAAAAGCACACGTCCGGCTCCTTGTCCCACACGGAAGGTGGCAGGCTGGAAAGATGTTGCTGGTCTTCACCGTCCCCCTGCAGCCTATTAACAGGCACAACAGGATCTGAGACCGGGGCTTGCCCAGAGGAGGAACATCTCATGGCTCTAGTCCTCGGCAGAGCCTGATCCTGGAAAGGCACACGTCCGGCTCCTTGTCCCACACGGAAGGTGGCAGGCCGGAAAGCTGTTGCTGGTCTTCACCGTCCCCCTGCAGCCTATTCACAGGCACAACAGGATCTGGGACCCGGGCTTGCCCAAATGAGGAACATCTCATGGCTCTCGTCCTCGGCAGAGCCTGATTCCGGAAAGGCATACGTTCGGCTCCTTGTCCCACACGGAAGGTGGCAGCCCTGAAAGCTGTTGCTGGTCTTCACCGTCCCCCTGCAGCCTATTCACAGGCACAACAGGATTCACGATGCGGGCTTGCCCAGAGGAGGAACATTTCATGGCTCTCGTCCTCGGCAGGGCCTCTTTCCGAAAAGGCACACGTCTGGCTCCTTGTCCCACAAGGAAGGTGGCAGCCCTCAAAGCTGTTGCTGGTCTTCACCATCCCCCTGCAGCCTATTCACAGGCACAACAGGATCTGGGACCCGGGCTTGCCCAGAGGAGGAACATCTCATGGCTCTCGTCCTCGGCAGAGCCTTTTCCGAAAAGGCACACGTCCGGCTCCTTGTCCCACACGGAAGGTGGCAGCCCTGAAAGATGTTGCTGGTCTTCACCGTCCCCCTGCAGCCTATTCACAAGCACAACAGGATCTGGGACCCGGGCTTGCCCAGAGGAGGAACATCTCATGGATCTCGTCCTCGGCAGAGCCTGATTCCGAAAAGGCACACGTCCGGCTCCTTGTCCCACACGGAAGGTGGCAGGCCGGAAAGATGTTGCTGGTCTTCACCGTCCCCCTGCAGCGTATTAACAGGCACAACAGGATCTGAGACCGGGGCTTGCCCAGAGGAGGAACATCTCATGGCTCTAGTCCTCGGCAGAGCCTGATCCTGGAAAGGCACACGTCCGGCTCCTTGTCCCACACGGAAGGTGGCAGGTTGGAAAGATGTTGCTGGTCTTCACCGTCCCCCTGCAGCCTATTCACAGGCACAACAGGATCTGGGACCCGGGCTTGCCCAAATGAGGAACATCTCATGGCTCTCGTCCTCGGCAGAGTCTGATTCCGAAAAGGCATACGTCCGGCTCCTTGTCCCACACGGAAGGTGGCAGCCCTGAAAGATGTTGCTGGTCTTCACCGTCCCTCTGCAGCCTATTCACAGGCACAACAGGATTCACGATGCGGGCTTGCCCAGAGGAGGAACATTTCATGGCTCTCGTCCTCGGCAGGGCCTCTTTCCGAAAAGGCACACGTCTGGCTCCTTGTCCCACAAGGAAGGTGGCAGCCCTCAAAGCTGTTGCTGGTCTTCACCATCCCCCTGCAGCCTATTCACAGGCACAACAGGATCTGGGACCCGGGCTTGCCCAGAGGAGGAACATCTCATGGCTCTCGTCCTCGGCAGAGCCTTTTCCGAAAAGGCACACGTCCGGCTCCTTGTCCCACACGGAAGGTGGCAGCCCTGAAAGCTGTTGCTGGTCTTCACCGTCCCCCTGCAGCCTATTCACAAGCACAACAGGATCTGGGACCCGGGCTTGCCCAGAGGAGGAACATCTAATGGCTCTCGTCCTCGGCAGAGCCTTATTCCGAAAAGGCACACGTCCGGCTCCTTGTCCCACACGGAAGGTGGCAGCCCTGAAAGATGTTGCTGGTCTTCACCGTCCCCCTGCAGCCTATTCACAGGCACAACAGGATCTGGGACCCGGGCTTGCCCAGAGGAGGAACATCTCATGGCTCTCGTCCTCGGCAGTCTCTGATTCTGGAAAGGCACACATCCGGCTCCTTGTCCCACACGGAAGGTGGCAGGCTGGAAAGATGTTGCTGGTCTTCACCATCCCCCTGCAGCCTATTCACAGGCACAACAGGATTCAGGACCCGGGCATGCCCAGAGGAGGAACATCTCATGGCTCTCGTCCTCGGCAGGGCCTCTTTCCGAAAAGGCACACGTCTGGCTCCTTGTCCTACACGGAAGGTGGCAGGTTCGGAAAGCTGTTGCTGGTCTTCACCGTCCCCCTGCAGCCTATTCACAGGCACATCAGGATCTGGGACCCGGGCTTGCCCAGAAGAGGGACATCTCATGGCTCTCGTCCTCGGCAGGGCCTCTTTCCGAAAAGGCACACGTCCGGCTCCTTGTCCCACACGGAAGGTGGTAGGCCGGAAAGCTGTTGCTGGTCTTCACCGTCCCCCTGCAGCCCATTCACAGGCACAACAGGATCTGGGACCCGGGCTTGCCCAGAGGAGGAACATCTCATGGCTCTCGTCCTCGGCAGTCTCTGATTCTGGAAAGGCACACATCCGGCTCCTTGTCCCACACGGAAGGTGGCAGGCTGGAAAGATGTTGCTGGTCTTCACCATCCCCCTGCAGCCTATTCACAGGCACAACAGGATTCAGGACCCGGGCATGCCCAGAGGAGGAACATCTCATGGCTCTCGTCCTCGGCAGGGCCTCTTTCCGAAAAGGCACACGTCTGGCTACTTGTCCCACACGGAAGGTGGCAGGCCGGAAAGCTGTTGCTGGTCTTCACCGTCCCCCTGCAGCCTATTCACAGGCACATCAGGATCTGGGACCCGGGCTTGCCCAGAAGAGGGACATCTCATGGCTCTCGTCCTCGGCAGGGCCTCTTTCCGAAAAGGCACACGTCCGGCTCCTTGTCCCACACGGAAGGTGGTAGGCCGGAAAGCTGTTGCTGGTCTTCACCGTCCCCCTGCAGCCCATTCACAGGCACAACAGGATCTGGGACCCGGGCTTGCCCAGAGGAGGAACATCTCATGGCTCTCGTCCTCGTCAGGGCCTCTTTCCGAAAAGGCACACGTATGGCTCCTTATACCACACGGAAGGTGGTAGGCCGGAAAGTTGTTGCTGGTCTTCACCGTCCCCCTGCAGCCCATTCACGGGCACAACAGGATCTGGGACCCGGGCTTGCCCAGAGGAGGAACATCTCATGGCTCTCGTCCTCGGCAGACTCTGATTCTGGAAAGGCACACATCCGGCTCCTTGTCCCACACGGAAGGTGGCAGGCCGGAAAGATGTTGCTGGTCTTCACCGTCCCCCTGCAGCCTATTCACAGGCACAACAGGATCTGGGACCCGGGCTTGCCCAGAGGAGGAACATCTCATGGCTCTAGTCCTCTGCAGAGCCTGATTCTGGAAAAGCACACGTCCGGCTCCTTGTCCCACACGGAAGGTGGCAGGCTGGAAAGATGTTGCTGGTCTTCACCGTCCCCCTGCAGCCTATTGAAAGGCACAACAGGATTCGGGACGCGGGCATGCCCAGAGGAGGAACATCTCATGGCTCTCGTCCTCGGCAGAGCCTTATTCCGAAAAGGCACACGTCCGGCTCCTTGTCCCACACGGAAGGTGGCAGCCCTGAAAGCTGTTGCTGGTCTTCACCATCCCCCTGCAGCCTATTCACAGGCACAACTGGATCTGGGACCCGGGCTTGCCCAGAGGAGGAACATCTCATGGCTCTAGTCCTCGGCAGAGCCTCTTTCCGAAAAGGCATACGTCCGGCTCCTTGTCCCACACGGAAGGTGGCAGCCCTGAAAGATGTTGCTGGTCTTCACCGTCCCCCTGCAGCCTATTCACAGGCACAACAGGATTCACGATGCGGGCTTGCCCAGAGGAGGAACATCTCATGGCTCTCGTCCTCGGCAGGGCCTCTTTCCGAAAAGGCACACCTCTGGCTCCTTGTCCCACACGGAAGGTGGCAGCCCTGAAAGCTGTTGCTGGTCTTCACCGTCCCCCTGCAGCCTATTCACAGGCACAACAGGATCTGGGACCCGGGCTTGCCCAGAGGAGGAACATCTCATGGCTCTCGTCCTCGGCAGAGCCCGATTCCGAAAAGGCACACGTCCGGCTCCTTGTCCCACGCGGAAGGTGGCAGCCCTGAAAGCTGTTGCTGGTCTTCACCGTCCCCCTGCAGCCTATTCACAGGCACAACAGGATCTGGGACCCGGGCTTGCCCAGAGGAGGAACATCTCATGGCTCTCGTCCTCGGCAGAGTCTGATTCCGAAAAGGCACACGTTCGGCTCCTTGTCCCACACGGAAGGTGGCAGCCCTAAAAGCTGTTGCTGGTCTTCACCATCCCCCTGCAGCCTATTCACAGGCACAACAGGATTCAGGACCCGGGCATGCCCAGAGGAGGAACATCTCATGGCTCTCTTCCTCGGCAGAGCCTGATTCCGAAAAGGCACACATCCGGCTCCTTGTCCCACACGGAAGGTGGTAGGCCGGAAAGCTGTTGCTGGTCTTCACCGTCCCCCTGCAGCCTATTCACAGGCACAACACGATCTGGGACCCGGGCTTGCCCAGAGGAGGAACATCTCATGGCTCTCTTCCTCGGCAGAGCCCGATTCCGAAAAGGCACACGTCCGGCTCCTTGTCCCACAAGGAAGGTGGCAGCCCTGAAAGCTGTTGCTGGTCTTCACCGTCCCCCTGCAGCCTATTGACAGGTACGACAGGATCTCGGACCCGGGCATGCCCAGAGGAAGAACATCTCATGGCTCTCGTCCTCGGCAGAGCCTGATTCCGGAAAGGCACACGTCCGGCTCCTTGTCCCACACGGAAGGTGGCAGCCCTGAAAGCTGTTGCTGGTCTTCACCGTCCCCCTGCAGCCTATTCACAGGCACAACAGGATCTGGGACCCGGGCTTGCCCAGAGGAGGAACATCTCATGGCTCTCTTCCTCGGCAGAGCCTGATTCCGAAAAGGCACACATCCGGCTCCTTGTCCCACACGGAAGGTGGCAGGCCGGAAAGATGTTGCTGGTCTTCACCGTCCCCCTGCAGCCTATTAACAGGCACAACAGGATCTGAGACCGGGGCTTGCCCAGAGGAGGAACATCTCATGGCTCTAGTCCTCGGCAGAGCCTGATCCTGGAAAGGCACACGTCCGGCTCCTTGTCCCACACGGAAGGTGGCAGGCCGGAAAGCTGTTGCTGGTCTTCACCGTCCCCCTGCAGCCTATTCACAGGCACAACAGGATCTGGGACACGGGCTTGCCCAAATGAGGAACATCTCATGGCTCTCGTCCTCGGCAGAGCCTGATTCCGGAAAGGCATACGTTCGGCTCCTTGTCCCACACGGAAGGTGGCAGCCCTGAAAGATGTTGCTGGTCTTCACCGTCCCCCTGCAGCCTATTCACAGGCACAACAGGATTCACGATGCGGGCTTGCCCAGAGGAGGAACATTTCATGGCTCTCGTCCTCGGCAGGGCCTCTTTCCGAAAAGGCACACGTCTGGCTCCTTGTCCCACAAGGAAGGTGGCAGCCCTCAAAGCTGTTGCTGGTCTTCACCATCCCCCTGCAGCCTATTCACAGGCACAAAAGGATTTGGGACCCGGGCTTGCCCAGAGGAGGAACATCTCATGGCTCTCGTCCTCGGCAGAGCCTTTTCCGAAAAGGCACACGTCCGGCTCCTTGTCCCACACGGAAGGTGGCAGCCCTGAAAGATGTTGCTGGTCTTCACCGTCCCCCTGCAGCCTATTCACAAGCACAACAGGATCTGGGACCCGGGCTTGCCCAGAGGAGGAACATCTCATGGATCTCGTCCTCGGCAGAGCCTGATTCCGAAAAGGCACACGTCCGGCTCCTTGTCCCACACGAAAGGTGGCAGGCTTGAAAGATGTTGCTGGTCTTCACCGTCCCCCTGCAGCCTATTAACAGGCACAACAGGATCTGAGACCGGGGCTTGCCCAGAGGAGGAACATCTCATGGCTCTAGTCCTCGGCAGAGCCTGATCCTGGAAAGGCACACGTCCGGCTCCTTGTCCCACACGGAAGGTGGCAGGTTGGAAAGATGTTGCTGGTCTTCACCGTCCCCCTGCATCCTATTCACAGGCACAACAGGATCTGGGACCCGGGCTTGCCCAAATGAGGAACATCTCATGGCTCTCGTCCTCGGCAGAGCCTGATTCCGAAAAGGCATACGTCCGGCTCCTTGTCCCACACGGAAGGTGGCAGCCCTGAAAGATGTTGCTGGTCTTCACCGTCCCCCTGCAGCCTATTCACAGGCACAACAGGATTCACGATGCGGGCTTGCCCAGAGGAGGAACATTTCATGGCTCTCGTCCTCGGCAGGGCCTCTTTCCGAAAAGGCACACGTCTGGCTCCTTGTCCCACAAGGAAGGTGGCAGCCCTCAAAGCTGTTGCTGGTCTTCACCATCCCCCTGCAGCCTATTCACAGGCACAACAGGATCTGGGACCCGGGCTTGCCCAGAGGAGGAACATCTCATGGCTCTCGTCCTCGGCAGAGCCTTTTCCGAAAAGGCACACGTCCGGCTCCTTGTCCCACACGGAAGGTGGCAGCCCTGAAAGATGTTGCTGGTCTTCACCGTCCCCCTGCAGCCTATTCACAAGCACAACAGGATCTGGGACCCGGGCTTGCCCAGAGGAGGAACATCTAATGGCTCTCGTCCTCGGCAGAGCCTCTTTCCGAAAAGGCACACGTCCGGCTCCTTGTCCCACACGGAAGGTGGCAGCCCTGAAAGATGTTGCTGGTCTTCACCGTCCCCCTGCAGCCTATTCACAGGCACAACAGGATCTGGGACCCGGGCTTGCCCAGAGGAGGAACATCTCATGGCTCTCGTCCTCGGCAGACTCTGATTCTGGAAAGGCACACATCCGGCTCCTTGTCCCACACGGAAGGTGGCAGCCCTAAAAGCTGTTGCTGGTCTTCACCATCCCCCTGCAGCCTATTCACAGGCACAACTGGATCTGGGACCCGGGCTTGCCCAGAGGAGGAACATCTCATGGCTCTAGTCCTCGGCAGAGCCTCTTTCCGAAAAGGCATACGTCCGGCTCCTTGTCCCACACGGAAGGTGGCAGCCCTGAAAGATGTTGCTGGTCTTCACCGTCCCCCTGCAGCCTATTCACAGGCACAACAGGATTCACGATGCGGGCTTGCCCAGAGGAGGAACATCTCATGGCTCTCGTCCTCGGCAGGGCCTCTTTCCGAAAAGGCACACCTCTGGCTCCTTGTCCCACACGGAAGGTGGCAGCCCTGAAAGCTGTTGCTGGTCTTCACCGTCCCCCTGCAGCCTATTCACAGGCACAACAGGATCTGGGACCCGGGCTTGCCCAGAGGGGGAACATCTCATGGCTCTCGTCCTCGGCAGAGCCCGATTCCGAAAAGGCACACGTCCGGCTCCTTGTCCCACGCGGAAGGTGGCAGCCCTGAAAGCTGTTGCTGGTCTTCACCGTCCCCCTGCAGCCTATTCACAGGCACAACAGGATCTGGGACCCGGGCTTGCCCAGAGGAGGAACATCTCATGGCTCTCGTCCTCGGCAGAGTCTGATTCCGAAAAGGCACACGTTCGGCTCCTTGTCCCACACGGAAGGTGGCAGCCCTAAAAGCTGTTGCTGGTCTTCACCATCCCCCTGCAGCCTATTCACAGGCACAACAGGATTCAGGACCCGGGCATGCCCAGAGGAGGAACATCTCATGGCTCTCTTCCTCGGCAGAGCCTGATTCCGAAAAGGCACACATCCGGCTCCTTGTCCCACACGGAAGGTGGTAGGCCGGAAAGCTGTTGCTGGTCTTCACCGTCCCCCTGCAGCCTATTCACAGGCACAACACGATCTGGGACCCGGGCTTGCCCAGAGGAGGAACATCTCATGGCTCTCTTCCTCGGCAGAGCCCGATTCCGAAAAGGCACACGTCCGGCTCCTTGTCCCACAAGGAAGGTGGCAGCCCTGAAAGCTGTTGCTGGTCTTCACCGTCCCCCTGCAGCCTATTGACAGGTACGACAGGATCTCGGACCCGGGCATGCCCAGAGGAAGAACATCTCATGGCTCTCGTCCTCGGCAGAGCCTGATTCCGGAAAGGCACACGTCCGGCTCCTTGTCCCACACGGAAGGTGGCAGCCCTGAAAGCTGTTGCTGGTCTTCACCGTCCCCCTGCAGCCTATTCACAGGCACAACAGGATCTGGGACCCGGGCTTGCCCAGAGGAGGAACATCTCATGGCTCTCTTCCTCGGCAGAGCCTGATTCCGAAAAGGCACACATCCGGCTCCTTGTCCCACACGGAAGGTGGCAGGCCGGAAAGATGTTGCTGGTCTTCACCGTCCCCCTGCAGCCTATTAACAGGCACAACAGGATCTGAGACCGGGGCTTGCCCAGAGGAGGAACATCTCATGGCTCTAGTCCTCGGCAGAGCCTGATCCTGGAAAGGCACACGTCCGGCTCCTTGTCCCACACGGAAGGTGGCAGGCCGGAAAGCTGTTGCTGGTCTTCACCGTCCCCCTGCAGCCTATTCACAGGCACAACAGGATCTGGGACACGGGCTTGCCCAAATGAGGAACATCTCATGGCTCTCGTCCTCGGCAGAGCCTGATTCCGGAAAGGCATACGTTCGGCTCCTTGTCCCACACGGAAGGTGGCAGCCCTGAAAGATGTTGCTGGTCTTCACCGTCCCCCTGCAGCCTATTCACAGGCACAACAGGATTCACGATGCGGGCTTGCCCAGAGGAGGAACATTTCATGGCTCTCGTCCTCGGCAGGGCCTCTTTCCGAAAAGGCACACGTCTGGCTCCTTGTCCCACAAGGAAGGTGGCAGCCCTCAAAGCTGTTGCTGGTCTTCACCATCCCCCTGCAGCCTATTCACAGGCACAAAAGGATTTGGGACCCGGGCTTGCCCAGAGGAGGAACATCTCATGGCTCTCGTCCTCGGCAGAGCCTTTTCCGAAAAGGCACACGTCCGGCTCCTTGTCCCACACGGAAGGTGGCAGCCCTGAAAGATGTTGCTGGTCTTCACCGTCCCCCTGCAGCCTATTCACAAGCACAACAGGATCTGGGACCCGGGCTTGCCCAGAGGAGGAACATCTCATGGATCTCGTCCTCGGCAGAGCCTGATTCCGAAAAGGCACACGTCCGGCTCCTTGTCCCACACGAAAGGTGGCAGGCTTGAAAGATGTTGCTGGTCTTCACCGTCCCCCTGCAGCCTATTAACAGGCACAACAGGATCTGAGACCGGGGCTTGCCCAGAGGAGGAACATCTCATGGCTCTAGTCCTCGGCAGAGCCTGATCCTGGAAAGGCACACGTCCGGCTCCTTGTCCCACACGGAAGGTGGCAGGTTGGAAAGATGTTGCTGGTCTTCACCGTCCCCCTGCATCCTATTCACAGGCACAACAGGATCTGGGACCCGGGCTTGCCCAAATGAGGAACATCTCATGGCTCTCGTCCTCGGCAGAGCCTGATTCCGAAAAGGCATACGTCCGGCTCCTTGTCCCACACGGAAGGTGGCAGCCCTGAAAGATGTTGCTGGTCTTCACCGTCCCCCTGCAGCCTATTCACAGGCACAACAGGATTCACGATGCGGGCTTGCCCAGAGGAGGAACATTTCATGGCTCTCGTCCTCGGCAGGGCCTCTTTCCGAAAAGGCACACGTCTGGCTCCTTGTCCCACAAGGAAGGTGGCAGCCCTCAAAGCTGTTGCTGGTCTTCACCATCCCCCTGCAGCCTATTCACAGGCACAACAGGATCTGGGACCCGGGCTTGCCCAGAGGAGGAACATCTCATGGCTCTCGTCCTCGGCAGAGCCTTTTCCGAAAAGGCACACGTCCGGCTCCTTGTCCCACACGGAAGGTGGCAGCCCTGAAAGATGTTGCTGGTCTTCACCGTCCCCCTGCAGCCTATTCACAAGCACAACAGGATCTGGGACCCGGGCTTGCCCAGAGGAGGAACATATCAAGGCTCTCGTCCTCGGCAGAGCCTCTTTCCGAAAAGGCACACGTCCGGCTCCTTGTCCCACACGGAAGGTGGCAGCCCTGAAAGATGTTGCTGGTCTTCACCGTCCCCCTGCAGCCTATTCACAGGCACAACAGGATCTGGGACCCGGGCTTGCCCAGAGGAGGAACATCTCATGGCTCTCGTCCTCGGCAGACTCTGATTCTGGAAAGGCACACATCCGGCTCCTTGTCCCACACGGAAGGTGGCAGCCCTAAAAGCTGTTGCTGGTCTTCACCATCCCCCTGCAGCCTATTCACAGGCACAACAGGATTCAGGACCCGGGCATGCCCAGAGGAGGAACATCTCATGGCTCTCTTCCTCGGCAGAGCCTGATTCCGAAAAGGCACACGTCCGGCTCCTTGTCCCACAAGGAAGGTGACAGCCCTGAAAGCTGTTGCTGGTCTTCACCGTCCCCCTGCAGCCTATTCACAGGTACGACAGGATCTGGGACCCGGGCTTGCCCAGAGGAGGAACATCTCATGGCTCTCGTCCTCGGCAGAGCCTGATTCCGGAAAGGCACACGTTCGGCTCCTTGTCCCACACGGAAGGTGGCAGCCCTGAAAGCTGTTGCTGGTCTTCACCGTCCCCCTGCAGCCTATTCACAGGCACAACAGGATTCAGGACCCGGGCATGCCCAGAGGAGGAACATATCATGGCTCTCTTCCTCGGCAGAGCCTGATTCCGAAAAGGCACACATCCGGCTCCTTGTCCCACACGGAAGGTGGTAGGCCGGAAAGCTGTTGCTGGTCTTCACCGTCCCCCTGCAGCCTATTCACAGGCACAACAGGATCTGGGACCCGGGCTTGCCCAGAGGAGGAACATCTCATGGCTCTCTTCCTCGGCAGAGCCCGATTCCGAAAAGGCACACGTCCGGCTCCTTGTCCCACAAGGAAGGTGGCAGCCCTGAAAGCTGTTGCTGGTCTTCACCGTCCCCCTGCAGCCTATTGACAGGTACGACAGGATCGCGGACCCGGGCATGCCCAGAGGAGGAACATCTCATGGCTCTCGTCCTCGGCAGGGCCTCTTTCCGAAAAGGCATACGTCCGGCTCCTTGTCCCACACGGAAGGTGGCAGCCCTGAAAGATGTTGCTGGTCTTCACCGTCCCCCTGCAGCCTATTCACAGGCACAACAGGATTCACGATGCGGGCTTGCCCAGAGGAGGAACATCTCATGGCTCTCGTCCTCGGCAGGGCCTCTTTCCGAAAAGGCACACGTCTGGCTCCTTGTCCCACACGGAAGGTGGCAGGCCGGAAAGCTGTTGCTGGTCTTCACCGTCCCCCTGCAGCCTATTCACAGGCACATCAGGATCTGGGACCCGGGCTTGCCCAGAGGAGGGACATCTCATGGCTCTCGTCCTCGGCAGGGCCTCTTTCCGAAAAGGCACACGTCCGGCTCCTTGTCCCACACGGAAGGTGGTAGGCCGGAAAGCTGTTGCTGGTCTTCACCGTCCCCCTGCAGCCCATTCACAGCCACAACAGGATCTGGGACCCGGGCTTGCCCAGAGGAGGAACATCTCATGGCTCTCGTCCTCGGCAGGGCCTCTTTCCGAAAAGGCACACGTATGGCTCCTTATACCACACGGAAGGTGGTAGGCCGGAAAGTTGTTGCTGGTCTTCACCGTCCCCCTGCAGCCCATTCACGGGCACAACAGGATCTGGGACCCGGGCTTGCCCAGAGGAGGAACATCTCATGGCTCTCGTCCTCGGCAGGGCCTCTTTCCGAAAAGGCACACGTCCGGCTCCTTGTCCCACACGGAAGGTGGCAGCCCTGAAAGCTGTTGCTGGTCTTCACCGTCCCCATGCAGACTATTCACAGGCACAACAGGATCTGGGACCCGGGCTTGCCCAGAGGAGGAACATCTCATGGCTCTCGTCCTCGTCAGAGCCTTTTCGAAAAGGCACACGTCCGGATCCTTGTCCCACACGGAAGGTGGCAGCCCTGAAAGATGTTGCTGGTCTTCACCGACCCCTGCAGCCTATTCACAGGCACAACACGATCTGGGACCCGGGCTTGCCCAGAGGAGGAACATCTCATGGCTCTCGTCCTCGGCAGGGCCTCTTTCCGAAAAGGCACACGTCCGGCTCCTTGTCCCACACGGAAGGTGGCAGCCCTGAAAGCTGTTGCTGGTCTTCACCGTCCCCCTGCAGCCTATTCACAGGCACAACAGGATCTGGGACCCGGGCTTGCCCAGAGGAGGAACATCTCATGGCTCTCGTCCTCGGCAGGGCCTGATTCCAAAAAGGCACACATCCGGCTCCTTGTCCCACACGGAAGGTGGCAGCCCTGAAAGATGTTGCTGGTCTTCACCGTCCCCCTGCAGCCTATTCACAGGCAGAACAGGATTCAGGACCGGGGCTTGCCCAGAGGAGGAACATCTCATGGCTCTAGTCCTCGGCAGAGCCTGATTCTGGAAAGGCAAACGTCCGGCTCCTTGTCCCACACGGAAGGTGGCAGCCTGGAAAGATGTTGCTGGTCTTCACCGTCCCCCTGCAGCCTATTCAAAGGCACAACAGGATTCGGGACCCGGGCATGCCCAGAGGAGGAACATCTCATGGCTCTCGTCCTCGGCAGAGTCTGATTCTGGAAAGGCACACATCCGGCTCCTTGTCCCACACGGAAGTTGGCACCCCTGAAGGATGTTGCTGGTCTTCACCGTCCCCCTGCAGCCTATTCACAGGCACAACAGGATTCACGATGCGGGCTTGCCCAGAGGAGGAACATCTCATGGCTCTCGTCCTCGGCAGGGCCTCTTTCCGAAAAGGCACACGTCTGGATCCTTGTCCCACACGGAAGGTGGCAGGCCGGAAAGCTGTTGCTGGTCTTCACCGTCCCCCTGCAGCCTATTCACAGGCACATCAGGATCTGGGACCCGGGCTTGCCCAGAGGAGGAACATCTCATGGCTCTCGTCCTCGGCAGGGCCTCTTTCCGAAAAGGCACACGTCTGGCTCCTTGTCCCACACGGAAGGTGGTAGGCCGGAAAGCTGTTGCTGGTCTTCACTGTCCCCCTGCAGCCTATTCAAAGGCACAACAGGATTCACGACGCGGGCTTGCCCAGAGGAGGAACATCTCATGGCTCTCGTCCTCGGCAGAGCCTGATTCCGGAAAGGCACACGTTCGGCTCCTTGTCCCACACGGAAGGTGGCAGCCCTGAAAGCTGTTGCTGGTCTTCACCGTCCCCCTGCAGCCTATTCACAGGCACAACACGATTCAGGACCCGGGCATGCCCAGAGGAGGAACATCTCATGGCTCTCTTCCTCGGCAGAGCCCGATTCCTAAAAGGCACACGTCCGGCTCCTTGTCGCACAAGGAAGGTGGCAGCCCTCAAAGCTGTTGCTGGTCTTCACCATCCCCCTGCAGCCTATTCACAGGCACAACAGGATCTGGGACCCGGGCTTGCCCAGAGGAGGAACATCTCATGGCTCTCGTCCTCGGCAGAGCCTTTTCCGAAAAGGCACACGTCCGGCTCCTTGTCCCACACGGAAGGTGGCAGCCCTGAAAGATGTTGCTGGTCTTCACCGTCCCCCTGCAGCCTATTCACAGGCACAACAGGATCTGGGACCCGGGCTTGCCCAGAGGAGGAACATCTCATGGATCTCGTCCTCGGCAGAGCCTGATTCCGAAAAGGCACACGTCCGGCTCCTTGTCCCACACGGAAGGTGGCAGCCCTGAAAGATGTTGCTGGTCTTCACCGTCCCCCTGCAGCCTATTCACAGGCACATCAGGATCTGGGACCCGGGCTTGCCCAGAGGAGGAACATCTCATGGCTCTCGTCCTCGGCAGACTCTGATTCTGGAAAGGCACACATCCGGCTCCTTGTCCCACACGGAAGGTGGCAGGCCGGAAAGATGTTGCTGGTCTTCACCGTCCCCCTGCAGCCTATTCACAGGCACAACAGGATCTGAGACCGGGGCTTGCCCAGAGGAGGAACATCTCATGGCTCTAGTCCTCTGCAGAGCCTGATTCTGGAAAAGCACACGTCCGGCTCCTTGTCCCACACGGAAGGTGGCAGGCTGGAAAGATGTTGCTGGTCTTCACCGTCCCCCTGCAGCCTATTGAAAGGCACAACAGGATTCGGGACGCGGGCATGCCCAGAGGAGGAACATCTCATGGCTCTCGTCCTCGGCAGAGCCTTATTCCGAAAAGGCACACGTCCGGCTCCTTGTCCCACACGGAAGGTGGCAGCCCTGAAAGCTGTTGATGGTCTTCACCATCCCCCTGCAGCCTATTCACAGGCACAACTGGATCTGGGACCCGGGCTTGCCCAGAGGAGGAACATCTCATGGCTCTCGTCCTCGGCAGAGCCTCTTTCCGAAAAGGCATACGTCCGGCTACTTGTCCCACACGGAAGGTGGCAGCCCTGAAAGTTGTTGCTGGTCTTCACCGTCCCCCTGCAGCCTATTCACAGGCACAACAGGATTCACGATGCGGGCTTGCCCAGAGGAGGAACATCTCATGGCTCTCGTCCTCGGCAGGGCCTCTTTCCGAAAAGGCACACGTCTGGCTCCTTGTCCCACACGGAAGGTGGCAGCCCTGAAAGCTGTTGCTGGTCTTCACCGTCCCCCTGCAGCCTATTCACAGGCACAACAGGATCTGGGACCCGGGCTTGCCCAGAGGAGGAACATCTCATGGCTCTCTTCCTCGGCAGAGCCTGATTCCGAAAAGGCACACATCCGGCTCCTTGTCCCACACGGAAGGTGGTAGGCCGGAAAGCTGTTGCTGGTCTTCACCGTCCCCCTGCAGCCTATTCACAGGCACAACAGGATCTGGGACCCGGGCTTGCCCAGAGGAGGAACATCTCATGGCTCTCTTCCTCGGCAGAGCCCGATTCCGAAAAGGCACACGTCCGGCTCCTTGTCCCACAAGGAAGGTGGCAGCCCTGAAAGCTGTTGCTGGTCTTCACCCTCCCCCTGCAGCCTATTGACAGGTACGACAGGATCTTGGACCCGGGCATGCCCAGAGGAGGAACATCTCATGGCTCTCGTCCTCGGCAGAGCCTGATTCCGGAAAGGCACACGTCCGGCTCCTTGTCCCACACGGAAGGCGGCAGCCCTGAAAGCTGTTGCTGGTCTTCACCGTCCCCCTGCAGCCTATTCACAGGCACAATAGGATTTAGGACCCGGGCATGCCCAGAGGAGGAACATCTCATGGCTCTCTTCCTCGGCAGAGCCCGATTCCGAAAAGGCACACGTCCGGCTCCTTGTCCCACAAGGAAGGTGGCAGCCCTCAAAGCTGTTGCTGGTCTTCACCATCCCCCTGCAGCCTATTCACAGGCACAACAGGATCTGGGACCCGGGCTTGCCCAGAGGAGGAACATCTCATGGCTCTCGTCCTCGGCAGAGCCTTTTCCGAAAAGGCACACGTCCGGCTCCTTGTCCCACACGGAAGGTGGCAGCCCTGAAAGATGTTGCTGGTCTTCACCGTCCCCCTGCAGCCTATTCACAGCCACAATAGGATTTAGGACCCGGGCATGCCCAGAGGAGGAACATCTCATGGCTCTCGTCCTCGGCAGAGCCTGATTCCGAAAAGGCACACATCCGGCTCCTTGTCCCACACGGAAGGTGGCAGGCCGGAAAGATGTTGCTGGTCTTCACCGTCCCCCTGCAGCCTATTAACAGGCACAACAGGATCTGAGACCGGGGCTTGCCCAGAGGAGGAACATCTCATGGCTCTAGTCCTCGGCAGAGCCTGATCCTGGAAAGGCACACGTCCGGCTCCTTGTCCCACACGGAAGGTGGCAGGCCGGAAAGATGTTGCTGGTGTTCACCGTCCCCCTGCAGCCTATTCACAGGCACATCAGGATTCGGGACCCGGGCATGCCCAGAGGAGGAACATCTCATGGCTCTCGTCCTCGGCAGGGCCTCTTTCCGAAAAGGCATACGTCCGGCTCCTTGTCCCACACGGAAGGTGGCAGCCCTGAAAGATGTTGCTGGTCTTCACCGTCCCCCTGCAGCCTATTCACAGGCACAACAGGATTCACGATGCGGGCTTGCCCAGAGGAGGAACATCTCATGGCTCTCGTCCTCGGCAGGGCCTCTTTCTGAAAAGGCACACGTCTGGCTCCTTGTCCCACACGGAAGGTGGCAGGCCGGAAAGCTGTTGCTGGTCTTCACCGTCCCCCTGCAGCCTATTCACAGGCACATCAGGATCTGGGACCCGGGCTTGCCCAGAGGAGGGACATCTCATGGCTCTCGTCCTCGGCAGGGCCTCTTTCCGAAAAGGCACACGTCCGGCTCCTTGTCCCACACGGAAGGTGGTAGGCCGGAAAGCTGTTGCTGGTCTTCACCGTCCCCCTGCAGCCCATTCACAGGCACAACAGGATCTGGGACCCGGGCTTGCCCAGAGGAGGAACATCTCATGGCTCTCGTCCTCGGCAGGGCCTCTTTCCGAAAAGGCACACGTATGGCTCCTTATACCACACGGAAGGTGGTAGGCCGGAAAGTTGTTGCTGGTCTTCACCGACCCCTGCAGCCTATTCACAGGCACAACACGATCTGGGACCCGGGCTGGCCCAGAGGAGGAACATCTCATGGCTCTCGTCCTCGGCAGGGCCTCTTTCCGAAAAGGCACACGTCCGGCTCCTTGTCCCACACGGAAGGTGGCAGCCCTGAAAGCTGTTGCTGGTCTTCACCGTCCCCCTGCAGCCTATTCACAGGCACAACAGGATCTGGGACCCGGGCTTGCCCAGAAGAGGAACATCTCATGGCTCTCGTCCTCGGCAGAGTCTGATTCTGGAAAGGCACACATCCGGCTCCTTGTCCCACACGGAAGGTGGCAGCCCTGAAAGATGTTGCTGGTCTTCACCGTCCCCCTGCAGCCTATTCACAGGCAGAACAGGATTCAGGACCGGGGCTTGCCCAGAGGAGGAACATCTCATGGCTCTAGTCCTCGGCAGAGCCTGATTCTGGAAAGGCAAACGTCCGGCTCCTTGTCCCACACGGAAGGTGGCAGGCTGGAAAGATGTTGCTGGCCTTCACCGTCCCCCTGCAGCCTATTCAAAGGCACAACAGGATTGGGGACCCGGGCATGCCCAGAGGAGGAACATCTCATGGCTCTCGTCCTCGGCAGAGTCTGATTCTGGAAAGGCACACATCCGGCTCCTTGTCCCACACGGAAGTTGGCACCCCTGAAGGATGTTGCTGGTCTTCACCGTCCCCCTGCAGCCTATTCACAGGCACAACAGGATTCACGATGCGGGCTTGCCCAGAGGAGGAACATCTCATGGCTCTCGTCCTCGGCAGGGCCTCTTTCCGAAAAGGCACACGTCTGGATCCTTGTCCCACACGGAAGGTGGCAGGCCGGAAAGCTGTTGCTGGTCTTCACCGTCCCCCTGCAGCCTATTCACAGGCACATCAGGATCTGGGACCCTGGCTTGCCCAGAGGAGGAACATCTCATGGCTCTCGTCCTCGGCAGGGCCTCTTTCCGAAAAGGCACACGTCTGGCTCCTTGTCTCACACGGAAGGTGGTAGGCCGGAAAGCTGTTGCTGGTCTTCACTGTCCCCCTGCAGCCTATTCAAAGGCACAACAGGATTCACGACGCGGGCTTGCCCAGAGGAGGAACATCTCATGGCTCTCGTCCTCGGCAGAGCCTGATTCCGGAAAGGCACAAGTTCGGCTCCTTGTCCCACACGGAAGGTGGCAGCCCTGAAAGCTGTTGCTGGTCTTCACCGTCCCCCTGCAGCCTATTCACAGGCACAACACGATTCAGGACCCGGGCATGCCCAGAGGAGGAACATCTCATGGCTCTCTTCCTCGGCAGAGCCCGATTCCTAAAAGGCACACGTCCGGCTCCTTGTCCCACAAGGAAGGTGGCAGCCCTCAAAGCTGTTGCTGGTCTTCACCATCCCCCTGCAGCCTATTCACAGGCACAACAGGATCTGGGACCCGGGCTTGCCCAGAGGAGGAACATCTCATGGCTCTCGTCCTCGGCAGAGCCTTTCCCAAAAGGCACACGTCCGGCTCCTTGTCCCACACGGAAGGTGGCAGCCCTGAAAGATGTTGCTGGTCTTCACCGTCCCCCTGCAGCCTATTCACAGGCACAACAGGATCTGGGACCCGGGCTTGCCCAGAGGAGGAACATCTCATGGATCTCGTCCTCGGCAGAGCCTGATTCCGAAAAGGCACACGTCCGGCTCCTTGTCCCACACGGAAGGTGGCAGCCCTGAAAGATGTTGCTGGTCTTCACCGTCCCCCTGCAGCCTATTCACAGGCACATCAGGATCTGGGACCCGGGCTTGCCCAGAGGAGGAACATCTCATGGCTCTCGTCCTCGGCAGACTCTGATTCTGGAAAGGCACACATCCGGCTCCTTGTCCCACACGGAAGGTGGCAGGCCGGAAAGATGTTGCTGGTCTTCACCGTCCCCCTGCAGCCTATTCACAGGCACAACAGGATCTGAGACCGGGGCTTGCCCAGAGGAGGAACATCTCATGGCTCTAGTCCTCTGCAGAGCCTGATTCTGGAAAAGCACACGTCCGGCTCCTTGTCCCACACGGTAGGTGGCAGACTGGAAAGATGTTGCTGGTCTTCACCGTCCCCCTGCAGCCTATTGAAAGGCACAACAGGATTCGGGACGCGGGCATGCCCAGAGGAGGAACATCTCATGGCTCTCGTCCTCGGCAGAGCCTTATTCCGAAAAGGCACACGTCCGGCTCCTTGTCCCACACGGAAGGTGGCAGCCCTGAAAGCTGTTGATGGTCTTCACCATCCCCCTGCAGCCTATTCACAGCCACAACTGGATCTGGGACCCGGGCTTGCCCAGAGGAGGAACATCTCATGGCTCTCGTCCTCGGCAGAGCCTCTTTCCGAAAAGGCATACGTCCGGCTCCTTGTCCCCACGGAAGGTGGCAGCCCTGAAAGTTGTTGCTGGTCTTCACCGTCCCCCTGCAGCCTATTCACAGGCACAACAGGATTCACGATGCGGGCTTGCCCAGAGGAGGAACATCTCATGGCTCTCGTCCTCGGCAGGGCCTCTTTCCGAAAAGGCACACGTCTGGCTCCTTGTCCCACACGGAAGGTGGCAGCCCTGAAAGCTGTTGCTGGTCTTCACCGTCCCCCTGCAGCCTATTCACAGGCACAACAGGATCTGGGACCCGGGCTTGCCCAGAGGAGGAACATCTCATGGCTCTCGTCCTCGGCAGAGTCTGATTCCGAAAAGGCACACGTTCGGCTCCTTGTCCCACACGGAAGGTGGCAGCCCTAAAAGCTGTTGCTGGTCTTCACCATCCCCCTGCAGCCTATTCACAGGCACAACAGGATTCAGGACCCGGGCATGCCCAGAGGAGGAACATCTCATGGCTCTCTTCCTCGGCAGAGCCTGATTCCGAAAAGGCACACATCCGGCTCCTTGTCCCACACGGAAGGTGGTAGGCCGGAAAGCTGTTGCTGGTCTTCACCGTCCCCCTGCAGCCTATTCACAGGCACAACAGGATCTGGGACCCGGGCTTGCCCAGAGGAGGAACATCTCATGGCTCTCTTCCTCGGCAGAGCCCGATTCCGAAAAGGCACACGTCCGGCTCCTTGTCCCACAAGGAAGGTGGCAGCCCTGAAAGCTGTTGCTGGTCTTCACCGTCCCCCTGCAGCCTATTGACAGGTACGACAGGAATCGGACCCGGGCATGCCCAGAGGAGGAACATCTCATGGCTCTCGTCCTCGGCAGAGCCTGATTCCGGAAAGGCACACGTCCGGCTCCTTGTCCCACACGGAAGGTGGCAGCCCTGAAAGCTATTGCTGGTCTTCACCGTCCCCCTGCAGCCTATTGACAGGTACGACAGGATCTCGGACCCGGGCATGCCCAGAGGAGGAACATCTCATGGCTCTCGTCCTCGGCAGAGCCTGATTCAGGAAAGGCACACGTCCGGCTCCTTGTCCCACAAAGAAGGTGGCAGCCCTGAAAGCTGTTGCTGGTCTTCACCATCCCCCTGCAGCCTATTCACAGGCACAAAAGGATCTGGGACCCGGGCTTGCCCAGAGGAGGAACATCTCATGGCTCTCGTCCTCGGCAGAGCCTTTTCCGAAAAGGCACACGTCCGGCTCCTTGTCCCACACGGAAGGTGGCAGCCCTGAAAGATGTTGCTGGTCTTCACCGTCCCCCTGCAGCCTATTCACAGCCACAATAGGATTTAGGACCCGGGCATGCCCAGAGGAGGAACATCTCATGGCTCTCTTCCTCGGCAGAGCCTGATTCCGAAAAGGCACACATCCGGCTCCTTGTCCCACACGGAAGGTGGCAGGCCGGAAAGATGTTGCTGGTCTTCACCGTCCCCCTGCAGCCTATTAACAGGCACAACAGGATCTGAGACCGGGGCTTGCCCAGAGGAGGAACATCTCATGGCTCTAGTCCTCGGCAGAGCCTGATCCTGGAAAGGCACACGTCCGGCTCCTTGTCCCACACGGAAGGTGGCAGGCCGGAAAGATGTTGCTGGTCTTCACCGTCCCCCTGCAGCCTATTCACAGGCACAAAAGGATCTGGGACCCGGGCTTGCCCAAATGAGGAACATCTCATGGCTCTCGTCCTCGGCAGAGCCTGATTCCGAAAAGGCACACGTCCGGCTCCTTGTCCCACACGGAAGGTGGCAGCCCTGAAAGATGTTGCTGGTCTTCACCGTCCCCCTGCAGCCTATTGACAGGTACGACAGGATCTCGGACCCGGGCATGCCCAGAGGAGGAACATCTCATGGCTCTCGTCCTCGGCAGAGCCTGATTCCGGAAAGGCACACGTCCGGCTCCTTGTCCCACACGGAAGGTGGCAGCCCTGAAAGCTGTTGCTGGTCTTCACCGTCCCCCTGCAGCCTATTCACAGGCACAATAGGATTTAGGACCCGGGCATGCCCAGAGGAGGAACATCTCATGGCTCTCTTCCTCGGCAGAGCCCGATTCCGAAAAGGCACACGTCCGGCTCCTTGTCCCACAAGGAAGGTGGCAGCCCTCAAAGCTGTTGCTGGTCTTCACCATCCCACTGCAGCCTATTCACAGGCACAACAGGATCTGGGACCCGGGCTTGCCCAGAGGAGGAACATCTCATGGCTCTCGTCCTCGGCAGAGCCTTTTCCGAAAAGGCACACGTCCGGCTCCTTGTCCCACACGGAAGGTGGCAGCCCTGAAAGCTGTTGCTGGTCTTCACCGTCCCCCTGCAGCCTATTCACAGGCACAACAGGATCTGGGACCCGGGCTTGGCCAGAGGAGGAACATCTCATGGATTTCGTCCTCGGCAGAGCCTGATTCCGAAAAGGCACACGTCCGGCTCCTTGTCCCACACGGAAGGTGGCAGCCCTGAAAGATGTTGCTGGTCTTCACCGTCCCCCTGCAGCCTATTCACAGGCACAACAGGATCTGGGACCCGGGCTTGCCCAGAGGAGGAACATCTCATGGCTCTCGTCCTCGGCAGACTCTGATTCTGGAAAGGCACACATCCGGCTCCTTGTCCCACACGGAAGGTGGCAGGCCGGAAAGATGTTGCTGGTCTTCACCGTCCCCCTGCAGCCTATTCACAGGCACAACAGGATCTGAGACCGGGGCTTGCCCAGAGGAGGAACATCTCATGGCTCTAGTCCTCTGCAGAGCCTGATTCCGGAAAAGCACACGTCCGGCTCCTTGTCCCACACGGAAGGTGGCAGGCTGGAAAGATGTTGCTGGTCTTCACCATCCCCCTGCAGCCTATTGAAAGGCACAACAGGATTCGGGACCCGGGCATGCCCAGAGGAGGAACATCTCATGACTCTCGTCCTCGGCAGAGCCTTATTCCGAAAAGGCACACGTCCGGCTCCTTGTCCCACACGGAAGGTGGCAGCCCTGAAAGCTGTTGCTGGTCTTCACCATCCCCCTGCAGCCTATTCACAGGCACAACTGGATCTGGGACCCGGGCTTGCCCAGAGGAGGAACATCTCATGGCTCTCGTCCTCGGCAGAGCATCTTTCCGAAAAGGCATACGTCCGGCTCCTTGTCCCACACGGAAGGTGGCAGCCCTGAAAGATGTTGCTGGTCTTCACCGTCCCCCTGCAGCCTATTCACAGGCACAACAGGATTCACGATGCGGGCTTGCCCAGAGGAGGAACATCTCATGGCTCTCGTCCTCGGCAGGGCCTCTTTCCGAAAAGGCACACGTCTGGCTCCTTGTCCCACAAGGAAGGTGGCAGCCCTGAAAGCTGTTGCTGGTCTTCACCGTCCCCCTGCAGCCTATTCACAGGCACAACAGGATCTGGGACCCGGGCTTGCCCAGAGGGGGAACATCTCATGGCTCTCGTCCTCGGCAGAGCCCGATTCCGAAAAGGCACACGTCCGGCTCCTTGTCCCACACGGAAGGTGGCAGCCCTGAAAGATGTTGCTGGTCTTCACCGTCCCCCTGCAGCCTATTCACAGGCACAACAGGATCTGGGACCCGGGCTTGCCCAGAGGAGGAACATCTCATGGCTCTCGTCCTCGGCAGACTCTGATTCTGGAAAGGCACACATCCGGCTCCTTGTCCCACATGGAAGGTGGCAGGCCGGAAAGATGTTGCTGGTCTTCACCGTCCCCCTGCAGCCTATTCACAGGCACAACAGGATCTGAGACCGGGGCTTGCCCAGAGGAGGAACATCTCATGGCTCTAGTCCTCTGCAGAGCCTGATTCCGGAAAAGCACACGTCCGGCTCCTTGTCCCACACGGAAGGTGGCAGGCTGGAAAGATGTTGCTGGTCTTCACCATCCCCCTGCAGCCTATTGAAAGGCACAACAGGATTCGGGACCCGGGCATGCCCAGAGGAGGAACATCTCATGACTCTCGTCCTCGGCAGAGCCTTATTCCGAAAAGGCACACGTCCGGCTCCTTGTCCCACACGGAAGGTGGCAGCCCTGAAAGCTGTTGCTGGTCTTCACCATCCCCCTGCAGCCTATTCACAGGCACAACTGGATCTGGGACCCGGGCTTGCCCAGAGGAGGAACATCTCATGGCTCTCGTCCTCGGCAGAGCATCTTTCCGAAAAGGCATACGTCCGGCTCCTTGTCCCACACGGAAGGTGGCAGCCCTGAAAGATGTTGCTGGTCTTCACCGTCCCCCTGCAGCCTATTCACAGGCACAACAGGATTCACGATGCGGGCTTGCCCAGAGGAGGAACATCTCATGGCTCTCGTCCTCGGCAGGGCCTCTTTCCGAAAAGGCACACGTCTGGCTCCTTGTCCCACAAGGAAGGTGGCAGCCCTGAAAGCTGTTGCTGGTCTTCACCGTCCCCCTGCAGCCTATTCACAGGCACAACAGGATCTGGGACCCGGGCTTGCCCAGAGGAGGAACATCTCATGGCTCTCGTCCTCGGCAGAGCCCGATTCCGAAAAGGCACACGTCCGGCTCCTTGTCCCACACGGAAGGTGGCAGCCCTGAAAGCTGTTGCTGGTCTTCACCGTCCCCCTGCAGCCTATTCACAGGCACAACAGGATCTGGGACCTGGGCTTGCCCAGAGGAGGAACATCTCATGGCTCTCTTCCTCGGCAGAGCCCGATTCCGAAAAGGCACACGTCCGGCTCCTTGTCCCACAAGGAAGGTGGCAGCCCTGAAAGCTGTTGCTGGTCTTCACCGTCCCCCTGCAGCCTATTGACAGGTACGACAGGATCTCGGACCCGGGCATGCCCAGAGGAGGAACATCTCATGGCTCTCGTCCTCGGCAGAGCCTGATTCCGAAAAGGCACACGTCCGGCTCCTTGTCCCACACGGAAGGTGGCAGCCCTGAAAGCTGTTGCTGGTCTTCACCGTCCCCCTGCAGCCTATTCACAGCCACAATAGGATTTAGGACCCGGGCATGCCCAGAGGAGGAACATCTCATGGCTCTCTTCCTCGGCAGAGCCTGATTCCGAAAAGGCACACATCCGGCTCCTTGTCCCACACGGAAGGTGGCAGGTCGGAAAGATGTTGCTGGTCTTCACCGTCCCCCTGCAGCCTATTCACAGGCACAACAGGATTCACGATGCGGGCTTGCCCAGAGGAGGAACATTTCATGGCTCTCGTCCTCGGCAGGGCCTCTTTCCGAAAAGGCACACGTCTGGCTCCTTGTCCCACAAGGAAGGTGGCAGCCCTCAAAGCTGTTGCTGGTCTTCACCATCCCCCTGCAGCCTATTCACAGGCACAACAGGATCTGGGACCCGGGCTTGCCCAGAGGAGGAACATCTCATGGCTCTCGTCCTCGGCAGAGCCTTCTCCGAAAAGGCACACGTCCGGCTCCTTGTCCCACACGGAAGGTGGCAGCCCTGAAAGCTGTTGCTGGTCTTCACCGTCCCCCTGCAGCCTATTCACAAGCACAACAGGATCTGGGACCCGGGCTTGCCCAGAGGAGGAACATCTCATGGATCTCGTCCTCGGCAGAGCCTGATTCCGAAAAGGCACACGTCCGGCTCCTTGTCCCACACGGAAGGTGGCAGGCCGGAAAGATGTTGCTGGTCTTCACCGTCCCCCTGCAGCCTATTAACAGGCACAACAGGATCTGAGACCGGGGCTTGCCCAGAGGAGGAACATCTCATGGCTCTAGTCCTCGGCAGAGCCTGATCCTGGAAAGGCACACGTCCGGCTCCTTGTCCCACACGGAAGGTGGCAGGCCGGAAAGATGTTGCTGGTCTTCACCGTCCCCCTGCAGCCTATTCACAGGCACAACAGGATCTGGGACCCGGGCTTGCCCAAATGAGGAACATCTCATGGCTCTCGTCCTCGGCAGAGCCTGATTCCGAAAAGGCATACGTCCGGCTCCTTGTCCCACACGGAAGGTGGCAGCCCTGAAAGATGTTGCTGGTCTTCACCGTCCCCCTGCAGCCTATTGACAGGTACGACAGGATCTCGGACCCGGGCATGCCCAGAGGAGGAACATCTCATGGCTCTCGTCCTCGGCAGAGCCTGATTCCGGAAAGGCACACGTCCGGCTCCTTGTCCCACACGGAAGGTGGCAGCCCTGAAAGCTGTTGCTGGTCTTCACCGTCCCCCTGCAGCCTATTCACAGGCACAATAGGATTTAGGACCCGGGCATGCCCAGAGGAGGAACATCTCATGGCTCTCTTCCTCGGCAGAGCCCGATTCCGAAAAGGCACACGTCCGGCTCCTTGTCCCACAAGGAAGGTGGCAGCCCTCAAAGCTGTTGCTGGTCTTCACCATCCCACTGCAGCCTATTCACAGGCACAACAGGATCTGGGACCCGGGCTTGCCCAGAGGAGGAACATCTCATGGCTCTCGTCCTCGGCAGAGCCTTTTCCGAAAAGGCACACGTCCGGCTCCTTGTCCCACACGGAAGGTGGCAGCCCTGAAAGCTGTTGCTGGTCTTCACCGTCCCCCTGCAGCCTATTCACAGGCACAACAGGATCTGGGACCCGGGCTTGGCCAGAGGAGGAACATCTCATGGATTTCGTCCTCGGCAGAGCCTGATTCCGAAAAGGCACACGTCCGGCTCCTTGTCCCACACGGAAGGTGGCAGCCCTGAAAGATGTTGCTGGTCTTCACCGTCCCCCTGCAGCCTATTCACAGGCACAACAGGATCTGGGACCCGGGCTTGCCCAGAGGAGGAACATCTCATGGCTCTCGTCCTCGGCAGACTCTGATTCTGGAAAGGCACACATCCGGCTCCTTGTCCCACACGGAAGGTGGCAGGCCGGAAAGATGTTGCTGGTCTTCACCGTCCCCCTGCAGCCTATTCACAGGCACAACAGGATCTGAGACCGGGGCTTGCCCAGAGGAGGAACATCTCATGGCTCTAGTCCTCTGCAGAGCCTGATTCCGGAAAAGCACACGTCCGGCTCCTTGTCCCACACGGAAGGTGGCAGGCTGGAAAGATGTTGCTGGTCTTCACCATCCCCCTGCAGCCTATTGAAAGGCACAACAGGATTCGGGACCCGGGCATGCCCAGAGGAGGAACATCTCATGACTCTCGTCCTCGGCAGAGCCTTATTCCGAAAAGGCACACGTCCGGCTCCTTGTCCCACACGGAAGGTGGCAGCCCTGAAAGCTGTTGCTGGTCTTCACCATCCCCCTGCAGCCTATTCACAGGCACAACTGGATCTGGGACCCGGGCTTGCCCAAATGAGGAACATCTCATGGCTCTCGTCCTCGGCAGAGCATCTTTCCGAAAAGGCATACGTCCGGCTCCTTGTCCCACACGGAAGGTGGCAGCCCTGAAAGATGTTGCTGGTCTTCACCGTCCCCCTGCAGCCTATTCACAGGCACAACAGGATTCACGATGCGGGCTTGCCCAGAGGAGGAACATCTCATGGCTCTCGTCCTCGGCAGGGCCTCTTTCCGAAAAGGCACACGTCTGGCTCCTTGTCCCACAAGGAAGGTGGCAGCCCTGAAAGCTGTTGCTGGTCTTCACCGTCCCCCTGCAGCCTATTCACAGGCACAACAGGATCTGGGACCTGGGCTTGCCCAGAGGGGGAACATCTCATGGCTCTCGTCCTCGGCAGAGCCCGATTCCGAAAAGGCACACGTCCGGCTCCTTGTCCCACACGGAAGGTGGCAGCCCTGAAAGCTGTTGCTGGTCTTCACCGTCCCCCTGCAGCCTATTCACAGGCACAACAGGATCTGGGACCTGGGCTTGCCCAGAGGAGGAACATCTCATGGCTCTCGTCCTCGGCAGAGTCTGATTCCGAAAAGGCACAAGTTCGGCTCATTGTCCCACACGGAAGGTGGCAGCCCTAAAAGCTGTTGCTGGTCTTCACCATCCCCCTGCAGCCTATTCACAGGCACAACAGGATTCAGGACCCGGGCATGCCCAGAGGAGGAACATCTCATGGCTCTCTTCCTCGGCAGAGCCTGATTCCGAAAAGGCACACATCCGGCTCCTTGTCCCACACGGAAGGTGGTAGGCCGGAAAGATGTTGCCGGTCTTCACCGTCCCCCTGCAGCCTATTCACAGGCACAACAGGATCTGGGACCCGGGCTTGCCCAGAGGAGGAACATCTCATGGCTCTCTTCCTCGGCAGAGCCCGATTCCGAAAAGGCACACGTCCGGCTCCTTGTCCCACAAGGAAGGTGGCAGCCCTGAAAGCTGTTGCTGGTCTTCACCGTCCCCCTGCAGCCTATTGACAGGTACGACAGGATCTCGGACCCGGGCATGCCCAGAGGAGGAACATCTCATGGCTCTCGTCCTCGGCAGAGCCTGATTCCGGAAAGGCACACATCCGGCTCCTTGTCCCACACGGAAGGTGGCAGCCCTGAAAGCTGTTGCTGGTCTTCACCGTCCCCCTGCAGCCTATTCACAGCCACAATAGGATTTAGGACCCGGGCATGCCCAGAGGAGGAACATCTCATGGCTCTCTTCCTCGGCAGAGCCTGATTCCGAAAAGGCACACATCCGGCTCCTTGTCCCACACGGAAGGTGGCAGGTCGGAAAGATGTTGCTGGTCTTCACCGTCGCCCTGCAGCCTATTAACAGGCACAACAGGATCTGAGACCGGGGCTTGCCCAGAGGAGGAACATCTCATGGCTCTAGTCCTCGGCAGAGCCTGATCCTGGAAAGGCACACGTCCGGCTCCTTGTCCCACACGGAAGGTGGCAGGCCGGAAAGCTGTTGCTGGTCTTCACCGTCCCCCTGCAGCCTATTCACAGGCACAACAGGATCTGGGACCCGGGCTTGCCCAAATGAGGAACATCTCATGGCTCTCGTCCTCGGCAGAGCCTCTTTCCGAAAAGGCATACGTCCGGCTCCTTGTCCCACACGGAAGGTGGCAGCCCTGAAAGATGTTGCTGGTCTTCACCGTCCCCCTGCAGCCTATTCACAGGCACAACAGGATTCACGATGCGGGCATGCCCAGAGGAGGAACATTTCATGGCTCTCGTCCTCGGCAGGGCCTCTTTCCGAAAAGGCACACGTCTGGCTCCTTGTCCCACAAGGAAGGTGGCAGCCCTCAAAGCTGTTGCTGGTCTTCACCATCCCCCTGCAGCCTATTCACAGGCACAACAGGATCTGGGACCCGGGCTTGCCCAGAGGAGGAACATCTCATGGCTCTCGTCCTCGGCAGAGCCTTTTCCGAAAAGGCACACGTCCGGCTCCTTGTCCCACACGGAAGGTGGCAGGCCGGAAAGATGTTGCTGGTCTTCACCGTCCCCCTGCAGCCTATTCACAAGCACAACAGGATCTGGGACCCGGGCTTGCCCAGAGGAGGAACATCTCATGGATCTCGTCCTCGGCAGAGCCTGATTCCGAAAAGGCACACGTCCGGCTCCTTGTCCCACACGGAAGGTGGCAGGCCGGAAAGATGTTGCTGGTCTTCACCGTCCCCCTGCAGCCTATTAACAGGCACAACAGGATCTGAGACCGGGGCTTGCCCAGAGGAGGAACATCTCATGGCTCTAGTCCTCGGCAGAGCCTGATCCTGGAAAGGCACACGTCCGGCTCCTTGTCCCACACGGAAGGTGGCAGGCCGGAAAGATGTTGCTGGTCTTCACCGTCCCCCTGCAGCCTATTCACAGGCACAACAGGATCTGGGACCCGGGCTTGCCCAAATGAGGAACATCTCATGGCTCTCGTCCTCGGCAGAGCCTGATTCCGAAAAGGCATACGTCCGGCTCCTTGTCCCACACGGAAGGTGGCAGCCCTGAAAGATGTTGCTGGTCTTCACCGTCCCCCTGCAGCCTATTCACAGGCACAACAGGATTCACGATGCGGGCTTGCCCAGAGGAGGAACATTTCATGGCTCTCGTCCTCGCCAGGGCCTCTTTCCGAAAAGGCACACGTCTGGCTCCTTGTCCCACAAGGAAGGTGGCAGCCCTCAAAGCTGTTGCTGGTCTTCACCATCCCCCTGCAGCCTATTCACAGGCACAACAGGATCTGGGACCCGGGCATGCCCAGAGGAGGAACATCTCATGGCTCTCGTCCTCGGCAGAGCCTTTTCCGAAAAGGCACACGTCCGGCTCCTTGTCCCACACGGAAGGTGGCAGCCCTGAAAGCTGTTGCTGGTCTTCACCGTCCCCCTGCAGCCTATTCACAAGCACAACAGGATCTGGGACCCGGGCTTGCCCAGAGGAGGAACATCTCATGGATCTCGTCCTCGGCAGAGCCTTATTCCGAAAAGGCACACGTCCGGCTCCTTGTCCCACACGGAAGGTGGCAGCCCTGAAAGATGTTGCTGGTCTTCACCGTCCCCCTGCAGCCTATTCACAGGCACAACAGGATCTGGGACCCGGGCTTGCCCAGAGGAGGAACATCTCATGGCTCTCGTCCTCGGCAGACTCTGATTCTGGAAAGGCACACATCCGGCTCCTTGTCCCACACGGAAGGTGGCAGCCCTAAAAGCTGTTGCTGGTCTTCACCATCCCCCTGCAGCCTATTCACAGGCACAACAGGATTCAGGACCTGGGCATGCCCAGAGGAGGAACATCTCATGGCTCTCTTCCTCGGCAGAGCCTGATTCCGAAAAGGCACACGTCCGGCTCCTTGTCCCACAAGGAAGGTGGCAGCCCTGAAAGCTGTTGCTGGTCTTCACCGTCCCCCTGCAGCCTATTGACAGGTACGACAGGATCTGGGACCCGGGCTTGCCCAGAGGAGGAACATCTCATGGCTCTCGTCCTCGGCAGAGCCTGATTCCGGAAAGGCACACGTTCGGCTCCTTGTCCCACACGGAAGGTGGCAGCCCTGAAAGCTGTTGCTGGTCTTCACCGTCCCCCTGCAGCCTATTCACAGGCACAACAGGATTCAGGACCCGGGCATGCCCAGAGGAGGAACATATCATGGCTCTCTTCCTCGGCAGAGCCTGATTCCGAAAAGGCACACATCCGGCTCCTTGTCCCACACGGAAGGTGGTAGGCCGGAAAGCTGTTGCTGGTCTTCACCGTCCCCCTGCAGCCTATTCACAGGCACAACAGGATCTGGGACCCGGGCTTGCCCAGAGGAGGAACATCTCATGGCTCTCTTCCTCGGCAGAGCCCGATTCCGAAAAGGCACACGTCCGGCTCCTTGTCCCACAAGGAAGGTGGCAGCCCTGAAAGCTGTTGCTGGTCTTCACCGTCCCCCTGCAGCCTATTGACAGGTACGACAGGATCTCGGACCCGGGCATGCCCAGAGGAGGAACATCTCATGGCTCTCGTCCTCGGCAGAGCCTGATTCCGGAAAGGCACACGTCCGGCTCCTTGTCCCACACGGAAGGTGGCAGCCCTGAAAGCTGTTGCTGGTCTTCACCGTCCCCCTGCAGCCTATTCACAGCCACAATAGGATTTAGGACCCGGGCATGCCCAGAGGAGGAACATCTCATGGCTCTCTTCCTCGGCAGAGCCTGATTCCGAAAAGGCACACATCCGGCTCCTTGTCCCACACGGAAGGTGGCAGGCCGGAAAGATGTTGCTGGTCTTCACCGTCCCCCTGCAGCCTATTAACAGGCACAACAGGATCTGAGACCGGGGCTTGGCCAGAGGAGGAACATCTCATGGCTGTAGTCCTCGGCAGAGCCTGATCCTGGAAAGGCACACGTCCGGCTCCTTGTCCCACACGGAAGGTGGCAGCCCTGAAAGCTGTTGCTGGTCTTCACCGTCCCCCTGCAGCCTATTCACAGGCACAACAGGATCTGGGACCCGGGCTTGCCCAAATGAGGAACATCTCATGGCTCTCGTCCTCGGCAGAGCCTCTTTCCGAAAAGGCATACGTCCGGCTCCTTGTCCCACACGGAAGGTGGCAGCCCTGAAAGATGTTGCTGGTCTTCACCGTCCCCCTGCAGCCTATTCACAGGCACAACAGGATTCACGATGCGGGCTTGCCCAGAGGAGGAACATTTCATGGCTCTCGTCCTCGGCAGGGCCTCTTTCCGAAAAGGCACACGTCTGGCTCCTTGTCCCACAAGGAAGGTGGCAGCCCTCAAAGCTGTTGCTGGTCTTCACCATCCCCCTGCAGCCTATTCACAGGCACAACAGGATCTGGGACCCGGGCTTGCCCAGAGGAGGAACATCTCATGGCTCTCGTCCTCGGCAGAGCCTTTTCCGAAAAGGCACACGTCCGGCTCCTTGTCCCACACGGAAGGTGGCAGCCCTGAAAGATGTTGCTGGTCTTCACCGTCCCCCTGCAGCCTATTCACAGGCACAACAGGATCTGGGACCCGGGCTTGGCCAGAGGAGGAACATCTCATGGATTTCGTCCTCGGCAGAGCCTGATTCCGAAAAGGCACACGTCCGGCTCCTTGTCCCACACGGAAGGTGGCAGCCCTGAAAGATGTTGCTGGTCTTCACCGTCCCCCTGCAGCCTATTCACAGGCACAACAGGATTCACGATGCGGGCTTGCCCAGAGGAGGAACATTTCATGGCTCTCGTCCTCGCCAGGGCCTCTTTCCGAAAAGGCACACGTCTGGCTCCTTGTCCCACAAGGAAGGTGGCAGCCCTCAAAGCTGTTGCTGGTCTTCACCATCCCCCTGCAGCCTATTCACAGGCACAACAGGATCTGGGACCCGGGCTTGCCCAGAGGAGGAACATCTCATGGCTCTCGTCCTCGTCAGAGCCTTTTCCGAAAAGGCACACGTCCGGCTCCTTGTCCCACACGGAAGGTGGCAGCCCTGAAAGCTGTTGCTGGTCTTCACCGTCCCCCTGCAGCCTATTCACAAGCACAACAGGATCTGGGACCCGGGCTTGCCCAGAGGAGGAACATCTCATGGATCTCGTCCTCGGCAGAGCCTTATTCCGAAAAGGCACACGTCCGGCTCCTTGTCCCACACGGAAGGTGGCAGCCCTGAAAGATGTTGCTGGTCTTCACCGTCCCCCTGCAGCCTATTCACAGGCACAACAGGATCTGGGACCCGGGCTTGCCCAGAGGAGGAACATCTCATGGCTCTCGTCCTCGGCAGACTCTGATTCTGGAAAGGCACACATCCGGCTCCTTGTCCCACACGGAAGGTGGCAGCCCTAAAAGCTGTTGCTGGTCTTCACCATCCCCCTGCAGCCTATTCACAGGCACAACAGGATTCAGGACCCGGGCATGCCCAGAGGAGGAACATCTCATGGCTCTCTTCCTCGGCAGAGCCTGATTCCGAAAAGGCACACGTCCGGCTCCTTGTCCCACAAGGAAGGTGGCAGCCCTGAAAGCTGTTGCTGGTCTTCACCGTCCCCCTGCAGCCTATTGACAGGTACGACAGGATCTGGGACCCGGGCTTGCCCAGAGGAGGAACATCTCATGGCTCTCGTCCTCGGCAGAGCCTGATTCCGGAAAGGCACACGTTCGGCTCCTTGTCCCACACGGAAGGTGGCAGCCCTGAAAGCTGTTGCTGGTCTTCACCGTCCCCCTGCAGCCTATTCACAGGCACAACAGGATTCAGGACCCGGGCATGCCCAGAGGAGGAACATATCATGGCTCTCTTCCTCGGCAGAGCCTGATTCCGAAAAGGCACACATCCGGCTCCTTGTCCCACACGGAAGGTGGTAGGCCGGAAAGCTGTTGCTGGTCTTCACCGTCCCCCTGCAGCCTATTCACAGGCACAACAGGATCTGGGACCCGGGCTTGCCCAGAGGAGGAACATCTCATGGCTCTCTTCCTCGGCAGAGCCCGATTCCGAAAAGGCACACGTCCGGCTCCTTGTCCCACAAGGAAGGTGGCAGCCCTGAAAGCTGTTGCTGGTCTTCACCGTCCCCCTGCAGCCTATTGACAGGTACGACAGGATCTCGGACCCGGGCATGCCCAGAGGAGGAACATCTCATGGCTCTCGTCCTCGGCAGAGCCTGATTCCGGAAAGGCACACGTCCGGCTCCTTGTCCCACACGGAAGGTGGCAGCCCTGAAAGCTGTTGCTGGTCTTCACCGGCCCCCTGCAGCCTATTCACAGCCACAATAGGATTTAGGACCCGGGCTTGCCCAGAGGAGGAACATCTCATGGATCTCTTCCTCGGCAGAGCCTGATTCCGAAAAGGCACACATCCGGCTCCTTGTCCCACACGGAAGGTGGCAGGCCGGAAAGATGTTGCTGGTCTTCACCGTCCCCCTGCAGCCTATTAACAGGCACAACAGGATCTGAGACCGGGGCTTGCCCAGAGGAGGAACATCTCATGGCTGTAGTCCTCGGCAGAGCCTGATCCTGGAAAGGCACACGTCCGGCTCCTTGTCCCACACGGAAGGTGGCAGCCCTGAAAGCTGTTGCTGGTCTTCACCGTCCCCCTGCAGCCTATTCACAGGCACAACAGGATCTGGGACCCGGGCTTGCCCAAATGAGGAACATCTCATGGCTCTCGTCCTCGGCAGGGCCTCTTTCCGAAAAGGCACACGTCCGGCTCCTTGTCCCACACGGAAGGTGGCAGCCCTGAAAGATGTTGCTGGTCTTCACCGTCCCCCTGCAGCCTATTCACAGGCACAACAGGATTCACGATGCGGGCTTGTCCAGAGGAGGAACATTTCATGGCTCTCGTCCTCGGCAGGGCCTCTTTCCGAAAAGGCACACGTCTGGCTCCTTGTCCCACAAGGAAGGTGGCAGCCCTCAAAGCTGTTGCTGGTCTTCACCATCCCCCTGCAGCCTATTCACAGGCACAACAGGATCTGGCACCCGGGCTTGCCCAGAGGAGGAACATCTCATGGCTCTCGTCCTCGGCAGAGCCTTTTCCGAAAAGGCACACGTTCGGCTCCTTGTCCCACACGGAAGGTGGCAGCCCTGAAAGATGTTGCTGGTCTTCACCGTCCCCCTGCAGCCTATTCACAGGCACAACAGGATCTGGGACCCGGGCTTGGCCAGAGGAGGAACATCTCATGGATTTCGTCCTCGGCAGAGCCTGATTCCGAAAAGGCACACGTCCGGCTCCTTGTCCCACACGGAAGGTGGCAGCCCTGAAAGATGTTGCTGGTCTTCACCGTCCCCCTGCAGCCTATTCACAGGCACAACAGGATCTGGGACCCGGGCTTGCCCAGAGGAGGAACATCTCATGGCTCTCGTCCTCGGCAGACTCTGATTCTGGAAAGGCACACATCCGGCTCCTTGTCCCACACGGAAGGTGGCAGGCCGGAAAGATGTTGCTGGTCTTCACCGTCCCCCTGCAGCCTATTCACAGGCACAACAGGATCTGAGACCGGGGCTTGCCCAGAGGAGGAACATCTCATGGCTCTAGTCCTCTGCAGAGCCTGATTCCGGAAAAGCACACGTCCGGCTCCTTGTCCTACACGGAAGGTGGCAGGCTGGAAAGATGTTGCTGGTCTTCACCATCCCCCTGCAGCCTATTGAAAGGCACAACAGGATTCGGGACCCGGGCATGCCCAGAGGAGGAACATCTCATGACTCTCGTCCTCGGCAGAGCCTTATTCCGAAAAGGCACACGTCCGGCTCCTTGTCCCACACGGAAGGTGGCAGCCCTGAAAGCTGTTGCTGGTCTTCCCCGTCCCCCTGCAGCCTATTCACAGGCACAACTGGATCTGGGACCCGGGCTTGCCCAGAGGAGGAACATCTCATGGCTCTCGTCCTCGGCAGAGCCTCTTTCCGAAAAGGCATACGTCCGGCTCCTTGTCCCACACGGAAGGTGGCAGCCCTGAAAGATGTTGCTCGTCTTCACCGTCCCCCTGCAGCCTATTCACAGGCACAACAGGATTCACGATGCGGGCTTGCCCAGAGGAGGAACATCTCATGGCTCTCGTCCTCGGCAGGGCCTCTTTCCGAAAAGGCACACGTCCGGCTCCTTGTCCCACACGGAAGGTGACAGCCCTGAAAGCTGTTGCTGGTCTTCACCGTCCCCCTGCAGCCTATTCACAGGCACAACAGGATCTGGGACCCGGGCTTGCCCAGAGGAGGAACATCTCATGGCTCTCGTCCTCGGCAGAGCCCGATTCCGAAAAGGCACACGTCCGGCTCCTTGTCCCACACGGAAGGTGGCAGCCCTGAAAGCTGTTGCTGGTCTTCACCGTCCCCCTGCAGCCTATTCACAGGCACAACAGGATCTGGGACCTGGGCTTGCCCAGAGGAGGAACATCTCATGGCTCTCGTCCTCGGCAGAGTCTGATTCCGAAAAGGCACAAGTTCGGCTCCTTGTCCCACACGGAAGGTGGCAGCCCTAAAAGCTGTTGCTGGTCTTCACCATCCCCCTGCAGCCTATTCACAGGCACAACAGGATTCAGGACCCGGGCATGCCCAGAGGAGGAACATCTCATGGCTCTCTTCCTCGGCAGAGCCTGATTCCGAAAAGGCACACATCCGGCTCCTTGTCCCACACGGAAGGTGGTAGGCCGGAAAGCTGTTGCTGGTCTTCACCGTCCCCCTGCAGCCTATTCACAGGCACAACAGGATCTGGGACCCGGGCTTGCCCAGAGGAGGAACATCTCATGGCTCTCTTCCTCGGCAGAGCCCGATTCCGAAAAGGCACACGTCCGGCTCCTTGTCCCACAAGGAAGGTGGCAGCCCTGAAAGCTGTTGCTGGTCTTCACCGTCCCCCTGCAGCCTATTGACAGGTACGACAGGATCTCGGACCCGGGCATGCCCAGAGGAGGAACATCTCATGGCTCTCGTCCTCGGCAGAGCCTGATTCCGGAAAGGCACACGTTCGGCTCCTTGTCCCACACGGAAGGTGGCAGCCCTGAAAGCTGTTGCTGGTCTTCACCGTCCCCCTGCAGCCTATTCACAGGCACAACAGGATTCAGGACCCGGGCATGCCCAGAGGAGGAACATATCATGGCTCTCTTCCTCGGCAGAGCCTGATTCCGAAAAGGCACACATCCGGCTCCTTGTCCCACACGGAAGGTGGTAGGCCGGAAAGCTGTTGCTGGTCTTCACCGTCCCCCTGCAGCCTATTCACAGGCACAACAGGATCTGGGACCCGGGCTTGCCCAGAGGAGGAACATCTCATGGCTCTCTTCCTCGGCAGAGCCCGATTCCGAAAAGGCACACGTCCGGCTCCTTGTCCCACAAGGAAGGTGGCAGCCCTGAAAGCTGTTGCTGGTCTTCACCGTCCCCCTGCAGCCTATTGACAGGTACGACAGGATCTCGGACCCGGGCATGCCCAGAGGAGGAACATCTCATGGCTCTCGTCCTCGGCAGAGCCTGATTCCGGAAAGGCACACGTCCGGCTCCTTGTCCCACACGGAAGGTGGCAGCCCTGAAAGCTGTTGCTGGTCTTCACCGGCCCCCTGCAGCCTATTCACAGCCACAATAGGATTTAGGACCCGGGCTTGCCCAGAGGAGGAACATCTCATGGATCTCTTCCTCGGCAGAGCCTGATTCCGAAAAGGCACACATCCGGCTCCTTGTCCCACACGGAAGGTGGCAGGCCGGAAAGATGTTGCTGGTCTTCACCGTCCCCCTGCAGCCTATTAACAGGCACAACAGGATCTGAGACCGGGGCTTGCCCAGAGGAGGAACATCTCATGGCTGTAGTCCTCGGCAGAGCCTGATCCTGGAAAGGCACACGTCCGGCTCCTTGTCCCACACGGAAGGTGGCAGCCCTGAAAGCTGTTGCTGGTCTTCACCGTCCCCCTGCAGCCTATTCACAGGCACAACAGGATCTGGGACCCGGGCTTGCCCAAATGAGGAACATCTCATGGCTCTCGTCCTCGGCAGGGCCTCTTTCCGAAAAGGCACACGTCCGGCTCCTTGTCCCACACGGAAGGTGGCAGCCCTGAAAGATGTTGCTGGTCTTCACCGTCCCCCTGCAGCCTATTCACAGGCACAACAGGATTCACGATGCGGGCTTGTCCAGAGGAGGAACATTTCATGGCTCTCGTCCTCGGCAGGGCCTCTTTCCGAAAAGGCACACGTCTGGCTCCTTGTCCCACAAGGAAGGTGGCAGCCCTCAAAGCTGTTGCTGGTCTTCACCATCCCCCTGCAGCCTATTCACAGGCACAACAGGATCTGGCACCCGGGCTTGCCCAGAGGAGGAACATCTCATGGCTCTCGTCCTCGGCAGAGCCTTTTCCGAAAAGGCACACGTTCGGCTCCTTGTCCCACACGGAAGGTGGCAGCCCTGAAAGATGTTGCTGGTCTTCACCGTCCCCCTGCAGCCTATTCACAGGCACAACAGGATCTGGGACCCGGGCTTGGCCAGAGGAGGAACATCTCATGGATTTCGTCCTCGGCAGAGCCTGATTCCGAAAAGGCACACGTCCGGCTCCTTGTCCCACACGGAAGGTGGCAGCCCTGAAAGATGTTGCTGGTCTTCACCGTCCCCCTGCAGCCTATTCACAGGCACAACAGGATCTGGGACCCGGGCTTGCCCAGAGGAGGAACATCTCATGGCTCTCGTCCTCGGCAGACTCTGATTCTGGAAAGGCACACATCCGGCTCCTTGTCCCACACGGAAGGTGGCAGGCCGGAAAGATGTTGCTGGTCTTCACCGTCCCCCTGCAGCCTATTCACAGGCACAACAGGATCTGAGACCGGGGCTTGCCCAGAGGAGGAACATCTCATGGCTCTAGTCCTCTGCAGAGCCTGATTCCGGAAAAGCACACGTCCGGCTCCTTGTCCTACACGGAAGGTGGCAGGCTGGAAAGATGTTGCTGGTCTTCACCATCCCCCTGCAGCCTATTGAAAGGCACAACAGGATTCGGGACCCGGGCATGCCCAGAGGAGGAACATCTCATGACTCTCGTCCTCGGCAGAGCCTTATTCCGAAAAGGCACACGTCCGGCTCCTTGTCCCACACGGAAGGTGGCAGCCCTGAAAGCTGTTGCTGGTCTTCCCCGTCCCCCTGCAGCCTATTCACAGGCACAACTGGATCTGGGACCCGGGCTTGCCCAGAGGAGGAACATCTCATGGCTCTCGTCCTCGGCAGAGCCTCTTTCCGAAAAGGCATACGTCCGGCTCCTTGTCCCACACGGAAGGTGGCAGCCCTGAAAGATGTTGCTCGTCTTCACCGTCCCCCTGCAGCCTATTCACAGGCACAACAGGATTCACGATGCGGGCTTGCCCAGAGGAGGAACATCTCATGGCTCTCGTCCTCGGCAGGGCCTCTTTCCGAAAAGGCACACGTCCGGCTCCTTGTCCCACACGGAAGGTGACAGCCCTGAAAGCTGTTGCTGGTCTTCACCGTCCCCCTGCAGCCTATTCACAGGCACAACAGGATCTGGGACCCGGGCTTGCCCAGAGGAGGAACATCTCATGGCTCTCGTCCTCGGCAGAGCCCGATTCCGAAAAGGCACACGTCCGGCTCCTTGTCCCACACGGAAGGTGGCAGCCCTGAAAGCTGTTGCTGGTCTTCACCGTCCCCCTGCAGCCTATTCACAGGCACAACAGGATCTGGGACCTGGGCTTGCCCAGAGGAGGAACATCTCATGGCTCTCGTCCTCGGCAGAGTCTGATTCCGAAAAGGCACAAGTTCGGCTCCTTGTCCCACACGGAAGGTGGCAGCCCTAAAAGCTGTTGCTGGTCTTCACCATCCCCCTGCAGCCTATTCACAGGCACAACAGGATTCAGGACCCGGGCATGCCCAGAGGAGGAACATCTCATGGCTCTCTTCCTCGGCAGAGCCTGATTCCGAAAAGGCACACATCCGGCTCCTTGTCCCACACGGAAGGTGGTAGGCCGGAAAGCTGTTGCTGGTCTTCACCGTCCCCCTGCAGCCTATTCACAGGCACAACAGGATCTGGGACCCGGGCTTGCCCAGAGGAGGAACATCTCATGGCTCTCTTCCTCGGCAGAGCCCGATTCCGAAAAGGCACACGTCCGGCTCCTTGTCCCACAAGGAAGGTGGCAGCCCTGAAAGCTGTTGCTGGTCTTCACCGTCCCCCTGCAGCCTATTGACAGGTACGACAGGATCTCGGACCCGGGCATGCCCAGAGGAGGAACATCTCATGGCTCTCGTCCTCGGCAGAGCCTGATTCCGGAAAGGCACACGTCCGGCTCCTTGTCCCACACGGAAGGTGGCAGCCCTGAAAGCTGTTGCTGGTCTTCACCGTCCCCCTGCAGCCTATTCACAGGCACAAAAGGATTTAGGACACGGGCATGCCCAGAGGAGGAACATCTCATGGCTCTCTTCCTCGGCAGAGCCTGATTCCGAAAAGGTACACATCCGGCTCCTTGTCCCACACGGAAGGTGGCAGGCCGGAAAGATGTTGCTGGTCTTCACCGTCGCCCTGCAGCCTATTAACAGGCACAACAGGATCTGAGACCGGGGCTTGCCCAGAGGAGGAACATCTCATGGCTCTAGTCCTCGGCAGAGCCTGATCCTGGAAAGGCACACGCCCGGCTCCTTGTCCCACACGGAAGGTGGCAGGCCGGAAAGCTGTTGCTGGTCTTCACCGTCCCCCTGCAGCCTATTCACAGGCACAACAGGATCTGGGACCCGGGCTTGCCCAAATGAGGAACATCTCATGGCTCTCGTCCTCGGCAGAGCCTCTTTCCGAAAAGGCATACGTCCGGCTCCTTGTCCCACACGGAAGGTGGCAGCCCTGAAAGCTGTTGCTGGTCTTCACCGTCCCCCTGCAGCCTATTCACAGGCACAACAGGATTCAGGACCCGGGCATGCCCAGAGGAGGAACATATCATGGCTCTCGTCCTCGGCAGGGCCTCTTTCCGAAAAGGCACACGTCCGGCTCCTTGTCCCACACGGAAGGTGACAGCCCTGAAAGATGTTGCTGGTCTTCACCGTCCCCCTGCAGCCTATTCACAGGCACAACAGGATCTGGGACCCGGGCTTGCCCAGAGGAGGAACATCTCATGGCTCTCGTCCTCGGCAGAGCCCGATTCCGAAAAGGCACACGTCCGGCTCCTTGTCCCACACGGAAGGTGGCAGCCCTGAAAGCTGTTGCTGGTCTTCACCGTCCCCCTGCAGCCTATTCACAGGCACAACAGGATCTGGGACCTGGGCTTGCCCAGAGGAGGAACATCTCATGGCTCTCGTCCTCGGCAGAGTCTGATTCCGAAAAGGCACAAGTTCGGCTCCTTGTCCCACACAGAAGGTGGCAGCCCTAAAAGCTGTTGCTGGTCTTCACCATCCCCCTGCAGCCTATTCACAGGCACAACAGGATTCAGGACCCGGGCATGCCCAGAGGAGGAACATCTCATGGCTCTCTTCCTCGGCAGAGCCTGATTCCGAAAAGGCACACATCCGGCTCCTTGTCCCACACGGAAGGTGGTAGGCCGGAAAGATGTTGCTGGTCTTCACCGTCCCCCTGCAGCCTATTCACAGGCACAACAGGATCTGGGACCCGGGCTTGCCCAGAGGAGGAACATCTCATGGCTCTCTTCCTCGGCAGAGCCCGATTCCGAAAAGGCACACGTCCGGCTCCTTGTCCCACAAGGAAGGTGGCAGCCCTGAAAGCTGTTGCTGGTCTTCACCGTCCCCCTGCAGCCTATTGACAGGTACGACAGGATCTCGGACCCGGGCATGCCCAGAGGAGGAACATCTCATGGCTCTAGTCCTCGGCAGAGCCTGATTCCGGAAAGGCACACGTCCGGCTCCTTGTCCCACACGGAAGGTGGCAGCCCTGAAAGCTGTTGCTGGTCTTCACCGTCCCCCTGCAGCCTATTCACAGGCACAATAGGATTTAGGACACGGGCATGCCCAGAGGAGGAACATCTCATGGCTCTCTTCCTCGGCAGAGCCTGATCCTGGAAAGGCACACGCCCGGCTCCTTGTCCCACACGGAAGGTGGCAGGCCGGAAAGCTGTTGCTGGTCTTCACCGTCCCCCTGCAGCCTATTCACAGGCACAACAGGATCTGGGACCCGGGCTTGCCCAAATGAGGAACATCTCATGGCTCTCGTCCTCGGCAGAGCCTCTTTCCGAAAAGGCATACGTCCGGCTCCTTGTCCCACACGGAAGGTGGCAGCCCTGAAAGATGTTGCTGGTCTTCACCGTCCCCCTGCAGCCTATTCACAGGCACAACAGGATTCACGATGCGGGCTTGCCCAGAGGAGGAACATTTCATGGCTCTCGTCCTCGGCAGGGCCTCTTTCCGAAAAGGCACACGTCTGGCTCCTTGTCCCACAAGGAAGGTGGCAGCCCTCAAAGCTGTTGCTGGTCTTCACCATCCCCCTGCAGCCTATTCACAGGCACAACAGGATCTGGGACCCGGGCTTGCCCAGAGGAGGAACATCTCATGGCTCTCGTCCTCGGCAGAGCCTTTTCCGAAAAGGCACACGTCCGGCTCCTTGTCCCACACGGAAGGTGGCAGCCCTGAAAGATGTTGCTGGTCTTCACCGTCCCCCTGCAGCCTATTCACAAGCACAACAGGATCTGGGACCCGGGCTTGCCCAGAGGAGGAACATCTCATGGATCTCGTCCTCGGCAGAGCCTGATTCCGAAAAGGCACACGTCCGGCTCCTTGTCCCACACGGAAGGTGGCAGCCCTGAAAGATGTTGCTGGTCTTCACCGTCCCCCTGCAGCCTATTAACAGGCACAACAGGATCTGAGACCGGGGCTTGCCCAGAGGAGGAACATCTCATGGCTCTAGTCCTCGGCAGAGCCTGATCCTGGAAAGGCACACGTCCGGCTCCTTGTCCCACACGGAAGGTGGCAGGCCGGAAAGATGTTGCTGGTCTTCACCGTCCCCCTGCAGCCTATTCACAGGCACAACAGGATCTGGGACCCGGGCTTGCCCAAATGAGGAACATCTCATGGCTCTCGTCCTCGGCAGAGCCTGATTCCGAAAAGGCATACGTCCGGCTCCTTGTCCCACACGGAAGGTGGCAGCCCTGAAAGATGTTGCTGGTCTTCACCGTCCCCCTGCAGCCTATTCACAGGCACAACAGGATTCACGATGCGGGCTTGCCCAGAGGAGGAACATTTCATGGCTCTCGTCCTCGGCAGGGCTTCTTTCCGAAAAGGCACACGTCTGGCTCCTTGTCCCACAAGGAAGGTGGCAGCCCTCAAAGCTGTTGCTGGTCTTCACCATCCCCCTGCAGCCTATTCACAGGCACAACAGGATCTGGGACCCGGGCTTGCCCAGAGGAGGAACATCTCATGGCTCTCGTCCTCGGCAGAGCCTTTTCCGAAAAGGCACACGTCCGGCTCCTTGTCCCACACGGAAGGTGGCAGCCCTGAAAGATGTTGCTGGTCTTCACCGTCCCCCTGCAGCCTATTCACAAGCACAACAGGATCTGGGACCCGGGCTTGCCCAGAGGAGGAACATCTCATGGATCTCGTCCTCGGCAGAGCCTTATTCCGAAAAGGCACACGTCCGGCTCCTTGTCCCACACGGAAGGTGGCAGCCCTGAAAGATGTTGCTGGTCTTCACCGTCCCCCTGCAGCCTATTCACAGGCACAACAGGATCTGGGACCCGGGCTTGCCCAGAGGAGGAACATCTCATGGCTCTCGTCCTCGGCAGACTCTGATTCTGGAAAGGCACACATCCAGCTCCTTGTCCCACACGGAAGGTGGCAGCCCTAAAAGCTGTTGCTGGTCTTCACCATCCCCCTGCAGCCTATTCCCAGGCACAACAGGATTCAGGACCCGGGCATGCCCAGAGGAGGAACATCTCATGGCTCTCTTCCTCGGCAGAGCCTGATTCCGAAAAGGCACACGTCCGGCTCCTTGTCCCACAAGGAAGGTGGCAGCCCTGAAAGCTGTTGCTGGTCTTCACCGTCCCCCTGCAGCCTATTGACAGGTACAACAGGATCTGGGACCCGGGCTTGCCCAGAGGAGGAACATCTCATGGCTCTCGTCCTCGGCAGAGCCTGATTCCGAAAAGGCACACGTTCGGCTCCTTGTCCCACACGGAAGGTGGCAGCCCTGAAAGCTGTTGCTGGTCTTCACCGTCCCCCTGCAGCCTATTCACAGGCACAACAGGATCTGAGACCGGGGCTTGCCCAGAGGAGGAACATCTCATGGCTCTAGTCCTCGGCAGAGCCTGATCCTGGAAAGGCACACGTCCGGCTCCTTGTCCCACACGGAAGGTGGCAGGCTGGAAAGATGTTGCTGGTCTTCACCGTCCCCCTGCAGCCTATTCACAGGCACAACAGGATCTGGGACCCGGGCTTGCCCAAATGAGGAACATCTCATGGCTCTCGTCCTCGGCAGAGCCTGATTCCGAAAAGGCACACGTCCGGCTCCTTGTCCCACACGGAAGGTGGCAGCCCTGAAAGATGTTGCTGGTCTTCACCGTCCCCCTGCAGCCTATTCACAGGCACAACAGGATTCACGATGCGGGCTTGCCCAGAGGAGGAACATTTCATGGCTCTCGTCCTCGGCAGGGCCTCTTTCCGAAAAGGCACACGTCTGGCTCCTTGTCCCACAAGGAAGGTGGCAGCCCTCAAAGCTGTTGCTGGTCTTCACCATCCCCCTGCAGCCTATTCACAGGCACAACAGGATCTGGGACCCGGGCTTGCCCAGAGGAGGAACATCTCATGGCTCTCGTCCTCGGCAGAGCCTTTTCCGAAAAGGCACACGTCCGGCTCCTTGTCCCACACGGAAGGTGGCAGCCCTGAAAGATGTTGCTGGTCTTCACCGTCCCCCTGCAGCCTATTCACAAGCACAACAGGATCTGGGACCCGGGCTTGCCCAGAGGAGGAACATCTCATGGATCTCGTCCTCGGCAGAGCCTGATTCCGAAAAGGCACACGTCCGGCTCCTTGTCCCACACGGAAGGTGGCAGCCCTGAAAGATGTTGCTGGTCTTCACCGTCCCCCTGCAGCCTATTAACAGGCACAACAGGATCTGGGACCCGGGCTTGCCCAGAGGAGGAACATCTCATGGCTCTCGTCCTCGGCAAACTCTGATTCTGGAAAGGCACACATCCGGCTCCTTGTCCCACACGGAAGGTGGCAGCCCTAAATGCTGTTGCTGGTCTTCACCATCCCCCTGCAGCCTATTCACAGGCACAACAGGATTCAGGACCCGGGCATGCCCAGAGGAGGAACATCTCATGGCTCTCTTCCTCGGCAGAGCCTGATTCCGAAAAGGCACACGTCCGGCTCCTTGTCCCACAAGGAAGGTGGCAGCCCTGAAAGCTGTTGCTGGTCTTCACCGTCCCCCTGCAGCCTATTGACAGGTACGACAGGATCTGGGACCCGGGCTTGCCCAGAGGAGGAACATCTCATGGCTCTCGTCCTCGGCAGAGCCTGATTCCGGAAAGGCACACGTTCGGCTCCTTGTCCCACACGGAAGGTGGCAGCCCTGAAAGCTGTTGCTGGTCTTCACCGTCCCCCTGCAGCCTATTCACAGGCACAACAGGATTCAGGACCCGGGCATGCCCAGAGGAGGAACATATCATGGCTCTCTTCCTCGGCAGAGCCTGATTCCGAAAAGGCACACGTCCGGCTCCTTGTCCCACACGGAATGTGGCAGCCCTGAAAGATGTTGCTGGTCTTCACCGTCCCCCTGCAGCCTATTAACAGGCACAACAGGATCTGAGACCGGGGCTTGCCCAGAGGAGGAACATCTCATGGCTCTAGTCCTTGGCAGAGCCTGATCCTGGAAAAGCACACGTCCGGCTCCTTGTCCCACACGGAAGGTGGCAGGCCGGAAAGATGTTGCTGGTCTTCACCGTCCCCCTGCAGCCTATTCACAGGCACAACAGGATCTGGGACCCGGGCTTGCCCAAATGAGGAACATCTCATGGCTCTCGTCCTCGGCAGAGCCTGATTCCGAAAAGGCATACGTCCGGCTCCTTGTCCCACACGGAAGGTGGCAGCCCTGAAAGATGTTGCTGGTCTTCACCGTCCCCCTGCAGCCTATTCACAGGCACAACAGGATTCACGATGCGGGCTTGCCCAGAGGAGGAACATCTCATGGCTCTCGTCCTCGGCAGAGCCTTTTCCGAAAAGGCACACGTCCGGCTCCTTGTCCCACACGGAAGGTGGCAGCCCTGAAAGCTGTTGCTGGTCTTCACCGTCCCCCTGCAGCCTATTCACAAGCACAACAGGATCTGGGACCCGGGCTTGCCCAGAGGAGGAACATCTCATGGATCTCGTCCTCGGCAGAGCCTTATTCTGAAAAGGCACACGTCCGGCTCCTTGTCCCACACGGAAGGTGGCAGCCCTGAAAGATGTTGCTGGTCTTCACCGTCCCCCTGCAGCCTATTCACAGGCACAACAGGATCTGGGACCCGGGCTTGCCCAGAGGAGGAACATCTCATGGCTCTCGTCCTCGGCAGACTCTGATTCTGGAAAGGCACACTTCCGGCTCCTTGTCCCACACGGAAGGTGGCAGCCCTAAAAGCTGTTGCTGGTCTTCACCATCCCCCTGCAGCCTATTCACAGGCACAACAGGATTCAGGACCCGGGCTTGCCGAGAGGAGGAACATCTCATGGCTCTCTTCCTCGGCAGAGCCTGATTCCGAAAAGGCACACATCCGGCTCCTTGTCCCACACGGAAGGTGGTAGGCCGGAAAGCTGTTGCTGGTCTTCACCGTCCCCCTGCAGCCTATTCACAGGCACAACAGGATCTGGGACCCGGGCTTGCCCAGAGGAGGAACATCTCATGGCTCTCTTCCTCGGCAGAGCCCGATTCCGAAAAGGCACACGTCCGGCTCCTTGTCCCACAAGGAAGGTGGCAGCCCTGAAAGCTGTTGCTGCTCTTCACCGTCCCCCTGCAGCCTATTGACAGGTATGACAGGATCTGGGACCCGGGCTTGCCCAGAGGAGGAACATCTCATGGCTCTCTTCCTCGGCAGAGCCCGATTCCGAAAAGGCACACGTCCGGCTCCTTGTCCCACAAGGAAGGTGTCAGCCCTGAAAGCTGTTGCTGGTCTTCACCGTCCCCCTGCAGCCTATTGACAGGTACGACAGGATCTGGGACCCGGGCTTGCCCAGAGGAGGAACATCTCATGGCTCTCGTCCTCGGCAGAGCCTGATTCCGGAAAGGCACACGTTCGGCTCCTTGTCCCACACGGAAGGTGGCAGCCCTGAAAGCTGTTGCTGGTCTTCACCGTCCCCCTGCAGCCTATTCACAGCCACAATAGGATTTAGGACCCGGGCATGCCCAGAGGAGGAACATCTCATGGCTCTCTTCCTCGGCAGAGCCTGATTCCGAAAAGGCACACATCCGGCTCCTTGTCCCACACGGAAGGTGGCAGGCCGGAAAGATGTTGCTGGTCTTCACCGTCCCCCTGCAGCCTATTAACAGGCACAACAGGATCTGAGACCGGGGCTTGCCCAGAGGAGGAACATCTCATGGCTCTAGTCCTCGGCAGAGCCTGATCCTGGAAAGGCACACGTCCGGCTCCTTGTCCCACACGGAAGGTGGCAGCCCTGAAAGCTGTTGCTGGTCTTCACCGTCCCCCTGCAGCCTATTCACAGGCACAACAGGATCTGGGACCCGGGCTTGCCCAAATGAGGAACATCTCATGGCTCTCGTCCTCGGCAGAGCCTCTTTCCGAAAAGGCATACGTCCGGCTCCTTGTCCCACACGGAAGGTGGCAGCCCTGAAAGATGTTGCTGGTCTTCACCGTCCCCCTGCAGCCTATTCACAGGCACAACAGGATTCACGATGCGGGCTTGCCCAGAGGAGGAACATTTCATGGCTCTCGTCCTCGGCAGGGCCTCTTTCCGAAAAGGCACACGTCTGGCTCCTTGTCCCACAAGGAAGGTGGCAGTCCTTAAAGCTGTTGCTGGTCTTCACCATCCCCCTGCAGCCTATTCACAGGCACAACAGGATCTAGGACCCGGGCTTGCCCAGAGGAGGAACATCTCATGGCTCTCGTCCTCGGCAGAGCCTTTTCCGAAAAGGCACACGTCCGGCTCCTTGTCCCACACGGAAGGTGGCAGCCCTGAAAGATGTTGCTGGTCTTCACCGTCCCCCTGCAGCCTATTCACAAGCACAACAGGATCTGGGACCCGGGCTTGCCCAGAGGAGGAACATCTCATGGATCTCGTCCTCGGCAGAGCCTGATTCCGAAAAGGCACACGTCCGGCTCCTTGTCCCACACGGAAGGTGGCAGCCCTGAAAGATGTTGCTGGTCTTCACCGTCCCCCTGCAGCCTATTCACAGGCACAACAGGATCTGGGACCCGGGCTTGCCCAGAGGAGGAACATCTCATGGCTCTCGTCCTCGGCAGACTCTGATTCTGGAAAGGCACACATCCGGCTCCTTGTCCCACACGGAAGGTGGCAGCCCTAAAAGCTGTTGCTGGTCTTCACCATCCCCCTGCAGCCTATTCACAGGCACAACAGGATTCAGGACCCGGGCTTGCCGAGAGGAGGAATATCTCATGGCTCTCTTCCTCGGCAGAGCCTGATTCCGAAAAGGCACACATCCGGCTCCTTGTCCCACACGGAAGGTGGTAGGCCGGAAAGCTGTTGCTGGTCTTCACCGTCCCCCTGCAGCCTATTCACAGGCACAACAGGATCTGGGACCCGGGCTTGCCCAGAGGAGGAACATCTCATGGCTCTCTTCCTCGGCAGAGCCCGATTCCGAAAAGGCACACGTCCGGCTCCTTGTCCCACACGGAAGGTGGCAGCCCTGAAAGCTGTTGCTGGTCTTCACCGTCCCCCTGCAGCCTATTGACAGGTACGACAGGATCTGGGACCCGGGCTTGCCCAGAGGAGGAACATCTCATCTCTCTCGTCCTCGGCAGAGCCTGATTCCGGAAAGGCACACGTTCGGCTCCTTGTCCCACACGGAAGGTGGCAGGCCGGAAAGATGTTGCTGGTCTTCACCGTCCCCCTGCAGCCTATTCACAGGCACAACAGGATCTGGGACCCGGGCTTGCCCAGAGGAGGAACATCTCATGTCTCTCTTCCTCGGCAGAGCCCGATTCCGAAAAGGCACATGTCCGGCTCCTTGTCCCACACGGAAGGTGGCAGCCCTGAAAGCTGTTGCTGGTCTTCACCGTCCCCCTGCAGCCTATTCACAGCCACAATAGGATTTAGGACCCGGGCATGCCCAGAGGAGGAACATCTCATGGCTCTCTTCCTCGGCAGAGCCTGATTCCGAAAAGGCACACATCCGGCTCCTTGTCCCACACGGAAGGTGGCAGGCCGGAAAGATGTTGCTGGTCTTCACCGTCCCCCTGCAGCCTATTAACAGGCACAACAGGATCTGAGACCGGGGCTTGCCCAGAGGAGGAACATCTCATGGCTCTAGTCCTCGGCAGAGCCTGATCCTGGAAAGGCACACGTCCGGCTCCTTGTCCCACACGGAAGGTGGCAGGCCGGAAAGATGTTGCTGGTCTTCACCGTCCCCCTGCAGCCTATTCACAGGCACAACAGGATCTGGGACCCGGGCTTGCCCAAATGAGGAACATCTCATGGCTCTCGTCCTCGGCAGAGCCTGATTCCGAAAAGGCATACGTCCGGCTCCTTGTCCCACACGGAAGGTGGCAGCCCTGAAAGATGTTGCTGGTCTTCACCGTCCCCCTGCAGCCTATTCACAGGCACAACAGGATTCACGATGCGGGCTTGCCCAGAGGAGGAACATTTCATGGCTCTCGTCCTCGGCAGGGCCTCTTTCCGAAAAGGCACACGTCCGGCTCCTTGTCCCACACGGAAGGTGGCAGCCCTCAAAGCTGTTGCTGGTCTTCACCATCCCCCTGCAGCCTATTCACAGGCACAACAGGATCTGGGACCCGGGCTTGCCCAGAGGAGGAACATCTCATGGCTCTCGTCCTCGGCAGAGCCTTTTCCGAAAAGGCACACGTCCGGCTCCTTGTCCCACACGGAAGGTGGCAGCCCTGAAAGATGTTGCTGGTCTTCACCGTCCCCCTGCAGCCTATTCACAAGCACAACAGGATCTGGGACCCGGGCTTGCCCAGAGGAGGAACATCTCATGGATCTCGTCCTCGGCAGAGCCTTATTCCGAAAAGGCACACGTCCGGCTCCTTGTCCCACACGGAAGGTGGCAGCCCTGAAAGATGTTGCTGTTCTTCACCGTCCCCCTGCAGCCTATTCACAGGCACAACAGGATCTGGGACCCGGGCTTGCCCAGAGGAGGAACATCTCATGGCTCTCGTCCTCGGCAGACTCTGATTCTGGAAAGGCACACATCCGGCTCCTTGTCCCACACGGAAGGTGGCAGCCCTAAAAGCTGTTGCTGGTCTTCACCATCCCCCTGCAGCCTATTCACAGGCACAACAGGATTCAGGACCCGGGCATGCCCAGAGGAGGAACATGTCATGGCTCTCTTCCTCGGCAGAGCCTGATTCCGGAAAGGCACACATCCGGCTCCTTGTCCCACACGGAAGGTGGTAGGCCGGAAAGCTGTTGCTGGTCTTCACCGTCCCCCTGCAGCCTATTCACAGGCACAACAGGATCTGGGACCCGGGCTTGCCCAGAGGAGGAACATCTCATGGCTCTCTTCCTCGGCAGAGCCCGATTCCGAAAAGGCACACGTCCGGCTCCTTGTCCCACAAGGAAGGTGGCAGCCCTGAAAGCTGTTGCTGGTCTTCACCGTCCCCCTGCAGCCTATTGACAGGTACGACAGGATCTCGGACCCGGGCATGCCCAGAGGAGGAACATCTCTTGGCTCTCGTCCTCGGCAGAGCCTGATTCCGGAAAGGCACACGTCCGGCTCCTTGTCCCACACGGAAGGTGGCAGCCCTGAAAGCTGTTGCTGGTCTTCACCGTCCCCCTGCAGCCTATTCACAGGCACAATAGGATTTAGGACCCGGGCATGCCCAGAGGAGGAACATCTCATGGCTCTCTTCCTCGGCAGAGCCTGATTCCGAAAAGGCACACATCCGGCTCCTTGTCCCACACGGAAGGTGGCAGCCCTGAAAGCTGTTGCTGGTCTTCACCGTCCCCCTGCAGCCTATTAACAGGCACAACAGGATCTGAGACCGGGGCTTGCCCAGAGGAGGAACATCTCATGGCTCTAGTCCTCGGCAGAGCCTGATCCTGGAAAGGCACACGTCCGGCTCCTTGTCCCACACGGAAGGTGGCAGGCCGGAAAGATGTTGCTGGTCTTCACCGTCCCCCTGCAGCCTATTCACAGGCACAACAGGATCTGGGACCCGGGCTTGCCCAAATGAGGAACATCTCATGGCTCTCGTCCTCGGCAGAGCCTCTTTCCGAAAAGGCATACGTCCGGCTTCTTGTCCCACACGGAAGGTGGCAGCCCTGAAAGATGTTGCTGGTCTTCACCGTCCCCCTGCAGCCTATTCACAGGCACAACAGGATTCACGATGCGGGCTTGCCCAGAGGAGGAACATTTCATGGCTCTCGTCCTCGGCAGGGCCTCTTTCCGAAAAGGCACACGTCTGGCTCCTTTTACCACAAGGAAGGTGGCAGCCCTCAAAGCTGTTGCTGGTCTTCACCATCCCCCTGCAGCCTATTCACAGGCACAACAGGATCTGGGACCCGGGCTTGCCCAGAGGAGGAACATCTCATGGCTCTCGTCCTCGGCAGAGCCTTTTCCGAAAAGGCACACGTCCGGCTCCTTGTCCCACACGGAAGGTGGCAGCCCTGAAAGATGTTGCTGGTCTTCACCGTCCCCCTGCAGCCTATTCACAAGCACAACAGGATCTGGGACCCGGGCTTGCCCAGAGGAGGAACATCGCATGGATCTCGTCCTCGGCAGAGCCTGATTCCGAAAAGGCACACGTCCGGCTCCTTGTCCCACACGGAAGGAGGCAGCCCTGAAAGATGTTGCTGGTCTTCACCGTCCCCCTGCAGCCTATTCACAGGCACAACAGGATCTGGGACCCGGGCTTGCCCAGAGGAGGAACATCTCATGGCTCTCGTCCTCGGCAAACTCTGATTCTGGAAAGGCACACATCTGGCTCCTTGTCCCACACGGAAGGTGGCAGCCCTAAAAGCTGTTGCTGGTCTTCACCATCCCCCTGCAGCCTATTCACAGGCACAACAGGATTCAGGACCCGGGCATGCCCAGAGGAGGAACATCTCATGGCTCTCTTCCTCGGCAGAGCCTGATTCCGAAAAGGCACACATCCGGCTCCTTGTCCCACACGGAAGGTGGTAGGCCGGAAAGCTGTTGCTGGTCTTCACCGTCCCCCTGCAGCCTATTCACAGGCACAACAGGATCTGGGACCCGGGCTTGCCCAGAGGAGGAACATCTCATGGCTCTCTTCCTCGGCAGAGCCCGATTCCGAAAAGGCACACGTCCGGCTCCTTGTCCCACAAGGAAGGTGTCAGCCCTGAAAGCTGTTGCTGGTCTTCACCGTCCCCCTGCAGCCTATTGACAGGTACGACAGGATCTGGGACCCGGGCTTGCCCAGAGGAGGAACATCTCATGGCTCTCGTCCTCGGCAGAGCCTGATTCCGGAAAGGCACACGTTCGGCTCCTTGTCCCACACGGAAGGTGGCAGCCCTGAAAGCTGTTGCTGGTCTTCACCGTCCCCCTGCAGCCTATTCACAGCCACAATAGGATTTAGGACCCGGGCATGCCCAGAGGAGGAACATCTCATGGCTCTCTTCCTCGGCAGAGCCTGATTCCGAAAAGGCACACATCCGGCTCCTTGTCCCACACGGAAGGTGGCAGGCCGGAAAGATGTTGCTGGTCTTCACCGTCCCCCTGCAGCCTATTAACAGGCACAACAGGATCTGAGACCGGGGCTTGCCCAGAGGAGGAACATCTCATGGCTCTAGTCCTCGGCAGAGCCTGATCCTGGAAAGGCACACGTCCGGCTCCTTGTCCCACACGGAAGGTGGCAGCCCTGAAAGCTGTTGCTGGTCTTCACCGTCCCCCTGCAGCCTATTCACAGGCACAACAGGATCTGGGACCCGGGCTTGCCCAAATGAGGAACATCTCATGGCTCTCGTCCTCGGCAGAGCCTCTTTCCGAAAAGGCATACGTCCGGCTCCTTGTCCCACACGGAAGGTGGCAGCCCTGAAAGATGTTGCTGGTCTTCACCGTCCCCCTGCAGCCTATTCACAGGCACAACAGGATTCACGATGCGGGCTTGCCCAGAGGAGGAACATTTCATGGCTCTCGTCCTCGGCAGGGCCTCTTTCCGAAAAGGCACACGTCTGGCTCCTTGTCCCACAAGGAAGGTGGCAGTCCTTAAAGCTGTTGCTGGTCTTCACCATCCCCCTGCAGCCTATTCACAGGCACAACAGGATCTAGGACCCGGGCTTGCCCAGAGGAGGAACATCTCATGGCTCTCGTCCTCGGCAGAGCCTTTTCCGAAAAGGCACACGTCCGGCTCCTTGTCCCACACGGAAGGTGGCAGCCCTGAAAGATGTTGCTGGTCTTCACCGTCCCCCTGCAGCCTATTCACAAGCACAACAGGATCTGGGACCCGGGCTTGCCCAGAGGAGGAACATCTCATGGATCTCGTCCTCGGCAGAGCCTGATTCCGAAAAGGCACACGTCCGGCTCCTTGTCCCACACGGAAGGTGGCAGCCCTGAAAGATGTTGCTGGTCTTCACCGTCCCCCTGCAGCCTATTCACAGGCACAACAGGATCTGGGACCCGGGCTTGCCCAGAGGAGGAACATCTCATGGCTCTCGTCCTCGGCAGACTCTGATTCTGGAAAGGCACACATCCGGCTCCTTGTCCCACACGGAAGGTGGCAGCCCTAAAAGCTGTTGCTGGTCTTCACCATCCCCCTGCAGCCTATTCACAGGCACAACAGGATTCTGGACCCGGGCTTGCCGAGAGGAGGAATATCTCATGGCTCTCTTCCTCGGCAGAGCCTGATTCCGAAAAGGCACACATCCGGCTCCTTGTCCCACACGGAAGGTGGTAGGCCGGAAAGCTGTTGCTGGTCTTCACCGTCCCCCTGCAGCCTATTCACAGGCACAACAGGATCTGGGACCCGGGCTTGCCCAGAGGAGGAACATCTCATGGCTCTCTTCCTCGGCAGAGCCCGATTCCGAAAAGGCACACGTCCGGCTCCTTGTCCCACACGGAAGGTGGCAGCCCTGAAAGCTGTTGCTGGTCTTCACCGTCCCCCTGCAGCCTATTGACAGGAACGACAGGATCTGGGACCCGGGCTTGCCCAGAGGAGGAACATCTCATCTCTCTCGTCCTCGGCAGAGCCTGATTCCGGAAAGGCACACGTTCGGCTCCTTGTCCCACACGGAAGGTGGCAGGCCGGAAAGATGTTGCTGGTCTTCACCGTCCCCCTGCAGCCTATTCACAGGCACAACAGGATCTGGGACCCGGGCTTGCCCAGAGGAGGAACATCTCATGTCTCTCTTCCTCGGCAGAGCCCGATTCCGAAAAGGCACATGTCCGGCTCCTTGTCCCACACGGAAGGTGGCAGCCCTGAAAGCTGTTGCTGGTCTTCACCGTCCCCCTGCAGCCTATTCACAGCCACAATAGGATTTAGGACCCGGGCATGCCCAGAGGAGGAACATCTCATGGCTCTCTTCCTCGGCAGAGCCTGATTCCGAAAAGGCACACATCCGGCTCCTTGTCCCACACGGAAGGTGGCAGGCCGGAAAGATGTTGCTGGTCTTCACCGTCCCCCTGCAGCCTATTAACAGGCACAACAGGATCTGAGACCGGGGCTTGCCCAGAGGAGGAACATCTCATGGCTCTAGTCCTCGGCAGAGCCTGATCCTGGAAAGGCACACGTCCGGCTCCTTGTCCCACACGGAAGGTGGCAGGCCGGAAAGATGTTGCTGGTCTTCACCGTCCCCCTGCAGCCTATTCACAGGCACAACAGGATCTGGGACCCGGGCTTGCCCAAATGAGGAACATCTCATGGCTCTCGTCCTCGGCAGAGCCTGATTCCGAAAAGGCATACGTCCGGCTCCTTGTCCCACACGGAAGGTGGCAGCCCTGAAAGATGTTGCTGGTCTTCACCGTCCCCCTGCAGCCTATTCACAGGCACAACAGGATTCACGATGCGGGCTTGCCCAGAGGAGGAACATTTCATGGCTCTCGTCCTCGGCAGGGCCTCTTTCCGAAAAGGCACACGTCCGGCTCCTTGTCCCACACGGAAGGTGGCAGCCCTCAAAGCTGTTGCTGGTCTTCACCATCCCCCTGCAGCCTATTCACAGGCACAACAGGATCTGGGACCCGGGCTTGCCCAGAGGAGGAACATCTCATGGCTCTCGTCCTCGGCAGAGCCTTTTCCGAAAAGGCACACGTCCGGCTCCTTGTCCCACACGGAAGGTGGCAGCCCTGAAAGATGTTGCTGGTCTTCACCGTCCCCCTGCAGCCTATTCACAAGCACAACAGGATCTGGGACCCGGGCTTGCCCAGAGGAGGAACATCTCATGGATCTCGTCCTCGGCAGAGCCTTATTCCGAAAAGGCACACGTCCGGCTCCTTGTCCCACACGGAAGGTGGCAGCCCTGAAAGATGTTGCTGTTCTTCACCGTCCCCCTGCAGCCTATTCACAGGCACAACAGGATCTGGGACCCGGGCTTGCCCAGAGGAGGAACATCTCATGGCTCTCGTCCTCGGCAGACTCTGATTCTGGAAAGGCACACATCCGGCTCCTTGTCCCACACGGAAGGTGGCAGCCCTAAAAGCTGTTGCTGGTCTTCACCATCCCCCTGCAGCCTATTCACAGGCACAACAGGATTCAGGACCCGGGCATGCCCAGAGGAGGAACATGTCATGGCTCTCTTCCTCGGCAGAGCCTGATTCCGGAAAGGCACACATCCGGCTCCTTGTCCCACACGGAAGGTGGTAGGCCGGAAAGCTGTTGCTGGTCTTCACCGTCCCCCTGCAGCCTATTCACAGGCACAACAGGATCTGGGACCCGGGCTTGCCCAGAGGAGGAACATCTCATGGCTCTCTTCCTCGGCAGAGCCCGATTCCGAAAAGGCACACGTCCGGCTCCTTGTCCCACAAGGAAGGTGGCAGCCCTGAAAGCTGTTGCTGGTCTTCACCGTCCCCCTGCAGCCTATTGACAGGTACGACAGGATCTCGGACCCGGGCATGCCCAGAGGAGGAACATCTCTTGGCTCTCGTCCTCGGCAGAGCCTGATTCCGGAAAGGCACACGTCCGGCTCCTTGTCCCACACGGAAGGTGGCAGCCCTGAAAGCTGTTGCTGGTCTTCACCGTCCCCCTGCAGCCTATTCACAGGCACAATAGGATTTAGGACCCGGGCATGCCCAGAGGAGGAACATCTCATGGCTCTCTTCCTCGGCAGAGCCTGATTCCGAAAAGGCACACATCCGGCTCCTTGTCCCACACGGAAGGTGGCAGCCCTGAAAGCTGTTGCTGGTCTTCACCGTCCCCCTGCAGCCTATTAACAGGCACAACAGGATCTGAGACCGGGGCTTGCCCAGAGGAGGAACATCTCATGGCTCTAGTCCTCGGCAGAGCCTGATCCTGGAAAGGCACACGTCCGGCTCCTTGTCCCACACGGAAGGTGGCAGGCCGGAAAGATGTTGCTGGTCTTCACCGTCCCCCTGCAGCCTATTCACAGGCACAACAGGATCTGGGACCCGGGCTTGCCCAAATGAGGAACATCTCATGGCTCTCGTCCTCGGCAGAGCCTCTTTCCGAAAAGGCAGACGTCCGGCTTCTTGTCCCACACGGAAGGTGGCAGCCCTGAAAGATGTTGCTGGTCTTCACCGTCCCCCTGCAGCCTATTCACAGGCACAACAGGATTCACGATGCGGGCTTGCCCAGAGGAGGAACATTTCATGGCTCTCGTCCTCGGCAGGGCCTCTTTCCGAAAAGGCACACGTCTGGCTCCTTTTACCACAAGGAAGGTGGCAGCCCTCAAAGCTGTTGCTGGTCTTCACCATCCCCCTGCAGCCTATTCACAGGCACAACAGGATCTGGGACCCGGGCTTGCCCAGAGGAGGAACATCTCATGGCTCTCGTCCTCGGCAGAGCCTTTTCCGAAAAGGCACACGTCCGGCTCCTTGTCCCACACGGAAGGTGGCAGCCCTGAAAGATGTTGCTGGTCTTCACCGTCCCCCTGCAGCCTATTCACAAGCACAACAGGATCTGGGACCCGGGCTTGCCCAGAGGAGGAACATCGCATGGATCTCGTCCTCGGCAGAGCCTGATTCCGAAAAGGCACACGTCCGGCTCCTTGTCCCACACGGAAGGAGGCAGCCCTGAAAGATGTTGCTGGTCTTCACCGTCCCCCTGCAGCCTATTCACAGGCACAACAGGATCTGGGACCCGGGCTTGCCCAGAGGAGGAACATCTCATGGCTCTCGTCCTCGGCAAACTCTGATTCTGGAAAGGCACACCTCTGGCTCCTTGTCCCACACGGAAGGTGGCAGCCCTAAAAGCTGTTGCTGGTCTTCACCATCCCCCTGCAGCCTATTCACAGGCACAACAGGATTCAGGACCCGGGCATGCCCAGAGGAGGAACATCTCATGGCTCTCTTCCTCGGCAGAGCCTGATTCCGAAAAGGCACACATCCGGCTCCTTGTCCCACACGGAAGGTGGTAGGCCGGAAAGCTGTTGCTGGTCTTCACCGTCCCCCTGCAGCCTATTCACAGGCACAACAGGATCTGGGACCCGGGCTTGCCCAGAGGAGGAACATCTCATGGCTCTCTTCCTCGGCAGAGCCCGATTCCGAAAAGGCACACGTCCGGCTCCTTGTCCCACAAGGAAGGTGGCAGCCCTGAAAGCTGTTGCTGGTCTTCACCGTCCCCCTGCAGCCTATTGACAGGTACGACAGGATCTGGGACCCGGGCTTGCCCAGAGGAGGAACATCTCATGGCTCTCGTCCTCGGCAGAGCCTGATTCCGGAAAGGCACACGTTCGGCTCCTTGTCCCACACGGAAGGTGGCAGCCCTGAAAGCTGTTGCTGGTCTTCACCGTCCCCCTGCAGCCTATTCACAGGCACAACAGGATTCAGGACCCGGGCATGCCCAGAGGAGGAACATCTCATGGCTCTCTTCCTCGGCAGAGCCTGATTCCGAAAAGGCACACATCCGGCTCCTTGTCCCACACGGAAGGTGGTAGGCCGGAAAGCTGTTGCTGGTCTTCACCGTCCCCCTGCAGCCTATTCACAGGCACAACAGGATCTGGGACCCGGGCTTGCCCAGAGGAGGAACATCTCATGGCTCTCTTCCTCGGCAGAGCTCGATTCCGAAAAGGCACACGTCCGGCTCCTTGTCCCACAAGGAAGGTGGCAGCCCTGAAAGCTGTTGCTGGTCTTCACCGTCCCCCTGCAGCCTATTGACAGGTACGACAGGATCTGGGACCCGGGCTTGCCCAGAGGAGGAACATCTCATGGCTCTCGTCCTCGGCAGAGCCTGATTCCGGAAAGGCACACGTTCGGCTCCTTGTCCCACACGGAAGGTGGCAGCCCTGAAAGCTGTTGCTGGTCTTCACCGTCCCCCTGCAGCCTATTCACAGGCACAATAGGATTTAGGACCCGGGCATACCCAGAGGAGGAACATCTCATGGCTCTCTTCCTCGGCAGAGCCTGATTCCGAAAAGGCACACGTCCGGCTCCTTGTCCCACACGGAAGGAGGCAGCCCTGAAAGATGTTGCTGGTCTTCACCGTCCCCCTGCAGCCTATTAACAGGCACAACAGGATCTGAGACCGGGGCTTGCCCAGAGGAGGAACATCTCATGGCTCTAGTCCTCTGCAGAGCCTGATTCTGGAAAAGCACACGTCCGGCTCCTTGTCCCACACGGAAGGTGGCAGGCTGGAAAGATGTTGCTGGTCTTCACCGTCCCCCTGCAGCCTATTGAAAGGCACAACAGGATTCGGGACCCGGGCATGCCCAGAGGAGGAACATCTCATGGCTCTCGTCCTCGGCAGGGCCTCTTTCCGAAAAGGCATACGTCCGACTCCTTGTCCCACACGGAAGGTGGCAGCCCTGAAAGATGTTGCTGGTCTTCACCGTCCCCCTGCAGCCTATTCACAGGCACAACAGGATTCACGATGCGGGCTTGCCCAGAGGAGGAACATCTCATGGCTCTCGTCCTCGGCAGGGCCTCTTTCCGAAAAGGCACACGTCTGGCTCCTTGTCCCACACGGAAGGTGGCAGCCCTGAAAGCTGTTGCTGGTCTTCACCGTCCCCCTGCAGCCTATTCACAGGCACATCAGGATCTGGGACCCGGGCTTGCCCAGAGGAGGGACATCTCATGGCTCTCGTCCTCGGCAGGGCCTCTTTCCGAAAAGGCACACGTCCGGCTCCTTGTCCCACACGGAAGGTGGTAGGCCGGAAAGCTGTTGCTGGTCTTCACCGTCCCCCTGCAGCGTATTCACAGGCACAACAGGATCTGGGACCCGGGCTTGCCCAGAGGAGGAACATCTCATGGCTCTCGTCCTTGGCAGAGTCTGATTCCGGAAAGGCACACGTTCGGCTCCTTGTCCCACACGGAAGGTGGCAGCCCTAAAAGCTATTGCTGGTCTTCACCATCCCCCTGCAGCCTATTCACAGGCACAACAGGATTCAGGACCCAGGCATGCCCAGAGGAGGAACATCTCATGGCTCTCGTCCTCGGCAGAGCCCGATTCCGAAAAGGCACACGTCCGGCTCCTTGTCCCACAAGGAAGGTGGCAGCCCTGAAAGCTGTTGCTGGTCTTCACCGTCCCCCTGCAGCCTATTCACAGGTACGACAGGATCTGGGACCCGGGCTTGCCCAGAGGAGGAACATGTCATGGCTCTCTTGCTCGGCAGAGCCTGATTCCGGAAAGGCACACGTTCGGCTCCTTGTCCTACACGGAAGGTGGCAGCCCTGAAAGCTGTTGCTGGTCTTCACCGTCCCCCTGCAGCCTATTCACAGGCACAATAGGATTTAGGACCCGGGCATGCCCAGAGGAGGAACATGTCATGGCTCTCTTGCTCGGCAGAGCCTGATTCCGGAAAGGCACACGTCCGGCTCCTTGTCCCACACGGAAGGTGGCAGCCCTGAAAGCTGTTGCTGGCCTTCACCGTCCCCCTGCAGCCTATTCACAGGCACAACAGGATCTGGGGCCCGGGCTTGCCCAGAGGAGGAACATCTCATGGCTCTCGTCCTCGGCAGGGCCTGATTCCGAAAAGGCACACGTCCGGCTCCTTGTCCCACACGGAAGTTGGCACCCCTGAAGGATGTTGCTGGTCTTCACCGTCCCCCTGCAGCCTATTCACAGGCACAACAGGATTCACGATGCGGGCTTGCCCAGAGGAGGAACATCTCATGGCTCTCGTCCTCGGCAGGGCCTCTTTCCGAAAAGGCACACGTCTGGCTCCTTGTCCCACACGGAAGGTGGCAGGCCGGAAAGCTGTTGCTGGTCTTCACCGTCCCCCTGCAGCCTATTCACAGGCACATCAGGATCTGGGACCCGGGCTTGCCCAGAGGAGGAACATCTCATGGCTCTCGTCCTCGGCAGAGCCTGATTCCCAAAAGGCACACGTCCGGCTCCTTATCCCACACGGAAGTTGGCAGCCCTGAAAGCTGTTGCTGGTCTTCACGGTCCCCCTGCAGCCTCTTGACAGGTACGACAGGATCTGGGACCCGGGCTTGCCCAGAGGAGGAACATCTCATGGCTCTCGTCCTCGGCAGAGCCTGATTCCGGAAAGGCACACGTTCGGCTCCTTGTCCCACACGGAAGGTGGCAGCCCTGAAAGCTGTTGCTGGTCTTCACCGTCCCCCTGCAGCCTATTCACAGGCACAATAGGATTTAGGACCCGGGCATGCCCAGAGGAGGAACATCTCATGGCTCTCTTCCTCGGCAGAGCACGATTCCGAAAAGGCACACGTCCGGCTCCTTGTCCCACACGGAATGTGGCAGCCCTGAAAGCTGTTGCTGGTCTTCACCGTCCCCGTGCAGCCTATTCACAGGCACATCAGGATCTGGGACCCGGGCTTGCCCAGAGGAGGAACATCTCATGGCTCTCGTCCTCGGCAGGGCCTGTTTCCGAAAAGGCACACGTCCGGCTCCTTGCCCCACATGGAAGGTGGCAGCCCTCAAAGCTGTTGCTGGTCTTCACCGTCCCCCTGCAGCCTATTCACAGGCACAACAGGATCTGGGACCCGGGCTTGCCCAGAGGAGTAGAGGAACATCTCATGGCTCTCGTCCTCGGCAGAGCCTGAATCCAAAAAGGCACACGTTCGGCTCCTTGTCCCACACGGAAGGTGGCAGCCCTGAAAGCTGTTGCTGGTCTTCACCGTCCCCCTGCAGCCTATTCTCAGGCACAACAGGATCTGGGACCCGGGCTTGCCCAGAGGGGGAACATCTCATGGCTCGCGTCCTCGGCAGAGCCCGATTCCGAAAAGGCACACGTCTGGCTCCTTGTCCCACACGGAAGGTGGCAGCCCTGAAAGATGTTGCTGGTCTTCACCGTCCCCCTGCAGCCTATTCACAGGCACAACAGTATCTGGGACCCGGGCTTGCCCAGAGGAGGAACATCTCATGGCTCACGTCCTCGGCAGGGCCTGATTCCGAAAAGGCACACGTCCGGCTCCTTGTCCCACAAGGAAGGTGGCAGCCCTGAAAGCTGTTGTTGGTCTTCACTGTCCCCCTGCAGCCTATTCAAAGGCACAACAGGATTCACGACGCGGGCTTGCCCAGAGGAGGAACATCTCATGGCTCTCGTCCTCGGCAGAGCCTCTTTCCGAAAAGGCACACGTCTGGCTCCTTGTCCCACACGGATGGTGGCAGCCCTGAAAGCTGTTGCTGGTCTTCACCGTCCCACTGCAGCCTATTCACAGGCACATCACGATCTGGGACCCGGGCTTGCCCAAAGGATGAACATCTCATGGCTCTCGTCCTCGGCAGAGCCTGATTCCGGAAAGGCACACGTTCGGCTCCTTGTCCCACACGGAAGGTGGCAGCCCTGAAAGCTGTTGCTGGTCTTCACCATCCCCCTGCAGCCTATTCACAGGCACAACAGGATTCAGGACCCGGGCACGACCAGAGGAGGAACATCTCATGGCTCTCTTCCTCGGCAGAGCCCGATTCCGAAAAGGCACACGTTCGGCTCCTTGTCCCACACGGAAGGTGGCAGCCCTCAAAGCTGTTGCTGGTCTTCACCGTCCCCCTGCAGCCTATTCACAGGCACAACAGGATCTGGGACCTGGGCTTGCCCAGAGGGGGAACATCTCATGGCTCGCGTCCTCGGCAGAGCCCGATTCCGAAAAGGCACACGTCTGGCTCCTTGTCCCACACGGAAGGTGGCAGCCCTGAAAGATGTTGCTGGTCTTCACCGTCCCCCTGCAGCCTATTCACAGGCACAACAGTATCTGGGACCCGGGCTTGCCCAGAGGAGGAACATCTCATGGCTCTCGTCCTCGGCAGGGCCTGATTCCGAAAAGGCACACGTCCGGCTCCTTGTCCCACAAGGAAGGTGGCAGCCCTGAAAGCTGTTGCTGGTCTTCACCGTCCCCCTGCAGCCTATTCAAAGGCACAACAGGATTCACGACGCGGGCTTGCCCAGAGGAGGAACATCTCATGGCTCTCGTCCTCGGCAGAGCCTGATTCCGAAAAGGCACACGTTCGGCTCCTTGTCCCACACGGAAGGTGGCAGCCCTGAAAGCTGTTGCTGGTCTTCACCATCCCCCTGCAGCCTATTCACAGGGACAACAGCATCTGGGACCCGGGCTTGCCCAGAGGAGGAACATCTCATGGCTCTCGTCCTCGGCAGGGCCTCTTTCCGAAAAGGCACACGTCCGGCTCCTTGTCCCACATGGAAGGTGGCAGGCCGGAAAGCTGTTGCTGGTCTTCACCGTCCCCCTGCAGCCTATTGACAGGTACGACAGGATCTAGGACCCGGGCTTGCCCAGAGGAGGAACATCTCATGGCTCTCGTCCTCGGCAGAGCCCGATTCCGAAAAGGCACACGTCTGGCTCCTTGTCCCACACGGAAGGTGGCAGCCCTGAAAGCTGTTGCTGGTCTTCACCGTCCCCCTGCAGCCTATTCACAGGCACAACAGGATTCACGACGCTGGCTTGCCCAGAGGAGGAACATCTCATGGCTCTCGTCCTCGGCAGAGCCTGATTCCGGAAAGGCTCACGTTCGGCTCCTTGTCCCACACGGAAGGTGGCAGCCCTGAAAGCTGTTGCTGGTCTTCACCATCCCCCTGCAGCCTATTCACAGGCACAACAGGATTCAGGACCCGGGCACGCCCAGAGGAGGAACATCTCATGGCTCTCTTCCTCGGCAGAGCCCGATTCCGAAAAGGCACACGTCCGGCTCCTTGTCCCACAAGGAAGTTGGCAGCCCTCAAAGCTGTTGCCGGTCTTCACCGTCCCCCTGCAGCGTATTCACAGGCACAACAGGATCTGGGACCCGGGCTTGCCCAGAGGAGGAGAGGAACATCTCATGGCTCTCGTCCTTGGCAGAGCCTGATTCCAAAAAGGCACACGTTCGGCTCCTTGTCCCACACGGAAGGTGGCAGCCCTGAAAGCTGTTGCTGGTCTTCACCGTCCCCCTGCAGCCTATTCACAGACACATCAGGATCTGGGACCCGGGCTTGCCCAGAGGAGGAACATCTCATGGCTCTCGTCCTCGGCAGGGCCTGATTCCGAAAAGGCACACGTCCGGCTCCTTGTCCCACACGGAAGTTGGCACCCCTGAAGGATGTTGCTGGTCTTCACCGTCCCCCTGCAGCCTATTCACAGGCACAACAGGATCTGGGACCCGGGCTTGCCCAGAGGAGGAACATCTCATGGCTCTCGTCCTCGGCAGAGCCTCTTTCCGAAAAGGCACACGTCTGGCTCCTTGTCCCACACGGAAGGTGGCAGGCCGGAAAGCTGTTGCTGGTCTTCACCGTCCCCCTGCAGCCTATTCACAAGCACATCACGATCTGGGACCCGGGCTTGCCCAAAGGATGAACATCTCATGGCTCTCGTCCTCGGCAGGGCCTGATTCCGAAAAGGCACACGTCCGGCTCCTTGTCCCACAAGGAAGGTGGCAGCCCTGAAAGCTGTTGCTGGTCTTCACTGTCCCCCTGCAGCCTATTCAAAGGCACAACAGGATTCACGACGCGGGCTTGCCCAGAGGAGGAACATCTCATGGCTCTCGTCCTCGGCAGAGCCTCTTTCCGAAAAGGCACACGTCCGGCTCCTTGTCCCACACGGAAGGTGGCAGCCCTGAAAGCTGTTGCTGGTCTTCACCGTCCCCCTGCAGCCTATTCACAGGCACATCACGATCTGGGACCCGGGCTTGCCCAAAGGATGAACATCTCATGGCTCTCGTCCTCGGCAGAGCCTGATTCCGAAAAGGCACACGTTCGGCTCCTTGTCCCACACGGAAGGTGGCAGACCTGAAAGCTGTTGCTGGTCTTCAACATCCCCCTGCAGCCTATTCACAGGGACAACAGCATCTGGGACCCGGGCTTGCCCAGAGGAGGAACATCTCATGGCTCTCGTCCTCGGCAGGGCCTCTTTCCGAAAAGGCACACGTCCGGCTCCTTGTCCCACATGGAAGGTGGCAGGCCGGAAAGCTGTTGCTGGTCTTCACCGTCCCCCTGCAGCCTATTGACAGGTACGACAGGATCTAGGACCCGGGCTTGCCCAGAGGAGGAACATCTCATGGCTCTCGTCCTCGGCAGAGCCTGATTCCGGAAAGGCACACGTTCGGCTCCTTGTCCCACACGGAAGGTGGCAGCCCTGAAAGCTGTTGCTGGTCTTCACCGTCCCCCTGCAGCCTATTCACAGGCACAACAGGATTCAGGACCCGGGCACGCCCAGAGGAGGAACATCTCATGGCTCTCTTCCTCGGCAGAGCCCGATTCCGAAAAGGCACACGTCCGGCTCCTTGTCCCACACGGAAGGTGGCAGCCCTGAAAGCTGTTGCTGGTCTTCACCGTCCCCCTGCAGCCTATTCACAGACACATCAGGATCTGGGACCCGGGCTTGCCCAGAGGAGGAGAGGAACATCTCATGGCTCTCGTCCTCGGCAGAGCCTGATTCCAAAAAGGCACACGATCGGCTCCTTGTCCCACACGGAAGGTGGCAGCCCTGAAAGCTGTTGCTGGTCTTCACCGTCCCCCTGCAGCCTATTCACAGGCACAACAGGATCTGGGACCCGGGCTTGCCCAGAGGGGGAACATCTCATGGCTCTCGTCCTCGGCAGAGCCCGATTCCGAAAAGTTACACGTCCGGCTCCTTGTCCCACACGGAAGGTGGCAGCCCTGAAAGCTGTTGCTGGTCTTCACTGTCCCCCTGCAGCCTATTCAAAGGCACAACAGGATTCACGACGCTGGCTTGCCCAGAGGAGGAACATCTCATGGCTCTCGTCCTCGGCAGAGCCTGATTCCGGAAAGGCTCACGTTCGGCTCCTTGTCCCACACGGAAGGTGGCAGCCCTGAAAGCTGTTGCTGGTCTTCACCATCCCCCTGCAGCCTATTCACAGGCACAACAGGATTCAGGACCCGGGCACGCCCAGAGGAGGAACATCTCATGGCTCTCTTCCTCGGCAGAGCCCGATTCCGAAAAGGCACACGTGCGGCTCCTTGTCCCACAAGGAAGTTGGCAGCCCTCAAAGCTGTTACCGCTCTTCACCGTCCCCCTGCAGCCTATTCACAGGCACAACAGGATCTGGGACCCGGGCTTGCCCAGAGGAGGAGAGGAACATCTCATGGCTCTCGTCCTTGGCAGAGCCTGATTCCAAAAAGGCACACGTTCGGCTCCTTGTCCCACACGGAAGGTGGCAGCCCTGAAAGCTGTTGCTGGTCTTCACCGTCCCCCTGCAGCCTATTCACAGGCACAACAGGATCTGGGACCCGGGCTTGCCCAGAGGTGGAACATCTCATGGCTCTCGTCCTCGGCAGAGCCCGATTCCGAAAAGTTACACGTCTGGCTCCTTGTCCCACACGGAAGGTGGCACCCCTGAAGGATGTTGCTGGTCTTCACCGTCCCCCTGCAGCCTATTCACAGGCACAACAGGATTCACGATGCGGGCTTGCCCAGAGGAGGAACATCTCATGGCTCTCGTCCTCGGCAGAGCCCGATTCCGAAAAGGCACACGTCTGGCTCCTTGTCCCACACGGAAGGTGGCAGGCCGGAAAGCTGTTGCTGGTCTTCACCGTCCCCCTGCAGCCTATTCACAGGCACATCACGATCTGGGACCCGGGCTTGCCCAAAGGATGAACATCTCATGGCTCTCGTCCTCGGCAGGGCCTGATTCCGAAAAGGCACACGTCCGGCTCCTTGTCCCACAAGGAAGGTGGCAGCCCTGAAAGCTGTTGCTGGTCTTCACTGTCCCCCTGCAGCCTATTCAAAGGCACAACAGGATTCACGACGCGGGCTTGCCCAGAGGAGGAACATCTCATGGCTCTCGTCCTCGGCAGAGCCTCTTTCCGAAAAGGCACACGTCTGGCTCCTTGTCCCACACGGAAGGTGGCAGCCCTGAAAGCTGTTGCTGGTCTTCACCGTCCCCCTGCAGCCTATTCACAGGCACATCACGATCTGGGACCCGGGCTTGCCCAAAGGATGAACATCTCATGGCTCTCGTCCTCGGCAGAGCCTGATTCCGAAAAGGCACACGTTCGGCTCCTTGTCCCACACGGAAGGTGGCAGCCCTGAAAGCTGTTGCTGGCCTTCACCGTCCCCCTGCAGCCTATTCACAGGCACAACAGGATCTGGGGCCCGGGCTTGCCCAGAGGAGGAACATCTCATGGCTCTCGTCCTCGGCAGGGCCTGATTCCGAAAAGGCACACGTCCGGCTCCTTGTCCCACACGGAAGTTGGCACCCCTGAAGGATGTTGCTGGTCTTCACCGTCCCCCTGCAGCCTATTCACAGGCACAACAGGATTCACGATGCGGGCTTGCCCAGAGGAGGAACATCTCATGGCTCTCGTCCTCGGCAGGGCCTCTTTCCGAAAAGGCACACGTCTGGCTCCTTGTCCCACACGGAAGGTGGCAGCCCTGAAAGCTGTTGCTGGTCTTCACCGTCCCCCTGCAGCCTATTCACAGGCACATCAGGATCTGGGACCCGGGCTTGCCCAGAGGAGGAACATCTCATGGCTCTCGTCCTCGGCAGAGCCTGATTCCCAAAAGGCACACGTCCGGCTCCTTATCCCACACGGAAGTTGGCAGCCCTGAAAGCTGTTGCTGGTCTTCACGGTCCCCCTGCAGCCTCTTGACAGGTACGACAGGATCTGGGACCCGGGCTTGCCCAGAGGAGGAACATCTCATGGCTCTCGTCCTCGGCAGAGCCTGATTCCGGAAAGGCACACGTTCGGCTCCTTGTCCCACACGGAAGGTGGCAGCCCTGAAAGCTGTTGCTGGTCTTCACCGTCCCCCTGCAGCCTATTCACAGGCACAATAGGATTTAGGACCCGGGCATGCCCAGAGGAGGAACATCTCATGGCTCTCTTCCTCGGCAGAGCACGATTCCGAAAAGGCACACGTCCGGCTCCTTGTCCCACACGGAATGTGGCAGCCCTGAAAGCTGTTGCTGGTCTTCACCGTCCCCGTGCAGCCTATTCACAGGCACATCAGGATCTGGGACCCGGGCTTGCCCAGAGGAGGAACATCTCATGGCTCTCGTCCTCGGCAGGGCCTGTTTCCGAAAAGGCACACGTCCGGCTCCTTGTCCCACATGGAAGGTGGCAGCCCTCAAAGCTGTTGCTGGTCTTCACCGTCCCCCTGCAGCCTATTCACAGGCACAACAGGATCTGGGACCCGGGCTTGCCCAGAGGAGTAGAGGAACATCTCATGGCTCTCGTCCTCGGCAGAGCCTGAATCCAAAAAGGCACACGTTCGGCTCCTTGTCCCACACGGAAGGTGGCAGCCCTGAAAGCTGTTGCTGGTCTTCACCGTCCCCCTGCAGCCTATTCTCAGGCACAACAGGATCTGGGACCCGGGCTTGCCCAGAGGGGGAACATCTCATGGCTCGCGTCCTCGGCAGAGCCCGATTCCGAAAAGGCACACGTCTGGCTCCTTGTCCCACACGGAAGGTGGCAGCCCTGAAAGATGTTGCTGGTCTTCACCGTCCCCCTGCAGCCTATTCACAGGCACAACAGTATCTGGGACCCGGGCTTGCCCAGAGGAGGAACATCTCATGGCTCTCGTCCTCGGCAGGGCCTGATTCCGAAAAGGCACACGTCCGGCTCCTTGTCCCACAAGGAAGGTGGCAGCCCTGAAAGCTGTTGTTGGTCTTCACTGTCCCCCTGCAGCCTATTCAAAGGCACAACAGGATTCACGACGCGGGCTTGCCCAGAGGAGGAACATCTCATGGCTCTCGTCCTCGGCAGAGCCTCTTTCCGAAAAGGCTCACGTCTGGCTCCTTGTCCCACACGGATGGTGGCAGCCCTGAAAGCTGTTGCTGGTCTTCACCGTCCCACTGCAGCCTATTCACAGGCACATCACGATCTGGGACCCGGGCTTGCCCAAAGGATGAACATCTCATGGCTCTCGTCCTCGGCAGAGCCTGATTCCGGAAAGGCACACGTTCGGCTCCTTGTCCCACACGGAAGGTGGCAGCCCTGAAAGCTGTTGCTGGTCTTCACCATCCCCCTGCAGCCTATTCACAGGCACAACAGGATTCAGGACCCGGGCACGACCAGAGGAGGAACATCTCATGGCTCTCTTCCTCGGCAGAGCCCGATTCCGAAAAGGCACACGTTCGGCTCCTTGTCCCACACGGAAGGTGGCAGCCCTCAAAGCTGTTGCTGGTCTTCACCGTCCCCCTGCAGCCTATTCACAGGCACAACAGGATCTGGGACCTGGGCTTGCCCAGAGGGGGAACATCTCATGGCTCGCGTCCTCGGCAGAGCCCGATTCCGAAAAGGCACACGTCTGGCTCCTTGTCCCACACGGAAGGTGGCAGCCCTGAAAGATGTTGCTGGTCTTCACCGTCCCCCTGCAGCCTATTCACAGGCACAACAGTATCTGGGACCCGGGCTTGCCCAGAGGAGGAACATCTCATGGCTCTCGTCCTCGGCAGGGCCTGATTCCGAAAAGGCACACGTCCGGCTCCTTGTCCCACAAGGAAGGTGGCAGCCCTGAAAGCTGTTGCTGGTCTTCACCGTCCCCCTGCAGCCTATTCAAAGGCACAACAGGATTCACGACGCGGGCTTGCCCAGAGGAGGAACATCTCATGGCTCTCGTCCTCGGCAGAGCCTGATTCCGAAAAGGCACACGTTCGGCTCCTTGTCCCACACGGAAGGTGGCAGCCCTGAAAGCTGTTGCTGGTCTTCACCATCCCCCTGCAGCCTATTCACAGGGACAACAGCATCTGGGACCCGGGCTTGCCCAGAGGAGGAACATCTCATGGCTCTCGTCCTCGGCAGGGCCTCTTTCCGAAAAGGCACACGTCCGGCTCCTTGTCCCACATGGAAGGTGGCAGGCCGGAAAGCTGTTGCTGGTCTTCACCGTCCCCCTGCAGCCTATTGACAGGTACGACAGGATCTAGGACCCGGGCTTGCCCAGAGGAGGAACATCTCATGGCTCTCGTCCTCGGCAGAGCCCGATTCCGAAAAGGCACACGTCTGGCTCCTTGTCCCACACGGAAGGTGGCAGCCCTGAAAGCTGTTGCTGGTCTTCACCGTCCCCCTGCAGCCTATTCACAGGCACAACAGGATTCACGACGCTGGCTTGCCCAGAGGAGGAACATCTCATGGCTCTCGTCCTCGGCAGAGCCTGATTCCGGAAAGGCTCACGTTCGGCTCCTTGTCCCACACGGAAGGTGGCAGCCCTGAAAGCTGTTGCTGGTCTTCACCATCCCCCTGCAGCCTATTCACAGGCACAACAGGATTCAGGACCCGGGCACGCCCAGAGGAGGAACATCTCATGGCTCTCTTCCTCGGCAGAGCCCGATTCCGAAAAGGCACACGTCCGGCTCCTTGTCCCACAAGGAAGTTGGCAGCCCTCAAAGCTGTTGCCGGTCTTCACCGTCCCCCTGCAGCCTATTCACAGGCACAACAGGATCTGGGACCCGGGCTTGCCCAGAGGAGGAGAGGAACATCTCATGGCTCTCGTCCTTGGCAGAGCCTGATTCCAAAAAGGCACACGTTCGGCTCCTTGTCCCACACGGAAGGTGGCAGCCCTGAAAGCTGTTGCTGGTCTTCACCGTCCCCCTGCAGCCTATTCACAGACACATCAGGATCTGGGACCCGGGCTTGCCCAGAGGAGGAACATCTCATGGCTCTCGTCCTCGGCAGGGCCTGATTCCGAAAAGGCACACGTCCGGCTCCTTGTCCCACACGGAAGTTGGCACCCCTGAATGATGTTGCTGGTCTTCACCGTCCCCCTGCAGCCTATTCACAGGCACAACAGGATTCACGATGCGGGCTTGCCCAGAGGAGGAACATCTCATGGCTCTCGTCCTCGGCAGAGCCTCTTTCCGAAAAGGCACACGTCTGGCTCCTTGTCCCACACGGAAGGTGGCAGGCCGGAAAGCTGTTGCTGGTCTTCACCGTCCCCCTGCAGCCTATTCACAAGCACATCACGATCTGGGACCCGGGCTTGCCCAAAGGATGAACATCTCATGGCTCTCGTCCTCGGCAGGGCCTGATTCCGAAAAGGCACACGTCCGGCTCCTTGTCCCACAAGGAAGGTGGCAGCCCTGAAAGCTGTTGCTGGTCTTCACTGTCCCCCTGCAGCCTATTCAAAGGCACAACAGGATTCACGACGCGGGCTTGCCCAGAGGAGGAACATCTCATGGCTCTCGTCCTCGGCAGAGCCTCTTTCCGAAAAGGCACACGTCTGGCTCCTTGTCCCACACGGAAGGTGGCAGCCCTGAAAGCTGTTGCTGGTCTTCACCGTCCCCCTGCAGCCTATTCACAGGCACATCACGATCTGGGACCCGGGCTTGCCCAAAGGATGAACATCTCATGGCTCTCGTCCTCGGCAGAGCCTGATTCCGAAAAGGCACACGTTCGGCTCCTTGTCCCACACGGAAGGTGGCAGACCTGAAAGCTGTTGCTGGTCTTCAACATCCCCCTGCAGCCTATTCACAGGGACAACAGCATCTGGGACCCGGGCTTGCCCAGAGGAGGAACATCTCATGGCTCTCGTCCTCGGCAGGGCCTCTTTCCGAAAAGGCACACGTCCGGCTCCTTGTCCCACATGGAAGGTGGCAGCCCTGAAAGCTGTTGCTGGTCTTCACCGTCCCCCTGCAGCCTATTGACAGGTACGACAGGATCTAGGACCCGGGCTTGCCCAGAGGAGGAACATCTCATGGCTCTCGTCCTCGGCAGAGCCTGATTCCGGAAAGGCACACGTTCGGCTCCTTGTCCCACACGGAAGGTGGCAGCCCTGAAAGCTGTTGCTGGTCTTCACCGTCCCCCTGCAGCCTATTCACAGGCACAACAGGATTCAGGACCCGGGCACGCCCAGAGGAGGAACATCTCATGGCTCTCTTCCTCGGCAGAGCCCGATTCCGAAAAGGCACACGTCCGGCTCCTTGTCCCACACGGAAGGTGGCAGCCCTGAAAGCTGTTGCTGGTCTTCACCGTCCCCCTGCAGCCTATTCACAGACACATCAGGATCTGGGACCCGGGCTTGCCCAGAGGAGGAGAGGAACATCTCATGTCTCTCGTCCTCGGCAGAGCCTGATTCCAAAAAGGCACACGTTCGGCTCCTTGTCCCACACGGAAGGTGGCAGCCCTGAAAGCTGTTGCTGGTCTTCACCGTCCCCCTGCAGCCTATTCACAGGCACAACAGGATCTGGGACCCGGGCTTGCCCAGAGGGGGAACATCTCATGGCTCTCGTCCTCGGCAGAGCCCGATTCCGAAAAGTTACACGTCCGGCTCCTTGTCCCACACGGAAGGTGGCAGCCCTGAAAGCTGTTGCTGGTCTTCACTGTCCCCCTGCAGCCTATTCAAAGGCACAACAGGATTCACGACGCTGGCTTGCCCAGAGGAGGAACATCTCATGGCTCTCGTCCTCGGCAGAGCCTGATTCCGGAAAGGCTCACGTTCGGCTCCTTGTCCCACACGGAAGGTGGCAGCCCTGAAAGCTGTTGCTGGTCTTCACCATCCCCCTGCAGCCTATTCACAGGCACAACAGGATTCAGGACCCGGGCACGCCCAGAGGAGGAACATCTCATGGCTCTCTTCCTCGGCAGAGCCCGATTCCGAAAAGGCACACGTGCGGCTCCTTGTCCCACAAGGAAGTTGGCAGCCCTCAAAGCTGTTACCGGTCTTCACCGTCCCCCTGCAGCCTATTCACAGGCACAACAGGATCTGGGACCCGGGCTTGCCCAGAGGAGGAGAGGAACATCTCATGGCTCTCGTCCTTGGCAGAGCCTGATTCCAAAAAGGCACACGTTCGGCTCCTTGTCCCACACGGAAGGTGGCAGCCCTGAAAGCTGTTGCTGGTCTTCACCGTCCCCCTGCAGCCTATTCACAGGCACAACAGGATCTGGGACCCGGGCTTGCCCAGAGGGGGAACATCTCATGGCTCTCGTCCTCGGCAGAGCCCGATTCCGAAAAGTTACACGTCTGGCTCCTTGTCCCACACGGAAGGTGGCACCCCTGAAGGATGTTGCTGGTCTTCACCGTCCCCCTGCAGCCTATTCACAGGCACAACAGGATTCACGATGCGGGCTTGCCCAGAGGAGGAACATCTCATGGCTCTCGTCCTCGGCAGAGCCCGATTCCGAAAAGGCACACGTATGGCTCCTTGTCCCACACGGAAGGTGGCAGGCCGGAAAGCTGTTGCTGGTCTTCACCGTCCCCCTGCAGCCTATTCACAGGCACATCACGATCTGGGACCCGGGCTTGCCCAAAGGATGAACATCTCATGGCTCTCGTCCTCGGCAGGGCCTGATTCCGAAAAGGCACACGTCCGGCTCCTTGTCCCACAAGGAAGGTGGCAGCCCTGAAAGCTGTTGCTGGTCTTCACTGTCCCCCTGCAGCCTATTCAAAGGCACAACAGGATTCACGACGCGGGCTTGCCCAGAGGAGGAACATCTCATGGCTCTCGTCCTCGGCAGAGCCTCTTTCCGAAAAGGCACACGTCTGGCTCCTTGTCCCACACGGAAGGTGGCAGCCCTGAAAGCTGTTGCTGGTCTTCACCGTCCCCCTGCAGCCTATTCACAGGCACATCACGATCTGGGACCCGGGCTTGCCCAAAGGATGAACATCTCATGGCTCTCGTCCTCGGCAGAGCCTGATTCCGAAAAGGCACACGTTCGGCTCCTTGTCCCACACGGAAGGTGGCAGCCCTGAAAGCTGTTGCTGGTCTTCACCATCCCCCTGCAGCCTATTCACAGGGACAACAGCATCTGGGACCCGGGCTTGCCCAGAGGAGGAACATCTCATGGCTCTCGTCCTCGGCAGGGCCTCTTTCCGAAAAGGCACACGTCCGGCTCCTTGTCCCACATGGAAGGTGGCAGGCCGGAAAGCTGTTGCTGGTCTTCACCGTCCCCCTGCAGCCTATTGACAGGTACGACAGGATCTAGGACCCGGGCTTGCCCAGAGGAGGAACATCTCATGGCTCTCGTCCTCGGCAGAGCCTGATTCCGGAAAGGCACACGTTCGGCTCCTTGTCCCACACGGAAGGTGGCAGCCCTGAAAGCTGTTGCTGGTCTTCACCGTCCCCCTGCAGCCTATTCACAGGCACAACAGGATTCAGGACCCGGGTACGCCCAGAGGAGGAACATCTCATGGCTCTCTTCCTCGGCAGAGCCCGATTCCGAAAAGGCACACGTCCGGCTCCTTGTCCCACACGGAAGGTGGCAGCCCTGAAAGATGTTGCTGGTCTTCACCGTCCCCCTGCAGCCTATTCACAGACACATCAGGATCTGGGACCCGGGCTTGCCCAGAGGAGGAGAGGAACATCTCATGGCTCTCGTCCTTGGCAGAGCCTGATTCCAAAAAGGCACACGTTCGGCTCCTTGTCCCACACGGAAGGTGGCAGCCCTGAAAGCTGTTGCTGGTCTTCACCGTCCCCCTGCAGCCTATTAACAGGCACAACAGGATCTGAGACCGGGGCTTGCCCAGAGGAGGAACATCTCATGGCTCTAGTCCTCTGCAGAGCCTGATTCTGGAAAAGCACACGTCCGGCTCCTTGTCCCACACGGAAGGTGGCAGGCTGGAAAGATGTTGCTGGTCTTCACCGTCCCCCTGCAGCCTATTGAAAGGCACAACAGGATTCGGGACCCGGGCATGCCCAGAGGAGGAACATCTCATGGCTCTCGTCCTCGGCAGGGCCTCTTTCCGAAAAGGCATACGTCCGACTCCTTGTCCCACACGGAAGGTGGCAGCCCTGAAAGATGTTGCTGGTCTTCACCGTCCCCCTGCAGCCTATTCACAGGCACAACAGGATTCACGATGCGGGCTTGCCCAGAGGAGGAACATCTCATGGCTCTCGTCCTCGGCAGGGCCTCTTTCCGAAAAGGCACACGTCTGGCTCCTTGTCCCACACGGAAGGTGGCAGCCCTGAAAGCTGTTGCTGGTCTTCACCGTCCCCCTGCAGCCTATTCACAGGCACATCAGGATCTGGGACCCGGGCTTGCCCAGAGGAGGGACATCTCATGGCTCTCGTCCTCGGCAGGGCCTCTTTCCGAAAAGGCACACGTCCGGCTCCTTGTCCCACACGGAAGGTGGTAGGCCGGAAAGCTGTTGCTGGTCTTCACCGTCCCCCTGCAGCCTATTCACAGGCACAACAGGATCTGGGACCCGGGCTTGCCCAGAGGAGGAACATCTCATGGCTCTCGTCCTTGGCAGAGTCTGATTCCGGAAAGGCACACGTTCGGCTCCTTGTCCCACACGGAAGGTGGCAGCCCTAAAAGCTGTTGCTGGTCTTCACCGTCCCCCTGCAGCCTATTCACAGGCACAACAGGATTCAGGACCCAGGCATGCCCAGAGGAGGAACATCTCATGGCTCTCGTCCTCGGCAGAGCCCGATTCCGAAAAGGCACACGTCCGGCTCCTTGTCCCACAAGGAAGGTGGCAGCCCTGAAAGCTGTTGCTGGTCTTCACCGTCCCCCTGCAGCCTATTCACAGGTACGACAGGATCTGGGACCCGGGCTTGCCCAGAGGAGGAACATGTCATGGCTCTCTTGCTCGGCAGAGCCTGATTCCGGAAAGGCACACGTTCGGCTCCTTGTCCTACACGGAAGGTGGCAGCCCTGAAAGCTGTTGCTGGTCTTCACCGTCCCCCTGCAGCCTATTCACAGGCACAATAGGATTTAGGACCCGGGCATGCCCAGAGGAGGAACATGTCATGGCTCTCTTGCTCGGCAGAGCCTGTTTCCGGAAAGGCACACGTCCGGCTCCTTGTCCCACACGGAAGGTGGCAGCCCTGAAAGCTGTTGCTGGCCTTCACCGTCCCCCTGCAGCCTATTCACAGGCACAACAGGATCTGGGGCCCGGGCTTGCCCAGAGGAGGAACATCTCATGGCTCTCGTCCTCGGCAGGGCCTGATTCCGAAAAGGCACACGTCCGGCTCCTTGTCCCACACGGAAGTTGGCACCCCTGAAGGATGTTGCTGGTCTTCACCGTCCCCCTGCAGCCTATTCACAGGCACAACAGGATTCACGATGCGGGCTTGCCCAGAGGAGGAACATCTCATGGCTCTCGTCCTCGGCAGGGCCTCTTTCCGAAAAGGCACACGTCTGGCTCCTTGTCCCACACGGAAGGTGGCAGGCCGGAAAGCTGTTGCTGGTCTTCACCGTCCCCCTGCAGCCTATTCACAGGCACATCAGGATCTGGGACCCGGGCTTGCCCAGAGGAGGAACATCTCATGGCTCTCGTCCTCGGCAGAGCCTGATTCCGAAAAGGCACACGTCCGGCTCCTTATCCCACACGGAAGTTGGCAGCCCTGAAAGCTGTTGCTGGTCTTCACGGTCCCCCTGCAGCCTCTTGACAGGTACGACAGGATCTGGGACCCGGGCTTGCCCAGAGGAGGAACATCTCATGGCTCTCGTCCTCGGCAGAGCCTGATTCCGGAAAGGCACACGTTCGGCTCCTTGTCCCACACGGAAGGTGGCAGCCCTGAAAGCTGTTGCTGGTCTTCACCGTCCCCCTGCAGCCTATTCACAGGCACAATAGGATTTTGGACCCGGGCATGCCCAGAGGAGGAACATCTCATGGCTCTCTTCCTCGGCAGAGCACGATTCCGAAAAGGCACACGTCCGGCTCCTTGTCCCACACGGAATGTGGCAGCCCTGAAAGCTGTTGCTGGTCTTCACCGTCCCCGTGCAGCCTATTCACAGGCACATCAGGATCTGGGACCCGGGCTTGCCCAGAGGAGGAACATCTCATGGCTCTCGTCCTCGGCAGGGCCTGTTTCCGAAAAGGCACACGTCCGGCTCCTTGTCCCACATGGAAGGTGGCAGCCCTCAAAGCTGTTGCTGGTCTTCACCGTCCCCCTGCAGCCTATTCACAGGCACAACAGGATCTGGGACCCGGGCTTGCCCAGAGGAGTAGAGGAACATCTCATGGCTCTCGTCCTCGGCAGAGCCTGAATCCAAAAAGGCACACGTTCGGCTCCTTGTCCCACACGGAAGGTGGCAGCCCTGAAAGCTGTTGCTGGTCTTCACCGTCCCCCTGCAGCCTATTCTCAGGCACAACAGGATCTGGGACCCGGGCTTGCCCAGAGGGGGAACATCTCATGGCTCGCGTCCTCGGCAGAGCCCGATTCCGAAAAGGCACACGTCTGGCTCCTTGTCCCACACGGAAGGTGGCAGCCCTGAAAGATGTTGCTGGTCTTCACCGTCCCCCTGCAGCCTATTCACAGGCACAACAGTATCTGGGACCCGGGCTTGCCCAGAGGAGGAACATCTCATGGCTCTCGTCCTCGGCAGGGCCTGATTCCGAAAAGGCACACGTCCGGCTCCTTGTCCCACAAGGAAGGTGGCAGCCCTGAAAGCTGTTGTTGGTCTTCACTGTCCCCCTGCAGCCTATTCAAAGGCACAACAGGATTCACGACGCGGGCTTGCCCAGAGGAGGAACATCTCATGGCTCTCGTCCTCGGCAGAGCCTCTTTCCGAAAAGGCACACGTCTGGCTCCTTGTCCCACACGGATGGTGGCAGCCCTGAAAGCTGTTGCTGGTCTTCACCGTCCCCCTGCAGCCTATTCACAGGCACATCACGATCTGGGACCCGGGCTTGCCCAAAGGATGAACATCTCATGGCTCTCGTCCTCGGCAGAGCCTGATTCCGGAAAGGCACACGTTCGGCTCCTTGTCCCACACGGAAGGTGGCAGCCCTGAAAGCTGTTGCTGGTCTTCACCATCCCCCTGCAGCCTATTCACAGGCACAACAGGATTCAGGACCCGGGCACGACCAGAGGAGGAACATCTCATGGCTCTCTTCCTCGGCAGAGCCCGATTCCGAAAAGGCTCACGTTCGGCTCCTTGTCCCACACGGAAGGTGGCAGCCCTCAAAGCTGTTGCTGGTCTTCACCGTCCCCCTGCAGCCTATTCACAGGCACAACAGGATCTGGGACCTGGGCTTGCCCAGAGGGGGAACATCTCATGGCTCGCGTCCTCGGCAGAGCCCGATTCCGAAAAGGCACACGTCTGGCTCCTTGTCCCACACGGAAGGTGGCAGCCCTGAAAGATGTTGCTGGTCTTCACCGTCCCCCTGCAGCCTATTCACAGGCACAACAGTATCTGGGACCCGGGCTTGCCCAGAGGAGGAACATCTCATGGCTCTCGTCCTCGGCAGGGCCTGATTCCGAAAAGGCACACGTCCGGCTCCTTGTCCCACAAGGAAGGTGGCAGCCCTGAAAGCTGTTGCTGGTCTTCACTGTCCCCCTGCAGCCTATTCAAAGGCACAACAGGATTCACGACGCGGGCTTGCCCAGAGGAGGAACATCTCATGGCTCTCGTCCTCGGCAGAGCCTCTTTCCGAAAAGGCACACGTCCGGCTCCTTGTCCCACATGGAAGGTGGCAGGCCGGAAAGCTGTTGCTGGTCTTCACCGTCCCCCTGCAGCCTATTGACAGGTACGACAGGATCTAGGACCCGGGCTTGCCCAGAGGAGGAACATCTCATGGCTCTCGTCCTCGGCAGAGCCTGATTCCGGAAAGGCACACGTTCGGCTCCTTGTCCCACACGGAAGGTGGCAGCCCTGAAAGCTGTTGCTGGTCTTCACCGTCCCCCTGCAGCCTATTCACAGGCACAACAGGATTCAGGACCCGGGCACGCCCAGAGGAGGAACATCTCATGGCTCTCTTCCTCGGCAGAGCCCGATTCCGAAAAGGCACACGTCCGGCTCCTTGTCCCACACGGAAGGTGGCAGCCCTGAAAGATGTTGCTGGTCTTCACCGTCCCCCTGCAGCCTATTCACAGACACATCAGGATCTGGGACCCGGGCTTGCCCAGAGGAGGAGAGGAACATCTCATGGCTCTCGTCCTCGGCAGAGCCTGATTCCAAAAAGGCACACGTTCGGCTCCTTGTCCCACACGGAAGGTGGCAGCCCTGAAAGCTGTTGCTGGTCTTCACCATCCCCCTGCAGCCTATTCACAGGGACAACAGCATCTGGGACCCGGGCTTGCCCAGAGGAGGAACATCTCATGGCTCTCGTCCTCGGCAGGGCCTCTTTCCGAAAAGGCACACGTCCGGCTCCTTGTCCCACATGGAAGGTGGCAGGCCGGAAAGCTGTTGCTGGTCTTCACCGTCCCCCTGCAGCCTATTGACAGGTACGACAGGATCTAGGACCCGGGCTTGCCCAGAGGAGGAACATCTCATGGCTCTCGTCCTCGGCAGAGCCTGATTCCGGAAAGGCACACGTTCGGCTCCTTGTCCCACACGGAAGGTGGCAGCCCTGAAAGCTGTTGCTGGTCTTCACCGTCCCCCTGCAGCCTATTCACAGGCACAACAGGATTCAGGACCCGGGCACGCCCAGAGGAGGAACATCTCATGGCTCTCGTCCTCGGCAGAGCCTGATTCCAAAAAGGCACACGTTCGGCTCCTTGTCCCACACGGAAGGTGGCAGCCCTGAAAGCTGTTGCTGGTCTTCACCATCCCCCTGCAGCCTATTCACAGGGACAACAGCATCTGGGACCCGGGCTTGCCCAGAGGAGGAACATCTCATGGCTCTCGTCCTCGGCAGGGCCTCTTTCCGAAAAGGCACACGTCCGGCTCCTTGTCCCACATGGAAGGTGGCAGGCCGGAAAGCTGTTGCTGGTCTTCACCGTCCCCCTGCAGCCTATTGACAGGTACGACAGGATCTAGGACCCGGGCTTGCCCAGAGGAGGAACATCTCATGGCTCTCGTCCTCGGCAGAGCCTGATTCCGGAAAGGCACACGTTCGGCTCCTTGTCCCACACGGAAGGTGGCAGCCCTGAAAGCTGTTGCTGGTCTTCACCGTCCCCCTGCAGCCTATTCACAGGCACAACAGGATTCAGGACCCGGGCACGCCCAGAGGAGGAACATCTCATGGCTCTCTTCCTCGGCAGAGCCCGATTCCGAAAAGGCACACGTCCGGCTCCTTGTCCCACACGGAAGGTGGCAGCCCTGAAAGATGTTGCTGGTCTTCACCGTCCCCCTGCAGCCTATTCACAGACACATCAGGATCTGGGACCCGGGCTTGCCCAGAGGAGGAGAGGAACATCTCATGGCTCTCGTCCTCGGCAGAGCCTGATTCCAAAAAGGCACACGTTCGGCTCCTTGTCCCACACGGAAGGTGGCAGCCCTGAAAGCTGTTGCTGGTCTTCACCGTCCCCCTGCAGCCTATTCACAGGCACAACAGGATCTGGGACCCGGGCTTGCCCAGAGGGGGAACATCTCATGGCTCTCGTCCTCGGCAGAGCCCGATTCCGAAAAGTTACACGTCCGGCTCCTTGTCCCACACGGAAGGTGGCAGCCCTGAAAGCTGTTGCTGGTCTTCACTGTCCCCCTGCAGCCTATTCAAAGGCACAACAGGATTCACGACGCTGGCTTGCCCAGAGGAGGAACATCTCATGGCTCTCGTCCTCGGCAGAGCCTGATTCCGGAAAGGCTCACGTTCGGCTCCTTGTCCGACACGGAAGGTGGCAGCCCTGAAAGCTGTTGCTGGTCTTCACCATCCCCCTGCAGCCTATTCACAGGCACAACAGGATTCAGGACCCGGGCACGCCCAGAGGAGGAACATCTCATGGCTCTCTTCCTCGGCAGAGCCCGATTCCGAAAAGGCACACGTCCGGCTCCTTGTCCCACAAGGAAGTTGGCAGCCCTCAAAGCTGTTACCGGTCTTCACCGTCCCCCTGCAGCCTATTCACAGGCACAACAGGATCTGGGACCCGGGCTTGCCCAGAGGAGGAGAGGAACATCTCATGGCTCTCGTCCTTGGCAGAGCCTGATTCCAAAAAGGCACACGTTCGGCTCCTTGTCCCACACGGAAGGTGGCAGCCCTGAAAGCTGTTGCTGGTCTTCACCGTCCCCCTGCAGCCTATTCACAGGCACAACAGGATCTGGGACCCGGGCTTGCCCAGAGGGGGAACATCTCATGGCTCTCGTCCTCGGCAGAGCCCGATTCCGAAAAGTTACACGTCTGGCTCCTTGTCCCACACGGAAGGTGGCACCCCTGAAGGATGTTGCTGGTCTTCACCGTCCCCCTGCAGCCTATTCACAGGCACAACAGGATTCACGATGCGGGCTTGCCCAGAGGAGGAACATCTCATGGCTCTCGTCCTCGGCAGAGCCTCTTTCCGAAAAGGCACACGTCTGGCTCCTTGTCCCACACGGAAGGTGGCAGGCCGGAAAGCTGTTGCTGGTCTTCACCGTCCCGCTGCAGCCTATTCACAGGCACATCACGATCTGGGACCCGGGCTTGCCCAAAGGATGAACATCTCATGGCTCTCGTCCTCGGCAGGGCCTGATTCCGAAAAGGCACACGTCCGGCTCCTTGTCCCACAAGGAAGGTGGCAGCCCTGAAAGCTGTTGCTGGTCTTCACTGTCCCCCTGCAGCCTATTCAAAGGCACAACAGGATTCACGACGCGGGCTTGCCCAGAGGAGGAACATCTCATGGCTCTCGTCCTCGGCAGAGCCTCTTTCCGAAAAGGCACACGTCTGGCTCATTGTCCCACACGGAAGGTGGCAGCCCTGAAAGCTGTTGCTGGTCTTCACCGTCCCCCTGCAGCCTATTCACAGGCACATCACGATCTGGGACCCGGGCTTGCCCAAAGGATGAACATCTCATGGCTCTCGTCCTCGGCAGAGCCTGATTCCGAAAAGGCACACGTTCGGCTCCTTGTCCCACACGGAAGGTGGCAGCCCTGAAAGCTGTTGCTGGTCTTCACCATCCCCCTGCAGCCTATTCACAGGGACAACAGCATCTGGGACCCGGGCTTGCCCAGAGGAGGAACATCTCATGGCTCTCGTCCTCGGCAGGGCCTCTTTCCGAAAAGGCACACGTCCGGCTCCTTGTCCCACATGGAAGGTGGCAGGCCGGAAAGCTGTTGCTGGTCTTCACCGTCCCCCTGCAGCCTATTGACAGGTACGACAGGATCTAGGACCCGGGCTTGCCCAGAGGAGGAACATCTCATGGCTCTCGTCCTCGGCAGAGCCTGATTCCGGAAAGGCACACGTTCGGCTCCTTGTCCCACACGGAAGGTGGCAGCCCTGAAAGCTGTTGCTGGTCTTCACCGTCCCCCTGCAGCCTATTCACAGGCACAACAGGATTCAGGACCCGGGTACGCCCAGAGGAGGAACATCTCATGGCTCTCTTCCTCGGCAGAGCCCGATTCCGAAAAGGCACACGTCCGGCTCCTTGTCCCACACGGAAGGTGGCAGCCCTGAAAGATGTTGCTGGTCTTCACCGTCCCCCTGCAGCCTATTCACAGACACATCAGGATCTGGGACCCGGGCTTGCCCAGAGGAGGAGAGGAACATCTCATGGCTCTCGTCCTTGGCAGAGCCTGATTCCAAAAAGGCACACGTTCGGCTCCTTGTCCCACACGGAAGGTGGCAGCCCTGAAAGCTGTTGCTGGTCTTCACCGTCCCCCTGCAGCCTATTCACAGGCACAACAGGATCTGGGACCCGGGCTTGCCCAGAGGGGGAACATCTCATGGCTCTCGTCCTCGACAGAGCCCAATTCCGAAAAGTTACACGTCCGGCTCCTTGTCCCACACGGAAGGTGGCAGCCCTGAAAGCTGTTGCTGGTCTTCACCGTCCCCCTGCAGCCTATTCACAGGCACAACAGGATTCAGGACCCGGGCATGCCCAGAGGAGGAACATCTCATGGCTCTCTTCCTCGGCAGAGCCCGATTCCGAAAAGGCACACGTCCGGCTCCTTGTCCCACACGGAAGGTGGCAGCCCTGAAAGATGTTGCTGGTCTTCACCGTCCCCCTGCAGCCTATTCACAGACACATCAGGATCTGGGACCCGGGCTTGCCCAGAGGAGGAGAGGAACATCTCATGTCTCTCGTCCTTGGCAGAGCCTGATTCCAAAAAGGCACACGTTCGGCTCCTTGTCCCACACGGAAGGTGGCAGCCCTGAAAGCTGTTGCTGGTCTTCACCGTCCCCCTGCAGCCTATTCACAGGCACAACAGGATCTGGGACCCGGGCTTGCCCAGAGGGGGAACATCTCATGGCTCTCGTCCTCGGCAGAGCCCGATTCCGAAAAGTTACACGTCCGGCTCCTTGTCCCACACGGAAGGTGGCAGCCCTGAAAGCTGTTGCTGGTCTTCACTGTCCCCCTGCAGCCTATTCAAAGGCACAACAGGATTCACGACGCTGGCTTGCCCAGAGGAGGAACATCTCATGGCTCTCGTCCTCGGCAGAGCCTGATTCCGGAAAGGCTCACGTTCGGCTCCTTGTCCCACACGGAAGGTGGCAGCCCTGAAAGCTGTTGCTGGTCTTCACCATCCCCCTGCAGCCTATTCACAGGCACAACAGGATTCAGGACCCGGGCACGCCCAGAGGAGGAACATCTCATGGCTCTCTTCCTCGGCAGAGCCCGATTCCGAAAAGGCACACGTCCGGCTCCTTGTCCCACAAGGAAGTTGGCAGCCCTCAAAGCTGTTGCCGGTCTTCACCGTCCCCCTGCAGCCTATTCACAGGCACAACAGGATCTGGGACCCGGGCTTGCCCAGAGGAGGAGAGGAACATCTCATGGCTCTCGTCCTTGGCAGAGCCTGATTCCAAAAAGGCACACGTTCGGCTCCTTGTCCCACACGGAAGGTGGCAGCCCTGAAAGCTGTTGCTGGTCTTCACCGTCCCCCTGCAGCCTATTCACAGGCACAACAGGATCTGGGACCCGGGCTTGCCCAGAGGGGGAACATCTCATGGCTCTCGTCCTCGGCAGAGCCCGATTCCGAAAAGGCACACGTCCGGCTCCTTGTCCCACACGGAAGGTGGCAGCCCTGAAAGATGTTGCTGGTCTTCACCGTCCCCCTGCAGCCTATTCACAGACACATCAGGATCTGGGACCCGGGCTTGCCCAGAGGAGGAACATCTCATGGCTCTCGTCCTCGGCAGGGCCTGATTCCGAAAAGGCACACGTCCGGCTCCTTGTCCCACACGGAAGTTGGCACCCCTGAAGGATGTTGCTGGTCTTCACCGTCCCCCTGCAGCCTATTCACAGGCACAACAGGATTCACGATGCGGGCTTGCCCAGAGGAGGAACATCTCATGGCTCTCGTCCTCGGCAGAGCCTCTTTCCGAAAAGGCACACGTCTGGCTCCTTGTCCCACACGGAAGGTGGCAGGCCGGAAAGCTGTTGCTGGTCTTCACCGTCCCCCTGCAGCCTATTCACAGGCACATCACGATCTGGGACCCGGGCTTGCCCACAGGATGAACATCTCATGGCTCTCGTCCTCGGCAGGGCCTGATTCCGAAAAGGCACACGTCCGGCTCCTTGTCCCACAAGGAAGGTGGCAGCCCTGAAAGCTGTTGCTGGTCTTCACTGTCCCCCTGCAGCCTATTCAAAGGCACAACAGGATTCACGACGCGGGCTTGCCCAGAGGAGGAACATCTCATGGCTCTCGTCCTCGGCAGAGCCTCTTTCCGAAAAGGCACACGTCTGGCTCCTTGTCCCACACGGAAGGTGGCAGCCCTGAAAGCTGTTGCTGGTCTTCACCGTCCCCCTGCAGCCTATTCACAGGCACATCACGATCTGGGACCCGGGCTTGCCCAAAGGATGAACATCTCATGGCTCTCGTCCTCGGCAGAGCCTGATTCCGAAAAGGCACACGTTCGGCTCCTTGTCCCACACGGAAGGTGGCAGCCCTGAAAGCTGTTGCTGGTCTTCACCATCCCCCTGCAGCCTATTCACAGGGACAACAGCATCTGGGACCCGGGCGTGCCCAGAGGAGGAACATCTCATGGCTCTCGTCCTCGGCAGGGCCTCTTTCCGAAAAGGCACACGTCCGGCCCCTTGTCCCACATGGAAGGTGGCAGGCCGGAAAGCTGTTGCTGGTCTTCACCGTCCCCCTGCAGCCTATTGACAGGTACGACAGGATCTAGGACCCGGGCTTGCCCAGAGGAGGAACATCTCATGGCTCTCGTCCTCGGCAGAGCCTGATTCCGGAAAGGCACACGTTCGGCTCCTTGTCCCACACGGAAGGTGGCAGCCCTGAAAGCTGTTGCTGGTCTTCACCGTCCCCCTGCAGCCTATTCACAGGCACAACAGGATTCAGGACCCGGGCACGCCCAGAGGAGGAACATCTCATGGCTCTCTTCCTCGGCAGAGCCCGATTCCGAAAAGGCACACGTCCGGCTCCTTGTCCCACACGGAAGGTGGCAGCCCTGAAAGATGTTGCTGGTCTTCACCGTCCCCCTGCAGCCTATTCACAGACACATCAGGATCTGGGACCCGGGCTTGCCCAGAGGAGGAGAGGAACATCTCATGGCTCTCGTCCTTGGCAGAGCCTGATTCCAAAAAGGCACACGTTCGGCTCCTTGTCCCACACGGAAGGTGGCAGCCCTGAAAGCTGTTGCTGGTCTTCACCGTCCCCCTGCAGCCTATTCACAGGCACAACAGGATCTGGGACCCGGGCTTGCCCAGAGGGGGAACATCTCATGGCTCTCGTCCTCGGCAGAGCCCGATTCCGAAAAGTTACACGTCTGGCTCCTTGTCCCACACGGAAGGTGGCAGCCCTGAAAGATGTTGCTGGTCTTCACCGTCCCCCTGCAGCCTATTCACAGACACATCAGGATCTGGGACCCGGGCTTGCCCAGAGGAGGAACATCTCATGGCTCTCGTCCTCGGCAGGGCCTGATTCCGAAAAGGCACACGTCCGGCTCCTTGTCCCACACGGAAGTTGGCACCCCTGAAGGATGTTGCTGGTCTTCACCGTCCCCCTGCAGCCTATTCACAGGCACAACAGGATTCACGATGCGGGCTTGCCCAGAGGAGGAACATCTCATGGCTCTCGTCCTCGGCAGAGCCTGTTTCCGAAAAGGCACACGTCTGGCTCCTTGTCCCACATGGAAGGTGGCAGGCCGGAAAGCTGTTGCTGGTCTTCACCGTCCCCCTGCAGCCTATTCACAGGCACATCAGGATCTGGGACCCGGGCTTGCCCAGAGGAGGAACATCTCATGGCTCTCGTCCTCGGCAGGGCCTGATTCCGAAAAGGCACACGTCCGGCTCCTTGTCCCACAAGGAAGGTGGCAGCCCTGAAAGCTGTTGCTGGTCTTCACTGTCCCCCTGCAGCCTATTCAAAGGCACAACAGGATTCACGACGCGGGCTTGCCCAGAGGAGGAACATCTCATGGCTCTCGTCCTCGGCAGAGCCTCTTTCCGAAAAGGCACACGTCTGGCTCCTTGTCCCACACGGAAGGTGGCAGGCCGGAAAGCTGTTGCTGGTCTTCACCGTCCCCCTGCAGCCTATTCACAGGCACATCACGATCTGGGACCCGGGCTTGCCCAAAGGATGAACATCTCATGGCTCTCGACCTCGGCAGAGCCTGATTCCGCAAAAGGCACACGTTCGGCTCCTTGTCCCACACGGAAGGTGGCAGCCCTGAAAGCTGTTGCTGGTCTTCACCATCCCCCTGCAGCCTATTCACAGGTACAACAGCATCTGGGACCCGGGCTTGCCCAGAGGAGGAACATCTCATGGCTCTCGTCCTCGGCAGTGCCTCTTTCCGAAAAGGCACACGTCCGGCTCCTTATCCCACACAGAAGTTGGCAGCCCTGAAAGCTGTTGCTGGTCTTCACCGTCCCCCTGCAGCCTATTGACAGGTACGACAGGATCTGGGACCCGGGCTTGCCCAGAGGAGGAACATCTCATGGCTCTCGTCCTCGGCAGAGCCTGATTCCGGAAAGGCACACGTCCGGCTCCTTGTCCCACACGGAAGGTTGCAGCCCTGAAAGATGTTGCTGGTCTTCACCGTCCCCCTGCAGCCTATTCACAGGCACAACAGGATCTGGGACCCGGGCTTGCCCAGAGGGGGAACATCTCATGGCTCTCGTCCTCGGCAGGGCCTCTTTCCGAAAAGGCACACGTCTGGCTGCTTGTCCCACATGGAAGGTGGCAGGCCGGAAAGCTGTTGCTGGTCTTCACCGTCCCCCTGCAGCCTATTCACAGACACATCAGGATTTGGGACCCGGGCTTGCCCAGAGGAGGAACATCTCATGGCTCTCGTCCTCGGCAGGGCCTCATTCCGAAAAGGCACACGTCCGGCTCCTTGTCCCACAAGGAAGGTGGCAGCCCTGAAAGCTGTTGCTGGTCTTCACTGTCCCCCTGCAGCCTATTCAAAGGCACAACAGGATTCACGACGCGGGCTTGCCCAGAGGAGGAACATCTCATGGCTCTCGTCCTCGGCAGAGCCTGATTCCGAAAAGGCACACGTTCGGCTCCTTGTCCCACACGGAAGGTGGCAGCCCTGAAAGCTGTTGCTGGTCTTCACCGTCCCCCTGCAGCCTATTCACAGGCACAACAGGATCTGGGACCCGGGGTTGCCCAGAGGGGGAACATCTCATGGCTCTCGTCCTCGGCAGAGCCCGATTCCGAAAAGGCACACGTCCGGCTCCTTGTCCCACACGGAAGGTGGCAGGCCGGAAAGATGTTGCTGTTCTTCACCGTCCCCCTGCAGCCTATTCACAGGCACAACAGTATCTGGGACCCGGGCTTGCCCAGAGGAGGAACATCTCATGGCTCTCGTCCTCGGCAGGGCCTGATTCCGAAAAGGCACACGTCCGGCTCCTTGTCCCACACGGAAGGTGGCAGCCCTGAAGGATGTTGCTGGTCTTCACCGTCCCCCTGCAGCCTATTCACAGGCACAACAGGATTCACGATGCGGGCTTGCCCAGAGGAGGAACATCTCATGGCTCTCGTCCTCGGCAGGGCCTGTTTCCGAAAAGGCACACGTCTGGCTCCTTGTCCCATATGGAAGGTGGCAGGCCGGAAAGCTGTTGCTGGTCTTCACCGTCCCCCTGCAGCCTATTCACAGGCACATCACGATCTGGGACCCGGGCTTACCCAGAGGAGGAACATCTCATGGCTCTCGTCCTCGGCAGGGCCTGATTCCGAAAAGGCACACGTCCGGCTCCTTGTCCCACAAGGAAGGTGGCAGCCCTGAAAGCTGTTGCTGGTCTTCACTGTCCCCCTGCAGCCTATTCAAAGGCACAACAGGATTCACGACGCGGGCTTGCCCAGAGGAGGAACATCTCATGGCTCTCGTCCTCGGCAGAGCCTGATTCCGGAAAGGCACAGGTTCGGCTCCTTGTCCCACACGGAAGGTGGCAGCCCTGAAAGCTGTTGCTGGTCTTCACCATCCCCCTGCAGCCTATTCACAGGCACAACAGGATTCAGGACCCGGGCACGCCCAGAGGAGGAACATCTCATGGCTCTCTTCCTCGGCAGAGCCCGATTCCGAAAAGGCACACGTCCGGCTCCTTGTCCCACAAGGAAGTTGGCAGCCCTCAAAGCTGTTGCTGGTCTTCACCGTCCCCCTGCAGCCTATTCACAGGCACAACAGGATCTGGGACCCGGGCTTGCCCAGAGGAGGAGAGGAACATCTCATGGCTCTCGTCCTCGGCAGAGCCTGATTCCAAAAAGGCACACGTTCGGCTCCTTGTCCCACACGGAAGGTGGCAGCCCTGAAAGCTGTTGCTGGTCTTCACCGTCCCCCTGCAGCCTATTCACAGGCACAACAGGATCTGGGACCCGGGCTTGCCCAGAGGGGGAACATCTCATGGCTCTCGTCCTCGGCAGAGCCCGATTCCGAAAAGTTACACGTCTGGCTCCTTGTCCCACACGGAAGGTGGCAGCCCTGAAAGATGTTGCTGGTCTTCACCGTCCCCCTGCAGCCTATTCACAGGCACAACAGGATCTGGGACCCGGGCTTGCCCAGAGGAGGAACATCTCATGGCTCTCGTCCTCGGCAGGGCCTGATTCCGAAAACGCACACGTCCGGCTCCTTGTCCCACACGGAAGTTGGCACCCCTGAAGGATGTTGCTGGTCTTCACCGTCCCCCTGCAGCCTATTCACAGGCACAACAGGATTCACGATGCGGGCTTGCCCAGAGGAGGAACATCTCATGGCTCTCGTCCTCGGCAGAGCCTGATTCCGAAAAGGCACACGTCTGGCTCCTTGTCCCACATGGAAGGTGGCAGGCCGGAAAGCTGTTGCTGGTCTTCACCGTCCCCCTGCAGCCTATTCACAGGCACATCAGGATCTGGGACCCGGGCTTGCCCAGAGGAGGAACATCTCATGGCTCTCGTCCTCGGCAGGGCCTGATTCCGAAAAGGCACACGTCCGGCTCCTTGTCCCACACGGAAGGTGGCAGCCCTGAAAGCTGTTGCTGGTCTTCACTGTCCCCCTGCAGCCTATTCAAAGGCACAACAGGATTCACGACGCGGGCTTGCCCAGAGGAGGAACATCTCATGGCTCTCGTCCTCGGCAGAGCCTCTTTCCGAAAAGGCACACGTCTGGCTCCTTGTCCCACACGGAAGGTGGCAGGCCGGAAAGCTGTTGCTGGTCTTCACCGTCCCCCTGCAGCCTATTCACAGGCACATCAGGATCTGGGACCCGGGCTTGCCCAGAGGATGAACATCTCATGGCTCTCGTCCTCGGCAGAGCCTGATTCCGGAAAGGCACACGTTCGGCTCCTTGTCCCACACGGAAGGTGGCAGCCCTGAAAGCTGTTGCTGGTCTTCACCATCCCCCTGCAGCCTATTCACAGGTACAACAGCATCTGGGACCCGGGCTTGCCCAGAGGAGGAACATCTCATGGCTCTCGTCCTCGGCAGGGCCTCATTCCGAAAAGGCACACGTCCGGCTCCTTGTCCCACACGGAAGTTGGCACCCCTGAAGGATGTTGCTGGTCTTCACTGTCCCCCTGCAGCCTATTCAAAGGCACAACAGGATTCACGACGCGGGCTTGCCCAGAGGAGGAACATCTCATGGCTCTCGTCCTCGGCAGAGCCTGATTCCGGAAAGGCACACGTTCGGCTCCTTGTCCCACACGGAAGGTGGCAGCCCTGAAAGCTGTTGCTGGTCTTCACCATCCCCCTGCAGCCTATTCACAGGCACAACAGGATTCAGGACCCGGGCACGCCCAGAGGAGGAACATCTCATGGCTCTCTTCCTCGGCAGAGCCCGATTCCGAAAAGGCACACGTCCGGCTCCTTGTCCCACAAGGAAGTTGGCAGCCCTCAAAGCTGTTGCTGGTCTTCACCGTCCCCCTGCAGCCTATTCACAGGCACAACAGGATCTGGGACCCGGGCTTGCCCAGAGGAGGAGAGGAACATCTCATGGCTCTCGTCCTCGGCAGAGCCTGATTCCAAAAAAGCACACGTTCGGCTCCTTGTCCCACACGGAAGGTGGCAGCCCTGAAAGCTGTTGCTGGTCTTCACCGTCCCCCTGCAGCCTATTCACAGGCACAACAGGATCTGGGACCCGGGCTTGCCCAGAGGGGGAACATCTCATGGCTCTCGTCCTCGGCAGAGCCCGATTCCGAAAAGTTACACGTCTGGCTCCTTGTCCCACACGGAAGGTGGCAGCCCTGAAAGCTGTTGCTGGTCTTCACCGTCCCCCTGCAGCCTATTCACAGGCACAACAGGATCTGGGACCCGGGCTTGCCCAGAGGAGGAACATCTCATGGCTCTCGTCCTCGGCAGAGCCTGATTCCGAAAAGGCACACGTCTGGCTCCTTGTCCCACATGGAAGGTGGCAGGCCGGAAAGCTGTTGCTGGTCTTCACCGTCCCCCTGCAGCCTATTGACAGGTACGACAGGATCTGGGACCCGGGCTTGCCCAGAGGAGGAACATCTCATGGCTCTCGTCCTCGGCAGAGCCTGATTCCGGAAAGGCACACGTCCGGCTCCTTGTCCCACACGGAAGGTTGCAGCCCTGAAAGATGTTGCTGGTCTTCACCGTCCCCCTGCAGCCTATTCACAGGCACAACAGGATCTGGGACCCGGGCTTGCCCAGAGGAGGAACATCTCATGGCTCTCGTCCTCGGCAGGGCCTCTTTCCGAAAAGGCACACGTCTGGCTGCTTGTCCCACATGGAAGGTGGCAGGCCGGAAAGCTGTTGCTGGTCTTCACCGTCCCCCTGCAGCCTATTCACAGACACATCAGGATTTGGGACCCGGGCTTGCCCAGAGGAGGAACATCTCATGGCTCTCGTCCTCGGCAGGGCCTCATTCCGAAAAGGCACACGTCCGGCTCCTTTTCCCACAAGGAAGGTGGCAGCCCTGAAAGCTGTTGCTGGTCTTCACTGTCCCCCTGCAGCCTATTCAAAGGCACAACAGGATTCACGACGCGGGCTTGCCCAGAGGAGGAACATCTCATGGCTCTCGTCCTCGGCAGAGCCTGATTCCGAAAAGGCACACGTTCGGCTCCTTGTCCCACACGGAAGGTGGCAGCCCTGAAAGCTGTTGCTGGTCTTCACCGTCCCCCTGCAGCCTATTCACAGGCACAACAGGATCTGGGACCCGGGGTTGCCCAGAGGGGGAACATCTCATGGCTCTCGTCCTCGGCAGAGCCCGATTCCGAAAAGGCACACGTCCGGCTCCTTGTCCCACACGGAAGGTGGCAGCCCTGAAGGATGTTGCTGGTCTTCACCGTCCCCCTGCAGCCTATTCACAGGCACAACAGGATTCACGATGCGGGCTTGCCCAGAGGAGGAACATCTCATGGCTCTCGTCCTCGGCAGGGCCTGTTTCCGAAAAGGCACACGTCTGGCTCCTTGTCCCACATGGAAGGTGGCAGGCCGGAAAGCTGTTGCTGGTCTTCACCGTCCCCCTGCAGCCTATTCACAGACACATCAGGATCTGGGACCCGGGCTTGCCCAGAGGAGGAACATCTCATGGCTCTCGTCCTCGGCAGGGCCTGATTCCGAAAAGGCACACGTCCGGCTCCTTGTCCCACAAGGAAGGTGGCAGCCCTGAAAGCTGTTGCTGGTCTTCACTGTCCCCCTGCAGCCTATTCAAAGGCACAACAGGATTCACGACGCGGGCTTGCCCAGAGGAGGAACATCTCATGGCTCTCGTCCTCGGCAGAGCCTGATTCCGGAAAGGCACAGGTTCGGCTCCTTGTCCCACACGGAAGGTGGCAGCCCTGAAAGCTGTTGCTGGTCTTCACCATCCCCCTGCAGCCTATTCACAGGCACAACAGGATTCAGGACCCGGGCACGCCCAGAGGAGGAACATCTCATGGCTCTCTTCCTCGGCAGAGCCCGATTCCGAAAAGGCACACGTCCGGCTCCTTGTCCCACAAGGAAGTTGGCAGCCCTCAAAGCTGTTGCTGGTCTTCACCGTCCCCCTGCAGCCTATTCACAGGCACAACAGGATCTGGGACCCGGGCTTGCCCAGAGGAGGAGAGGAACATCTCATGGCTCTCGTCCTCGGCAGAGCCTGATTCCAAAAAGGCACACGTTCGGCTCCTTGTCCCACACGGAAGGTGGCAGCCCTGAAAGCTGTTGCTGGTCTTCACCGTCCCCCTGCAGCCTATTCACAGGCACAACAGGATCTGGGACCCGGGCTTGCCCAGAGGGGGAACATCTCATGGCTCTCGTCCTCGGCAGAGCCCGATTCCGAAAAGTTACACGTCTGGCTCCTTGTCCCACACGGAAGGTGGCAGCCCTGAAAGATGTTGCTGGTCTTCACCGTCCCCCTGCAGCCTATTCACAGGCACAACAGGATCTGGGACCCGGGCTTGCCCAGAGGAGGAACATCTCATGGCTCTCGTCCTCGGCAGGGCCTGATTCCGAAAACGCACACGTCCGGCTCCTTGTCCCACACGGAAGTTGGCACCCCTGAAGGATGTTGCTGGTCTTCACCGTCCCCCTGCAGCCTATTCACAGGCACAACAGGATTCACGATGCGGGCTTGCCCAGAGGAGGAACATCTCATGGCTCTCGTCCTCGGCAGAGCCTGATTCCGAAAAGGCACACGTCTGGCTCCTTGTCCCACATGGAAGGTGGCAGGCCGGAAAGCTGTTGCTGGTCTTCACCGTCCCCCTGCAGCCTATTCACAGGCACATCAGGATCTGGGACCCGGGCTTGCCCAGAGGAGGAACATCTCATGGCTCTCGTCCTCGGCAGGGCCTGATTCCGAAAAGGCACACGTCCGGCTCCTTGTCCCACACGGAAGGTGGCAGCCCTGAAAGCTGTTGCTGGTCTTCACTGTCCCCCTGCAGCCTATTCACAGGCACAACAGGATTCAGGACCCGGGCACGCCCAGAGGAGGAACATCTCATGGCTCTCTTCCTCGGCAGAGCCCGATTCCGAAAAGGCACACGTCCGGCTCCTTGTCCCACAAGGAAGTTGGCAGCCCTCAAAGCTGTTGCTGGTCTTCACCGTCCCCCTGCAGCCTATTCACAGGCACAACAGGATCTGGGACCCGGGCTTGCCCAGAGGAGGAGAGGAACATCTCATGGCTCTCGTCCTCGGCAGAGCCTGATTCCAAAAAGGCACACGTTCGGCTCCTTGTCCCACACGGAAGGTGGCAGCCCTGAAAGCTGTTGCTTGTCTTCACCGTCCCCCTGCAGCCTATTCACAGGCACAACAGGATCTGGGACCCGGGCTTGCCCAGAGGGGGAACATCTCATGGCTCTCGTCCTCGGCAGAGCCCGATTCCGAAAAGTTACACGTCTGGCTCCTTGTCCCACACGGAAGGTGGCAGCCCTGAAAGATGTTGCTGGTCTTCACCGTCCCCCTGCAGCCTATTCACAGGCACAACAGGATCTGGGACCCGGGCTTGCCCAGAGGAGGAACATCTCATGGCTCTCGTCCTCGGCAGGGCCTGATTCCGAAAACGAACACGTCCGGCTCCTTGTCCCACATTGAAGTTGGCACCCCTGAAGGATGTTGCTGGTCTTCACCGTCCCCCTGCAGCCTATTCACAGGCACAACAGGATTCACGATGCGGGCTTGCCCAGAGGAGGAACATCTCATGGCTCTCGTCCTCGGCAGAGCCTGATTCCGAAAAGGCACACGTCTGGCTCCTTGTCCCACATGGAAGGTGGCAGGCCGGAAAGCTGTTGCTGGTCTTCACCGTCCCCCTGCAGCCTATTCACAGGCACATCAGGATCTGGGACCCGGGCTTGCCCAGAGGAGGAACATCTCATGGCTCTCGTCCTCGGCAGGGCCTGATTCCGAAAAGGCACACGTCCGGCTCCTTGTCCCACACGGAAGGTGGCAGCCCTGAAAGATGTTGCTGGTCTTCACTGTCCCCCTGCAGCCTATTCAAAGGCACAACAGGATTCACGACGCGGGCTTGCCCAGAGGAGGAACATCTCATGGCTCTCGTCCTCGGCAGAGCCTGATTCCGGAAAGGCACACGTCCGGCTCCTTGTCCCACACGGAAGGTTGCAGCCCTGAAAGATGTTGCTGGTCTTCACCGTCCCCCTGCAGCCTATTCACAGGCACAACAGGATCTGGGACCCGGGCTTGCCCAGAGGAGGAACATCTCATGGCTCTCGTCCTCGGCAGGGCCTCTTTCCGAAAAGGCACACGTCTGGCTGCTTGTCCCACATGGAAGGTGGCAGGCCGGAAAGCTGTTGCTGGTCTTCACCGTCCCCCTGCAGCCTATTCACAGACACATCAGGATTTGGGACCCGGGCTTGCCCAGAGGAGGAACATCTCATGGCTCTCGTCCTCGGCAGGGCCTCATTCCGAAAAGGCACACGTCCGGCTCCTTTTCCCACAAGGAAGGTGGCAGCCCTGAAAGCTGTTGCTGGTCTTCACTGTCCCCCTGCAGCCTATTCAAAGGCACAACAGGATTCACGACGCGGGCTTGCCCAGAGGAGGAACATCTCATGGCTCTCGTCCTCGGCAGAGCCTGATTCCGAAAAGGCACACGTTCGGCTCCTTGTCCCACACGGAAGGTGGCAGCCCTGAAAGCTGTTGCTGGTCTTCACCGTCCCCCTGCAGCCTATTCACAGGCACAACAGGATCTGGGACCCGGGGTTGCCCAGAGGGGGAACATCTCATGGCTCTCGTCCTCGGCAGAGCCCGATTCCGAAAACGAACACGTCCGGCTCCTTGTCCCACACGGAAGGTGGCAGCCCTGAAGGATGTTGCTGGTCTTCACCGTCCCCCTGCAGCCTATTCACAGGCACAACAGGATTCACGATGCGGGCTTGCCCAGAGGAGGAACATCTCATGGCTCTCGTCCTCGGCAGGGCCTGTTTCCGAAAAGGCACACGTCTGGCTCCTTGTCCCACATGGAAGGTGGCAGGCCGGAAAGCTGTTGCTGGTCTTCACCGTCCCCCTGCAGCCTATTCACAGACACATCAGGATCTGGGACCCGGGCTTGCCCAGAGGAGGAACATCTCATGGCTCTCGTCCTCGGCAGGGCCTCATTCCGAAAAGGCACACGTCCGGCTCCTTGTCCCACAAGGAAGGTGGCAGCCCTGAAAGCTGTTGCTGGTCTTCACTGTCCCCCTGCAGCCTATTCAAAGGCACAACAGGATTCACGACGCGGGCTTGCCCAGAGGAGGAACATCTCATGGCTCTCGTCCTCGGCAGAGCCTGATTCCGGAAAGGCACAGGTTCGGCTCCTTGTCCCACACGGAAGGTGGCAGCCCTGAAAGCTGTTGCTGGTCTTCACCATCCCCCTGCAGCCTATTCACAGGCACAACAGGATTCAGGACCCGGGCACGCCCAGAGGAGGAACATCTCATGGCTCTCTTCCTCGGCAGAGCCCGATTCCGAAAAGGCACACGTCCGGCTCCTTGTCCCACAAGGAAGTTGGCAGCCCTCAAAGCTGTTGCTGGTCTTCACCGTCCCCCTGCAGCCTATTCACAGGCACAACAGGATCTGGGACCCGGGCTTGCCCAGAGGAGGAGAGGAACATCTCATGGCTCTCGTCCTCGGCAGAGCCTGATTCCAAAAAGGCACACGTTCGGCTCCTTGTCCCACACGGAAGGTGGCAGCCCTGAAAGCTGTTGCTGGTCTTCACCGTCCCCCTGCAGCCTATTCACAGGCACAACAGGATCTGGGACCCGGGCTTGCCCAGAGGGGGAACATCTCATGGCTCTCGTCCTCGGCAGAGCCCGATTCCGAAAAGTTACACGTCTGGCTCCTTGTCCCACACGGAAGGTGGCAGCCCTGAAAGATGTTGCTGGTCTTCACCGTCCCCCTGCAGCCTATTCACAGGCACAACAGGATCTGGGACCCGGGCTTGCCCAGAGGAGGAACATCTCATGGCTCTCGTCCTCGGCAGGGCCTGATTCCGAAAACGCACACGTCCGGCTCCTTGTCCCACACGGAAGTTGGCACCCCTGAAGGATGTTGCTGGTCTTCACCGTCCCCCTGCAGCCTATTCACAGGCACAACAGGATTCACGATGCGGGCTTGCCCAGAGGAGGAACATCTCATGGCTCTCGTCCTCGGCAGAGCCTGATTCCGAAAAGGCACACGTCTGGCTCCTTGTCCCACATGGAAGGTGGCAGGCCGGAAAGCTGTTGCTGGTCTTCACCGTCCCCCTGCAGCCTATTCACAGGCACATCAGGATCTGGGACCCGGGCTTGCCCAGAGGAGGAACATCTCATGGCTCTCGTCCTCGGCAGGGCCTGATTCCGAAAAGGCACACGTCCGGCTCCTTGTCCCACACGGAAGGTGGCAGCCCTGAAAGCTGTTGCTGGTCTTCACTGTCCCCCTGCAGCCTATTCACAGGCACAACAGGATTCAGGACCCGGGCACGCCCAGAGGAGGAACATCTCATGGCTCTCTTCCTCGGCAGAGCCCGATTCCGAAAAGGCACACGTCCGGCTCCTTGTCCCACAAGGAAGTTGGCAGCCCTCAAAGCTGTTGCTGGTCTTCACCGTCCCCCTGCAGCCTATTCACAGGCACAACAGGATCTGGGACCCGGGCTTGCCCAGAGGAGGAGAGGAACATCTCATGGCTCTCGTCCTCGGCAGAGCCTGATTCCAAAAAGGCACACGTTCGGCTCCTTGTCCCACACGGAAGGTGGCAGCCCTGAAAGCTGTTGCTGGTCTTCACCGTCCCCCTGCAGCCTATTCACAGGCACAACAGGATCTGGGACCCGGGCTTGCCCAGAGGGGGAACATCTCATGGCTCTCGTCCTCGGCAGAGCCCGATTCCGAAAAGTTACACGTCTGGCTCCTTGTCCCACACGGAAGGTGGCAGCCCTGAAAGATGTTGCTGGTCTTCACCGTCCCCCTGCAGCCTATTCACAGGCACAACAGGATCTGGGACCCGGGCTTGCCCAGAGGAGGAACATCTCATGGCTCTCGTCCTCGGCAGGGCCTGATTCCGAAAACGAACACGTCCGGCTCCTTGTCCCACATCGAAGTTGGCACCCCTGAAGGATGTTGCTGGTCTTCACCGTCCCCCTGCAGCCTATTCACAGGCACAACAGGATTCACGATGCGGGCTTGCCCAGAGGAGGAACATCTCATGGCTCTCGTCCTCGGCAGGGCCTGATTCCGAAAACGAACACGTCCGGCTCCTTGTCCCACACGGAAGGTGGCAGCCCTGAAAGCTGTTGCTGGTCTTCACTGTCCCCCTGCAGCCTATTCAAAGGCACAACAGGATTCACGACGCGGGCTTGCCCAGAGGAGGAACATCTCATGGCTCTCGTCCTCGGCAGAGCCTCTTTCCGAAAAGGCACACGTCTGGCTCCTTGTCCCACACGGAAGGTGGCAGGCCGGAAAGCTGTTGCTGGTCTTCACCGTCCCCCTGCAGCCTATTCACAGGCACATCACGATCTGGGACCCGGGCTTGCCCAGAGGATGAACATCTCATGGCTCTCGTCCTCGGCAGAGCCTGATTCCGGAAAGGCACACGTTCGGCTCCTTGTCCCACACGGAAGGTGGCAGCCCTGAAAGCTGTTGCTGGTCTTCACCGTCCCCCTGCAGCCTATTCACAGGTACAACAGCATCTGGGACCCGGGCTTGCCCAGAGGAGGAACATCTCATGGCTCTCGTCCTCGGCAGGGCCTCTTTCCGAAAAGGCACACGTCCGGCTCCTTGTCCCACACGGAAGTTGGCAGCCCTGAAAGATGTTGCTGGTCTTCACCGTCCCCCTGCAGCCTATTCACAGGCACAACAGGATCTGGGACCCGGGCTTGCCCAGAGGAGGAACATCTCATGGCTCTCGTCCTCGGCAGGGCCTGATTCCGAAAACGCACACGTCCGGCTCCTTGTCCCACACGGAAGTTGGCACCCCTGAAGGATGTTGCTGGTCTTCACCGTCCCCCTGCAGCCTATTCACAGGCACAACAGGATTCACGATGCGGGCTTGCCCAGAGGAGGAACATCTCATGGCTCTCGTCCTCGGCAGAGCCTGATTCCGAAAAGGCACACGTCTGGCTCCTTGTCCCACATGGAAGGTGGCAGGCCGGAAAGCTGTTGCTGGTCTTCACCGTCCCCCTGCAGCCTATTCACAGGCACATCAGGATCTGGGACCCGGGCTTGCCCAGAGGAGGAACATCTCATGGCTCTCGTCCTCGGCAGGGCCTGATTCCGAAAAGGCACACGTCCGGCTCCTTGTCCCACACGGAAGGTGGCAGCCCTGAAAGCTGTTGCTGGTCTTCACTGTCCCCCTGCAGCCTATTCAAAGGCACAACAGGATTCACGACGCGGGCTTGCCCAGAGGAGGAACATCTCATGGCTCTCGTCCTCGGCAGAGCCTCTTTCCGAAAAGGCACACGTCTGGCTCCTTGTCCCACACGGAAGGTGGCAGGCCGGAAAGCTGTTGCTGGTCTTCACCGTCCCCCTGCAGCCTATTCACAGGCACATCACGATCTGGGACCCGGGCTTGCCCAGAGGATGAACATCTCATGGCTCTCGTCCTCGGCAGAGCCTGATTCCGGAAAGGCACACGTTCGGCTCCTTGTCCCACACGGAAGGTGGCAGCCCTGAAAGCTGTTGCTGGTCTTCACCATCCCCCTGCAGCCTATTCACAGGTACAACAGCATCTGGGACCCGGGCTTGCCCAGAGGAGGAACATCTCATGGCTCTCGTCCTCGGCAGGGCCTCATTCCGAAAAGGCACACGTCCGGCTCCTTTTCCCACAAGGAAGGTGGCAGCCCTGAAAGCTGTTGCTGGTCTTCACTGTCCCCCTGCAGCCTATTCAAAGGCACAACAGGATTCACGACGCGGGCTTGCCCAGAGGAGGAACATCTCATGGCTCTCGTCCTCGGCAGAGCCTGATTCCGAAAAGGCACACGTTCGGCTCCTTGTCCCACACGGAAGGTGGCAGCCCTGAAAGATGTTGCTGGTCTTCACCGTCCCCCTGCAGCCTATTCACAGGCACAACAGGATCTGGGACCCGGGGTTGCCCAGAGGGGGAACATCTCATGGCTCTCGTCCTCGGCAGAGCCCGATTCCGAAAAGGCACACGTCCGGCTCCTTGTCCCACACGGAAGGTGGCAGCCCTGAAGGATGTTGCTGGTCTTCACCGTCCCCCTGCAGCCTATTCACAGGCACAACAGGATTCACGATGCGGGCTTGCCCAGAGGAGGAACATCTCATGGCTCTCGTCCTCGGCAGGGCCTGTTTCCGAAAAGGCACACGTCTGGCTCCTTGTCCCACATGGAAGGTGGCAGGCCGGAAAGCTGTTGCTGGTCTTCACCGTCCCCCTGCAGCCTATTCACAGACACATCAGGATCTGGGACCCGGGCTTGCCCAGAGGAGGAACATCTCATGGCTCTCGTCCTCGGCAGGGCCTCATTCCGAAAAGGCACACGTCCGGCTCCTTGTCCCACAAGGAAGGTGGCAGCCCTGAAAGCTGTTGCTGGTCTTCACTGTCCCCCTGCAGCCTATTCAAAGGCACAACAGGATTCACGACGCGGGCTTGCCCAGAGGAGGAACATCTCATGGCTCTCGTCCTCGGCAGAGCCTGATTCCGGAAAGGCACAGGTTCGGCTCCTTGTCCCACACGGAAGGTGGCAGCCCTGAAAGCTGTTGCTGGTCTTCACCATCCCCCTGCAGCCTATTCACAGGCACAACAGGATTCAGGACCCGGGCACGCCCAGAGGAGGAACATCTCATGGCTCTCTTCCTCGGCAGAGCCCGATTCCGAAAAGGCACACGTCCGGCTCCTTGTCCCACAAGGAAGTTGGCAGCCCTCAAAGCTGTTGCTGGTCTTCACCGTCCCCCTGCAGCCTATTCACAGGCACAACAGGATCTGGGACCCGGGCTTGCCCAGAGGAGGAGAGGAACATCTCATGGCTCTCGTCCTCGGCAGAGCCTGATTCCAAAAAGGCACACGTTCGGCTCCTTGTCCCACACGGAAGGTGGCAGCCCTGAAAGCTGTTGCTGGTCTTCACCGTCCCCCTGCAGCCTATTCACAGGCACAACAGGATCTGGGACCCGGGCTTGCCCAGAGGGGGAACATCTCATGGCTCTCGTCCTCGGCAGAGCCCGATTCCGAAAAGTTACACGTCTGGCTCCTTGTCCCACACGGAAGGTGGCAGCCCTGAAAGATGTTGCTGGTCTTCACCGTCCCCCTGCAGCCTATTCACAGGCACAACAGGATCTGGGACCCGGGCTTGCCCAGAGGAGGAACATCTCATGGCTCTCGTCCTCGGCAGGGCCTGATTCCGAAAACGCACACGTCCGGCTCCTTGTCCCACACGGAAGTTGGCACCCCTGAAGGATGTTGCTGGTCTTCACCGTCCCCCTGCAGCCTATTCACAGGCACAACAGGATTCACGATGCGGGCTTGCCCAGAGGAGGAACATCTCATGGCTCTCGTCCTCGGCAGAGCCTGATTCCGAAAAGGCACACGTCTGGCTCCTTGTCCCACATGGAAGGTGGCAGGCCGGAAAGCTGTTGCTGGTCTTCACCGTCCCCCTGCAGCCTATTCACAGGCACATCAGGATCTGGGACCCGGGCTTGCCCAGAGGAGGAACATCTCATGGCTCTCGTCCTCGGCAGGGCCTGATTCCGAAAAGGCACACGTCCGGCTCCTTGTCCCACACGGAAGGTGGCAGCCCTGAAAGCTGTTGCTGGTCTTCACTGTCCCCCTGCAGCCTATTCACAGGCACAACAGGATTCAGGACCCGGGCACGCCCAGAGGAGGAACATCTCATGGCTCTCTTCCTCGGCAGAGCCCGATTCCGAAAAGGCACACGTCCGGCTCCTTGTCCCACAAGGAAGTTGGCAGCCCTCAAAGCTGTTGCTGGTCTTCACCGTCCCCCTGCAGCCTATTCACAGGCACAACAGGATCTGGGACCCGGGCTTGCCCAGAGGAGGAGAGGAACATCTCATGGCTCTCGTCCTCGGCAGAGCCTGATTCCGGAAAGGCACACGTTCGGCTCCTTGTCCCACACGGAAGGTGGCAGCCCTGAAAGCTGTTGCTGGTCTTCACCGTCCCCCTGCAGCCTATTCACAGGCACAACAGGATCTGGGACCCGGGCTTGCCCAGAGGGGGAACATCTCATGGCTCTCGTCCTCGGCAGAGCCCGATTCCGAAAAGTTACACGTCTGGCTCCTTGTCCCACACGGAAGGTGGCAGCCCTGAAAGATGTTGCTGGTCTTCACCGTCCCCCTGCAGCCTATTCACAGGCACAACAGGATCTGGGACCCGGGCTTGCCCAGAGGAGGAACATCTCATGGCTCTCGTCCTCGGCAGAGCCTGATTCCGAAAACGAACACGTCCGGCTCCTTGTCCCACATTGAAGTTGGCACCCCTGAAGGATGTTGCTGGTCTTCACCGTCCCCCTGCAGCCTCTTCACAGGCACAACAGGATTCACGATGCGGGCTTGCCCAGAGGAGGAACATCTCATGGCTCTCGTCCTCGGCAGAGCCTGATTCCGAAAAGGCACACGTCTGGCTCCTTGTCCCACATGGAAGGTGGCAGGCCGGAAAGCTGTTGCTGGTCTTCACCGTCCCCCTGCAGCCTATTCACAGGCACATCAGGATCTGGGACCCGGGCTTGCCCAGAGGAGGAACATCTCATGGCTCTCGTCCTCGGCAGGGCCTGATTCCGAAAAGGCACACGTCCGGCTCCTTGTCCCACACGGAAGGTGGCAGCCCTGAAAGCTGTTGCTGGTCTTCACTGTCCCCCTGCAGCCTATTCAAAGGCACAACAGGATTCACGACGCGGGCTTGCCCAGAGGAGGAACATCTCATGGCTCTCGTCCTCGGCAGAGCCTCTTTCCGAAAAGGCACACGTCTGGCTCCTTGTCCCACACGGAAGGTGGCAGGCCGGAAAGCTGTTGCTGGTCTTCACCGTCCCCCTGCAGCCTATTCACAGGCACATCACGATCTGGGACCCGGGCTTGCCCAGAGGATGAACATCTCATGGCTCTCGTCCTCGGCAGAGCCTGATTCCGGAAAGGCACACGTTCGGCTCCTTGTCCCACACGGAAGGTGGCAGCTCTGAAAGCTGTTGCTGGTCTTCACCGTCCCCCTGCAGCCTATTCACAGGTACAACAGCATCTGGGACCCGGGCTTGCCCAGAGGAGGAACATCTCATGGCTCTCGTCCTCGGCAGGGCCTCTTTTCGAAAAGGCACACGTCCGGCTCCTTGTCCCACACGGAAGTTGGCAGCCCTGAAAGATGTTGCTGGTCTTCACCGTCCCCCTGCAGCCTATTCACAGGCACAACAGGATCTGGGACCCGGGCTTGCCCAGAGGAGGAACATCTCATGGCTCTCGTCCTCGGCAGGGCCTGATTCCGAAAACGCACACGTCCGGCTCCTTGTCCCACACGGAAGTTGGCACCCCTGAAGGATGTTGCTGGTCTTCACCGTCCCCCTGCAGCCTATTCACAGGCACAACAGGATTCACGATGCGGGCTTGCCCAGAGGAGGAACATCTCATGGCTCTCGTCCTCGGCAGAGCCTGATTCCGAAAAGGCACACGTCTGGCTCCTTGTCCCACATGGAAGGTGGCAGGCCGGAAAGCTGTTGCTGGTCTTCACCGTCCCCCTGCAGCCTATTCACAGGCACATCAGGATCTGGGACCCGGGCTTGCCCAGAGGAGGAACATCTCATGGCTCTCGTCCTCGGCAGGGCCTGATTCCGAAAAGGCACACGTCCGGCTCCTTGTCCCACACGGAAGGTGGCAGCCCTGAAAGCTGTTGCTGGTCTTCACTGTCCCCCTGCAGCCTATTCAAAGGCACAACAGGATTCACGACGCGGGCTTGCCCAGAGGAGGAACATCTCATGGCTCTCGTCCTCGGCAGAGCCTCTTTCCGAAAAGGCACACGTCTGGCTCCTTGTCCCACACGGAAGGTGGCAGGCCGGAAAGCTGTTGCTGGTCTTCACCGTCCCCCTGCAGCCTATTCACAGGCACATCACGATCTGGGACCCGGGCTTGCCCAGAGGATGAACATCTCATGGCTCTCGTCCTCGGCAGAGCCTGATTCCGGAAAGGCACACGTTCGGCTCCTTGTCCCACACGGAAGGTGGCAGCCCTGAAAGCTGTTGCTGGTCTTCACCATCCCCCTGCAGCCTATTCACAGGTACAACAGCATCTGGGACCCGGGCTTGCCCAGAGGAGGAACATCTCATGGCTCTCGTCCTCGGCAGGGCCTGATTCCGAAAAGGCACACGTCCGGCTCCTTGTCCCACACGGAAGTTGGCACCCCTGAAGGATGTTGCTGGTCTTCACCGTCCCCCTGCAGCCTATTCACAGGCACAACAGGATTCACGATGCGGGCTTGCCCAGAGGAGGAACATCTCATGGCTCTCGTCCGCGGCAGGGCCTGTTTCCGAAAAGGCACACGTCTGGCTCCTTGTCCCACATGGAAGGTGGCAGGCCGGAAAGCTGTTGCTGGTCTTCACCGTCCCCCTGCAGCCTATTCACAGACACATCAGGATCTGGGACCCGGGCTTGCCCAGAGGAGGAACATCTCATGGCTCTCGTCCTCGGCAGGGCCTGATTCCGAAAAGGCACACGTCCGGCTCCTTGTCCCACAAGGAAGGTGGCAGCCCTGAAAGCTGTTGCTGGTCTTCACTGTCCCCCTGCAGCCTATTCAAAGGCACAACAGGATTCACGACGCGGGCTTGCCCAGAGGAGGAACATCTCATGGCTCTCGTCCTCGGCAGAGCCTGATTCCGGAAAGGCACACGTTCGGCTCCTTGTCCCACACGGAAGGTGGCAGCCCTGAAAGCTGTTGCTGGTCTTCACCATCCCCCTGCAGCCTATTCACAGGCACAACAGGATTCAGGACCCGGGCACGCCCAGAGGAGGAACATCTCATGGCTCTCTTCCTCGGCAGAGCCCGATTCCGAAAAGGCACACGTCCGGCTCCTTGTCCCACAAGGAAGTTGGCAGCCCTCAAAGCTGTTGCTGGTCTTCACCGTCCCCCTGCAGCCTATTCACAGGCACAACAGGATCTGGGACCCGGGCTTGCCCAGAGGAGGAGAGGAACATCTCATGGCTCTCGTCCTCGGCAGAGCCTGATTCCAAAAAGGCACACGTTCGGCTCCTTGTCCCACACGGAAGGTGGCAGCCCTGAAAGCTGTTGCTGCTCTTCACCGTCCCCCTGCAGCCTATTCACAGGCACAACAGGATCTGGGACCCGGGCTTGCCCAGAGGGGGAACATCTCATGGCTCTCGTCCTCGGCAGAGCCCGATTCCGAAAAGTTACACGTCTGGCTCCTTGTCCCACACGGAAGGTGGCAGCCCTGAAAGATGTTGCTGGTCTTCACCGTCCCCCTGCAGCCTATTCACAGGCACAACAGGATCTGGGACCCGGGCTTGCCCAGAGGAGGAACATCTCATGGCTCTCGTCCTCGGCAGGGCCTGATTCCGAAAACGAACACGTCCGGCTCCTTGTCCCACACGGAAGTTGGCACCCCTGAAGGATGTTGCTGGTCTTCACCGTCCCCCTGCAGCCTATTCACAGGCACAACAGGATTCACGATGCGGGCTTGCCCAGAGGAGGAACATCTCATGGCTCTCGTCCTCGGCAGAGCCTGATTCCGAAAAGGCACACGTCTGGCTCCTTGTCCCACATGGAAGGTGGCAGGCCGGAAAGCTGTTGCTGGTCTTCACCGTCCCCCTGCAGCCTATTCACAGGCACATCAGGATCTGGGACCCGGGCTTGCCCAGAGGAGGAACATCTCATGGCTCTCGTCCTCGGCAGGGCCTGATTCCGAAAAGGCACACGTCCGGCTCCTTGTCCCACACGGAAGGTGGCAGCCCTGAAAGCTGTTGCTGGTCTTCACTGTCCCCCTGCAGCCTATTCAAAGGCACAACAGGATTCACGACGCGGGCTTGCCCAGAGGAGGAACATCTCATGGCTCTCGTCCTCGGCAGAGCCTCTTTCCGAAAAGGCACACGTCTGGCTCCTTGTCCCACACGGAAGGTGGCAGGCCGGAAAGCTGTTGCTGGTCTTCACCGTCCCCCTGCAGCCTATTCACAGGCACATCACGATCTGGGACCCGGGCTTGCCCAGAGGATGAACATCTCATGGCTCTCGTCCTCGGCAGAGCCTGATTCCGGAAAGGCACACGTTCGGCTCCTTGTCCCACACAGAAGGTGGCAGCCCTGAAAGCTGTTGCTGGTCTTCACCATCCCCCTGCAGCCTATTCACAGGTACAACAGCATCTGGGACCCGGGCTTGCCCAGAGGAGGAACATCTCATGGCTCTCGTCCTCGGCAGAGCCTGATTCCGAAAAGGCACACGTCCGGCTCCTTATCCCACACGGAAGTTGGCAGCCCTGAAAGCTGTTGCTGGTCTTCACCGTCCCCCTGCAGCCTATTCACAGGTACGACAGGATCTGGGACCCGGGCTTGCCCAGAGGAGGAACATCTCATGGCTCTCGTCCTCGGCAGAGCCTGATTCCGGAAAGGCACACGTCCGGCTCCTTGTCCCACACGGAAGGTTGCAGCCCTGAAAGATGTTGCTGGTCTTCACCGTCCCCCTGCAGCCTATTCACAGGCACAACAGTATCTGGGACCCGGGCATGCCCAGAGGAGGAACATCTCATGGCTCTCGTCCTCGGCAGGACCTGATTCCGAAAAGGCACACGTCCGGCTCCTTGTCCCACACGGAAGTTGGCACCCCTGAAGGATGTTGCTGGTCTTCACCGTCCCCCTGCAGCCTATTCACAGGCACAACAGGATTCACGATGCGGGCCTGCCCAGAGGAGGAACATCTCATGGCTCACGTCCTCGGCAGGGCCTCTTTCCGAAAAGGCACACGTCTGGCTGCTTGTCCCACATGGAAGGTGGCAGGCCGGAAAGCTGTTGCTGGTCTTCACCGTCCCCCTGCAGCCTATTCACAGACACATCAGGATTTGGGACCCGGGCTTGCCCAGAGGAGGAACATCTCATGGCTCTCGTCCTCGGCAGAGCCTGATTCCAAAAAGGCACACGTTCGGCTCCTTGTCCCACACGGAAGGTGGCAGCCCTGAAAGCTGTTGCTGGTCTTCACCGTCCCCCTGCAGCCTATTCACAGGCACAACAGGATCTGGGACCCGGGCTTGCCCAGAGGGGGAACATCTCATGGCTCTCGTCCTCGGCAGAGCCCGATTCCGAAAAGGCACACGTCCGGCTCCTTGTCCCACACGGAAGGTGGCAGCCCTGAAAGATGTTGCTGGTCTTCACCGTCCCCCTGCAGCCTATTCACAGGCACAACAGTATCTGGGACCCGGGCTTGCCCAGAGGAGGAACATCTCATGGCTCTCGTCCTCGGCAGGGCCTGATTCCGAAAAGGCACACGTCCGGCTCCTTGTCCCACACGGAAGTTGGCACCCCTGAAGGATGTTGCTGGTCTTCACCGTCCCCCTGCAGCCTATTCACAGGCACAACAGGATTCACGATGCGGGCTTGCCCAGAGGAGGAACATCTCATGGCTCTCGTCCTCGGCAGGGCCTGTTTCCGAAAAGGCACACGTCTGGCTCCTTGTCCCACATGGAAGGTGGCAGGCCGGAAAGCTGTTGCTGGTCTTCACCGTCCCCCTGCAGCCTATTCACAGACACATCAGGATCTGGGACCCGGGCTTGCCCAGAGGAGGAACATCTCATGGCTCTCGTCCTCGGCAGGGCCTCTTTCCGAAAAGGCACACGTCCGGCTCCTTGTCCCACAAGGAAGGTGGCAGCCCTGAAAGCTGTTGCTGGTCTTCACTGTCCCCCTGCAGCCTATTCAAAGGCACAACAGGATTCACGACGCGGGCTTGCCCAGAGGAGGAACATCTCATGGCTCTCGTCCTCGGCAGAGCCTGATTCCGGAAAGGCACACGTTCGGCTCCTTGTCCCACACGGAAGGTGGCAGGCCGGAAAGCTGTTGCTGGTCTTCACCGTCCCCCTGCAGCCTATTCACAGGCACAACAGGATCTGGGACCCGGGCTTGCCCAGAGGAGGAACATCTCATGGCTCTCGTCCTCGGCAGAGCCTCTTTCCGAAAAGGCACACGTCCGGCTCCTTGTCCCACACGGAAGGTGGCAGCCCTGAAAGCTGTTGCTGGTCTTCACCGTCCCCCTGCAGCCTATTCACAGGCACAACAGGATCTGGGGCCCGGGCTTGCCCAGAGGAGGAACATCTCATGGCTCTCTTCCTCGGCAGGGCCTGATTCCGAAAAGGCACACATCCGGCTCCTTGTCCCACACGGAAGTTGGCACCCCTGAAGGATGTTGCTGGTCTTCACCGTCCCCCTGCAGCCTATTCACAGGCACAACAGGATTCACGATGCGGGCTCGCCCAGAGGAGGAACATCTCATGGCTCTCGTCCTCGGCAGAGCCTGATTCCGGAAAGGCATACGTTCGGCTCCTTGTCCCACACGGAAGGTGGCAGCCCTGAAAGCTGTTGCTGGTCTTCACCATCCCCCTGCAGCCTATTCAGAGGCACAACAGCATCTGGGACCAGGGCTTCCCCAGAGGAGGAACATCTCATGGCTCTCGTCCTCGGCAGGGCCTCTTTCAGAAAAGGCACACGTCTGGCTCCTTGTCCCACACGGAAGGTGGCAGGCCGGAAAGCTGTTGCTGGTCTTCACCGTCCCCCTGCAGCCTATTCACAGGCACATCAGGATATGGGACCCGGGCTTGCCCAGAGGAGGAACATCTCATGACTCTCGTCCTCGGCAGAGCCTGATTCCGGAAAGGCATACGTTCGGCTGCTTGTCCCACACGGAAGGTGGCAGCCCTGAAAGCTGTTGCTGGTCTTCACCGTCCCCCTGCAGCCTATTCACAGGCACAACAGGATCTGGGACCCGGGCTTGCCCAGAGGGGGAACATCTCATGGCTCTCGTCCTCGGCAGAGCCCGATTCCGAAAAGGCACACGTCCGGCTCCTTGTCCCACACGGAAGGTGGCAGTCCTGAAAGATGTTGCTGGTCTTCACCGTCCCCCTGCAGCCTATTCACAGGCACAACAGGATCTGGGACCCGGGCTTGCCCAGAGGAGGAACATCTCATGGCTCTCGTCCTCGGCAGGGCCTCTTTCCGAAAAGGCACACGTCCGGCTCCTTGTCCCACACGTAAGTTGGCACCCCTGAAGGATGTTGCTGGTCTTCACCGTCCCCCTGCAGCCTATTCACAGGCACAACAGGATCTGGGACCCGGGTTTGCCCAGAGGAGGAACATCTCATGGCTCTCGTCCTCGGCAGGGCCTCTTTCCGAAAAGGCACACGTCTGGCTCCTTGTCCCATACGGAAGGTGGCAGGCCGGAAAGCTGTTGCTGGTCTTCACCATCCCCCTGCAGCCTATTCACAGGCACAACAGGATTCAGGACCCGGGCATGCCCAGAGGAGGAACATCTCATGGCTCTCTTCCTCGGCAGAGCCCGATTCCGAAAAGGCACACGTCCGGCTCCTTGTCCCACAAGGAAGGTGGCAGCCCTGAAAGCTGTTGCTGGTCTTCACCGTCCCCCTGCAGCCTATTGACAGGTATGAAAGGATCTGGGACCCGGGCTTGCCCAGAGGAGGAACATCTCATGGCTCTCGTCCTCGGCAGAGCCTGATTCCGAAAAGGCACACGTCCTGCTCCTTATCCCACACGGAAGGTGGCAGCCCTGAAAGCTGTTGCTGGTCTTCACCGTCCCCCTGCAGCCTATTGACAGGTATGATAGGATCTGGGACCCGGGCTTGCCCAGAGGAGGAACATCTCATGGCTCTCGTCCTCGGCAGAGCCTGATTCCAAAAAGGCACACGTTCGCCTCCTTGTCCCACACGGAAGGTGGCAGCCCTGAAAGCTGTTGCTGGTCTTCACCGTCCCCCTGCAGCCTATTCACAGGCACAACAGGATCTGGGACCCGGGCTTGCCCAGAGGAGGAACATCTCATGGCTCTCGTCGTCGGCAGGGCCTCTTTCCGAAAAGGCACACGTCCGGCTCCTTGTCCCACACGGAAGGTGGCAGCCCTGAAAGCTGTTGCTGGTCTTCACCGTCCCCCTGCAGCCTATTCAAAGGCAGAACAGGATTCGGGACCCGGGCATGCCCAGAGGAGGAACATCTCATGGCTCTCGTCCTCGGCAGAGCCTGATTCCGGAAAGGCACACGTCCGGCTCCTTGTCCCACATGGAAGGTGGCAGCCCTGAAAGCTGTTGCTGGTCTTCACCGTCCCCCTGCAGCCTATTCACAGGCACAACAGGATCTGGGGCCCGGGCTTGCCCAGAGGAGGAACATCTCATGGCTCTCGTCCTCGGCAGGGCCTGATTCCGAAAAGGCACACGTCCGGCTCCTTGTCCCACACGGAAGTTGGCACCCCTGAAGGATGTTGCTGGTCTTCACCGTCCCCCTGCAGCCTATTCACAGGCACAATAGGATTTAGGACCCGGGCATGCCCAGAGGAGGAACATCTCATGGCTCTCGTCCTCGGCAGAGCCTGATTCCGAAAAGGCACACGTCCGGCTCCTTGTCCCACACGGAAGGTGGCAGGCCGGAAAGATGTTGCTGGACTTCACCGTCCCCCTGCAGCCTATTCACAGGCACAACAGGATCTGGGACCCGGGATTGCCCAGAGGAGGAACATCTCATGGCTCTCGTCCTCGGCAGAGCCTGATTCCGAAAAGGCACACGTCCGGCTCCTTGTCCCACACGGAAGGTGGCAGGCCGGAAAGATGTTGCTGGTCTTCTCCGTCCCCCTGCAGCCTATTCAAAGGCACAACAGGATCTGGGACCCAGGCTTGCCCAGAGGAGGAACATCTCATGGCTCTCGTCCTCGGCAGGGCCTCTTTCCGAAAAGGCACACGTCCGGCTCCTTGTCCCACACGGAAGGTGGCAGCCCTGAAAGCTGTTGCTGGTCTTCACCGTCCCCCTGCAGCCTATTCACAGGCACAACAGGATCTGGGACCGGGGCTTGCCCAGAGGAGGAACATCTCATGGCTCTCTTCCTCGGCAGAGCCCGATTCCGAAAAGGCACACGTCCGGCTCCTTGTCCCACAAGGAAGGTGGCAGCCCTGAAAGCTGTTGCTGGTCTTCACCGTCCCCCTGCAGCCTATTCACAGGCACAACAGGATTCCGGACTCGGGCATGCCCAGAGGAGGAACATCTCATGGCTCTCTTCCTCGGCAGAGCCTGATTCCGAAAAGGCACACGTCCGGCTCCTTGTCCCACACGGAAGGTGGCAGGCCGGAAAGCTGTTGCTGGTCTTCACCGTCCCCCTGCAGCCTATTCACAGGCACATGAGGATCTGGGACCCGGGCTTGCCCAGAGGAGGAACATCTCATGGCTCTCGTCCTCGGCAGGGCCTGTTTCCGAAAAGGCACACGTATGGCTCCTTGTCCCACACGGAAGGTGGCAGCCCTGAAAGCTGTTGCTAGTCTTCACCGTCCCCCTGCAGCCTATTCACAGGCACAACAGGATCTGGGACCCGGGCATGCCCAGAGGAGGAACATCTCATGGCTCTCGTCCTCGGCAGAGCCTGATTCAGAAAAGGCACACGTTCGGCTCCTTATCCCACAAGGAAGGTGGCAGCCCTGAAAGCTGTTGCTGGTCTTCACCGTCCCCCTGCAGCCTCTTCACAGGCACATCAGGATCTGGGACCCGGGCTTGCCCAGAGGAGGAACATCTCATGGCTCTCGTCCTCGGCAGAGCCTGATTCCAAAAAGGCACACGTTCGGCTCCTTGTCCCACACGGAAGGTGGCAGCCCTGAAAGCTGTTGCTGGTCTTCACCGTCCCCCTGCAGCCTATTCACAGGCACAACAGGATCTGGGACCCGGGCTTGCCCAGAGGAGGAACATCTCATGGCTCTCGTCCTCGGCAGGGCCTCTTTCCGAAAAGGCACACGTCCGGCTCCTTGTCCCACACGGAAGGTGGCAGCCCTGAAAGCTGTTGCTGGTCTTCACCGTCCCCCTGCAGCCTCTTCACAGGCACAACAGGATCTGGGACCCGGGCTTGCCCAGAGGAGGAACATCTCATGGCTCTCGTCCTCGGCAGGGCCTGATTCCGAAAAGGCACACGTCCGGCTCCTTGTCCCACACGGAAGTTGGCACCCCTGAAGGATGTTGCTGGTCTTCACCGTCCCCCTGCAGCCTATTCACAGGCACAATAGGATTTAGGACCCGGGCATGCCCAGAGGAGGAACATCTCATGGCTCTCGTCCTCGGCAGAGCCTGATTCCGAAAAGGCACACGTCCGGCTCCTTGTCCCACACGGAAGGTGGCAGGCCGGAAAGATGTTGCTGGTCTTCACCGTCCCCCTGCAGCCTATTCACAGGCACAACAGGATCTGGGACCGGGGATTGCCCAGAGGAGGAACATCTCATGGCTCTCGTCCTCGGCAGAGCCTGATTCCGAAAAGTCACACGTCCGGCTCCTTGTCCCACACGGAAGGTGGCAGGCCGGAAAGATGTTGCTGGTCTTCACCGTCCCCCTGCAGCCTATTCAAAGGCACAACAGGATCTGGGACCCGGGCTTGCCCAGAGGAGGAACATCTCATGGCTCTCGTCCTCGGCAGGGCCTCTTTCCGAAAAGGCACACGTCCGGCTCCTTGTCCCACACGGAAGGTGGCAGCCCTGAAAGCTGTTGCTGGTCTTCACCGTCCCCCTGCAGCCTATTCACAGGCACAACAGGATCTGGGACCGGGGCTTGCCCAGAGGAGGAACATCTCATGGCTCTAGTCCTCGGCAGAGCCTGATTCTGGAAAGGCACACGTCCGTCTCCTTGTCCCACACGGAAGGTGGCAGGCTGGAAAGATGTTGCTGGTCTTCACCGTCCCCCTGCAGCCTATTCACAGGCACAACAGGATTCGGGACTCGGGCATGCCCAGAGGAGGAACATCTCATGGCTCTCTTCCTCGGCAGAGCCTGATTCCGAAAAGGCACACGTCCGGCTCCTTGTCCCACACGGAAGGTGGCAGGCCGGAAAGCTGTTGCTGGTCTTCACCGTCCCCCTGCAGCCTATTCACAGGCATATGAGGATCTGGGACCCGGGCTTGCCCAGAGGAGGAACATCTCATGGCTCTCTTCCTCGGCAGAGCCTGATTCCGAAAAGGCACACGTTCGGCTCCTTATCCCACAAGGAAGGTGGCAGCCCTGAAAGCTGTTGCTGGTCTTCACCGTCCCCCTGCAGCCTATTGACAGGTATGACAGGATCTGGGACCCGGGCTTGCCCAGAGGAGGAACATCTCATGGCTCTCGTCCTCGGCAGAGCCTGATTCCGGAAAGGCACACGTTCGGCTCCTTGTCCCACACGGAAGGTGGCAGCCCTGAAAGCTGTTGCTGGTCTTCACCGTCCCCCTGCAGCCTATTCACAGGCACAATAGGATTTAGGACCCGGGCATGCCCAGAGGAGGAACATCTCATGGCTCTCGTCCTCGGCAGAGCCTGATTCCGAAAAGGCACAGGTCTGGCTCCTTGTCCCACTCGGAAGGTGGCAGGCCGGAAAGATGTTGCTGGTCTTCACCGTCCCCCTGCAGCCTATTCACAGGCACAACAGGATCTGGGGCCCGGGCTTGCCCAGAGGAGGAACATCTCATGGCTCTCGTCCTCGGCAGGGCCTCATTCCGAAAAGGCACACGTCCGGCTCCTTGTCCCACACGGAAGGTGGCAGCCCTGAAAGATGTTGCTGGTCTTCACCGTCCCCCTGCAGCCTATTCACAGGCACAACAGGATCTGGGACCGGGGCTTGCCCAGAGGAGGAACATCTCATGGCTCTAGTCCTCGGCAGAGCCTGATTCTGGAAAGGCACACGTCCGGCTCCTTGTCCCACACGGAAGGTGGCAGGCTGGAAAGATGTTGCTGGTCTTCACCGTCCCCCTGCAGCCTATTCAAAGGCACAACAGTATTCGGGACCCGGGCATGCCCAGAGGAGGAACATCTCATGGCTCTCTTCCTCGGCAGAGCCTGATTCCGAAAAGGCACACGTCCGGCTCCTTGTCCCACACGGAAGGTGGCAGCCCTGAAAGCTGTTGCTGGTCTTCACCGTCCCCCTGCAGCCTATTCAAAGGCACAACAGGATTCACAACGCGGGCTTGCCCAGAGGAGGAACATCTCATGGCTCTCGTCCTCGGCAGGGCCTCTTTCCGAAAAGGCACACGTCTGGCTCCTTGTCCCACACGGAAGGTGGCAGGCCGGAAAGCTGTTGCTGGTCTTCACCGTCCCCCTGCAGCCTATTCACAGGCACATCAGGATCTGGGACCCGGGCTTGCCCAGAGGAGGAACATCTCATGGCTCTCGTCCTCGGCAGGGCCTGTTTCCGAAAAGGCACTCGTCCGGCTCCTTGTCACACACGGAAGGTGGCAGGCCGGAAAGATGTTGCTGGTCTTCACTGTCCCCCTGCAGCCTATTCACAGGCACAACAGGATTCACGACACGGCTTGACCAGAGGAGGAACATCTCATGGCTCTCGTCCTCGGCAGAGCCTGATTCCAAAAAGGCACTCGTCCGGCTCCTTGTCCCACACGGAAGGTGGCAGCCCTGAAAGCTGTTGCTGGTCTTCACCGTCCCCCTGCAGCCTATTCACAGGCACAACAGGATCTGGGACCCGGGCGTGCCCAGAGGAGGAACATCTCATGGCTCTCGTCCTCGGCAGAGCCCGATTCCTAAAAGGCACACGTCCGGCTCCTTGTCCCACACGGAAGGTGGCAGGCCGAAAAGCTGTTGTTGGTCTTCACCGTCCCCCTGCAGCCTATTCACAGGCACAACAGGATTCAGGACCCGGGCTTGCCCACAGGAGGAACATCTCATGGCTCTCGTCCTCGGCAGAGCCTGATTCCGAAAAGGCACACGTCCGGCTCCTTGTCCCACACGGAAGGTGGCAGCCCTGAAAGCTGTTGCTGGTCTTCACCGTCCCCCTGCAGCCTATTGACAGGTACAACAGGATCTGGGACCCGGGCTTGCCCAGAGGAGGAACATCTCATGGCTCTCGTCCTCGGCAGGGCCTCTTTCCGAAAAGGCACACGTCCGGCTCCTTGTCCCACACGGAAGGTGGCAGCCCTGAAAGCTGTTGCTGGTCTTCACCGTCCCCCTGCAGCCTATTCACAGGCACAACAGGATCTGGGACCGGGGCTTGCCCAGAGGAGGAACATCTCATGGCTCTCGTCCTCGGCAGAGCCTGATCCTGGAAAGGTAAATGTCCGGCTCCTTGTCCCACACGGAAGGTGGCAGGCTGGAAAGATGTTGCTGGTCTTCACCGTCCCCCTGCAGCCTATTCAAAGGCACAACAGGATTCGGGACCCGGGCATGCCCAGAGGAGGAACATCTCATGGCTCTCTTCCTCGGCAGAGCCCGATTCCGAAAAGGCACACGTCCGGCTCCTTGTTCCACACGGAAGGTGGCAGCCCTCAAAGCTGTTGCTGGTCTTCACCATCTCCCTGCAGCCTATTCACAGGCACAACAGGATTCAGGACCCGGGCATGCCCAGAGGAGGAACATCTCATGGCTCTCGTCCTCGGCAGGGCCTGATTCCGAAAAGGCACACGTCCGGGTTCTTATCCCACAAGGAAGGTGGCAGCCCTGAAAGCTGTTGCTGGTCTTCACCGTCCCCCTGCAGCCTATTCACAGGCACAACAGGATCTGGGACCCGGGCTTGCCCAGAGGAGGAACATCTCATGGCTGTCGTCCTCGGCAGAGCCTGATTCCGGAAAGGCACATGTCCGGCTCCTTGTCCCACACGGAAGGTGGCAGGTTGGAAAGATGTTGCTGGTCTTCACCGTCTCCCTGCAGCGTATTCACAGGCACAACAGGATCTGGGACCCGGGCTTGCCCAGAGGAGGAACATCTCATGGCTCTCGTCCTCGGCAGGGCCTGTTTCCGAAAATGCACACGTCTGGCTCCTTGTCCCACATGGAAGGTGGCAGGCCGGAAAGCTGTTGCTGGTCTTCACCGTCCCCCTGCAGCCTATTCACAGACACATCAGGATCTGGGACCCGGGCTTGCCCAGAGGAGGAACATCTCATGGCTCTCGTCCTCGGCAGGGCCTCATTCCGAAAAGGCACACGTCCGGCTCCTTGTCCCACACGGAAGGTGGCAGCCCTGAAAGCTGTTGCTGGTCTTCACCGTCCCCCTGCAGCCTATTCACAGGCACAACAGGATTCAGGACCCGGGCATGCCCAGAGGAGGAACATCTCATGGCTCTCGTCCTCGGCAGGGCCTGTTTCTGAAAAGGCACTCGTCCGGCTCCTTGTCACACACGGAAGGTGGCAGGCCGGAAAGATGTTGCTGGTCTTCACTGTCCCCCTGCAGCCTATTAACAGGCACAACAGGATTCACAACACGGCTTGACCAGAGGAGGAACATCTCATGGCTCTCGTCCTCGGCAGAGCCTGATTCCAAAAAGGCACTCGTCCGGCTCCTTGTCCCACACGGAAGGTGGCAGCCCTGAAAGCTCTTGCTGGTCTTCACCGTCCCCCTGCAGCCTATTCACAGGCACAACAGGATCTGGGACCCGGGCTTGCCCAGAGGAGGAACATCTCATGGCTCTCGTCCTCGGCAGAGACCGATTCCGAAAAGGCACACGTCCGGCTCCTTGTCCCACACGGAAGGTGGCAGGCCGAAAAGCTGTTGTTGGTCTTCACCGTCCCCCTGCAGCCTATTCACAGGCACAACAGGATCTGGGACCCGGGCTTGCCCAGAGGAGGAACATCTCATGGCTGTCGTCCTCGGCAGAGCCTGAATCCGGAAAGGCACATGTCCGGCTCCTTGTCCCACACGGAAGGTGGCAGGTTGGAAAGATGTTGCTGGTCTTCACCGTCTCCCTGCAGCGTATTCACAGGCACAACAGGATCTGGGACCCGGGCTTGCCCAGAGGAGGAACATCTCATGGCTCTCGTCCTCGGCAGGGCCTCATTCCGAAAAGGCACACGTCCGGCTCCTTGTCCCACACGGAAGTTGGCACCCCTGAAGGATGTTGCTGGTCTTCACCGTCCCCCTGCAGCCTATTCACAGGCATAACAGGATTCACGATGCGGGCCTGCCCAGAGGAGGAACATCTCATGGCTCACGTCCTCGGCAGGGCCTCTTTCCGAAAAGGCACACGTCTGGCTGCTTGTCCCACATGGAAGGTGGCAGGCCGGAAAGCTGTTGCTGGTCTTCACCGTCCCCCTGCAGCCTATTCACAGACACATCAGGATTTGGGACCCGGGCTTGCCCAGAGGAGGAACATCTCATGGCTCTCGTCCTCGGCAGGGCCTCATTCCGAAAAGGCACACGTCCAGCTCCTTGTCCCACAAGGAAGGTGGCAGCCCTGAAAGCTGTTGCTGGTCTTCACTGTCCCCCTGCAGCCTATTCAAAGGCACAACAGGATTCACAACGCGGGCTTGCCCAGAGGAGGAACATCTCATGGCTCTCGTCCTCGGCAGAGCCTGATTCCAAAAAGGCACACGTTCGGCTCCTTGTCCCACACGGAAGGTGGCAGCCCTGAAAGCTGTTGCTGGTCTTCACCGTCCCCCTGCAGCCTATTCACAGGCACAACAGGATCTGGGACCCGGGCTTGCCCAGAGGGGGAACATCTCATGGCTCTCGTCCTCGGCAGGGCCTGATTCCGAAAAGGCACACGTCCGGCTCCTTGTCCCACACGGAAGTTGGCACCCCTGAAGGATGTTGCTGGTCTTCACCGTCCCCCTGCAGCCTATTCACAGGCACAACAGGATTCACGATTCGGGCTTGCCCAGAGGAGGAACATCTCATGGCTCTCGTCCTCGGCAGGGCCTGTTTCCGAAAAGGCACACGTCTGGCTCCTTGTCCCACATGGAAGGTGGCAGGCCGGAAAGCTGTTGCTGGTCTTCACCGTCCCCCTGCAGCCTATTCACAGACACATCAGGATCTGGGACCCGGGCTTGCCCAGAGGAGGAACATCTCATGGCTCTCGTCCTCGGCAGAGCCCGATTCCGAAAAGGCACACGTCCGGCTCCTTGTCCCACACGGAAGGTGGCAGGCCGAAAAGCTCTTGTTGGTCTTCACCGTCCCCCTGCAGCCTATTCACAGGCACAACAGGATTCAGGACCCGGGCTTGCCCACAGGAGGAACATCTCATGGCTCTCGTCCTCGGCAGAGCCTGATTCCGAAAAGGCACACGTCCGGCTCCTTGTCCCACACGGAAGGTGGCAGCCCTGAAAGCTGTTGCTGGTCTTCACCGTCCCCCTGCAGCCTATTCACAGGTACAACAGGATCTGGGACCCGGGCTTGCCCAGAGGAGGAACATCTCATGGCTCTCGTCCTCGGCAGAGCCTGATCCTGGAAAGGCACACGTTCGGCTCCTTGTCCCACACGGAAGGTGGCAGGCCGGAAAGCTGTTGCTGGTCTTCACCGTCCCCCTGCAGCCTATTCACAGGCACAACAGGATCTGGGACCCGGGCTTGCCCAGAGGAGGAGAGGAACATCTCATGGCTCTCGTCCTCGGCAGAGCCTGATTCCATAAAGGCACACGTTCGGCTCCTTGTCCCACACGGAAGGTGGCAGCCCTGAAAGCTGTTGCTGGTCTTCACCGTCCCCCTGCAGCCTATTCACAGGCACAACAGGATCTGGGACCCGGGCTTGCCCAGAGGGGGAACATCTCATGGCTCTCGTCCTCGGCAGAGCCCGATTCCGAAAAGTTACACGTCTGGCTCCTTGTCCCACACGGAAGGTGGCAGCCCTGAAAGATGTTGCTGGTCTTCACCGTCCCCCTGCAGCCTATTCACAGGCACAACAGGATCTGGGACCCGGGCTTGCCCAGAGGAGGAACATCTCATGGCTCTCGTCCTCGGCAGGGCCTGATTCCGAAAACGCACACGTCCGGCTCCTTGTCCCACACGGAAGTTGGCACCCCTGAAGGATGTTGCTGGTCTTCACCGTCCCTCTGCAGCCTATTCACAGGTACAACAGGATTCACGATGCGGGCTTGCCCAGAGGAGGAACATCTCATGGCTCTCGTCCTCGGCAGAGCCTGTTTCCGAAAAGGCACACGTTCGGCTCCTTGTCCCGCATGGAAGGTGGCAGGCCGGAAAGCTGTTGCTGGTCTTCACCGTCCCCCTGCAGCCTATTCACAGGCACATCAGGATTTGGGACCCGGGCTTGCCCAGAGGAGGAACATCTCATGGCTCTCGTCCTCGGCAGGGCCTGATTCCGAAAAGGCACACGTCCGGCTCCTTGTCCCACAAGGAAGGTGGCAGCCCTGAAAGCTGTTGCTGGTCTTCACTGTCCCCCTGCAGCCTATTCAAAGGCACAACAGGATTCACGACGCGGGCTTGCCCAGAGGAGGAACATCTCATGGCTCTCGTCCTCGGCAGAGCCTCTTTCCGAAAAGGCACACGTCTGGCTCCTTGTCCCACACGGAAGGTGGCAGGCCGGAAAGCTGTTGCTGGTCTTCACCGTCCCCCTGCAGCCTATTCACAGGCACATCACGATCTGGGACCCGGGCTTGCCCAAAGGATGAACATCTCATGGCTCTCGTCCTCGGCAGAGCCTGATTCCGGGAAGGCACACGTTCGGCTCCTTGTCCCACAAGGAAGGTGGCAGCCCTCAAAGCTGTTGCTGGTCTTCACCATCCCCCTGCAGCCTATTCACAGGTACAACAGCATCTGGGACCCGGGCTTGCCCAGAGGAGGAACATCTCATGGCTCTCGTCCTCGGCAGGGCCTCTTTCTGAAAAGGCACACGTCCGGCTCCTTATCCCACACGGAAGTTGGCAGCCCTGAAAGCTGTTGCTGGTCTTCACCGTCCCCCTGCAGCCTATTGACAGGTACGACAGGATCTGGGACCCGGGCTTGCCCAGAGGAGGAACATCTCATGGCTCTCGTCCTCGGCAGAGCCTGATTCCGGAAAAGCACACGTTCGGCTCCTTGTCCCACACGGAAGGTTGCAGCCCTGAAAGATGTTGCTGGTCTTCACCGTCCCCCTGCAGCCTATTCACAGGCACAACAGTATCTGGGACCCGGGCTTGCCCAGAGGAGGAACATCTCATGGCTCTCGTCCTCGGCAGGGCCTGATTCCGAAAAGGCACACGTCCGGCTCCTTGTCCCACACGGAAGTTGGCACCCCTGAAGGATGTTGCTGGTCTTCACCGTCCCCCTGCAGCCTATTCACAGGCATAACAGGATTCACGATGCGGGCCTGCCCAGAGGAGGAACATCTCATGGCTCACGTCCTCGGCAGGGCCTCTTTCCGAAAAGGCACACGTCTGGCTGCTTGTCCCACATGGAAGGTGGCAGGCCGGAAAGCTGTTGCTGGTCTTCACCGTCCCCGTGCAGCCTATTCACAGGCACATCAGGATTTGGGACCCGGGCTTGCCCAGAGGAGGAACATCTCATGGCTCTCGTCCTCGGCAGGGCCTCATTCCGAAAAGGCACACGTCCGGCTCCTTGTCCCACAAGGAAGGTGGCAGCCCTGAAAGCTGTTGCTGGTCTTCACTGTCCCCCTGCAGCCTATTCAAAGGCACAACAGGATTCACGACGCGGGCTTGCCCAGAGGAGGAACATCTCATGGCTCTCGTCCTCGGCAGAGCCTGATTCCGAAAAGGCACACGTCCGGCTCCTTGTCCCACACGGAAGTTGGCAGCCCTGAAAGCTGTTGCTGGTCTTCCCCGTCCCCCTGCAGCCTATTCACAGGCACAACAGGATTCACGATGCGGGCTTGCCCAGAGGAGGAACATCTCATGGCTCTCGTCCTCGGCAGGGCCTGTTTCCGAAAAGGCACACGTCTGGCTCCTTGTCCCACATGGAAGGTGGCAGGCCGGAAAGCTGTTGCTGGTCTTCACCGTCCCCCTGCAGCCTATTCACAGACACATCAGGATCTGGGACCCGGGCTTGCCCAGAGGAGGAACATCTCATGGCTCTCGTCCTCGGCAGGGCCTGATTCCGAAAAGGCACACGTCCGGCTCCTTGTCCCACAAGGAAGGTGGCAGCCCTGAAAGCTGTTGCTGGTCTTCACTGTCCCCATGCAGCCTATTCAAAGGCACAACAGGATTCACGATGCGGGCTTGCCCAGAGGAGGAACATCTCATGGCTCTCGTCCTCGGCAGAGCCTGATTCCGGAAAGGCACACGTTCGGCTCCTTGTCCCACACGGACGGTGGCAGCCCTGAAAGCTGTTGCTGGTCTTCACCATCCCCCTGCAGCCTATTCACAGGCACAACAGGATTCAGGTCCCGGGCATGCCCAGAGGAGGAGAGGAACATCTCATGGCTCTCGTCCTCGGCAGAGCCTGATTCCGAAAAGGCACACGTCCGGCTCCTTATACCACACGGAAGGTGGCAGCCCTGAAAGCTGTTGCTGGTCTTCACCGTCCCCCTGCAGCCTATTGACAGGTATGACAGAATCTTGGACCCGGGCTTGCCCAGAGGAGGAACATCTCATGGCTCTCGTCCTCGGCAGAGCCTGATTCCGGAAAGGCACACGTTCGGCTCCTTGTCCCACACGGAAGGTGGCAGGCCGGAAAGCTGTTGCTGGTCTTCACCATCCCCCTGCAGCCTATTCACAGGCACAACAGGATCTGGGACCCGGGCTTGCCCAGAGGAGGAACATCTCATGGCTCTCGTCCTCGGCAGAGCCTCTTTCCGAAAAGGCACATGTCCGGCTCCTTGTCCCACACGGAAGGTGGCAGCCCTGAAAGCTGTTGCTGGTCTTCACCGTCCCCCTGCAGCCTATTCACAGGCACAACAGGATCTGGGGCCCGGGCTTGCCCAGAGGAGGAACATCTCATGGCTCTCTTCCTCGGCAGGGCCTGATTCCGAAAAGGCACACGTCCGGCTCCTTGTCCCACACGGAAGTGGGCACCCCTGAAGGATGTTGCTGGTCTTCACCGTCCCCCTGCAGCCTATTCACAGGCACAACAGGATTCACGATGCGGGCTCGCCCAGAGGAGGAACATCTCATGGCTCTCGTCCTCGGCAGAGCCTGATTCCGGAAAGGCATACGTTCGGCTCCTTGTCCCACACGGAAGGTGGCAGCCCTGAAAGCTGTTGCTGGTCTTCAACATCCCCCTGCAGCCTATTCACAGGCACAACAGCATCTGCGACCCGGGCTTGCCCAGAGGAGGAACATCTCATGGCTCTCGTCCTCGGCAGGGCCTCTTTCCGAAAAGGCACACGTCTGGCTCCTTGTCCCACACGGAAGGTGGCAGGCCGGAAAGCTGTTGCTGGTCTTCACCGTCCCCCTGCAGCCTATTCACAGGCACATAAGGATCTGGGACCCGGGCTTGCCCAGAGGAGGAACATCTCATGACTCTCGTCCTCGGCAGAGCCTGATTCCGGAAAGGCATACGTTCGGCTCCTTGTCCCACACGGAAGGTGGCAGCCCTGAAAGATGTTGCTGGTCTTCACCGTCCCCCTGCAGCCTATTCACAGGCACAACAGGATCTGGGACCCGGGCTTGCCCAGAGGAGGAACATCTCATGGCTCTCGTCCTCGGCAGGGCCTGATTCCGAAAAGGCACACGTCCGGCTCCTTGTCCCACACGGAAGTTGGCACCCCTGAAGGATGTTGCTGGTCTTCACCGTCCCCCTGCAGCCTATTCACAGGCACAACAGGATTCACGATGCGGGCCTGCCCAGAGGAGGAACATCTCATGGCTCACGTCCTCGGCAGGGCCTCTTTCCGAATAGGCACACGTCTGGCTGCTTGTCCCACATGGAAGGTGGCAGGCCGGAAAGCTGTTGCTGGTCTTCACCGTCCCCCTGCAGCCTATTCACAGACACATCAGGATTTAGGACCCGGGCTTGCCCAGAGGAGGAACATCTCATGGCTCTCGTCCTCGGCAGGGCCTCATTCCGAAAAGGCACACGTCCGGCTCCTTGTTCCACAAGGAAGGTGGCAGCCCTGAAAGCTGTTGCTGGTCTTCACTGTCCCCCTGCAGCCTATTCAAAGGCACAACAGGATTCACGTCGCGGGCTTGCCCAGAGGAGTAACATCTCATGGCTCTCGTCCTCGGCAGAGCCTGATTCCGGAAAGGCACATGTCCGGCTCCTTGTCCCACACGGAAGGTGGCAGGTTGGAAAGATGTTGCTGGTCTTCACCGTCTCCCTGCAGCCTATTCACAGGCACAACAGGATCTGGGACCCGGGCTTGCCCAGAGGAGGAACATCTCATGGCTCTCGTCCTCGGCAGGGCCTGTTTCCGAAAAGGCACACGTCTGGCTCCTTGTCCCACATGGAAGGTGGCAGGCCGGAAAGCTGTTGCTGGTCTTCACCGTCCCCCTGCAGCCTATTCACAGGCACAACAGGATTCAGGACCCGGGCACGCCCAGAGGAGGAACATCTCATGGCTCTCTTCCTCGGCAGAGCCCGATTCCGAAAAGGCACACGTCCGGCTCCTTGTCCCACAAGGAAGTTGGCAGCCCTCAAAGCTGTTGCTGGTCTTCACCGTCCCCCTGCAGCCTATTCACAGGCACAACAGGATCTGGGACCCGGGCTTGCCCAGAGGAGGAGAGGAACATCTCATGGCTCTCGTCCTCGGCAGGGCCTGATTCCGAAAAGGCACACGTCCGGCTCCTTGTCCCACATGGAAGGTGGCAGCCCTGAAAGCTGTTGCTGGTCTTCACCGTCCCCCTGCAGCCTATTCACAGGCACAACAGGATTCACGATGCGGGCTTGCCCAGAGGAGGAACATCTCATGGCTCTCGTCCTCGGCAGGGCCTGTTCCCGAAAAGGCACACATATGGCTCCTTGTACCACACGGAAGGTGGCAGCCCTGAAAGCTGTTGCTGGTCTTCACCGTCCCCCTGCAGCCTATTCACAGGCACAACAGGATCTGGGACCCGGGCTTGCCCAGAGGAGGAACATCTCATGGCTCTCGTCCTCGCCAGGGCCTGATTCCGAAAACGCACACGTCCGGCTCCTTGTCCCACACGGAAGTTGGCACCCCTGAAGGATGTTGCTGGTCTTCACCGTCCCTCTGCAGTCTATTCACAGGTACAACAGGATTCACGATGCGGGCTTGCCCAGAGGAGGAACATCTCATGTCTCTCGTCCTCGGCAGTGCCTGTTTCCGAAAAGGCACTCGTTCGGCTCCTTGTCCCACATGGAAGGTGGCAGGCCGGAAAGCTGTTGCTGGTCTTCACCGTCCCCCTGCAGCCTATTCACAGGCACATCAGGATTTGGGACCCGGGCTTGCCCAGAGGAGGAACATCTCATGGCTCTCGTCCTCGTCAGGGCCTGATTCCGAAAAGGCACACGTCCGGCTCCTTGTCCCACAAGGAAGGTGGCAGCCCTGAAAGCTGTTGCTGGTCTTCACTGTCCCCCTGCAGCCTATTCAAAGGCACAACAGGATTCACGACGCGGGCTTGCCCAGAGGAGGAACATCTCATGGCTCTCATCCTCGGCAGAGCCTCTTTCCGAAAAGGCACACGTCTGGCTCCTTGTCCCACACGGAAGGTGGCAGGCCGGAAAGCTGTTGCTGGTGTTCTCCGTCCCCCTGCAGCCTATTCACAGGCACATCACGATCTGGGACCCGGGCTTGCCCAAAGGATGAACATCTCATGGCTCTCGTCCTCGGCAGAGCCTGATTCCGGAAAGGCACACGTTCGGCTCCTTGTCCCACAAGGAAGGTGGCAGACCTCAAAGCTGTTGCTGGTCTTCACCATCCCCCTGCAGCCTATTCACAGGTACAACAGCATCTGGGACCCGGGCTTGCCCAGAGGAGGAACATCTCATGGCTCTCGTCCTCGGCAGGGCCTCTTTCTGAAAAGGCACACGTCCGGCTCCTTATCCCACACGGAATTTGGCAGCCCTGAAAGCTGTTGCTGGTCTTCACCGTCCCCCTGCAGCCTATTGACAGGTACGACAGGATCTGGGACCCGGGCTTGCCCAGAGGAGGAACATCTCATGGCTCTCGTCCTCGGCAGAGCCTGATTCCGGAAAGGCACACGTTCGGCTTCTTGTCCCACACGGAAGGTTGCAGCCCTGAAAGATGTTGCTGGTCTTCACCGTCCCCCTGCAGCCTATTCACAGGCACAACAGTATCTGGGACCCGGGCTTGCCCAGAGGAGGAACATCTCATGGCTCTCGTCCTCGGCAGGGCCTGATTCCGAAAAGGCACACGTCCGGCTCCTTGTCCCACACGGAATTTGGCACCCCTGAAGGATGTTGCTGGTCTTCACCGTCCCCCTGCAGCCTATTCACAGGCATAACAGGATTCACGATGCGGGCCTGCCCAGAGGAGGAACATCTCATGGCTCACGTCCTCGGCAGGGCCTCTTTCCGAAAAGGCACACGTCTGGCTGCATGTCCCACATGGAAGTTGGCAGGCCGGAAAGCTGTTGCTGGTCTTCACCGTCCCCCTGCAGCCTATTCACAGACACATCACGATTTGGGACCCGGGCTTGCCCAGAGGAGGAACATCTCATGGCTCTCGTCCTCGGCAGGGCCTCATTCCGAAAAGGCACACGTCCGGCTCCTTGTCCCACAAGGAAGGTGGCAGCCCTGAAAGCTGTTGCTGGTCTTCACTGTCCCCCTGCAGCCTATTCAAAGGCACAACAGGATTCACGACGCGGGCTTGCCCAGAGGAGGAACATCTCATGGCTCTCGTCCTCGGCAGAGCCTGATTCCAAAAAGGCACACGTTCGGCTCCTTGTCCCACACGGAAGGTGGCAGCCCTGAAAGCTGTTGCTGGTCTTCACCGTCCCCCTGCAGCCTATTCACAGGCACAACAGGATCTGGGACCCGGGATTGCCCAGAGGGGGAACATCTCATGGCTCTCGTCCTCGGCAGGGCCTGATTCCGAAAAGGCACACGTCCGGCTCCTTGTCCCACACGGAAGTTGGCACCCCTGAAGGATGTTGCTGGTCTTCACCGTCCCCCTGCAGCCTATTCACAGGCACAACAGGATTCACGATGCGGGCTTGCCCAGAGGAGGAACATCTCATGGCTCTCGTCCTCGGCAGGGCCTGTTTCCGAAAAGGCACACGTCTGGCTCCTTGTCCCACATGGAAGGTGGCAGGCCGGAAAGCTGTTGCTGGTCTTCACCGTCCCCCTGCAGCCTATTCACAGACACATCAGGATCTGGGACCCGGGCTTGCCCAGAGGAGGAACATCTCATGGCTCTCGTCCTCGGCAGGGCCTGATTCCGAAAAGGCACACGTCCGGCTCCTTGTACCACACGGAAGGTGGCAGCCCTGAAAGCTGTTGCTGGTCTTCACTGTCCCCCTGCAGCCTATTCAAAGGCACAACAGGATTCACGACGCGGGCTTGCCCAGAGGAGGAACATCTCATGGCTCTCGTCCTCGGCAGAGCCTGATTCCGGAAAGGCACACGTTCGGCTCCTTGTCCCACACGGAAGGTGGCAGCCCTGAAAGCTGTTGCTGGTCTTCACCATCCCCCTGCAGCCTATTCACAGGCACAACAGGATTCAGGTCCCGGGCATGCCCAGAGGAGGAACATCTCATGGCTCTCTTCCTCGGCAGAGCCCGATTCCGTAAAGGCACACGTCCGGCTCCTTGTCCCACAAGGAAGGTGGCAGCCCTCAAAGCTGTTGCTGGTCTTCACCGTCCCCCTGCAGCCTATTCAGAGGCACAACAGGATCTGGGACCCGTGCTTGCCCAGAGGAGGAGAGGAACATCTCATGGCTCTCGTCCTCGGCAGAGCCTGATTCCGAAAAGGCACACGTCCGGCTCCTTGTCCCACACGGAAGGTGGCAGCCCTGGAAGCTGTTGCTGGTCTTCACCGTCCCCCTGCAGCCTATTGACAGGTATGACAGGATCTTGGACCCGGGCTTGCCCAGAGGAGGAACATCTCATGGCTCTCGTCCTCGGCAGAGCCTGATTCCGGAAAGGCACACGTTCGGCTCCTTGTCCCACACGGAAGGTGGCAGGCCGGAAAGCTGTTGCTGGTCTTCACCGTCCCCCTGCAGCCTATTCACAGGCACAACAGGATCTGGGACCCGGGCTTGCCCAGAGGAGGAACATCTCATGGCTCTCGTCCTCGGCAGAGCCTCTTTCCGAAAAGGCACACGTCCGGCTCCTTGTCCCACACGGAAGGTGGCAGCCCTGAAAGCTGTTGCTGGTCTTCACCGTCCCCCTGCAGCCTATTCACAGGCACAACAGGATCTGGGGCCCGGGCTTGCCCAGAGGAGGAACATCTCATGGCTCTCTTCCTCGGCAGGGCCTGATTCCGAAAAGGCACACGTCCGGCTCCTTGTCCCACACGGAAGTTGGCACCCCTGAAGGATGTTGCTGGTCTTCACCGTCCCCCTGCAGCCTATTCACAGGCACAACAGGATTCACGATGCGGGCTCGCCCAGAGGAGGAACATCTCATGGCTCTCGTCCTCGGCAGAGCCTGATTCCGGAAAGGCATTCGTTCGGCTCCTTGTCCCACACGGAAGGTGGCAGCCCTGAAAGCTGTTGCTGGTCTTCACCATCCCCCTGAAGCCTATTCACAGGCACAACAGCATCTGGGACCCGGGCTTGCCCAGAGGAGGAACATCTCATGGCTCTCGTCCTCGGCAGGGCCTCTTTCCGAAAAGGCACACGTCTGGCTCCTTGTCCCACACGGAAGGTGGCAGGCCGGAAAGCTGTTGCTGGTCTTCACCGTCCCCCTGCAGCCTATTCACAGGCACAACAGGATCTGGGACGCGGGCCTGCCCAGAGGAGGAACATCTCATGGCTCTCGTCCTCGGCAGAGCCTGATTCCAAAAAGGCACACGTTCGGCTCCTTGTCCCACACGGAAGGTGGCAGCCCTGAAAGCTGTTGCTGGTCTTCACCGTCCCCCTGCAGCCTATTCACAGGCACAACAGGATCTGGGACCCGGGCTTGCCCAGAGGAGGAACATCTCATGGCTCTCGTCCTCGGCAGGGCCTGATTCCGGAAAGGCACACGTCCGGCTCCTTGTCCCACACGGAAGTTGGCACCCCTGAAGGATGTTGCTGGTCTTCACCGTCCCCCTGCAGCCTATTCACAGGCACAACAGGATTCACGATGCGGGCTTGCCCAGAGGAGGAACATCTCATGGCTCTCGTCCTCGGCAGGGCCTGTTTCCGAAAAGGCACACGTCTGGCTCCTTGTCCCACATGGAAGGTGGCAGGCCGGAAAGCTGTTGCTGGTCTTCACCGTCCCCCTGCAGCCTATTCACAGGCACAACAGGATCTGGGACCCGGGCTTGCCCAGAGGAGGAACATCTCATGGCTCTCGTCCTCGGCAGGGCCTCATTCCGAAAAGGCACACGTCCGGCTCCTTGTCCCACAAGGAAGGTGGCAGCCCTGAAAGCTGTTGCTGGTCTTCACTGTCCCCCTGCAGCCTATTCAAAGGCACAACAGGATTCACGACGCGGGCTTGCCCAGAGGAGGAACATCTCATGGCTCTCGTCCTCGGCAGAGCCTGATTCCGGAAAGGCACACGTCTGGCTCCTTGTCCCACACGGAAGGTGGCAGCCCTGAAAGCTGTTGCTGGTCTTCACCATCCCCCTGCAGCCTATTCACAGGCACAACAGGATTCAGGACCCGGGCATGCCCAGAGGAGGAACATCTCATGGCTCTCTTCCTCGGCAGAGCCCGATTCCGAAAAGGCACACGTCCGGCTCCTTGTCCCACAAGGAAGGTTGCAGCCCTGAAAGATGTTGCTGGTCTTCACCGTCCCCCTGCAGCCTATTGACAGGTATGACAGGATCTGGGACCCGGGCTTGCCCAGAGGAGGAACATCTCATGGCTCTCGTCCTCGGCAGAGCCTGATTCCGAAAAGGCACACGTCCTGCTCCTTATCCCACACGGAAGGTGGCAGCCCTGAAAGCTGTTGCTGGTCTTCACCGTCCCCCTGCAGCCTATTGACAGGTATGACAGGATCTGGGACCCGGGCTTGCCCAGAGGAGGAACATCTCATGGCTCTCGTCCTCGGCAGAGCCTGATTCCAAAAAGGCACACGTTCGCCTCCTTGTCCCACACGGAAGGTGGCAGCCCTGAAAGCTGTTGCTGGTCTTCACCGTCCCCCTGCAGCCTATTCACAGGCACAACAGGATCTGGGACCCGGGCTTGCCCAGAGGAGGAACATCTCATGGCTCTCGTCGTCGGCAGGGCCTCTTTCCGAAAAGGCACACGTCCGGCTCCTTGTCCCACAAGGAAGGTGGCAGCCCTGAAAGCTGTTGCTGGTCTTCACCGTCCCCCTGCAGCCTCTTCACAGGCACAACAGGATCTGGGACCCGGGCTTGCCCAGAGGAGGAACATCTCATGGCTCTCGTCCTCGGCAGGGCCTGATTCCGAAAAGGCACACGTCCGGCTCCTTGTCCCACACGGAAGGTGGCAGCCCTGAAAGCTGTTGCTGGTCTTCACCGTCCCCCTGCAGCCTATTCAAAGGCAGAACAGGATTCGGGACCCGGGCATGCCCAGAGGAGGAACATCTCATGGCTCTCTTCCTCGGCACAGCCTGATTCCGAAAAGGCACACGTCCGGCTCCTTGTCCCACACGGAAGGTGGCAGCCCTGAAAGCTGTTGCTGGTCTTCACTGTCCCCCTGCAGCCTATTCACAGGCACAACAGGATCTGGGACCCGGGCTTGCCCAGAGGAGGAACATCTCATGGCTCTCTTCCTCGGCAGGGCCTGATTCCGAAAAGGCACACGTCCGGCTCCTTGTCCCACACGGAAGTTGGCACCCCTGAAGGATGTTGCTGGTCTTCACCGTCCCCCTGCAGCCTATTCACAGGCACAATAGGATTTAGGACCCGGGCATGCCCAGAGGAGGAACATCTCATGGCTCTCGTCCTCGGCAGAGCCTGATTCCGAAAAGGCACACGTCCGGCTCCTTGTCCCACACGGAAGGTGGCAGGCCGGAAAGATGTTGCTGGTCTTCACCGTCCCCCTGCAGCCTATTCACAGGCACAACAGGATCTGGGACCCGGGATTGCCCAGAGGAGGAACATCTCATGGCTCTCGTCCTCGGCAGAGCCTGATTCCGAAAAGGCACACGTCTGGCTCCTTGTCCCACACGGAAGGTGGCAGGCCGGAAAGATGTTGCTGGTCTTCACCGTCCCCCTGCAGCCTATTCAAAGGCACAACAGGATCTGGGACCCAGGCTTGCCCAGAGGAGGAACATTTCATGGCTCTCGTCCTCGGCAGGGCCTCTTTCCGAAAAGGCACACGTCCGGCTCCTTGTCCCACACGGAAGGTGGCAGGCCGGAAAGATGTTGCTGGTCTTCACCGTCCCCCTGCAGCCTATTCACAGGCACAACAGGATCTGGGACCGGGGCTTGCCCAGAGGAGGAACATCTCATGGCTCTAGTCCTCGGCAGAGCCTGATTCTGGAAAGGCACACGTCCGTCTCCTTGTCCCACACGGAAGGTGGCAGGCTGGAAAGATGTTGCTGGTCTTCAGCGTCCCCCTGCAGCCTATTCACAGGCACAACAGGATTCGGGACTCGGGCATGCCCAGAGGAGGAACATCTCATGGCTCTCTTCCTCGGCAGAGCCTGATTCCGAAAAGGCACACGTCCGGCTCCTTGTCCCACACGGAAGGTGGCAGCCCTGAAAGCTGTTGCTGGTCTTCACCGTCCCCCTGCAGCCTATTCACAGGCACATCAGGATCTGGGACCCGGGCTTGCCCAGAGGAGGAACATCTCATGGCTCTCGTCCTCGGCAGGGCCTGTTTCCGAAAAGGCACACGTATGGCTCATTGTACCACACGGAAGGTGGCAGCCCTGAAAGCTGTTGCTGGTCTTCACCGTCCCCCTGCAGCCTATTCACAGGCACAACAGGATCTGGGACCCGGGCTTGCCCAGAGGAGGAACATCTCATGGCTCTCGTCCTCGGCAGAGCCTGATTCAGAAAAGGCACACGTCCGGCTCCTTATCACACAAGGAAGGTGGCAGCCCTGAAAGCTGTTACTGGTCTTCACCGTCCCCCTGCAGCCTATTGACAGGTATGACAGGATCTGGGATCCGGGCTTGCCCAGAGGAGGAACATCTCATGGCTCTCGTCCTCGGCAGAGCCTGATTCCGGAAAGGCACACGTTCGGCTCCTTGTCCCACACGGAAGGTGGCAGCCCTGAAAGCTGTTGCTGGTCTTCACCGTCCCCCTGCAGCCTATTCACAGGCACAATAGGATTTAGGACCCGGGCATGCCCAGAGGAGGAACATCTCATGGCTCTCTTCCTCGGCAGAGCCCGATTCCGAAAAGGCACACGTCCGGCTCCTTGTCCCACAAGGAAGGTGGCAGCCCTGAAAGCTGTTGCTGGTCTTCACCGTCCCCCTGCAGCCTATTCACAGGCACAACAGGATCTGGGACCCGGGCTTGCCCAGAGGAAGAACATCTCATGGCTCTCGTCCTCGGCAGAGCCTGATTCCGAAAAGGCACAGGTCTGGCTCCTTGTCCCACTCGGAAGGTGGCAGGCCGGAAAGATGTTGCTGGTCTTCACCGTCCCCCTGCAGCCTATTCACAGGCACAACAGGATCTGGGGCCCGGGCTTGCCCAGAGGAGGAACATCTCATGGCTCTCGTCCTCGGCAGAGCCTGATTCCGAAAAGGCACACGTCCGGCTCCTTGTCCCACACGGAAGGTGGCAGCCCTGAAAGCTGTTGCTGGTCATCACCGTCCCCCTGCAGCCTATTCACAGGCACAACAGGATCTGGGACCGGGGCTTGCCCAGAGGAGGAACATCTCATGGCTCTAGTCCTCGGCAGAGCCTGATTATGGAAAGGCACACGTCCGGCTCCTTGTCCCACACGGAAGGTGGCAGGCTGGAAAGATGTTGCTGGTCTTCACCGTCCCCCTGCAGCCTATTCAAAGGCACAACAGTATTCGGGACCCGGGCATGCCCAGAGGAGGAACATCTCATGGCTCTCTTCCTCGGCAGAGCCTGATTCCGAAAAGGCACACGTCCGGCTCCTTGTCCCACACGGAAGGTGGCAGCCCTGAAAGCTGTTGCTGGTCTTCACCGTCCCCCTGCAGCCTATTCAAAGGCACAACAGGATTCACAACGCGGGCTTGCCCAGAGGAGGAACATCTCATGGCTCTCGTCCTCGGCAGGGACTCTTTCCGAAAAGGCACACGTCTGGCTCCTTGTCCCACACGGAAGGTGGCAGGCCGGAAAGCTGTTGCTGGTCTTCACCGTCCCCCTGCAGCCTATTCACAGGCACATCAGGATCTGGGACCCGGGCTTGCCCAGAGGAGGAACATCTCATGACTCTCGTCCTCGGCAGAGCCTGATTCCGGAAAGGCATACGTTCGGCTCCTTGTCCCACACGGAAGGTGGCAGCCCTGAAAGCTGTTGCTGGTCTTCACCGTCCCCCTGCAGCCTATTCACAGGCACAACAGGATCTGGGACCCGGGCTTGCCCAGAGGGGGAACATCTCATGGCTCTCGTCCTCGGCAGAGCCCGATTGCGAAAAGGCACACGTCCGGCTCCTTGTCCCACACGGAAGGTGGCAGCCCTGAAAGCTGTTGCTGGTCTTCACCGTCCCCCTGCAGCCTATTCACAGGCACATCAGGATCTGGGACCCAGGCTTGCCCAGAGGAGGAACATCTCATGGCTCTCGTCCTCGGCAGGGCCCGATTCCGAAAAGGCACACGTCCGGCTCCTTGTCCCACACGGAAGTTCGCACCCCTGAAGGATGTTGCTGGTCTTCACCGTCCCCCTGCAGCCTATTCACAGGCACAACAGGATTCACGATGCGGGCTTGCCCAGAGGAGGAACATCTCATGGCTCTCGTCCTCGGCAGGGCCTCTTTCCGAAAAGGCACACGTCTGGCTCCTTGTCCCACACGGAAGGTGGCAGCCCTGAAAGCTGTTGCTGGTCTTCACCATCCCCCTGCAGCCTATTCACAGGCACAACAGGATTCAGGACCCGGGCATGCCCAGAGGAGGAACATCTCATGGCTCTCTTCCTCGGCAGAGCCCGATTCCGAAAAGGCACACGTCCGGCTCCTTGTCCCACAAGGAAGGTGGCAGCCCTGAAAGCTGTTGCTGGTCTTCACCGTCCCCCTGCAGTCTATTGACAGGTATGACAGGATCTGGGACCCGGGCTTGCCCAGAGGAGGAACATCTCATGGCTCTCGTCCTCGGCAGAGCCTGATTCCGAAAATGCACACGTCCTGCTCCTTATCCCACACGGAAGGTGGCAGCCCTGAAAGCTGTTGCTGGTCTTCACCGTCCCCCTGCAGCCTATTGACAGGTATGACAGGATCTGGGACCCGGGCTTCCCAGAGGAGGAACATCTCATGGCTCTCGTCCTCGGCAGAGCCTGATTCCAAAAAGGCACACGTTCGCCTCCTTGTCCCACACGGAAGGTGGCAGCCCTGAAAGCTGTTGCTGGTCTTCACCGTCCCCCTGCAGCCTATTCACAGGCACAACAGGATCTGGGACCCGGGCTTGCCCAGAGGAGGAACATCTCATGGCTCTCGTCCTCGGCAGGGCCTCTTTCCGAAAAGGCACACGTCCGGCTCCTTGTCCCACACGGAAGGTGGCAGCCCTGAAAGCTGTTGCTGGTCTTCACCGTCCCCCTGCAGCCTATTCACAGGCACAACAGGATCTGGGACCCGGGCTTGCCCAGAGGAGGAACATCTCATGGCTCTCGTCCTCGGCAGGGCCTGATTCCGAAAAGGCACACGTCCGGCTCCTTGTCCCACACGGAAGGTGGCAGCCCTGAAAGCTGTTGCTGGTCTTCACCGTCCCCCTGCAGCCTATTCACAGGCACAACAGGATTCGGGACCCGGGCATGCCCAGAGGAGGAACATCTCATGGCTCTCTTCCTCGGCAGAGCCTGATTCCGAAAAGGCACACGTCCGGCTCCTTGTCCCACACGGAAGGTGGCAGCCCTGAAAGCTGTTGCTGGTCTTCACCGTCCCCCTGCAGCCTATTCACAGGCACAACAGGATCTGGGACCCGGGCTTGCCCAGAGGAGGAACATCTCATGGCTCTCTTCCTCGGCAGGGCCTCTTTCCGAAAAGGCACACGTCCGGCTCCTTGTCCCACACGGAAGTTGGCACCCCTGAAGGATGTTGCTGGTCTTCACCGTCCCCCTGCAGCCTATTCACAGGCACAATAGGATTTAGGACCCGGGCATGCCCAGAGGAGGAACATCTCATGGCTCTCGTCCTCGGCAGAGCCTGATTCCGAAAAGGCACACGTCCGGCTCCTTGTCCCACACGGAAGGTGGCAGGCCGGAAAGATGTTGCTGGTCTTCACCGTCCCCCTGCAGCCTATTCACAGGCACAACAGGATCTGGGACCCGGGATTGCCCAGAGGAGGAACATCTCATGGCTCTCGTCCTCGGCAGAGCCTGATTCCGAAAAGGCACACGTTCGTCTCCTTGTCCCACACGGAAGGTGGCAGCCCTGAAAGCTGTTGCTGGTCTTCACCGTCCCCCTGCAGCCTATTCACAGGCACAACAGGATCTGGGACCCGGGCTTGCCCAGAGGAGGAACATCTCATGGCTCTCGTCCTCGGCAGGGCCTCTTTCCGAAAAGGCACACGTCCGGCTCCTTGTCCCACACGGAAGGTGGCAGCCCTGAAAGCTGTTGCTGGTCTTCACCGTCCCCCTGCAGCCTCTTCACAGGCACAACAGGATCTGGGACCCGGGCTTGCCCAGAGGAGGAACATCTCATGGCTCTCTTCCTCGGCAGAGCCCGATTCCGTAAAGGCACACGTCCGGCTCCTTGTCCCACACGGAAGGTGGCAGCCCTGAAAGCTGTTGCTGGTCTTCACCGTCCCCCTGCAGCCTATTCACAGGCACAACAGGATCTGGGACCGGGGCTTGCCCAGAGGAGGAACATCTCATGGCTCTAGTCCTCGGCAGAGCCTGATTCTGGAAAGGCACACGTCCGGCTCCTTGTCCCACATGGAAGGTGGCAGGCTGGAAAGATGTTGCTGGTCTTCACCGTCCCCCTGCAGCCTATTCACAGGCACAAC